>NC_134353.1:421224242-421844242 GCF_048569485.1 Anomaloglossus baeobatrachus
CCTAACCCTAACCTAACCCTAGCCCTAACCCTCACGCTCACCCTATTAATAACCGTAGCCTTAACCCTAACCCTAGCCCTAACCCTGACCCTAAACCTAGCCCTAGCCCTAACCCTAACCATAGCCCTAACCCTCACCCTCACCCTAACAATAACCCTAGCCCTAACCCTAACCCTAGCCCTAATCCTGACCCTAAACCTAGCCCTAACCCTAACCTAACCCTAGCCCTAACCCTCACACTCACCCTAACAATAACCGTAGCCTTAACCCTAACCCTAGCCCTAACCCTGACCCTAAACCTAGCCCTAACCCTAACCCTAACCCTAGCCCTAACCCTAATCCTAACCCTAGCCCTACTCCTAGCCTTAACCCTAACCCTCATCCTAGCCCTAACCCCAAGCCTAACCTCAACCCTAACCCTATTCCTTGCCCTAACCTTAAGCCTAACCCTATCCCTAGTCCTAACCCTAGCCCTAACCCTAGACCTAACTCTAACCCTATTCTTAGCCCTAACCCTAGCCCTTACCCTAACACTATTCCTAGCCCTAATTTTAAGCCTAACCCTATCCCTAGCCCTAACCATAATTCTAGCCCTAACCCTAGCCCTAACTCTAACCCTAACCCTAGCCTAAACCCTAACCCAAATCCTAGCCCTAAACCTAGCCATAACCCTAACCCTAGCCCTAGCCCTAACCGTAACCCCAGCCCTAGCCCTAACCCTAACCATGATTCTAGCCCTAACCCTAGCCCTAATCCTCACCCTAGCCCTAACCCTAACCCTAGCCCTAACCCTCACCCTAACCCTAACCCTAACCCTAGCCCTAACCCTAACCCTAGCCCTAATTTTAATCCTAACCCTAGCCTTAGCCATAATTCTAACCCTAGCCTTAACCCTAATCCTAACCCTAGCACTAACCCTAACCCTAGTCCTAACCCTAACCATAACCTTAGCCCTAACCCTAACCCTAGCCATAACCCTAACCCTAACCCCAAACCTAACCCTAGCCCTAACCTTAACCTTAACACTAGCCCTAACCTTAGCCGTAACCCTAACCCTAATCCTAGCCCTAACCCTAACCCTTATCCAAGCCCTAATCCTAACCCTATTCCTAGCCCTAACCTTAAGCGTATCCCTAGCCATAGCCCTAACCTAACCCTAGCCCTAAACCTAGCCCTAGCCCTAACCCTAACCCTAGCCCTAACCCTAAACCTAACCCGTACCCAAGCCCTAACCCTAGCCCTAACCGTAATTCTAGCCCTAACCCTAGCCCTCACCCTAACCCTAGCCCTAACCCTCACCCTAACCCTAACCCTAGCCCTAACCCTCACCCTAACCCTAGCCCTAACCCTAACCCTAGCCTTAATTCTAACCCTAACTATAATTCTAGCCATAACCCTATCCCTAGCCCTAATCCTCACCCTAGCCCTAACCTAACCCTAGCCCTAAACCTAGCCCTAGCCCTAACCCTAACCCTAGCCCTAACCCTAAACCTAACCCTTACCCAAGCCCTAACTCTAGCCCTAACCGTAATTCTAGCCCTAACCCTAGCCCTAACCCTGACCCTAACCCTAACCCTAGCCCTCACTCTAACCCTAGCCCTAACCCTCACCCTAACCCTAACCCTAGCCCTAACCCTCACCCTAACCCTAGCCCTAACCCTAACCCTAACCCTAGCCCTAATTCTAACCCTAGCCATAGCCCTAGCTCTAACCCTAGCCCTAACCCTGACCCTAACCATAATTCTAAGCCTAGCCCTAACCCTCACCCTAACAATATCCCTAGCCCTAAGCCTTACCCTAACCCTGACCCTAAACCTAGCCCTAGCCCTAACCCTAACCCTAGCCCTAACCCTCACACTCACCCTAACAATAACCCTAACCCTAGCCCTAACCCTGACCCTAAACGTAGCCCTAACCCTAACCCTAACCCTAGCCCTAACCCTAACCCTAGCCCTAACCCTAGCCTTAACCCTAACCCTCGTCCTAGCCCTAACCCTAACCCTATTCCTAGCCCTAACCTTAAGCCTAACCCTAGCCCTAGCGCTAACCCTAACCCTAGCCCTAACCCTATTCCTAGCCCTAACCCTAAGCCTAACCCTAGCCTTAACACTAGCCCTAACCCTAACCCTAGCCCTAATCCTAGCCCTAGCCCTAAACCTAACCCTAATCCTAGCCCTAAACCTAACCCTATCCCTAACCCTACCCCTAACCCTAAACCTAACCCTAACGCTAACCCTAACCCTAACCCTAACCCTAGCCTAAACCCTAACCCAAACCTCAGCCCTAACCCTAGCCATAACCATAACCCTAGCCCTAACCCTAACCCCAGCCCTAGCCCTAACTCTAACCATAATTCTAGCCCTAACCCTAACCGTAAACCTAGCCCTAACCCTCACCCTAGCACTAACCCTAACCCTAGTCCTAACCCTAACCATAACCTTAGCCCTAACCCTAACCCTAGCCATAACCCTAACCCTAACCCCAAACCTAACCCTAGCCCTAACCTTAACCTTAACACTAGCCCTAACCTTAGCCGTAACCCTAACCCTAATCCTAGCCCTAACCCTAACCCTTATCCAAGCCCTAATCCTAACCCTATTCCTAGCCCTAACCTTAAGCGTATCCCTAGCCATAGCCCTAACCTAACCCTAGCCCTAAACCTAGCCCTAGCCCTAACCCTAACCCTAGCCCTAACCCTAAACCTAACCCGTACCCAAGCCCTAACCCTAGCCCTAACCGTAATTCTAGCCCTAACCCTAGCCCTCACCCTAACCCTAGCCCTAACCCTCACCCTAACCCTAACCCTAGCCCTAACCCTCACCCTAACCCTAGCCCTAACCTTAACCCTAGCCCTAATTCTAACCCTAACTATAATTCTAGCCATAACCCTATCCCTAGCCCTAATCCTCACCCTAGCCCTAACCTAACCCTAGCCCTAAACCTAGCCCTAGCCCTAACCCTAACCCTAGCCCTAACCCTAAACCTAACCCTTACCCAAGCCCTAACCCTAGCCCTAACCGTAATCTAGCCCTAACCCTAGCCCTAACCCTGACCCTAACCCTAACCCTAGCCCTCACTCTAACCCTAGCCCTAACCCTCACCCTAACCCTAACCCTAGCCCTAACCCTCACCCTAACCCTAGCCCTAACCCTAACCCTAACCCTAGCCCTAATTCTAACCCTAGCCATAGCCCTAGCTCTAACCCTAGCCCTAACCCTGACCCTAACCATAATTCTAAGCCTAGCCCTAACCCTCACCCTAACAATATCCCTAGCCCTAAGCCTAACCCTAACCCTGACCCTAAACCTAGCCCTAGCCCTAACCCTAACCCTAGCCCTAACCCTCACACTCACCCTAACAATAACCCTAACCCTAGCCCTAACCCTGACCCTAAACGTAGCCCTAACCCTAACCCTAACCCTAGCCCTAACCCTAACCCTAGCCCTAACCCTAGCCTTAACCCTAACCCTCGTCCTAGCCCTAACCCTAACCCTATTCCTAGCCCTAACCTTAAGCCTAATCCTAGCCCTAGCGCTAACCCTAACCCTAGCCCTAACCCTATTCCTAGCCCTAACCCTAAGCCTAACCCTAGCCTTAACACTAGCCCTAACCCTAACCCTAGCCCTAAACCTAACCCTAATCCTAGCCCTAAACCTAACCCTATCCCTAACCCTACCCCTAACCCTAAACCTAACCCTAACGCTAACCCTAACCCTAACCCTAACCCTAGCCTAAACCCTAACCCAAACCTCAGCCCTAACCCTAGCCATAACCATAACCCTAGCCCTAACCCTAACCCCAGCCCTAGCCCTAACTCTAACCATAATTCTAGCCCTAACCCTAACCGTAAACCTAGCCCTAACCCTCACCCTAGCGCTAACCCTAACCCTAGCCCTAACCCTCACCCTAGCCCTAACCCTAGCCCTAACCCCCACCCTAACCTTAGCCCTAACCCTAACCCTAACCCTAACCCTAGCCCTAGCTCTAACCCTAACCCTTACCCTAACCCTAGCCCTAGCCATAATTCTAACCGTAACCCTAACCCTAGCACTAACCCTAACCCTAACCCTAACCCTAACCGTAAATCTAGCCCTAACCCTAGCCCTAACCATGACCCTAACCCTAACCCCAACCCTAGCCCTAACCCTAACCTTAACCCTAGCCCTAACCCTCACCCTAACCCTAACCCTAACCCTAGCCCTAACCCTCACCCTTGCCCTAGCCCTAACCCTAACCTCAACCCTAGCCCTAACCCTAACCCTAGCCATAGCCCTAGCCCTAACCCTGACCCTAACTGTAATTCTAACCCTAGCCCTAACCTTAACCCTAGCACTAACCCTAACCCTGGTGCTAACCCTAACCCTAAACCCTAACCCTAGCCCTAGCCCAAACCCTAACCTTAACCCTAACCCTTACCCTTGCCCTAGCCCTAACCCTAACCCTAACCCTTGCCGTAACCCTAACCCTAACCTTAACCCTAACCCTAACCCTAACCTTAACCCTAACCCTTATCCAAGCCCTAACCCTATTTGCTAGCCCTAACCCTAATCCTATTTCCTAGCCCTAAGCCTAACCCTAGCACTAACCCTAACCCAAGCCCTAACCCTAGCCCTAACACCAACCCAAGCCCTAACCCTAGTTCTAACCCTAACCCTAACCCAAACCCTATCCCTAACTCTAACCATAGCCCTAACCCTAACCCTAACCTTAACCCTAACCCTAACTTTAGCTCTAACCCTACCCCTAACCCTAACCCCAACCCTAGCCCTATCTTTAACCCTAACCCCTAACCCTAACCCTAGCACTAACCCTAGCCCTAACCCTAACCCTAGCCCTAACCCTAGCCCTAACCCTAACCCTACCCTAGCCCTAGCCCTAACCCTATCCCTAGCCCTAACCCTAACCCTAGCCCTAACCCTTACCCCAAACCCTAGCCCTAACCCTAACTCTAACCTTAACCCTACCTCTAACCCTAACCCTAATCCTAGCCCTAACTCTAACCCTAGCCCTAACCTTAACCCTAACCCTAGCCCTAACCCTAGCCCTAACCACAACCCTAGACCTATACCTAACCCTAACCCTATCCTTAGCCCAAGCCCTAACCCTAACCCTAACTCTACCACTAACCCTAACCCTAGCCCTAACTCTAACCCTAGCCCTATCCCTAACCCTAACCCTAGCCCTAACCCTAACCCTAACCGTAGCCCTAACCTTATCCCTTACCCTAACCCTAGCCCTAACCCTAACCCTAGCCCTAACCCTAGTTCTAACCCTAACCCCAACCCTAGCCCTAACCCTAACCGTAGCCCTAACCCTAGCCCTAGCCCTAACCCTAACCCTAGCCCTAACCCTTGCACTAACCCTAACCCTAACCCCAGCTCTAACCCTAAACTTATTCTTAACCCTAACACTCACCCTAACCCTAACCCTAGACCTAACCCTAACCCTAGCCCTAACCCTAGCTCTAACCCTAACCCTAACTCTTACCCTAGGCCTAACTTTATTCCTAGCCCTAACTCTAACCCTAGCCCTAACCCTAACCTAGCCCTAACCCTATCCCTCACCCTATTCCTAGCCCTAAACCTAACACTAGCCCTAACCCTAACCTTAACCCTAACACTAGCCCTAACCCTAACCTTAACTCTAACAATAACCTTAGCCCTAACCCTATCCCTAACCCTAACCCTGACCCTAGCCCTAACCCTAAACCTAACCCTAGCCCTAACTCTTACCCTAGGCCTAACTCTATTCCTAGCCCTGACCCTAACCATAGCCCTAACCTTAACCCTAACCCTAGCCCTAACACTATCCCTAACCCTAACCCTAGCCCTAGCCCTAACCCTAAACCTAACCCTAGCCCTAGCCCAAACCCTAGCCCTAACCCTAACCTTAACCCTAACACTAGCCCTAACCCTAACACTAACCCTAGCCTTAGCCCAAACTCTATCTCTAACCCTAACCCTAGCCCTAGCCCTAACCCTAAACCTAACCCTAACCCAAACCCAAGCACTAGCTCTAACCCTAACACTAACACTAGCCCTAACCCTAACCCTAACCTTAACCCTAACCCTAACCCTAACCTTAACCCTAACCCTTATCGAAGCCCCAACCCTATTCCTAGCCCCAACCCTAACCCTAACCCTAGCCCTAACCCTAGCCCTAACCCTAACCGTATTTCTAACCGTAACCTTAGCCCTAAACCTAGCCCTAGCCCTAACCCTAACCCTAGCCCTAACCCTAGCATTAACCCTAACCCTAACCCTAGCCCAAACCCTAGCCATAACCCTAACCCTAGCCATAACCCTAATCCTACCTGTAGGCCTAACTCAAGCTCTAACCCTAACCCTAACCCTAGCCCTAACCCTAGCCTTAGCCCTAGCCCTAACCCTAACTCTATCCCCAGCCCCAGCCATAGCCCTAACCCTAGCCCTAACCCTAATCCTAACCCTAATTCTAACCCTAACCCTAGCCCTAACTCTAGCCCTAACCCAAATTCTAACCCTAACCCAGCCCTAACCCTAACCCTCACTTTAACCCTAATCCTAACCCTAGCCATAACCCCAACTCTAACCTAACCTTAACCCTAGCCCTAACCCTAACCCTAGCCTTAACGCTAACTCTAGCCCTAGCCTTAACCCTAGCTCTAACCCTATCCCTAGAGCTAACCCTAACCCTAACCCTAGCCCTAACCCTAGCCCTAACCCTAGCCTAAACCCTAACCTTTTCCCTAACCCTAGTTCTAACCCTAATCCTAGCCCTAACCCTAACCCTAGCCCTAGCCCTTACCATAACCCTAACCCTTGCCCTAACCCTAACCCTAGCCTTAACCTCAAGCCTAGCCATAACCCTAACCCTAACCCTAGCCCTAGCTCTAACCCTAACCCTTACCCTAACCCTAGCCCTAGCCATAATTCTAACCCTAACCCTAACCCTAGCACTATCCCTAACCCTAGTCCTAACCCTAACCCTAACCCTAGCACTAACCCTAACCCTAGTCCTAACCCTAGCCATAACCCTAACCCTAACCCCAAACCTAACCCTAGCCCTAACCTTAACCCTAACACTAGCCCTAACCCTAGCCCTAGCCCTAACCCTAAACCTAACCCTAACCCAAACCCTAGCCCTAGCTCTAACCCTAACACTAACACTAGCCCTAACCCTAACCCTAACCTTAACCCTAACCCTAACCCTAGCCCTAACCCTAACCCTAACCTTAACCCTAACCCTTATCGAAGCCCCAACCTTATTCCTAGCCCTAACACTAACCCTAACCCTAGCCCTAACCCTAGCCCTAACCCTAACTGTATTTCTAACCGTAACCTTAGCCCTAAACCTAGCCCTAGCCCTAACCCTTACCCTAGCCATAACCCTAACCTTAGCATTAACCCTAACCCTAACCCTAGCCCTAACCCTAGCCATAACCCTAACCCTAACTCTACCCATAACCCTAATCCTAACTCTAGCCCTAACCCAAGCTCTAGCCCTAACCCTAACCCTAGCCCTAGCCCTAACCCTAGCCTTAGCCCTAGCCCTAACCCTAACCCTTTCCCCAGCCCCAGCCATAGCCCTAACCCTATGGGGAGATAAGGTATGCACACCAGTGACTATGTAAGGGGAATACATGAAATAGCAGAAACTGCTGTGTGAATACTGACTTGAAAAATCCAATAGCTATATGCAAGAGTGAATATGTGAAAAATGGAATCTGCATTACTGCCATGAACATATGAATCAAGAGAAATCCAGCCACTGAATTGATCAATGCAACAGAGCCCCAACACCACGCCAAAGCATCTCTCCACGTTGGGGTCCCTAGCTTGTGTGTGTCCTCTCATGCAGTTAAAAAACCTACCGTGTATGGGAAGCTGAGACCCAGGATATTTATGCGTATGATATGGATTGGCAATAGGTGTGGTTGGGGAGGGTTCACAAACGAAAAAATACTACAAGCTAGGGACCCCAACGTGGAGAGATGCTTTGGCGTGGTGTTGGGGCTCTGTTGCATTGATCAATTCAGTGGCTGGATTTCTCTTGATTCATATGTTCATGGCAGTAATGCAGATTCCATTTTTCACATATTCACTCTTGCATATAGCTATTGGATTTTTCAAGTCAGTATTCACACAGCAGTTTCTGCTATTTCATGTATTCCCCTTACATAGTCACTGGTGTGCATACCTTATCTCCCCATAGTGATGTTTTTTTAGGTTTTTGCACCCAGTTCGGACTTAGAATGGTGTTCCAAACGTTATTCCTATTTGTTAGTATTTTTTCGTTTGTGAACCCTCCCCAACCACACCTATTGCCAATCCATATCATACGCATAAATATCCTGGGTCTCAGCTTCCCATACACGGTAGGTTTTTTAACTGCATGAGAGGACACACACAAGCTAGGGACCCCAACGTGGAGAGATGCTTTGGCGTGGTGTTGGGGCTCTGTTGCATTGATCAATTCAGTGGCTGGATTTCTCTTGATTCATATGTTCATGGCAGTAATGCAGATTCCATTTTTCACATATTCACTCTTGCATATAGCTATTGGATTTTTCAAGTCAGTATTCACACAGCAGTTTCTGCTATTTCATGTATTCCCCTTACATAGTCACTGGTGTGCATACCTTATCTCCCCATAGCCCTAACCCTAGCCCTAACCCTAACCCTAACCCAAATTCTAACCCTAACCCAGCCCTAACCCTAACCCTCACCCTAGCCCTAACCCTAATCCTAACCCTAGCCATAACCCCAACTCTAACCTAACCCTAACCCTAGCCCTAACCCTTACCCTAGCCTTAACCCTAACTCTAGCCCTAGCCCTAACCCTAGCTCTAACCCTATCCCTAGAACTAACCCTAACCCTAACCCTAACCCTAGCCTAAACCCTAACCTTTTCCCTAACCCTAGTTCTAACCCTAATCCTAGCCCTAACCCTAACCCTAGCTTTTACCCTAACCCTAGCCCTAACCCTAACCCTAACCCTAGCCCTAGCTCTAACCCTAACCCTTACCCTAACCCTAGCCCTAGCCATAATTCTAACCCTAACCCTAACCCTAGCACTAACCCTAACCCTAGTCCTAACCCTAACCCTAGCCATAACCCTAACCCTAACCCCAAACCTAACCCTAGCGCTAACCTTAACCCTAACACTAGCCCTAACCCTAGCCCTAACTCTAAACCTAACCCTAGCCTAAACCCTAACCCAAACCCTAGCCCTAAACCTAGCCATAACCCTAACCCTAGCCCCAGCCCTAGCCCTAACCCTAATCCTAACCATAATTCTAGCCCTAACCCTAACCCTAAGCCTAGCCCTAATCCTCACTCTAGCCTCAACCCTAACCCTAGCCCTAACCCTCACCCTAACCCTAACTCTAACCCTAGCCCTAACCCCAACCCTAGCCCTAATTTTAAACCTAACCCTTACCCTAACCCTAGCCATAATTCTAACCCTAGCCTTAACCCTAATCCTAACCCTAGCACTAACCCTAAACCTAGTCCTAACCCTAACCATAATCTTAGCCCTAACCCTAACCCTAGCCATAACCCTAACCCCAAACCTAACCCTAGCCCTAACCTTAACCCTAACACTAGCCCTAACCCTAGCCGAAACCCTAACCCTAATCCTAGCCCTAACCCTTATCCAAGCCCTAACCCTAACCCTATTCCTAGCCCTAACCCTAAGCCTATCCCTAGCCATAGCCCTAACCTAACCCAAGCCCTAATCCTAGCCCTAGCCCTAACCCTAACCCTAGCCCTAACACTAAACCTAACCCTTACCCAAGCCCTAACCCTAGCCCTAACCGTAATACTAGCCCTAACCCTAGCCCTAACCCTGACCCTAACCCTAACCCTAGCCCTCACCCTAACCCTAACCCTAGCCCTAACCCTCACCCTAACCCTAGCCCTAACCCTAACCCTAGCGCTAATTCTAACTCTAGCCATAGCCCTAGCTCTAACCCTAGCCCTAACCCTGACCCTAACCGTAATTCTAACCCTAGCCTAGCCCTAACCCTCACCCTAACAATAACCCTAGCCCTAACCCTGACCCTAAACCTAGCCCTAGCTCTAACCCTAACCCTAGCCCTAACCCTCACCCTCACCCTAACAATAACCCTAGCCCTAACCCTAACCCTAGCCCAAACCCTGACCTAAACGTAGCCCTAGCCCTAACCCTAACCCTAGCCCTAACCCTAACCCTAGCCCTAACCCTAACCCTAGCCTTAACCCTAACCCTCGTCCTAGCCCTAACCCTAACCCTATTCCTAGCCCTAACCTTAAGCCTAACCCTAGCCCTAGCCCTAACCCTAACCCTAGCCCTAACCCTATTCCTAGCCCTAACCCTAAGCCTAACCCTAGCCCTAACACTAGCCCTAACCCTAACCCTAGCCCTAATCCTAGCCCTAGCCCTAACCCTAACCCTAATCCTAGCCCTAAACCTAACCCTATCCCTAACCCTACCCCTAACCCTAATCCAAGCCCTAACCCTAACCCTAGCCCTAGCCCTAACCCTAACCATAATTCTAGCCCTAAACCTAACCCCAACCCTAGCCCTAACTCTAACCCTAACCCTAGCCTAAACCCTAACCCAAACCTCAGCCCTAACTCTAGCCATAACCATAACCCTAGCCATAACCCTAACCCCAGCCCTAGCCCTAACCCTAAGCCTAACCATAATTCTAGCCCTAACCCTAACCCTAAACTTAGCCCTAACCCTCACCCTAGTGCTAACCCAAACCCTAGCCCTAACCCTCACCCTAACCCTAACCCTAGCCCTAACCCTCACCCTAACCCTAGCCCTAACCCTAACCCTAACCCTAACCCTAGCCCTAGCTCTAACACTAACCCTTACCCTAACCCTAGCCCTAGCCATAATTCTAACCCTAATCCTAACCCTAGCACTAACCCTAACCCTAGTCCTAACCCTAACCCTAGCACTAACCCTAACCCTAGTCCTAACCCTAACCATAACTTTAGCCCTAACCCTAACCATAACCCTAACCCCAAACCTAACCCTAGCCCTAACCTTAACCCTAACACTAGCCCTAACCCTAGCCGTAAACCCCAACCCTAATCCTAGCCCTAACCCTAACCTTTATCCAAGCCCTAACCCTAACCCTATTCCTAGCCCTAACCCTAAGCCTATCCCTAGCCATAGCCCTAACCTAACCCTAGCGCTAATCCTAGCCCTAGCCTTAACCCTAATCCTAGCCCTAACCCTAAACCTAACCCTTACCTAAGCCCTAACCCTAGCCCTAACCGTAATTCTAGCCCTAACCCTAGCCCTAACCCTGATTCTAACCCTAACCTTAACCCTATTCCTAGCCCTAACCTTAAGCTTAACCCTAGCCCTAGCCCTAACCCCAACCCTAGCCCTAACCCTATTCCTAGCCCTAACCCTAAGCCTAACCCTAGCCCTAACACTAGCCCTAACCCTAACCCGAGCCCTAATCCTAGCCCTAGCCCCAAGCCTAACCCTAATCCTAGCCCTAAACCTAACTTTATCCCTAACCCTAATCCTAACCCTAACCCAAGCCCTAACCCTAACCCTAGCCCTAGCCCTAACCCTAACCATAATTCTAGCCCTAAACCTAACCCTAGCCCTAACTCTAACCCTAACCCTAGCCTAAACCCTAACCCAAACCTCAGCCCTAACCCTAGCCATAACCATAACCCTAACCCTAGCCCTAACCCCAGCCCTAGCCCTAACCCTAACCCTAACTATAATTCTAGCCCTAACCCTAACCCTAAACCTAGCCCTAACCCTCACCCTAGCGCTAACCCTAACCCTAGCCCTAACTTTCACCCTAACCCTAAGCCTAGCCCTAACCCTCACCCTAACCCTAGCCTTAACCCTAACCCTAACCCTAGCCCTAGCTCTAACCCTAACCCTTACCCTAACCCTAGCCCTAGCCATAATTCTAACCCTAACCCTAACCCTAGCACTAACCCTAACCCTAGTCCTAACCCTAACCCTAGCACTAACCCTAACCCTAGTCCTAACCCTAACCATAACCTTAGCCCTAACCCTAACCCTAACCCTAACCCTAGCCCTAACCTTAACCCTAACACTAGCCCTAACCCTAGCCGTAACCCTAATCCTAGCCCTAACCCTTTTCCAAGCCCTAACCCTATTCCTAGCCCTAACCCTAACCCTAACCCTAACCCTAACTCTAACCCTAACCCTAGCCCTATTCCTAACCCTAAACCTAACCCTTACCCAAGCCCTAACCCTAACCCTAGCCCTTGCCCTAACCGTAATTCTAGCCGTAACCCTAGACCTAACCCTGACCCTAACCCTAACCCCAACCCTAGCCCTAACCCTAACCTTAACCCTAGCCCTAACCCTCACCCTAACCCTAACCCTAACCCTAGCCCTAACCCTCACCTTAGCCCTAGCCCAAACCCTAACCTCAACCCGAGCCTTAACCCTAACCCTAGCCATAGGCCTAGCTCTAACCACAGCCCTGACCCTAACTGTAATTCTAGCCCTAACCCTAACCCTAGCACTAACCCTAACCCTGGTCCTAACCCTAACCCTAAACCCTAGCCCTAGCCCTAACCGTAACCTTAACCCTAGCCCTAACCCTTGCCGTAACCTTTACCCTAACCTTAACCCTAACCCTAACCCTTGCCGTAACCTTTACCCTAACCTTAACCCTAACCCTAGCCCTAACCATAACCCTAACCTTAACCCTAATCCTTATCCAAGCTCTAACCCTATTTCCTATCCCCAACCCTAACCCTATTTCCTAGCCCTAACCCTAACCCTAGCCCTAACCTTAACCCTAACCCAAGCCCTAACCCTAGCCCTAATCCTAACCCAAGCCCTAACCCTAGCTCTAACCCTAACCCTAACCCAAACCCTATCCCTAACTCTAACCCTAGCCCTAATCCTAACCCTAACCTTAACCCTAACCCTAACCTTAGCCCTAACCCTAACCCTACCCCTAACCCTAACACTAGCCCTATCTTTAACCCTAACCCCTAACCCTAGCACTAACCCTAGCCCTAACCCTAACCCTAGCTCTAACCCTAGCCCTAACCCTAACCCTACCCTAGCCCTAGCCCTAACCCTATCCCTAGCCCTAACCCTAACCCTAGCCCTAACTTTCACCCTAACCCTAAGCCTAGCCCTAACCCTCACCCTAACCCTAGCCTTAACCCTAACCCTAACCCTAGCCCTAGCTCTAACCCTAACCCTTACCCTAACCCTAGCCCTAGCCATAATTCTAACCCTAACCCTAACCCTAGCACTAACCCTAACCCTAGTCCTAACCCTAACCCTAGCACTAACCCTAACCCTAGTCCTAACCCTAACCATAACCTTAGCCCTAACCCTAACCCTAACCCTAACCCTAGCCCTAACCTTAACCCTAACACTAGCCCTAACCCTAGCCGTAACCCTAATCCTAGCCCTAACCCTTTTCCAAGCCCTAACCCTATTCCTAGCCCTAACCCTAACCCTAACCCTAACCCTAACTCTAACCCTAACCCTAGCCCTATTCCTAACCCTAAACCTAACCCTTACCCAAGCCCTAACCCTAACCCTAGCCCTTGCCCTAACCGTAATTCTAGCCGTAACCCTAGACCTAACCCTGACCCTAACCCTAACCCCAACCCTAGCCCTAACCCTAACCTTAACCCTAGCCCTAACCCTCACCCTAACCCTAACCCTAACCCTAGCCCTAACCCTCACCTTAGCCCTAGCCCAAACCCTAACCTCAACCCGAGCCTTAACCCTAACCCTAGCCATAGGCCTAGCTCTAACCACAGCCCTGACCCTAACTGTAATTCTAGCCCTAACCCTAACCCTAGCACTAACCCTAACCCTGGTCCTAACCCTAACCCTAAACCCTAGCCCTAGCCCTAACCGTAACCTTAACCCTAGCCCTAACCCTTGCCGTAACCTTTACCCTAACCTTAACCCTAACCCTAACCCTTGCCGTAACCTTTACCCTAACCTTAACCCTAACCCTAGCCCTAACCATAACCCTAACCTTAACCCTAATCCTTATCCAAGCTCTAACCCTATTTCCTATCCCCAACCCTAACCCTATTTCCTAGCCCTAACCCTAACCCTAGCCCTAACCTTAACCCTAACCCAAGCCCTAACCCTAGCCCTAATCCTAACCCAAGCCCTAACCCTAGCTCTAACCCTAACCCTAACCCAAACCCTATCCCTAACTCTAACCCTAGCCCTAATCCTAACCCTAACCTTAACCCTAACCCTAACCTTAGCCCTAACCCTAACCCTACCCCTAACCCTAACACTAGCCCTATCTTTAACCCTAACCCCTAACCCTAGCACTAACCCTAGCCCTAACCCTAACCCTAGCTCTAACCCTAGCCCTAACCCTAACCCTACCCTAGCCCTAGCCCTAACCCTATCCCTAGCCCTAACCCTAACCCTAGCCCTAACCCTTACCCCAAACCCTAGCCCTAACCCTAACTCTAACCTTAACCCTACCTCTAACCCTAACCCTAAACCTAGCCCTAACTCTAACCCTAGCCCTAACCTTAACCTTAACCCTAGCCCTAACCCTAGCCCTAACCACAACCCTAGACCTAATCCTAACCCTAACCCTATCCTTAGCCCAAGCCCTAACCCTAACCCTAACTCTAGCTCTAACCCTAACCCTATCCCTAACCCTAACCCTAGCCCTAACCCTAACCCTAGCCCTAACCGTAGCCCTAACCCTATCCCTTACCCTAACCCTAGCCCTAACCTTAACCCTAGCCCTAACCCTAGCTCTAACCCTAACCCCAACCCTAGCCCTAACCCTAACACTCACCCTAACCCTAAACCTAGACCTAACCCTAACCCTAGCCCTAACCCTAGCACTAACCCTAACCCTAACTCTTACCCTAGGCCTAACTTTGTTCCTAGCCCTAACCCTAACCCTAGCCCTAACCCTAACCCTAGCCCTAACCCTATCCCTCACCCTATCCCTAGCCCTAAAACTAACACTAGCCCTAGCCCTAAACCTAGCCCCAACCTTAGCCCTAACCCTAACCTTAACCCTAACACTAGCCCTAACCCTAACCTTAACTCTAACCCTAAACTTAGCCCTAACCCTATCCCTAACCCTAACCCTGACCCTAGCCCTAACCCTAAACCTAACCCTAGCCCTAACTCTTACCCTAGGCCTAACTCTATTCCTAGCCCTAACCCTAACCCTAGCCCTAACCTTAACCCTAACCCTAGCCCTAACACTAACCCTAACCCTAGCCCTAACGCTATCCCTAACCCTAACCTTAACTCTAACCCTAAACTTAGCCCTAACCCTATCCCTAACCCTAACCCTGACCCTAGCCCTAACCCTAAACCTAACCCTAGCCCTAACTCTTACCCTAGGCCTAACTCTATTCCTAGCCCTAACCCTAACCCTAGCCCTAACCTTAACCCTAACCCTAGCCCTAACCCTAACCCTAGCCCTAACGCTATCCCTAACCCTAACCCTAGCCCTTGCCCTAACCTTAAATCTAACCCTAGCCCAAACCCTAGCTTTAACCCTAACCCTAACCTTAACCCTAACACTAGCCCTAACCCTAACACTAACCCTAGTCCTAGCCCAAACTCTATCCCTAACCCTAACCCTAGCCCTAACCCTAAACCTAACCCTAACCCAAACCCTAGCCCTAGCTCTAACCCTAACACTAACCCTAACCCTAACCCTAACACTAACACTAGCCCTAAGGTTAGGACCTTAACCCTAACCCTAACCCTAGCCCTAACCCTAACCTTAACCCTAACACTTATCGAAGCCCCAACCCTATTCCTAGCCCTAGCCCTAACCCTAACCCTAACCATAATTCTAGCCCTAACCCTAACCCTAAACCTAGCCCTAACCCTAACCCTAGCGCTAACCCTAACCCTAGCCCTAACCCTCACCCTAACCCTCACCCTAACCCTAACCCTAGCCCTAACCCTCACCCTAACCCTAGCCCTAACCCTAGCCCTAACCCTATCCCTCACCCTATCCCTAGCCCTAAAACTAACACTAGCCCTAGCCCTAAACCTAGCCCCAACCTTAGCCCTAACCCTAACCCTAACCTTAACCCTAACACTAGCCCTAACCCTAACCTTAACTCTAACCCTAAACTTATCCCTAACCCTATCCCTAACCCTAACCCTGACCCTAGCCCTAACCCTAAACCTAACCCTAGCCCTAACTCTTACCCTAGGCCTAACTCTATTCCTAGCCCTAACCCTAACCCTAGCCCTAACCTTAACCCTAACCCTAGCCCTAACACTAACCCTAACCCTAGCCCTAACGCTATCCCTAACCCTAACCCTAGCCCTTGCCCTAACCTTAAACCTAACCCTAGCCCTAGCCCAAACCCTAGCTTTAACCCTAACCTTAACCCTAACACTAGCCCTAACCCTAACACTAACCCTAGCCCTAGCCCAAACTCTATCCCTAACCCTAACCCTTGCCTTAACCCTAAACCTAACCCTAACCCAAACCCTAGCCCTAGCTCTAACCCTAACACTAACCCTAACCCTAACCCTAACACTAACACTAGCCCTAAGGTTAGGACCTTAACCCTAACCCTAGCCCTAACCCTAACCTTAACCCTAACACTTATCGAAGCCCCAACTTTATTCCTAGCCCTAGCCCTAACCCTAACCCTAACCATAATTCTAGCCCTAACCCTAACCCTAAACCTAGCCCTAACCCTCACCCTAGCGCTAACCCTAACCCTAGCCCTAACACTCACCCTAACCCTCACCCTAACCCTAACCCTAGCCCTAACCCTCACCCTAACCCTAGCCCTAACCCTAACCCTAGCCCTAGCTCTAACCCTAACCCTTACCCTAACCCTAGCCCTAGCCATAATTCTAACCCTAACCCTAGCACTAACCCTAACCCTAGTCCTAACCCTAGCACTAACCCTAACCCTAGTCCTAACCCTAACTATAACCTTAGCCCTAACCCTAACCCTAGCCCTAACTCTAACCCTAACCCCAAACCTAACCCTAGCCCTAACCTTAACCCTAACACTAGCCCTAACCCTAGCCGTAACCCTAATCCTAGCCCTAACCCTTTTCCAAGCCCTAACCCTAACTCTATTCCTAGCCCTAACCCTAAGCCTAACCCTAGCCATAGCCCTAACCCTAGCCCTAATCCTAGCCCTAGCCCTAACCCTAACCCTAGCCCTAACCCTAACCCTAAACCTAACCCTTACCCAAGCCCTAACCCTAACCATAGCCCTTGCCCTAACCGTAATTCTAGCCCTAACCCTAGCCCTAACCCTGACCCTAACCCTAACCCCAACCCTAGCCCTAACCCTAACCTTAACCCTAGCCCTAACCCTCACCCTAACCCTAACCCTAACCCTAGCCCTAACCCTCACCTTAGCCCTAGCCCAAACCCTAACCTCAACCCTAGCCCTAACCCTAACCCTAGCCATAGCCCTAGCTCTAACCCTAGCCCTAACCCTGACCCTAACTGTAATTCTAACCCTAGCCCTAGCCCTAACCCTAACCCTAGCACTAACCCTAACCCTGGTCCTAACCCTAACCCTAAACCCTAGCCCTAGCCCTAACCGTAACCCTAACCCTAAACCCTAGCCCTAACCCTAACCTTAACCCTAACCCTTATCAAAGCTCTAACCCTATTTCCTAGCCCTAACCCTAACCCTATTTCCTAGCCCTAACCCTAACCCTAGCCCTAACCCTAACCCAAGCCCTAACCCTAGCCCTAACCCTAACTCAAGCCCTAACCCTAGCTCTAACCCTAACCCTAACCCAAACCCTATCCCTAACTCTAACCCTAGCCCTAACCTAACCCTAACCTTAACCCTAACCCTAACCCTATACTTAGCCCTAACCCTAACCCTACCCCTAACCCTAACCCTAGCCCTATCTTTAACCCTAACCCCTAACCATAACCCTAGCACTAACCCTAGCCCTAACCCTAACCCTAACCCTATCCCTAGCCCTAACCCTAACCCTAGCCCTAACCCTTACCCCAAACCCTAGCCCTAACGCTAACTCTAACCTTAACCCTACCTCTAACCCTAACCCTAAACCTAGCCCTAACTCTAACCCTAGCCCTAACCTTAACCCTAACCCTAGCCCTAACCCTAACCCTAACCCTAGCCCTAACCCTAACCCTAGCCCTAACCCTAACCGTAGCCCTAACCCTATCCCTTACCCTAACCCTAGCCCTAACCCTGACCCTAACCGTAATTCTAACCCTAGCCCTAACCCTCACCCTAACAATAACCCTAGCCCTAACCCTAACCCTGACCCTAAACCTAGCCCTAGCCCTAACCTTAACCCTAACCCTAGCCCTAACCCTCACCCTAACAATAACCCTAGCCATAACCCTAACCCTAACCCTAAACTTAGCCCTAACCCTCACCCTAGCGCTAACCCTAACCCTAGCCCTAACCCTCACCCTAACCCTAACCCTAGCCCTAACCCTCACCCTAACCCTAGCCCTAACCCTAACCCTAACCCTAGCCCTAGCTCTAACACTAACCCTTACCCTAACCCTAGCCCTAGCCATAATTCTAACCCTAATCCTAACCCTAGCACTAACCCTAACCCTAGTCCTAACCCTAGCACTAACCCTAACCCTAGTCCTAACCCTAACCATAACCTTAGCCCTAACCCTAACCATAACCCTAACCCCAAACCTAACACTAGCCCTAACCCTAGCCGTAAACCCCAACCCTAATCCTAGCCCTAACCCTAACCCTTATCCAAGCCCTAACCCTAACCCTATTCCTAGCCCTAACCCTAAGCCTATCCCTAGCCATAGCCCTAACCTAACCCTAGCCCTAATCCTAGCCCTAGCCTTAACCCTAACCCTAGCCCTAACCCTAAACCTAACCCTTACCTAAGCCCTAACCCTAGCCCTAACCGTAATTCTAGCCCTAACCCTAGCCCTAACCCTGACTCTAACCCTAACCCTAGCCCTCACCCTAACCCTAGCCCTAACCCTCACCCTAACCCTAACCCTAGCCCTAACCCTCACCCTAACCCTAGCCCTAACCCTAACCCTAGCCCTAATTCTAACCCTAGCCATAGCCCTAGCTCTAACCCTAGCCCTAACCCTGACCCTAACCGTAATTCTAACCCTAGCCCTAACCCTCACCCTAACAATAACCCTAGCCCTAGCCCTAACCCTAACCCTGACCCTAAACCTAGCCCTAGCCCTAACCTTAACCCTAACCCTAGCCCAAACCCTCACCCTCACCCTAACAATAACCCTAGCCCTAACCCTAACCCTAGCCCTAACCCTGACCCTAAACGTAGCCCTAACCCTAACCCTAGCCCTAACTCTAACCCTAGCCCTAACCCTAACCCTTGCCTTAACCCTAACCCTCGTCCTAGCCCTAACCCTAACCTTAACCCTATTCCTAGCCCTAACCTTAAGCCTAACCCTAGCCCTAGCCCTAACCCCAACCCTAGCCCTAACCCTATTCCTAGCCCTAACCCTAAGCCTAACCCTAGCCCTAACACTAGCCCTAACCCTAACCCGAGCCCTAATCCTAGCCCTAGCCCTAAGCCTAACCCTAATCCTAGCCCTAAACCTAACCTTATCCCTAACCCTAATCCTAACCCTAACCCAAGCCCTAACCCTAACCCTAGCCCTAGCCCTAACCCTAACCATAATTCTAGCCCTAAACCTAACCCTAGCCCTAACTCTAACCCTAACCCTAGCCTAAACCCTAACCCAAACCTCAGCCCTAACCATAGCCATAACCATAACCCTAACCCTAGCCCTAACCCCAGCCCTAGCCCTAACCCTAACTATAATTCTAGCCCTAACCCTAACCCTAAACCTAGCCCTAACCCTCACCCTAGCGCTAACCCTAACCCTAGCCCTAACTTTCACCCTAACCCTAAGCCTAGCCCTAACCCTCACCCTAACCCTAGCCTTAACCCTAACCCTAACCCTAGCCCTAGCTCTAACCCTAACCCTTACCCTAACCCTAGCCCTAGCCATAATTCTAACCCTAACCCTAACCCTAGCACTAACCCTAACCCTAGTCCTAACCCTAACCCTAGCACTAACCCTAACCCTAGTCCTAACCCTAACCATAACCTTAGCACTAACCCTAACCCTAACCCTAACCCTAGCCCTAACCTTAACCCTAACACTAGCCCTAACCTTAGCCGTAACCCTAATCCTAGCCCTAACCCTTTTCCAAGCCCTAACCCTATTCCTAGCCCTAACCCTAAGCCTAACCCTAGCCATAGCCCTAACCCTAACCCTAGCCCTAATCCTAGCCCTAGCCCTAACCCTAACCCTAGCCCTATTCCTAACCCTAAACCTAACTCTTACCCAAGCCCTAACCCTAACCCTAGCCCTTGCCCTAACCGTAATTCTAGCCCTAACCCTAGCCCTAACCCTGACCCTAAACCTAACCCCAACCCTAGCCCTAACCCTAACCTTAACCCTAGCCCTAACCCTCACCCTAACCCTAACCCTAACCCTAGCCCTAACCCTCACCTTAGCCCTAGCCCAAACCCTAACCTCAACCCGAGCCCTAACCCTAACCCTAGCCTTAGGCCTAGCTCTAACCATAGCCCTGACCCTAACTGTAATTTTAACCCTAGCCCTAGCCCTAACCCTAACCCTAGCACTAACCCTAACCCTGGTCCTAACCCTAACCCTAAACCCTAGCCCTAGCCCTAACCGTAACCCTAACCCTAGCCCTAGCCCGAACCCTAACCCTAACCCTTACCCTTGCCCTAGACCTAACCCTAACCCTAACCCTTGCCGTAACCTTTACCCTAACCTTAACCCTAACCCTAGCCCTAACCATAACCCTAACCTTAACCCTAACCCTTATCCAAGCTCTAACCCTATTTCCTATCCCCAACCCTAACCCTATTTCCTAGCCCTAACCCTAACCCTAGCCCTAACCCTAACCCAAGCTCTAACCCTAGCCCTAATCCTAACCCAAGCCCTAACCCTAGCTCTAACCCTAACCCTAACCCAAACCCTATCCCTAACTCTAACCCTAGCCCTAATCCTAACCCTAACCTTAACCCTAACCCTAACCCTAACCTTAGCCCTAACCCTAACCCTACCCCTAATCCTAACCCTAACACTAGCCCTATCTTTAACCCTAACCCCTAACCCTAGCACTAACCCTAGCCCTAACCCTAGCTCTAACCCTAGCCCTAACCCTAACCCTACCCTAGCCCTAGCCCTAACCCTATCCCTAGCCCTAACCCTAACCCTAGCCCTAACCCTTACCCCAAACCCTAGCCCTAACCCTAACTCTAACCTTAACCCTACCTCTAACCCTAACCCTAAACCTAGCCCTAACTCTAACCCTAGCACTAACCTTAACCCTAACCCTAGCCCTAACCCTAGCCCTAACCACAACCCTAGACCTAATCCTAACCCTAACCCTATCCTTAGCCCAAGCCCTAACCCTAACCCTAACTCTAGCTCTAACCCTAACCCTATCCCTAACCCTAACCCTAGCCCTAACCCTACCCCTAGCCCTAACCCTAACCGTAGCCCTAACCCTATCCCTTACCCTAACCCTAGCCCTAACCCTAACCCTAGCCCTAACCCTAGCTCTAACCCTAACCCCAACCCTAGCCCTAACCCTAACACTCACCCTAAACCTAACCCTAGACCTAACCCTAACCCTAGCCCTAACCCTAGCACTAACCCTAACCCTAACTCTTACCCTAGGCCTAACTTTGTTCCTAGCCCTAACCCTAACCCTAGCCCTAACCCTAACCCTAGCCCTAACCCTATCCCTCACCCTATCCCTAGCCCTAAAACTAACACTAGCCCTAGCCCTAAACCTAGCCCCAATCTTAGTCCTAACCCTAACCCTAACCTTAACCCTAACACTAGCCCTAACCCTAACCTTAACTCTAACCCTTAACTTAGCCCTAACCCTATCCCTAACCCTAACCCTGACCCTAGCCCTAACCCTAAACCTAACCCTAGCCCTAACTCTTACCCTAGGCCTAACTCTATTCCTAGCCCTAACCCTAGCCCTAACCTTAACCCTAACCCTAGCCCTAACACTAACCCTAACCCTAGCCCTAACGCTATCCCTAACCCTAACCCTAGCCCTTGCCCTAACCTTAAACCTAACCCTAGCCCTAGCCCAAACCCTAGCTTTAACCCTAACCTTAACCCTAACACTAGCCCTAACCCTAACACTAACCCTAGCCCTAGCCCAAACTCTATCCCTAACCCTAACCCTAGCCCTAACCCTAAACCTAACCTCAACCCAAACCCTAGCCCTAGCTCTAACCCTAACACTAACCCTAACCCTAACACTAACACTAGCCCTAAGGTTAGGACCTTAACCCTAACCCTAACCCTAGCCCTAACCCTAACCTTAACCCTAACACTTATCGAAGCCCCAACCCTATTCCTAGCCCTAGCCCTAACCCTAACCATAATTCTAGCCCTAACCCTAACCCTAAACCTAGCCCTAACCCTCACCCTAGCGCTAACCCTAACCCTAGCCCTAACCCTCACCCTAACCCTCACCCTAACCCTAACCCTAGCCCTAACCCTCACCCTAACCCTAGCCCTAACCCTAACCCTAGCCCTAGCTCTAACCCTAACCCTTACCCTAACCCTAGCCCTAGCCATAATTCTAACCCTAACCCTAGCACTAACCCTAACCCTAGTCCTAACCCTAGCACTAACCTTAACCCTAGTCCTAACCCTAACTATAACCTTAGCCCTAACCCTAACCCTAGCCCTAACTCTAACCCTAACCCCAAACCTAACCCTAGCCCTAACCTTAACCCTAACACTAGCCCTAACCCTAGCCGTAACCCTAATCCTAGCCCTAACCCTTTTCCAAGCCCTAACCCTAACTCTATTCCTAGCCCTAACCCTAAGCCTAACCCTAGCCATAGCCCTAACCCTAACCCTAGCCCTAATCCTAGCCCTAGCCCTAACCCTAACCCTAGCCCTAACCCTAACCCTAAACCTAACCCTTACCCAAGCCCTAACCCTAACCATAGCCCTTGCCCTAACCATAATTCTAGCCCTAACCCTAGCCCTAACCCTGACCCTAACCCTAACCCCAACCCTAGCCCTAACCCTAACCTTAACCCTAGCCCTAACCCTCACCCTAACCCTAACCCTAACCCTAGCCCTAACCCTCACCTTAGCCCTAGCCCAAACCCTAACCTCAACCCTAGCCCTAACCCTAACCCTAGCCATAGCCCTAGCTCTGACCTCAGCCCTAACCCTGACACTAACTGTAATTCTAACCCTAGCCCTAGCCCTAACCCTAACCCTAGCACTAACCCTAACCCTGGTCCTAACCCTAACCCTAAACCCTAGCCCTAGCCCTAACCGTAACCCTAGCCCTAGCCCAAACTCTAACCCTAACCCTTGCCGTAACCCTAACCCTAACCTTATCCCTAACCCTAGCCCTAACCCTAACCCTAACCTTAACCCTAACCCTTATCCAAGCTCTAACCCTATTTCCTAGCCCTAACCCTAACCCTATTTCCTAGCCCTAACCCTAACCCTAGCCCTAACCCTAACCCAAGCCCTAACCCTAGCCCTAACCCTAACCCAAGCCCTAACCCTAGCTCTAACCCTAACCCTAACCCAAACCCTATCCCTAACTCTAACCCTAGCCCTAACCCTAACCCTAACCTTAACCCTAACCCTAACCCTATACTTAGCCCTAACCCTAACCCTACCCCTAACCCTAACCCTAACCCTAGCCCTATCTTTAACCCTAACCCGTAACCATAACCCTAGCACTAACCCTAGCCCTAACACTAACCCTAGCCCTAACCCTAGCCCTAACCCTAACCCTACCCTAGCCCTAGCCCTAACCCTATCCTTAGCCCTAACCCTAACCCTAGCCCTAACCCTTACCCCAAACCCTAGCCCTAACGCTAACTCTAACCTTAACCCTACCTCTAACCCTAACCCTAAACCTAGCCCTAACTCTAACCCTAGCCCTAACCTTAACCCTAACCCTAACCCTCACCCTAGCCCTAACCCTAATCCTAGCCCTAGCCATAACCCCAACTCTAACCTAACCCTAACCCTAACCCTAGCCCTAACCCTAACTCTAGCCCTAACCCTAACCCTAGCTCTAACCCTATCCCTAGAACTAACCCTAACCCTAACCCTAGCCCTAACCCTAGCCTAAACCCTAACCTTTTCCCTAACCCTAGTTCTAACCCTAATCCTAGCCCTAACCCTAACCCTAGCCCTAGCCCTTACCATAACCCTAACCCTAGCCCTAACCCTAACCCTAGCCTTAACCCTAACCCTAGCCCTAACCCTAACCCTAACCCTAACCCTAGCCCTAGCTCTAACCCTAACCCTTACCCTAACCCTAGCCATAATTCTAACCCTAACCCTAACCCTAGCACTAACCCTCACCCTAGTCCTAACCCTAACCCTAACCCTAGCACTAACCCTAACCCTAGTCCTAACCCTAACCCTAACCCCAAACCTAACCCTAGCCCTAACCTTAACCCTAACACTAGCCCTAACCCTAGCCGTAACCCTAATCCTAGCCCTAACCCTTATCCAAGCCCTAACCCTAACCCTATTCCTAGCAGGACGCACGGTCGGATGAGATACAAAAAGCGTCAGGCATGCGGAAAAAAAAATCATGCCGAAATTTGAGCAAGGATGCTGATCCGTTACGTGCATCCCTGATAAGCGCTCGGCCGCTGCAGGACGCACACATGGATGAGATGCAAAAAAACAACGCAAGAGATGGACAAAAAAAAAAAGTCCCGCCGAAAATTGACCACGGATGCAGATACATTATCTGCATCACTGATCAGCACTCGGCGGGACGCACAGACTAATGAGGTGTAAAACCGGACAGAGGATGGAAAAAAAAAATTATACTCACAGTACCCAGAAGATTTACAGGAGGATCACTGACCAGAGGAACTGCAACTGCAGGAGGAATAGAAGGCAGAAAGTAGAGAGCTTCTTACAGGAGAGCAGCAGGCATGAAGTTGGACAGCTCATCAGAAGACCCAGGAAGAACCCAGAAAGGACCCAGCGATGGAGGCAGATGTGATCGGACCAGTGAAGACCTCGGACGACCCGGTGGAGGCAGATAGGGAACATCGGAGAGGGAGAGCAGATGAAGAGGGGGGGAGGGGGAGACCGGAGAAGCAGAGGCAGGAGAATGGGAGCAGAGTAGAGATCGGGGGGGAAGATCGCGGCGGGGGGCACATCGGCATAGGTAAGGGCCATCACGGGAGCGCGCAAGTAATATCACGGGAGCGCGCAGGGGACATTGCGGGAACGCGCAGGGGCTATAAGGAGAGCACGCAATACTTAAAGTGGGAGCAGGAGCGGTGGCATCAGCAGCGGCGGTGGCAGAAGCAGCATCGGCGTGGTACTACAAGTACCCGCCAGTGCACGCTGCAGACATGCTGGGTGAGGGCTTCCCAGACCAACACAGGCCTGGGAGGGCGGTCATCTGCAGATCAGACAGCCCCACTGCACGCTGATTGGAACGATTGCACGTCATAGCACGATCGCTCCAATCAGGGGCTGGGGGGCACCATGTTTGAGCTCTAATGTTCGCATTAGAAAGGTAGGCTATGCCATTAGTCTTTTTCTTAGATTAGATTTCTTAGATTTTTCTTAGATGCCTTCTGATTGAGGACTCCTGCTCTTCAGCCTCAGGTGATTTTAATTCTCCATTTGCAAGTTTCTGTCTGCCCATAATTTGTAGGTTTTTAACCAAAAGAAGGGTATTAGTTCGATAAGGACCCAACAAAAAGAGGCCAACTTGCCGTTGGCTGTTGGGTTAACATAAAACTGGCCATTCCTGTATGCTAAGTATCTCAATTTTTACATGTTTTTCATTGCAGTAATGCATGTCTATATTTCTACATTCATTGTTAGACATATCTTAGCACTACAGGGTGCAACTGTCTCCTTTTTATTACTATGTTTCATGTTTAGTTTGCACCTGTTCACATTAGAAAGGTATGATGTGCCATTAGTCTTTTACTTGTATATCATTGTATATCATCTGTTTCATCAATTGTCTCTGTCTCCCGCTGCTTTTCCTTACGATCATCACTGCGCCCTCCCAGTAACCAGCACTGATAATAGGACCTTCAGTGACGTCGTCATAGCTTGTGACCAGTCACGTGTCTATTATCTCATTGGCTACAGACTGGTCACATGGCTAGACGTCATGCTAGGTCCTGTCAGTGCAGCTCTCCAGGACGCAGGGCTCGTTTGAGCATCTCCATGTACCGGCGAGATGCTTGGGCGCATGCTTGGCTCCCTGTTCCTGCATGTGGACGCTCTTTACAGAGTCAGCCCACATGCAAGGACTGGATGCCACAGCTGGTGAATAATGGAGATCACCGTTGCTATAGTAACCTGCCTGTAAGATTACTATTTCAACCGTGGCAGTGGTGACATCACTGCTTACAACCCGCAGCCTCTGCTCACTCACTGAGTGATTAGACTGCACGGGAGCAGCAGTGTCTTCCTCCCATGCAGTGCTCTCAGATGTAGCAGAGCTGCATGGGTTGAAGGAGAAAGACGACAGAAGACCAGGATCATGGAGGGGTGAGAGGGAGTAATAAACATGGAGTCTCTAAGTGTGTCTATGTATTTATTTCTATTAAAGTATTTTTTCTATGTGTGGTGTCTTTTTTTAACCATTTATTGGAGATTCTTAATGGCCGGGTCAAACTTGCCTGACATTAAGAATCTTTGGCTTAATACTAGCTAGAAAAACAAAGCTAGTATTAACCCATTATCACCCAGCAAGCTACCCGGCTTCAGGGCAGCTGGAAGAGTTGGATACAGCGCCAGATGATGGCGTACCTAGCTGTACCTGGCTGGACACAAAAATGGGGCGAAGCCCATGTTGTTGTTTTTTTTAATTATTTCATGAAATTCATGAAATAATTAAAAAAAGGGCTTCCCTATATTTTTAGTTCCCAGCCGAGTACAAATAGGCAGCTGGGGGTTGGGGGCAGCCGTACCTGCCTACTGTACCTGGCTAGCATACAAAAATATGGCAAAGCCCACGTCATTTTTTTTGTGGGCAAAAAAATCCTCCATACAGTCCTGGATGGAGTTTGCTGAGCCTTGTAGTTCTGCAGCTTCTGTCTGCTCTCCTGCATAAACTAGTGAATGGAGCATGCTGAGCCTTGCAGTTCTGCTCCCCCTGCCTCTCCCTCCAGCATACAGTTCTAAATGGAGGATGCTGAGCCTTGTAGTTCTGCAGACAGCAGCTGCAGAACTACAAGGCTCAGCACACTCCATCCAGGACTGTATGCAGGAGATTTATGGGCAATAAATTACGTGGACTTCGCCATGTTTTTGTATGCTAGCTAGGTGCAGCAGGCAGCTACGGGCTGCCCCAACCCCTAGCTGCCTATTTGTACCTGGCTGGGAACCAAAAATATAGGGAAGCCTCTTTTTTTTTAATTATTTCATGAATGTCATGAAATAATTAAAAAACAAATGACGTGGGCTTCACCCATTTTTTGTGTCCAGCCAGGTACACCTAGGCAGCTGGGGATTAGAATCCGCAGCGCAGGGTGCCCAAGCTTTCTGGGCACCCCAGCTGTGAATTGCAGTCCGCAGCCGCCCCAGAAAATGGCTCTTTCATAGAAGCGCCATCTTCTGGCTCTGTATCCTACTCTTCCAGCTGCCCTGGTGACGGGTGGCTTGCTGGGTAATAATGGGGTTAGGGCTAGCTGTATATTGTCAACTGGCCCTAAGCCCGAAATTCATGGTGTCACGCCAATATTAGACATGGCCACCATGAATTTCTAGTAAAGATAAAAAAAACAAAACACACAGAAAAATATTCTTATTAAAAATAAAACACAACACAATTAGTGACTCCATCTTTATTGAAATAAAGAACCCCCCCTCCACAGTAATCCTGGGTCAAGGGTCCCGCGCCGTCCAATCCGGATCCAATATCATCTGATCGGTTTGCTGGAAGGCAAAGCGATCAGATGATGTGTCAGGTTCAAGGGCCTGAATCACATGACACAGCAGCTGTTTGTATAAACGGCTTTTATACAATCAGCTGATGCATCAGTGCAAAAAGAAAAAAACAAACTACACACTTCTGTGCAGACTCCTGTCCGACAGCAGCAGCTGATAGTTTAGCCGGCTGGGCGGTAAAAAGCCGACCTCACTGAAAAGAGAGAGAGAAGAGAGAAAAAGAGAAAAAAAGAAAGAGAGAAAAAAAGAGGACGAGAGAGAAAAAGAGAGAAAAAGAGAAAGAGAGAGAGAAAGAGAAAAAAAGAGAGAAAGATAGAAAAAGAGAGAGAGAAAGAAAAAGAGAGAAAGAGAAAAAGAGAGAAAAAAAGAAAGAGAGAAAAAGAGAGAGAGAAGAGAGAAAGAAAGAAAGAGAGAAAGAGGGAAAAAGAAAGAGAGAAAGAGAGAAAAAGAGAGAAAGAGAGAGAAAAAGAGAGAAAAAGAGAGAGAGAAAGAAAGAGAGAAAAAGGAGAGAGAAAAAGAGATAGAGAAAGAGAGAGAAAGAGAGAGAAAGAAAGAGAAAGAGAGAAAAAAAAAGAGAAAAAGAGAGAAAGAGAGAAAAAGAGAGAGAAGAGAGAAAGAGAGAGAAAGAGAGAGAACAAAAGAGACAAAAGAGAGAAAAAGAGAGAAAGAGAGAAAAAGAGAGAAAGAGAGAGAGAGAAAGAGGGAGAGAAAGAAATAGAGAAAAAGAGAGAAGAGAGAGGAGAGAGAAAAGAGAGAGAGGAGAGAGAAGAGCAGAGAGAAGAGGAGAGAAGAGGAGAGAAGAGGAGAGAAGAGAGAGAGAGAAAAGAGAGAGGAAAGAGAGAGTGAGAAGAGAGAGAGAAGAGAGAGAGAAGAGAGAGGAGGAGAGAGGAGAGAGCAATCCAGCCTCATTCCGTGAACTGCTCCGATTTTAGAGGTGTGTCCTGCATCTCACAGCTGATGTCCGGCTCCTCCCCTCAGTGCATAATTAAATTAAATTATAATTATAAATAAATAATAATTATAATTTAAAATTAAAAATAAAAGAAATTCTTTACTGGCCGGGACTCAAACTCGTGAAGTAATTCTCCTTAGGCAGCAGCTCTACTTAACGAGTCACTGCCTTTAATGAAAAGCATAGGAAGATTTGGTAATCTTGACCTCTGTATTGCAGAGAGAGAGAGAGAGACACGCAGGCACTACCTGAGTGACGTCTCCGGTGACAGCGCGGCTCACGACAGTTGCTACGTAGATCTGACACAGAGCACTCGTGTTGTACAGCGCTCCCTGTCAGCTTCATGTAGCAGAGCTGAAAGCGTCGTGTGGATTATTTCGGACCTGGATTGTTGTTTGGGGATTAATAAAGAGGTAAATGAGGGTGTTTTTTTAATTTTTATTCCAAATAAAGGATTTTTCGTTGTGTGTGTTTATTTACTTTCACTTACACGTTAATCATGGAAGGTATCTTGGGGAGACGCCTGCCATGATTAACTCCTTATTACCCCGATTGCCACTGCACCAGGGCAATTCGGGATGAGTCGGGTAGAGTCCCGGGACTGTCGCATCTAATGGATGCGGCAATTTCGGGTGGTTGCTGGGTGATATTGTTAGGGTGGTGGGCTCCCCGTAACGTGGCGTCCCCATCCTGACAATACCAGCCTCCAGCCATGTGGCTTTATCTTGGCTGGTATCAAAATTGGGGGAAACCGCTTTTTTTTGTTTTTTATTTATTATTTATTTATTTTACTGCACGATATAGTTGTGCCCGCCGGCGGCCGTGATTGGTTGCAGTGAGACAGCAGTCAATCATCGTGGGGGCGTGTCTGACTGCAACCAGTTATGGGCGCCGGTGGGCGGGGAAAGCAGGGAATACCAGATTGAATAATGAGCGGCAGCCATTTTCAAAAGTGGAAAAGCCACCGGAGCTTTGTGACACCTGTGCTGCGCCGCGCCCGTGATCGGTGAGTAGGAAAGAGAGAGAAATTTTGCTGGGTATACAGGATGCATGCAGATATGTAACGTGCGCACACAGCCTTACTGTGAAAAGCCACGCTTTTGGTGATTGAACCATTATTGAACAGTAACTCGAACTGCCGTACTTGAAGCAAATCGTTCGAGTTCCCTGAATGACTCAAACACCGCCCCAAATCACTCGAATTTGAAATTGGCAAACGGTTCAAATTGAACATCGCTCAACTCTAATAGAGACATACGTCAAGCGACTTGCAGCTGTAATCACAGCAAAAGAAGGCACTACAAAGTATTAACTTAAAGGGGCCGAATAATATTGCACGCCCCACTTTTCAGTTATTTAGTTTTTTAAAAAGTTTAAAATAAGCAATAAATTTTGTTCAACTTCACAATTGTGTCCCACTTGTTGATTCTTCACCATTAATTTAAAATTTATGGTTGTTGATTTTTCAACATAACATTAAAACTTTTATCTTTATGTTTGAAGCCTGAAATGTGGAAAAAGGTTGAAAAATTAAAGGAAGCCGAATACTTTTGCAAGGCACTGTATACTAGACACCAGAAGCTGAGAGAACCTTTTGTGAGTTGAAACAGATTTTGGTCAGCTCCTCAGTACTAGGATTACCGGACCAGGTAATTGATTGTCAGTACATGACATCTGTACTTCTGCAAGAGTATAGAGGCAAAAGCAGGCCACTGGCCTACTACTCAGGGCCGGCGTCAGCACCCAGGCAAGTACCGGGGGCCCTGGACTGCCAGGGGAACAAACTCACAGTTAGTCGGGGCGGTGATGTATTCTGTGGCCCCCGGGCTAAGTTCCAGGGACCGCAGTGCTCCGGCTGCCAGCTTTACTTTGCTAGCTGCCGACCCTTTTCGTGCAGGGGTAGTGAACTTCATCTGTGGGTGGAGCTAGCACGAAGTGTGCTGCAGTTCCATGGAGGAGTAGCAGAGCTGCCAGCATACTCCCAGAAATGCGTGTGCCCTCCCAACCTGTGTATGGGCTACCCACCCCACCTAAGCTGTAGGATCTCCTCCAGAGCTGTATGGGCCCTGAGCAATATGGGCCCCCTCCTGAACTGCGTGGACCACCCCCTTCCCAGGGCATGACCCACAGGCACACCCTAGTGATGAGCACAGGGATTATAGAAGTAAGTTTTATGATTATGAATTGTCTGCTCCTGCGGCCGCCATCTTCCTGGAGGCCAGTAGTGCGGTCCTATCACACAGATTTTACTTATTGATAGCAGTCAACCACTCACTGATTCCTCACTAATCCTGAGAGGAGACCCTGCCATGAATGGGGCAAAGATATGTGGTCAGGCACCACTGAGTACTGCACTCAGGCTGAGTGAGTACAAAACAGGTAATCCCAAAGGCTGACTAGGGTGTGGACACACAGACACTTAGTAACCAGGAACACACACACAGCTTAGAGGGGACCCCTGGGCAGACCCAGGAAGTGGGCGTGGCCCTCGCATCCCAGCTAGTGGTGGGTAGTGGGACTGGAGACAGAGAGTTGTGCAGTGGCAGCCAGAGGAGTAAGAGTGGAGCATCCGCGTCTGAGGTGTAGAGCAGAAGAGCAGGACACTGTCAGACACTGTACCTGTAGTGGCTGCTGGCGAGGGAGAGCGGCTACCCAGTGGTGCTGCCTGAAAACCACCTAGTGAAGAGGTGGCTGAGTAAGGAGACTACCGGTAAGCCAGGCCCGCACGGGGAAACAGGTCCCCAGAGCAGGAACTTATTTACTCGACCTGCTAAACCTGCTGGTAAGGGTGCTGGATGTACCTCACCGAACCACACAGAGTCCGCAGCATCAATAGCAACGAGGGGGCCCATAAGGAGGATCGAGCCTGGAGCCATCTTATCCTTGGTCCATGCTGTCAGCAAACGGGCGAGAAAGGGGAGAACGGCAGTTGCGACTTCCCTGGGTGATTCCCGCAGTACTACAAGTCAGGGGTCACCCCAAACAAGAAGGGCTAGGAAGGTGAGTCAGCAGTCACCCCTATATCAGCCGGAGGGATACCTGGTTCCACCTGGTTCAGCATAGCATCACCCGGGTTGTGTCACGTTACCATGAGAAAAGTGAGTAAAAACCCTGAAAGACATTGCTGCCTGTGTGTGAGTTCTTCTGCGACCTGTGGTACTACACACATACTGGGCCCTGGGGCCAGCCTCACTCTCTGGAGGCCACAACAACTGACTGCATCTACCATCAGCCCCAGTCGCTCCCTAAACTGCAGAGGCGGTCACCCCCTGACCGCAATTACCGAGAGTGGCGTCACGATTCCTATTGAAGTTAACCTGACCTGCCTGTTTTCAGAAGAATTGCAGCATTATAATAAAGAAGAGGGATGCACAGCCTAGAGTAAACAAGAGAGTGCTGCCCTATGTGTGAAAAACAGAATGTGTACCATAGAGAAAGAGGGCACACATAAGTTGGGCGCACATCAAAAAATAATATAATAAATTCTGTTATATGTTAAATATCCTTATTGGGTCAAAAAGTGAAAAAACACACAATTAAAAACCATTAAAAGGACAGAAAATGACAAACGAGGCCTCAAAATCTCATCATATGGCTCCAGGATCATATACCAATTGGTACCACTATCAGAAATAAATATCTTGAAAATTCAAGCAATATCACAGAAATATGTTAGTACTCCTCAAATTGGTTAACAAAGTATACAGGCAGCATGCAGTAGTTATAGGCACAAATGTGTGAGGGACACTGAGCAGATTGAGTTACCAATGGGGATAGAGGACAGAATTACAAAACATTGCAAACACTGCAAAGAGTAGATATCCACTCATATAGAATCAAGGTACTTCATTAGTACTACAAACATAGTTTGGTTCAATATCAATGTACATTAAGAGTGGCTATGATTATATGGCAAATAATAGTTAAACCTAAACGGTAGGCACAGTGCCAGAGTGACCAGAAGCATGCAAAAAAATTCAGACTGACAATACCAGATAATACAAACTAATAGTGTCTCAGTAGTAAGATAGAGAATATAATGATGTGTACAGACGGAGTTGTATCATAAACCCAGCTACAGGAGGAATCATGTTATAATGAGCAGCCAGTCAGAATTGTGGATCATGCACACTGCTGTAAAAATGAACCTGCAGAGGGAGAGAGTCAGATCCAAAAAAAAAAAAAAATGCAAAGACTTTGATTCACTCAGGGTAAAAAGAGGTCAGAGAGATGTGGCGCCCTGGACAAGCCAGGTCGTCACAGGTACTACACCAACACACCCCACACCCCGGCTAGGCATACCTAAGTCAAACACAAATCCTTGTAGCCTTCCTCCAGGGGCTGATGTCCACACCAGGGGGTGGGCCAGGCGGTTGGTCCCGCCCATTGAGGAGTTCACAGTCCTGGAGGTGGGAAGAGTTACAGAACAGTTTTGGAGAGGGAAGTGGTAGTAGAGGAGACTGACCGTGTCCGGGTGTGTGGCCCGGGCACACAGCAAGGTTGGCAGACGGTGGTGACCGTCTGCAGGAGAGGCTGATTGGAGTGAACCGTACGGACCGGGGATGGGCGGTGGCCCGCCAGTACCGGACCGGGGAGTGAAGAGAAGCCAGCACCATTCGGCAGGGCCTACGGACCCCGACCAGACTAGGAGTCGCCGTAAAACTGGTCAAATCCGTTAGCGAAGGGAACCTCCGGGGTTTCCCAGCAGTCAAGACCCGATTGAAGGCAACAGCTCACACCGTAGAGGGAAACACAGTCACCGCCAAGGCTACAGTTCCCAGGGCCAGAGCCTGCGGGCAAAATGGGCTCCCTCAGCATCCATCCAAGCTGGGGAGCGGGTTACCGGTGGGAAGCCATTGGAACCGTAAACACAACACAGGTGCAGGGAAAGGTAGTCACCATCAACCTACCGTGAGGAGAACTACCGCAGCCGCCTGTGGGACCCGTGCATCCAGCCGTTTGTTTGACCAGAGACTCTGTTTGAATTACTGGCTGAGTGAGGTGTCCGGCTGAAAATTTGGAGAAGCCGCCATTTTGGGCACGAAAAGTCCCCGCTCGAGCGTCTTCCCGAGTAGTGGAGGCGCGAAAGCTGAAACCCCGCCCCGATAGAGGAGGAGCCGGAAAAAGACTAAGGGGGATGGATGGCGTCTGGCCGCATGTAGCCCGCGGCTATAAAAGCGGGGACGCCAGGACCCTGCGGCCATCTTTTTGTTCCTGGATGCATCATCCGTCCCGCAGCACCGTACCCCCCGCACCCGGGACCGCGGCGTGGGTGGAGGTCCGGACCACCCAGCTACAACAAAGGATGCAGATCCGCATGCAGCTCCTCCTGGAGGAGTGGGAGGCCGACATGGCGGAGGTGGTGGCGGCTATAATGAGACGCGAGGAGGAGGAGGATTTGGAGGAGTGGGTAAGAGACCCACGTCCCTGTATTCCTGAAGGATTGGCCACTGCGGCTGAGGGGCCCGGCCCGCGCCCGCTCACCCTGCCGCCTCCCCCGCTATCCGCGTTAGTCGTTACTGCCCCGCCACTAGGCCCGCTACCCGCCCAACCGGTAGCGGTACCCCGCCTGTCCGCCCAAGCGGACCGATCTGCAGCTGAGGCTCGTGACCGTGCAGCACCGCTCCCTTGGAAGACACCGAAGGCCGAGCCCGTTGGTGAAGTTGTACCGGAGGCACCGCTGATCGTGCCTGACCCCGCATTGGCCCCCGGCAGCCCGTCTCGTGCAGGAGGAGGCGGAGGTTCAGCGAGAGAGGATCCCTGTGCCCGTTCCCCACACCTCGGCTGAGGTTGCGCCGGGTCGCCGCTGCAGGGCAGCACCCCAGGCCAAGTCACCGCGGCACCTTCCACCCAGATTGCCAGTGGTGGGCAGCGTCCAGGAGGTCTGGCGGGGCCCGACCCGCGCGCAGGTGCTCGCAGCAGCCCCGTATTGGGACAGGGAGTCAACATCGCTGGGCCTGGAGATTGCCGAGAGGGGAAGAAGGAAGGCGGAGCTGGTGGCCCGCACCATTGGAAAAAAAGGAGCGCCTCCGAAGAGCCACCTTCTGGGTGCGGGGCCCGAGATACGAAGGACAGGTCCGGCGATTTGATACCGGAAGGGGGTATGGCTTCATTTATGAACCGGGCCTGGAGGCCGAAGTTTTCGTGGCCCGGAGAGATGTGAATGATCACCTACCGGAAGACCATCCCAGCCGCAATCTGCTCCCCGGTGACCTCGTCAACTACACCCGACATTGTGGGGAGAGGGGATGGTACGCCCTGGGTGTCCGGCTGAGAGTAGGCCAGGGGCTTCAAGCGCCGACTCAGCCCTCTACCCCGGTCGGTGAGCTGGAGCTGAAATGAAGTCGGCGGTCCCCCGCCAAAAAGTTGTCCCCGTTGGGACCATCAACACCGTTGTAGTTACCCAGTTTGAAAGTTTTGAATGATAAGTAAAGATGATCAACCGAAGAAGTTCACCTCATTGTACCGTGATTAAACCGGCCGTTGCCGGCAACTGTTGTCCCCGAAGGGACTGTTTGCAAACCGTTGCGTAAGGAACTGCTTACGGACAAGCCCGAGAACTTGCAGGGCAACCACAAACTTAGTGGAATGTAAATAAAAATGTGTTTTGACTTGACACCGTTGCCGCCTCCGGAGAGGCTGATTTGGGAGGATGGGTCTGGAGGAAAGGGATGGCCCAGGCCCGCCACTACCGTAACCGGTGGCAATCCTCCAGGATTTCAGGGGTCCCCTTGGACGCAGGTCCCCTGAAAGAGACAGAACCCGCTCAGGCAACTTGGTGCTGGACTGGGGTCAAGGGGTGCTGCCCGCTTCTTGGGGGCAGCATCAGGGCCAGGTTGTTTGGGTGGGAGAAGAGCGGAAGCCGTACTGTTGAAACTGTTTATAATGTTTTTACATGTTTTACCGTTTTTACTCTTTTTCAGTTGTGAAAGTAAAACCGGTGATGGACGGGCAGCCCGGGGATGGTAAGCATTTTACTAAGGGGGAATGTGGCGCCCTGGACAAGCCAGGTCGTCACAGGTACTACACCAACACACCCCACACCCCGGCTAGGCACACCTAAGTCAAACACAAATCCTTGTTGCCTTCCTTCAGGGGCTGTGTCCACACCAGGGGGTGGGCCAGGCGGTTGGTCCCGCCCACCGAGGAGTTCACAGTCCTGGAGGCGGGAAGAGTTACAGAACAGTTTTGGAGAGGGAAGTGGTAGTAGAGGAGACTGACCGTGTCCGGGTGTGTGGCCCGGGCACACAGCAAGGTTGGCAGACGGTGGTGACCGTCTGCAGGAGAGGCTGATTGGAGAGAACCGTACGGACCGGGGATGGGCGGTGGCCCGCCGGTACCGGACCGGGGAGTGAAGAGAAGCCAGCACCATTCGACAGGGCCTACGGACCCCGACCAGGCTAGGAGTCGCCGTAAAACCGGTCAAATCCGTTAGTGAAGGGAACCTCCGGGGTTTCCCAGCAGTCAAGACCCGATTGAAGGCAACAGCTCACACCGTAGAGGGAAACACAGTCACCGCCAAGGCTACAGTTCCCAGGGCCAGAGCTTGCGGGCAAAAGGGGCTCCCTCAGCATCCATCCAAGCTGGGGAGCAGGTTACCGGTGGGAAGCCATTGGAACCGTAAACACAACACAGGTGCAGGGAAAGGCAGTCACCATCAACCTACCGGGAGGAGAACTACCGCAGCCGCCTGTGGGACCCATGCATCCAGCCGTTTGTTTGACCAGAGACTCTGTGTGAATTACTGGCTGAGTGAGTACCACCGTGCCGTGTGGCACAGCGCTGCCCCCGCGACCCTGCACCTCACCAGGCCCCGTAACCCGCCTGTCATCCCTACCCCCCTCACCGGACCCCGGAACAACCAATCCCCCTACCCACGGAGGGGAGAACCAACATCCAAGCTGCTCCCTGTCATCGCTCCCGGGATACCCGTCCAGAGCAGCGGTGGTGTCACAACCTCACCACAACCGTGGGTGGCATCACAGACAATATCCCCCCAAACCGCACACCAATTTCCCCTTTCACTCACGGGCGAGGAACGCCGCTCGAGACCCTGGGATCCGGCCCACCGCTCGAGCCACCACCGAGCAGTAGCAGCAGCCGGACCCGAGCAGTGGGTGATCGCAGCGTCCTCTCCTCCGCCCGCGACAGTGACATAGTTACCAACCAGGCCTGGTATGGTCAAAAAAGCTGCATGCTGGAGTAGAAGAGTATATGGAGCAGGATGAGGCCATGGAGAAAAGCCCCACGCGTTACGCTGGCAAGCAGCTTCGTCAGGGGAAGTAGCAAGTGTGACCCAAGAGCATGTATCTATATCCATACACAAATAATTACCTGCCAATTAAGATCTCAGATGTGTCAGTAACCATTGCGGCGCTGGTAGCTGTAATACTTACAAGGAAGCGTTTGCCTTGTAAGGAAGTCAGGGCTGCCCATAACAAAGATGGAGCGCAATTTGAGCGCAAGCGTTCACCGAGCAGGATCAACACGTGACGCGACAGTGCGGTCACATGGGCAGAAGTATCAAGAAACTTTATTGAGCACAAGCGGGGAGCATGAAAAAAAGAATACAAGGACATTCAAAGATAAGAACAGCGTGCAGCACGACATACATCAGTACAGGGGTAACGCGCAGATGTATTACATGCTACACACTAGAAATAAGAGCAAAAACCAGAAATTAAGTCGCATATGCTGTAATTTAATTATGTAGCATATTGGGAACGCAGTAAAAAAGAAGAATCTTATTACAGCTGTTAATAAAAAGTATGCAGACGCCAATATAATATATAAGATACGTTTTGGAGTATAGATCACGAACCTGCCTGATAGCCACTCTAATCAAAGTTAAGACATATAAATATGCGCAATGCAGGAAATTCTTGACAGGAGTACATTAATGAATGTTTATAAGGTATATGAACATAAGGTACAAAACCGTGGATGTAAGCAGGTACCAAGCCTGAATTTTCCTAAAATCAACTCCCCTGGTCAACCATATAGAGGTACAGAACACCTATACCTATATAGAGATAAGAAATGTAAAAAAAAAAAAAAATTCAAGTCTTAATAAAGTTCCAAAGCACAACGGCTCAATATGAGCAGATGGGCTTCGAACGAAGGTCACCGCTACAGTTAAGGCATACCAAATTTCAGTTTGCATGAAAAGAGATGGCATCATTCAAATGGCAAAAAGGAAATGATTATTATATCCACCCAGCAAAAGGATATCGATGATATGATGGTACAGATAGCAGATAAAAATCGAGTGTGCTCCTTTTGGAGAAATGTCCAATATAAAATAGGTTGTTGGATTATAGCTCAATACATAGTTATCATGTACATCAAATACCAGAATGTATAAAGTTTGCCATTAATGAAAGACATGTGGGAGGACCTACATTACAGAAAAAAAAATGAGGTATCACATACTGTAGAGATTCCTAAGTAGAGTTCTGTATACATATATGAATATCAACATAGGTGGCGTCCAAGGGGGAAAAGGAGGTAACGTTCTCCAAAACCTCATCAGTATCATGGCTACCTACGGAAAATGGTATATACATCCTGGAGTCATGGGCGAACTACAAAAGATCAATGTAAAGAAATAATAGCATCAAAGGATAAGGGCCCCCAAGAGAAACACACGAGACCAATCAAAAAGGGGGATATAATACGTCCAGATGGGTAACATTGAATGATGATCCATATAGAACAGAGAGTCGCAGAGACAGATGGAAGAATCCAGGTGAGTAAGCACACAGTTGTTCGTCCGCAGGCTATTAATGATCCACTGTAAAAAGAAGAAGGTAACCATATTAGATACAAAGTAAGGGGTAGACGTTAACCATCACCCAAGAAACCAGTATAAAGTAATTCCTCATTAAGTCCATGAGGAGTAAGGGAGTCGAGGTGGAAAAGCCATCTGGATTCTGCACGTAAAAGTGCTTTATGTAAAGAACCTCCCCGGCCAGTTTCGTAAAGCCTCTCTAAACCAAATACCCGTAGATTCCTGCTGGAAATTTTTGGATCTGACTCTCTCCCTCTGCAGGTTCATTTTTACAGCAGTGTGCATGATCCACAATTCTGACTGGCTGCTCATTATAGCATGATTCCTCCTGTAGCTGGGTTTATGATACAACTCCGTCTGTACACATCATTATATTCTCTATCTTACTACTGAGACACTATTAGTTTTTAATTATCTGGTATTGTCAGTCTGAATTTTTTTGCATGCTTCTGGTCACTCTGGCACTGTGCCTACCGTTTATCATTTTGGGGTTTAACTATTATTTGCCATATAATCATAGCCACTCTTAATGTACATTGATATTGAACCAAACTATGTTTGTAGTACTAATGAAGTACCTTGATTCTATATGAGTGGATATCTACTCTTTGCAGTGTTTGCAATGTTTTGTAATTCTGTCCTCTATCCCCATTGGTAACTCAATCTGCTCAGTGTCCCTCACACATTTGTGCCTATAACTACTGCATGCTGCCTGTATACTTTGTTAACCAATTTGAGGAGTACTAATATATTTCTGTGATATTGCTTGAATTTTCAAGATATTTATTTCTGATAGTGGTACCAATTGGTATATGATCCTGGAGCCATATGATGAGATTTTGAGGCCTTGTTTGTCATTTTCTGTCCTTTTAATGCTTTTTAATTGTGTGTTTTTTCACTTTTTGACCCAATAAGGATATTTAACATATAACAGAATTTATTATATTATTTTTTGATGTGCGCCCAACTTATGTGTGCCCTCTTTCTCCATTGTACACAAGAATTGCAGCATGTGAAGTCCCTGAAGACCCTGAGGTGACCTCAAAGTTATGGGGCTCCACAGATATATTAGCTTCTCTAAATGTTCTGCCTCTACTCCATTCATTCTCTTTTTGCCTGTAGGATGTAGCAGAGCCCAGCATTAACCTCCCCTCCCCTACATGTTCTGTCTCTGCTCCATTCATTCTTTATGGAGCATTTGGAGGTAGCAGAGCCCAGCACCCAGAGCGGTATGGACCCCCCACATGACCTGTATGTGCGACACCCTAGAGCTGTATGTAACCTTCCTGAGCTATATGCTGCCCACCCCAGTAATATATATGTTACCAAGAGCTGTATGTCCCACCAGTAACATCTATGCCCCTCAGTAATGTGTATGCCCCTCAGTAACGTGTAAGTTCCCCCAGTAATGTCTATGCCCCAACCCTTCCTGTGACATTTATACTGTTGCCCCCAGCCCCTCATGGAATGTATATTCTGAAGCCCCCAGCCCCTCCTGTGATGTTTATACTGTAGCCCCCAACCTCTCCTGGGATGTATATACTGTAGCCCCCAGCCCCTCCTGTAATGTATATACTGTAGCCCCAAGCCACTCCTGTGATGTATATACTGTAGCCCCCAGCCCCTCCTGTAATGTATATACTGTAGCCCCAAGCCACTCCTGTGATGTATATACTGTAGCCCCAGCCCCTCCTGGAATGTATATACTGTAGCCCCAAGCTCCCCCTGTGATGTATATACTGTAGACCCCAGGAGGAGCTGGACGGAGGCAAATTGGGGAAGGTGAGTGAGGCTGCTGACGGCTTCTCCATTTTAAAAATATGTGTAATGTGTATGTGTCTGTATGTATGATGTGTATCTATGTATGTCAGTGTGTATGACTGTGTATATTTATATCTGTTTATATGTATTTTTGTGAATTTGTCTTCAAATATGTATATGTATATATGCCTGTATATGTACGTATCTGTTTGTGCATGTCTGCGTGTAGATGGGACCCACTGAGACTCATTCACCCAGGGCCCACAAAAACCTGGAGCCAGCCCTACTACTACAGTCATAGCCAAAAGTTTTGAGAATGACACCAAAATTATATTTTCACATTATCTGTTGCCCTCTGGTTTTTAATTGTGTTTGTCTGATGTTTACATCACATACAGAAATATAATTGCAATCATTATGAGTACCAAAAGGTTATATTGACAGTTAGAATGAGTTAATGCAGCAAGTCAATATTTGCAGTGTTGACCCTTCTTCTTCAGGACCTCTGCAATTCTCCCTGGCATGCTCTCAATCATCTTCTGGACCAAATCCTGACTGATAGCTGTCCATTCTTGCATAAGCAATGCTTGCATTTTGCCAGAATTTGTTGGTTTTTGTTTGTCCACCCGTCTCTTGATGATTGCCCACAAGTTCTCAATGGGATTAAGATCTGGGGAGTTTCCAGGCCATGGACCCAAAATCTCTATGTTTTGTTCCATGAGCTATTTAGTGATCACCTTTGCTTTATGGCAAGGTGCTCCATCATGCTGGAAAAGGCATTGTTGGGCGCCAAACTGCTCTTGGACAGTTGGGAGAAGTTGCTCTTGGAGGACATTCTAGTACCATTCTTTATTCATGGCTGTGTTTTTAGGCAAGACTGTGAGTGAGCCGATTCCCTTGGCTGAGAAGAAACCCCACACATGAATCGTTTCAGGATGCTTAACAGTTGGCATGACACAAGACTGGTGGTAGCGCTCACCTCTTCTTCTCCTAATAAGCTGTTTTCCAGATGTCCCAAACAATCAAAAAGGGGATTCATCTGAGAAAATGACTGTACCCCAGTTCTCGTTCTCAGCAGTCCACTCCCTGTACCTTTTGCAGAATATCAGTCGGTCCCTGATGTTTTTTCTGGAGAGAAGTGGCTTCTTTGCTGCCCTCCTTGAAACCAGGCTTGAACCTTGAAGCACTCACACCAGCCTGCTGCCATTGCTGAGCTAGCTCGGCACTGCTGGTAGTCCGATCCCGCAGCTTAAACAGTTTTAAGATACGATCCTGGTGTTTGCTGGTCCTTCTTGGGCGCCCTGGAGCCTTTTTGGCAACAATGGAAGCTCTCTCCTTGAAGTTCTTGATGATGCGATAGATTGTTGATTGAGGTGCAATCTTTGTAGCTGCGATACTCTTCCCTGTTAGGCCATTTTTGTGCAGAGCAATGATGGCTGCACGTGTTTCTTTAGAGATAACCATGGTTAACTGAAGAGAAACAATGATACCAAGCACCAGTCTCCTTTTAAAGTGTCCAGTGGTGTTATTCTTACTTAATTATGACTGATTGATCGCCAGCCCTGTCCTCATCAACACCCACACCTGTGTTAATGGAACAATCACTTATACAATGTTAGCTGCTCCTTTTAAGGCAGGAATGCAATAATGTTGAAATGTGTTTTGGGGGTTAAAGTTCAATTTCTTAGCCAATATTGACTTTGCAAGTAATTGCTGTTAAGCTGATCACTCTTTATGACATTCTGGAGTATATGCAAATTGCCATTAGAAAAACTTAAGCAGTAGACTTTGTAAAAATTAATATTTGTAGCATTCTCAAAACTTTTGGCCATGACTGTACTCATCAAAGTTAGATGCAGTGGAAAACCCTGCTGTCACCAGTAGTTACAGCAGGTGAGGTTGTGAAATCATACGTCTCACTTGTATTGTTCCATTGTTCTTTTAGTTAGGATGTCACTTGCTGTAGCCACCATACTTCTGCAGAACAAGATTTCTTGCATGACACTGTTACTGTCACAGCCACATCTGATGATAGCACACTGAACTCATACACACTCATGCCTATACCTTTAGATGGGGAACCACATGATTGTTTAAATTTCCTATCAGAAAGGGTACTGCTTGTGTGGCACCCTGTAACATTATATCTCCCCAGCCTGTACAATATTGCAATCAGGCTTCAGCAGTAGCTATTGTCCTTGATCTGGTGGGGGGTTGCATATATATTGTTCTCCTTTGCAGGGGGCTTCCCTAATACACAATCTCTGGAGACTGTGTTCTAGGAACTTCTTTCTAACTAGGAGCTACAAGTAGTAAATGTTAAGGGGGTGGATCTAAGGTGGGAGATTCAGACACATGGTTTTTAGTTTAGTTTATGCTTTATTGGGTGAAGGGCGAGGAACTGTGCTGAGGCCAGCTCCTTTTTGCCCGTAAATGGACGATTGGACATTGAGGATCATCTGCCATGCTGCTGGATTTAGGGAACTCATCGGAGGACTGTTACATTTTCCTTGGCGTCGGATTGCCCGGACCTATTTCCTTTGTGTGGACTCTAAAGAACCATTTGGATATTCGATGTTTTATGCTCCCTGCCTCATTAAATCTTGTTGGATTGTTCATCGGCCTGGTGTCCCTTACTGCTCTGCCGCATACCCCATCACAAACTGGTGGCAGCGGCGGGATCAGAGCAGAAAGAATGGAGGACAATGGCCCATCAACATCTGAAACCAGAACCTCAGGATACAGGAACTGGACTGCGGTGAGCCTACAAACAAAGGCCCGTGAATTAGGAGTCGGCTACAAAGGCCTCTCTAAGGAGCAACTAATTGAGGCCACCATAGAAGATAAGAGGGAGGCTATTCGTGAAGCTAAGGAGAGGGCATTGCTGGAGAGGCAGCTTGCTGTGGAAGCAGCTAGAGGCTCCAGGCAGACTTTACCCACAGCACCAACTATGAGGGAATTCTCCAGAGTGTCCCTCAAGGACTTTAAGCCATTTAATGAAACTGCAGGCGACATTGAGGGCTTGTTCCAGGACTTTGAGCATCAGTGCCGATTAATGGAAGTCCCAGAAAGAGAGCGAGTCAGACACCTGGTGGGCCTCTTGGAGGGTGGAGCTGCCGACGCCTATAGAGCTATGGACCCTCAGTGGAATTGTGAGTATGGGAAGATAAAACAGACCATTCTAGAACATTATGCCGTCACAGCCGGTGAGTGATTCTTCTTGTGGGTCTCATATGAATGTCACTTGGGATGAAGTTCAGTTTAGACAAGAGGTAGAGACTGACCCCACCCTGGCTATCTTTAGAGCTCGGGCTGAAGTAGGGCAGTTAGGAGAAAATGGGGAAAAAATTATCAGAGAAAATGGACTTCTATATCGGGTTACCAATGCTGACTTCTTAGATAAACCCTTGACCTATAGCAAACAGCTGATTGTTCCTGAGAAATACAGAATTTCCCTATTACACCTTGCTCATGACATTCCTACTGCTGGCCATCAAGGGAAAACCCGCACCGAGAGACGATTGACTCAAATTTTCTATTAGCCTGGAATTTCTCAAGCAGTGGCGCATTTCTGCCGAACTTGCGACATATGTCAGCGTAGAGGGCGACCTGGAGATCACCCAAAGGCACCCTTGCAACCACTCCCTATAATAGAAGAACCCTTTCAAAGAGTAGCTGTCGATATCATTGGACCTCTGGCTAAACCAAGTAAATCCGGAAAGCATTATATTCTCACTGTTGTGGACTACGCCACCCGATATCCAGAAGCTGTGGCCTTATCAAGTATTTCTTCAGCCAAGGTGGCCGAGGCCCTTGTTACCATTTTCACCCGAGTAGGATTCCCAAGTGAGATCTTATCGGGCCAAGGCTACCAGTTCATGTCAGAGTTGGTGCAGTGTCTGTGGCGCACCTGTGGAGTATGAGCAATTCGAACTACACCATACCATCCTCAAACCAATGGACTTTGTGAACGGTTTAATCAAACACTGAAAAATATGCTAAGGGCCTTCACTGACAGGGATTCCTATTGGGAGAAGTGCCTACCCCATCTCCTGTTTGCCTATCGTGAAGTTCCCCAGGAGTCCACTGGGTTTTCCCCCTTTGAACTACTCTATGGAAGAAAGGTCAGAGGACCCTTAACTCTGCTAAAGGAATATTGGGAGGGTCAAGTTGAAGATACAGGAACCCCTGTTGTTCCATATGTCCTCAAGCTTCGGGAAACCCTGGCTCAACTTGCTAGTGGGGCTCAGGATCATGTGCGGATGGCTAAAATCAGACTGAAGACATGGTATGACCGCAAAGCACGCTATCGAGAATTTGTAGAGGCACAACAAGTCTTAATGATTGTTCCCCATCGGCAAAATAAACTCCAGACAACATGGGAGGGTCCCTTCTGCGTTCTCAGAAAACTAAACAACACCAATTACCTTTTTGCTCTAGATGATCAGGGTCTAAGACACTGGATTTAGAAAACTCATCTGAGGACTGTTACATTTTCCTTGGCGTCGGATTGCCCCAGACCTATTTCCTTTGTGTGGACTTTAAAGAACCATTTGGATATTGGATGTTTTATGCTCCTTGCCTTATTAAATCTTGTTGGATTGTTCATCGGCTTGATGTCCCTTACTGCTCTGCCGCATACCCCGTCACACACCCCAGTGGTCCAGTTGCCACAGTAACATTGCCCTCCTCACAGGGGGTGATGCTATGCCTGGAAGCAAGAGAGGGGTCTCCCATGCTAGGTACACCAGCACTCAATACTTCCTACTAAAGACCAGAAGGGGGATTTTGAGAACCTGGTTTGAGGGGAGCTTCCCTATGCATTCTTGCCTGGAGGAGGAGTCAGGAACACACAGACACACGAAAGTGAAACTAAACTGTTGGAACAAGACGGGAGTGGAGAGAAGATTGTTGCTCAGGGCCAAGTGCATATAACCGGACATCAGAGTCCAAGGCTGCATGGGTACTAAAGTCCCTGCAGCAGAATCTGAAAGGCAGGAGACTGCAGGTCTTCTGGCCCACAGAGTGCCCTGGGCACAGCAGCATAATAGAGCCAGGAGCCGTGACAAGAGAGAGGCACAAGTAAAGAACTCACACTGCATGTCATACGGGTGAGAACCAGAACCTACACAAGGTAGAGGGTCTCAGCTTAGCTTCAAGCCACAGGGACATCACAGCACAAGCAGGAAGGCCTCTGAACCCACCTGACTAGGTATATTCCCTCTGTTGCTTCCAGGCTGACCGGACCTCTGTTACCTATTGGACCAGTCTCCCGGGCCTGTACAATCACCTACCATGTAAAAGGTAAAGGAAACTATGGCCCTTGTGTTGTCCAGTTATTACCGACGTCCTCAGTCCTGCACCCCAACGTTGAGTCGCTCCATCAATTACAAAGACTACTGCTTCCAACAGCCCTGGGGCCTAGCTCTACCTGTGGAGAGCTATACAAACTAAGCTGCGCCACCACCTACCTCAGAGGTCCCATCCCGCAGCGTCAGCTATCCTTGGCAGAGTACCACAGGTGGCATCATGAACTACCATCCCCATTATTTCCTCTTTTAACAACATCACCGGGATCACGGAACCGGGCCTTGGCACCATAGCATCCCAGAAACAGAACCGCGGCCTGGTAACGAGTGCCCCACGGCTCCGGTGGGCGCATCAATTTGGCGTCAAGAACAGGATTTCATGCTCACTGCAGCGGGTACTGTGCGCCTTAGAGACTATGTAAATAGTGTTCGATAAAGACAATGATCGCCATTAACCGCGCGGTGCGGGATTAAAATCCCGCCACCGGAGCGGCTGTGAGTTAACCCCAGATTTCCCAAGAGAGACACAGAACCTGGCTGAGGTTCACTAGGGGGAAGAAAGATGTCCAACCAAGAAGGGGATCAGGCTGCCGCTGCAGCCACAGCTCCTGTAATGCCACTCTCTATGCTATACATACAGGGAGCAGCGTGGTTACCACATGTAAGTCCCAGGTAACAACATGGCCATATATTCTTTACAAAAGATACTTGGCTGATTCTGACATTACCCGTGGTCCAGATGCAGACTTGACCATAGTCACCATCAATGGTCAGCCCTTGCCTCAAAGTGGGGTATAAGGAGGTGACCATTACGGTAAGTTGGAATGAATAGAGTTAAAGTCACAAGGAATGATAATTGTGGATATTGATAATCGAGAATGTAATCCAATAATGACTATTGGTGCCAATGTAATAGAAAATTGTCTTGCTGAAGTAATTGTTTTGTTACAGCAGGTAGCCAACACTGCCAGCTCCGGGCAGCAGTGAGTTCTGCAAAGGGAAATTAAAGCCGTGATGCAGAGTCAACAAATAGAGCTGTCTGGAGGGGAAATTGGCAGTGTCAAGTTAAGTGACCCCTTCCTGATTGTAATACCGCCAAGAAGTGAAATGTTAATCTGGTGTCAGGTGGCAATAGGCCTCAGGGGGTCAAGATTACCAGACCCTGGTAGAATCTGTATACTCAAACAGCAGGCCCAATGTCCTGACGGCCAGAGGAGTGATCGATGTCTGCAAGGGGAGGGTACCCATCCGTGTTCTGAATTGTGGGGAGGAAGAGGTCAAACTACCCTGGTATGCCACTGTGGCTAAGCTGTTCACTGTCAGTAATAATGCAATAGAGGCAGTGGAACCCTTGACCCTGTCTGACCAGGTAGTGGGAAACGGCATGGAGGGGCAGTTGGAAGATTGACGTCAAAAGTTACATGTAGGCACTGACTCCACACCTTCTCACCAACAGCAATGGCTCTGCCGGATAGTCCAGGAATATGAGCGGGTCCTTAGCAAACACCCTCTAGATTTCGGGCAGGTAAAAGGGGTTCAACATCAATTCCCCACTGGAAACCATCCCCCCATTAAAGAGAGGTACCGAGCCGTGCCCCCGACTCACTACCAACGTTTTAAAGAGATGTTACAAGAAATGATGAAGGCTGGGGTGATCCGGGATAGTTATAGCCCCGGGGCAGCTCCATTAGTCCTCATGAGAAAGAAGGATAGCGCAATGAGAATGTGTGTTGACTACAGGCAGATTAACAACGTTACACATAAGGATGCCTACCCGTTACCCAGAATTGAGGAGTCGCTAGAAGTTTTGAGGTCCGCTAATTATTTTTCTACCTTAGATCTCACCAGCGGGTACTGGCATGTTCCCGTGGCGGAGGTGGACAAGGAGAAGACCACATTTACGACACCCATGGGACTCTGAGTTTATCAGCATACTATTCGGGCTCTGAAACGCACCCGGGACGTTCCAGCAGTTAATGGAGTGCTGTCTAAAAATTTTGAAACAGTTTTACTGTACCTGGATCATGTCATAGTTTACACCAAGACCTATGAGGACTAGAGATGAGCCACCCTCTAGAGGCTCGAGTTCGGTTCGGTTCATCGAACGAAGGCCGCGATCGAGTTCGGTTCGGCGAGCCGTTAGACAAACCTCTCGAACCCCATAGAAAACAATGGGAAGCTATCACAAACACATAAAACACCTAGAAAACACCTTCAAAGGTGTCTAAAATTTGACAAACAACTCACAAGACAACACAAACACATGGGAAAGTGACAAGGACAAATGCTCATGCGAAAACAAAACAGCTGGACGAGGAAAAAGAGGACAAGGCACAGATATATGAGTATATGCAAGTGAACATCGATGCCATTACTGTGCAACTTGAGCCTTGCTCATTCTAGGCTTCCAATCTGGATAAATTGCCTGAGCTCGCCACTTACACCTTGGGGATCTTGTCGTGTCCCGCAGCCAGCATTCTCTCGGAACGTGTCCTAAGTGCTGCTGGGTATGTGCTGACAGATAAGCGCACGCGTCTGTCCACTGACAATGTGGACAGACTAACGCTCATCAAGATGAGGAAGTCATGGATCACAAAGGACTTTTCTACCCCTGTGTCATCCAGCATCTTTTTAAGATTGAAAATGGGGGACAACTGATGCCAGTCAAGTGGTGTGTGTGTGGCCCAATTTTTGGAAACGAGGGAGACTGTGGTTGGAGTCCCCTTTTTTAAAAAAAAATGAACCAAGATGAAGAAGTCATGGATCAGAGAGGACTTTTCTTCCCCTGTGTCATTCAGGGGAGGTGAAAGGCAGGTGTATATTTGAGAGTGCTTCCTGCAAAGCATCTTTGTAAGATTGCAACTCGGGGACAACTGATGCCAGTCAAGTTGTGTGTGTGTGGCCCAATTTTTGGAAACGAGGGAGACTGTGGTTGGAGTCCCCTCGCTTTTGAAAAAAGAACCAAGATGAACAAGTCATGGATCACAGAGGACTTTTCTTCCCCTGTGTCACCCAGGGGAGGCGAAAGGCAGGTTTATTTTTGAGAGTGCTTCATGCAAAGCATCTTTGTAAGATTGCAACTGGGGCACAACTGATGCCAATCAAGTGGTGTGTGTGTGGCCCAATTTTTGGAAACGAGGGAGACTATGGTTGGAGTCCCCTTGCTTTTGAAAAAAGAACCAAGATAAACAAGTCATGGATCACAGAGGACTTTTCTTCCCCTGTGTCATCCAGGGGAGGCGAAAGGCAGGTGTATTTTTGAGAGAGCTTCATGCAAAGCATCTGTGTAAGATTGCAACTGGGGGACAACTGATGCCAGTCAAGTGGTGTGTGTGTGGCCCAATTTTTGGAAATGAGGGAGACTGTGGTTGGAGTCCCCTCGCTTTTAAAAAAAGAACCAAAATGAACAAGTCATGGATCACAGAGGACTTTTCTTTCCCTGTGTCATCCAGGAGAGGCGAAAGGCAGGTGTATTTTTGAGAGTGCTTCATGCAAAGCATCTTTGTAAGATTGCAACTGAGGGACAACTGATGCCAGTCAAGTGGTGTGTGTGTGGACCAATTTTTGGAAACGAGGGAGACTGTGGTTGGAGTCCCCTTGCTGTGTTTTACATGCTTTTAGAAGGGCATGACATGGCTTTGAGGTTGACTTTCAGCATCTGCAAACTGTTAGCTACCGAAATGCTGCTTTTCCAACCTTTTTAACCGAGGATTTTCAAGACCTTATGCCCATCGCAATGCCCCAAGAGCTGATGCCCAGTCGCCACTCCTTCTCCAACAAAGGCGTGCCCACGCTACACCAGCATGTCGCACAAAACATCACCGCTTCTTTGAAAAACTCTGTGTGTGACAGGGTGCATTTCACCACAGATACTTGGCCCAGTAAGCATGGACAGGGGTGCTAGATGTCGCTGACTGGGCAATGGGTTACTATGGGGAGAGATGGAGAAGGGTCTACTGTACAAGTCTTGCATTCCCCACGAGTTGTGTGTCAATCCTTCCTCTGTATGTAGAAGTTCCTACAGCAGCAGAGCTCAAGGCATCAGGCGGTCGACTCTTTACTTTGAAATGTCTGTGAAATATGAGTCACACCGCTGAGGAATTGTGGACGGTAAGCTCTGGAGAGTGAGACCGAGTTTCATCAATGTTTGTCTCCACTCAACCAGCAGCCAGGTAAGACATTGATGCAAACCTGCGTGCGGTCCTTCATCGTGACAATGTGACACACGTGCCTTGTATGGCTCACGTGTTGAACCTGGTTGTCCAGCAATTTTTAAACCACTATCCCGGCTTACATGGCCTTCTGCAGAGGGCATGGTGTAATGCCTGCCTGGATCCACACACTCAGACGGGCTGTAAAGGATAGGCTAGAGGGAAGCCACTCACCAAGCAGGACCCCCAGGACCCTGAAACCCATTAACCCCTATACAGGGATTTGCAATTACACAGGGCCCAAGGTGATCAATACCTGTGGAAGGCTGCAGTCCGAGAGAGTAGAAGTCAGGCAGGGTTAACGAGGTACATAAACAGCAGGCAGGAGATGTAGTCAGGAAACAAGCACACAAAATCACAAAACAGAACTGGGCGGAACAGGAACCAGAGGTTCAGAGCTATGTCTGGCAGTGGTCAGCAGACAGGATGGGCCTAAAAAAAGGTGTGGTGTATTACCATTGGTTGTAGCTGAATGATGGTACTTCAGCTGTGAGACACCCACCACCTACAGTCAGCCAGTGGTTCTGCATATCTCAAGGTAATGCAGCCCAGAGGGTGAGCAGAACCTGCGTCCACCGGCGCCACTGGCATCGACTCCTCTTCCATCATCAGCATTCTGCACAAAAGGAACACGGTGTCACCTGGCGACTGTAGTACAAATTGATGGAGCAGACTCCGGTGGTGACTTAAAAGCCGTGTGCGACAATGATGCAAACCTGGCTGCTGCCCTTTGTCAGGGCAATGTGACACATGTGCCTTGTATGGCTCACGTGTTGAACCTGGTTCCCCAGCAATTTTTAAACCACCATCCCGGCCTACATGGCCTTCTGCAGCGGGCGCGCTCGCTATGTGCTCACTTCCACCGTCCACACCCAGCAGCTCAACAACTTGCATCGCTCCAGAAGTCTTTCGGTCTGGCGGTTCACCGCCTGAAATGCGATGTGCCGACACGAAGTAATTGAATCTGCACATGTTGCAGCGTCTGTGGCAGCACCGCCGAGTCCTGCTGCAATACGTTATGACGTATAGCCTGGGCTAACTAGATCCAGAGGTGGTGCAGATCACGCTGCTGGAGTGGTGTCAGATCAAGGACCTATGCACCCTTCTTCGCAGTTTACAAATGTTGATGAAGATATTTAACACTGGCGATGTCATTATCAGCATGACAATTCGGGTCATCTACATGCTGAAGCACACTCTAAACATTATTCGGAGTCAGGTGGTGGGACAAGAGGAAGGGGAGGAAGTACAGGAGGAGTCATATGCGGAAGGCATAACAAGATCTTAAAGGCCCAGACGGTCAGCAGCACCAAGACGGCAGGCATGGGACGGTGGGGGAGAGGGATTAACAAGGATGCATAGTATCAGCAAAACTGTTGAGGAAGGTGCATGAGCCCATGAAGAATAGAGGATGAACTGGCGATTGGCATGGAAGACTCAGCAGATGAGGGAGAGCTTACCCACATTTCAGTTGTGCGAGGTTGGGGGGAGAGGGCAGAGGAAGAAGGCATGATTCTCACCTCTCCGCCACCAACACAGTAAGGACTTGGTCCTCCTGGATGCGCAAGACACATGAGCGCCTTCTTGCTGCACTACCTACAACATGACTCTCGGATTGTACGAATTCGAAGTAATGCTGACTAGTGGCTTGCCACACTGTTAGATCCCCGGTACAAGACAAAATTTGGCGAAATAATTCCTGCCATATAAAGGGACGCACGTATACAGGAGTATCTGCAGAAGGTGGTACGCAATCTTAGATCTGCTTTTCCACTAAATACCAGTGCTGCACAGAGTGAATCTCAACGCTTTGTCATGGCTAGGAGGAAATGGTCTTTTACTTGTCCACATCTGAGGGACCGAGGGCTGGCTGCTGTGCTGAGACCGCGTTGAGTAGGGTGTCCCTGCAAAGTTGCAAATTTGGTCATATACAAAATGAGATGAAAAAGGACAGATGCTGGTGGAAAGGGGAACAGGTGTGTTGGAAAGGGGAAAAAAGTTTGTGTCCGTGGGTTTGGTGGTTAAGCAACAGTAACATTTGCTGAAGAAACACCATCTGTTACGGGGGGACTGGCAGATTTGGATAAAGTGGTATATACAATGTTACCGCTATATAAAAAAATAAAGAAGAAAATAAAGAGAAAGGTATATATCCCAATCGCCAGTCGGTAACCACCGTGCTCCTAGATGGAAAAGGAGATGTTGGCAACTCGAAGGTTAGGCGGAGGATACAGAGCTGGGTGGCTCTGAAACTAATAGTAGCCTGAACCGAGTTAGACGACACTCGGATCTGGAGACTGGGATCCCTATTAGCATCACAGGGTCCACACACACACCCAGCCCAGGAACTCTCTGTTAACAACACAGGGGCCATTGGGTACGCTGTCTGTGTGCGTAGGGGCCACACCTGTGGACAGCAGGCGCATCAGCAGCAGCCCAGTTAATGCGACTGGGCTGCACTAGCAGGACTGGTAGGACAGGAGCTGGTCTTAACCGTTCTGCGTTACCAACTGTGGTGGCAGCCTGCACCAACGCCCTATCCCTGCCTACCTCTGGCCTAAAGCCGCAATGGGTTCAACACATGGAGGTGTGCTCTTTCTGAGCATAATAGAAGACTGCGCACCTCCTTGTTGGATCCAGCCCCTTTTAAAACCTGGGTCCGCCACAACCCAGGGTAGACCACAATGCACCTCCTGGAGACAAAAGCAGAGTGACACGTCATCAGTGGCATAACCAGCGGCCTATTCGAAACCGCAACTTCAATGATGACCTCATGGCAGCCATGACCCAAACACCTCACCAGTCATTGTCTGACCAACAATAATGAGGTGACAAGTCATAGGTGCGGGCGTCTGCAAGCCAGTCCGGAGTGGCCTGGCCACATCATCAGGACACCTGATGCCCTGTGGCCTATATGGGCCTGCCACGTCCGGGGGCAGAGCCAAAGAGTTCATTACGGAACCTAGCCTCTGATGCACTAAGTGCCTGACCATGCTCAGTAGCATGAACAACAGTCTCAGAAAAAAGAATATCAGCTTCAGCATGCTGTCTAGGCACAACACAGGACTTAGACATGGCACGGAGTCCAAGTACCTGTGCAAAGAGGCTTTTCGCACTAAGTGTGGGAGCATGCGCTTTAGCCCGAACTGAGGACTTAGCCTCAGGAATGGCACAGTCAGGCTGAGCATACTCAATAGGTGAAACACTGGACTTAGGCTGCGGCTGGGGTAAATCGGCACACGCACACGCACACACACACACACACACACACACACACACACACACACACACAAACTTACTCCTGCTACGCTGAGGGGTTACCAGGTAGTAGGCAACTGAATAGATTGTTCTATTCTTTCAGTTTTATGCATGGTTCTTATTGTTTGTTTTGGGAAAGTTAAACAATCATTTATCAACCCAACTGCCTAGAGTCCTTTTCCTGTTGCGTGATTTTGCTGCATACTGGGAAGCCTACCCTGTACACGACTTTAAATGAAGCATAAGTTGCAATGGGAATTTCACTGTGCTACAATGCGGCCTAGCGGGGCTGTGCAACCACCGCCTGCCCCATCAAGTGGAGCTCTTCATCCTCTGTGACCGTGGGGACAGCAGTCACAAATGTTTTTCAAGCTGAACTTCCACCCCTTTACCCGCAACAGGGAGTGTGATTGGCAGGTCGTCAGTTGTTTTGGAAGTGAAAACAGATGGTATTGTTGAGCTCTGTCAGACATCGAGAGAACCACCATTGGATGAAGGCAACATTATATCCACGCCTGCACCTTCGTCACAGATTGGCTGGACTACCTGCAGTTAATAATTGCGTAGCAGAAATGGAGAGGAGTGTAGAATGCACATGTGTTGTACCTTGCTTGGCAGCAAAAGAACACTAAGGCGGGCTTTGCACACTACGACATCGCAGGTGCGATGTCGGTGGGGTCAAATTGAAAATGACGCACTTCCGGCATTGCATGCGACATCGTAGTGTGTAAAGGCTCGATGATACGATTAACGAGCGCAAAAGCGTCGTAATTGTATCATCGGTGCAGCGTCGGCGTAATCCATAATTATGCTGACGCGACAGTCCGATGTTGTTCCTCGCTCCTGTGGCAGCACACATCGCTGTGTGTGAAGCCGCAGGAGCGAGGAACATCTCCTACCGGCGTCACTGCGGCTTCCGTAGGATATGCGGACGGAAGGAGGTGGGCGGGATGTTTACATCCTGCTCATCTCCGCCCCTCCGCTCCTATTGGCCGCCTGCCGTGTGATGTCGCAGTGACGCCGCACGACCCGCCCCCTTAACAAGGAGGCGGGTCGCCGGCCAGAGCGACGGTCGCAGGACAGGTGAGTCCATGTGAAGCTGCCGTAGCGATAATGTTCGCTACGGCAGCTATCACAAGGATATCGCTGCTGCGACGGGGGCGGGGACTATCGCGCTCGGCATCGCAGCATCGGCCTGCGATGTCGCAGCGTGCAAAGTACCCCTAAGGTAGTATCCCAGACAATTGTAGTATGCCCCTAAAAGTGTCAGCACCTTTGTAAATTGAAATTGCGTAGCAGAAATGGAGGAGTGTAGAATGCACATGTGGTGTACCTTGCTTGGCAGCAAAGGAACACTAACTTAGTATTCCAGACACTTTTAGGATGGCAGAAAAAATGTCAGCTCTTTGGGCAAATAAAATAGCGTGGCAAAAGTGTGCAGGTGGGTACAGTGCCCGGGTTCTGTGGGTCAGTGGACAGGAACTTAGTATTCCAGTCACTTCTAGGATGGCAGAAAAAGTGTCACCTCTTTGGGCAAATAAAATAGCGTGGCAAAAGTGTGCAGGTGGGTACAGTGCCCGGGTTCTGTGGGTCAGTGGACAGGTAACGAACACTAACTTAGTATTCCAGACACTTTTAGGATGGCAGAAAAAGTGTCAGCTCTTTGGGCAAAAAAATAGCGTGGCAAAAGTGTGCAGGTGGGTACAGTGCCCGGGTTCTGTGGGCCAGTGGACAGGAAAGGAACACTAACTTAGTATTGAAGACACTTTTAGGATGGCAGAAAAAGTGTCAGCTCTTTGGGCAAATATAATAGCGTGGCAAAAGTGGGCAGGTGGGTACAGTGCCCGGGTTCTGTCGGTCAGTGGACAGGAAAGGAACACTAACTTAGTATTCCAGACACTTTTAGGATGGCAGAAAAAGTGTCAGCTCTTTGGGCAAATAAAATAGCGTGGCAAAAGTGGGCAGGGGGTACAGTGCCCGGGTTCTGTGGGTCATTAGCCAGGAAAGGAACATTAACTTAGTATTCCAGACACTTTTAGGATGGCAGAAATTGTGTCAGCTCTTTGGGCAAATAAAATAGCGTGGCAAAAGTGGGCAGGTGGGTACAGTGCCCGGGTTCTGTGGGTCAGAGGACAGGAAAGGAACACTAACTTAGTATTCCAGACACTTTTAGGATGGCAGAAAAAGTGTCAGCTTTTTTGGCAAATAAAATAGCGTGGCAAAAGTGTGCAGGTGGGTACAGTGCCTGGGTTCTGTGGGTACCAGGACAGGAAAGGAAGCCTCACTTTCTATCCCTCCTAATGATGAAATGCAGCAAGGAATTCCCTGAGCTCAGGTACACAGACGCTGTTATCTAAAGCTGTACACAGTGTTTGCACGGACCTGCCTAGCAGCTATGGCTATGAACGCCTGGAAATCTGCCCTGAAAAGGGCTGAAATAACAAGCAGTCCCTAATCCCTACAGCGCTGTGTTTCTTGCACTATGAATGTAGCGCACACAGCAGGATCGGCGGCAGCAGCGTGAGCAGTGACTGTCACCCACACGCAGAAAGGAAATAATGGCGGCGACAGGGAAAATGGACGTATTTTATAAGGCAAGGACATGTGACATTCACAGCCTATGACAAATGCCCTTGCTTGTCTGGCAAAAATGCACTTAGCTGTGTGTTTGTCTGTGATTGGCTGACATCCTGGCCCACTCCACTGCACGCACGCTTAGGGAAAAAAAAAAAAAATGGCGATCGGCATATTGGCATTCTCTCAGCAGTGCACCACAGATCTAAACCGCGTCCCCCCCCGCACACTATACGCTGAAATTTGATAATAGCGTGAATCACAGTGACTCACACTATTACAGTGAAAAGCCAGCTAGTAACTAGCTAGGCTTTTTGCTGATCGAACCGTTATCGAATGTAACTCGTGCTATCGAGCTTTTAGCAAAAAGCTCGCGTTCGAGTTCGATCTCGAGCACCCCAAAAAAATCACTCAAACATGAAATTGGCGAACCTCAAACATCGCTCAACTCTAATGAGGACCACCTGCAGCACCTGGTCGAGGTCTTTGAGGCCTTGTCAGGGTTTGGCCTGAAAGTGAAGCCATCCAAGTGTCACCTGTTGTGAACGTCATCTCTTTGGGTGCTGTTCTAAAGCTCTCTCTGGTGGCCAGGAATGGTAGTGGAGCTAAATCTGAGCCATTGACTCAGACAGGTGTCAGTGTTACTTGGGAATTGGGGAAGTCCTATTGTAGACAAGTCTGGTCTATATAGGAGAGCACTATCTGCCTGGCTGACACCAGTTATAATTGTATATTCCCTGTCTCTGTTCCTGGCCTGGAGATTTGTCCTTTCCTGTATACCTGAGCAAGACTTCTGCAGATAAGTTTCAGTTTTGCCTTGCTTTCTGGTTTACACCTTAAGGTGTTGTTTTTCCTTGTTTTGCTGTGTATCTGTTTTCTTGCAGGTGAAATTTTGTGTCAATTGTGTTGTGAGCATGGGAGTTTCCCCTGTGCTGGCTTTCCTGCAGGAAAAGGGATATCTCTGTCTGATTTGATTATTTACTCTTCTGTATTTTTGTGTCCTCTTTAGTATTTTGTCTCTCCCATTATTTACAGGAGTACGTGATATAATGGGGGTGAAGTCGTATGACCTCAAGGGCCTTTTTGCTATCAGGAGTTTGGTATTTTTCTATAGGGATTTTGAACTGACCACAATCAGTTCCTTTCCTTTTCTTTGTATCAAGTTAATTGGGCCTCACCTTTGCTAATTCTGTTTTTCCTATCTGAGTATTGTGTTTTTTCTATATCACCGTAATCTTTATATGTGGGGGGCTACCTACTCCTTTGGGGACTGCTCTGAGGCAAGGTACATTTCCTCATTTCATTCTGTGAGGCGTAGTTAGTTTCTCAGGCTGTGACGTGGCGTCTAGGTTTTTAGAAACGTTCCACGGCTACTTCTAGTGTAGTCTGATAGTCAGGGGATTGCGGTCCAATGGGAGTTTTTTGTAATCTTTCACGGTTACTGGATCATAACAATCACCTGTTGAAGCCGAAGGTGCAGTACCTAGGTCATGTGGTAAGCGCTGAGGGTGTGGCACCTGATCCTGCAAAGGTCACTGTCATCAAGGACTGGCCAAGGCCCACAGCAATCAAGGATGTGCGGCAGGCTGGTCGGCTATTACAGGAGACACATCCCTGGTTTCACAAAGTAAGCGGAACCCCTCTAAGACCTCTTAGTGGACCAGACCAAGAAGACCAAGAACCCGAGTCCCCCGTTCGAGTGGAACAGCCAACGAGAAGAGTCCTACATCCAGTTGAAGATGTCTCTCACGGGAGAGGAAATCCTAGCCTACCCTGACTATGGCCAACCATTTATACTCTACATAGACACCATCAATATGGGATTGGGAGCGGTACTGTCCCAATTACAGGGAAGCAGAGAAAAAGTTATCGCAAAGGAATCCCGAGAATTACAGTTCCTTTTAAGCTGGAGTTCATCACCATAGTCTTTTCTGTCACCGAGTGATTCAAGCATTACCTGGCTTCATCAAAGTTTACAATCTTTACAGACAACAATCCATTGACTCACTTGGGGACCGCGAAGCTTGGTGCCCTGGAGCAGCTATGGATGGCCCGGCTGTCCAATTATGGGTTTACCATCAAGTACAGAACAGGCAGGAAGAACGCCAATGCAGACGCGCTGTCCAGGATTCCCCACTTTCCTGAAGCAGGAGAAGACTAGGATGAGCTGGAGGAAATAGAGCTGCCGGCCTTCCACCAGCGCAGTGTATCCCAGTGCTTGCATCAAGTGAAAGAACAGCGCTCAACCGTGCAAGAGATCTCTTTCAACCCATTGTCCCCACATGGATGGGAAGAAATGCAAGACGGTGATCCGGCCATACGCCTAGTCAAGGAGCTACTAACGCAAGCCGACTCACACCCAGGTCCTGATGCTCCACAGGAAGCCCAACAACTATGGAGAGAGAAGAGTAAGCTGTTTAGCTACATAGGCAAGCTATGTCGGAGACATGTCAACCTGCGGACCAATGAGCTGGTCTGGCAAATAGTGGTTCCACAGAGAGATGCCTCTATGGTCCTAGAGGCATACCATGATGGAGCAGGACACTTTGGGTGGAAGAAGCTAGGGGTCCTGCTTCGCGACCGTTTCTACTGGATTGGCATGAGAACGGCAAATGAGAGATGGTGCCGGGAGTGTGGCCCATGCCACCTGAGGCGGACAGACCGTGAAAGCCAGAGGGCTCCCCTGCAGCCAATCATCACAAAGCAGCCGCTTGAACTGGTCCATGTGAAGCTAACTCCAAGCCGGTCAGGCTATGTCTATGCCGTCACCATTGTGGACCATTAATCCCGGTTCCTGATAGTGGTTCCAGTGAAGGATAAAACGCCCAAGACTGCAGCAAAGGCGTTCCAGGAATACTTTTGTCGACCTCATAGTTACCCTGAAAGAGTGCTCACCGATATGGGCCCAGTCTTTGAAGCAGACGTGTTCCAAGATTTTTTGTTATTTGTACGGCTGCAAGAAAATAAAAACAACGCCGTACCATCCCCAAACTAACAGACTATGTGAAAAGATGAACCTGCTGGTCATAGACCTGTTGCAGATTTTAACCCTTGAAGAAAGAAACCTGTGGCCAGAAAGGTTGCAGGATCTGGTAGACCTGTACAACCATATCCCGGTGAACTCCACCAACTGTGCCCTGGCCTACTTCATGCGGGCAAGACCTGGCAAGTTACCTGTGGACGTCGACATGGGAGTCTTAAGGCCTGAGGTAGTCCAACCAGAGGTGGATTGGGATACTGAACGGCAGCAACAGTGCCGCAAAGTCCAAGAGTGTGTGGAAGAGAGTCTATCCCAAGCGAGGCACAGACAGAAGAAAAATTATAACTTGACAGCCCCGGCGACTCTCTTAGCACCTGAAGAACAGTTCTTAAAAAGGAAGCGGAGGATGCACAAACTAGACACCCTGTGGGAGGCTGAGGCATACACCATCATGCCCTCGAACTTCAACAGCCCCAAAGTGTGCCTCATCAGTAAATATGGAGGAAAGATGTGATGGTGGACTATGAGGGTTGTGTATAATTTTGTGTGGGTTTGTAGTTTAGGCGTGGTGTTCTGTCCATTCTGTGTACATTGTCCTGTTAAGTTAGGTTAATCACCCCCAGCCGGACTTTTGTTCCTACGTCTGAGGGGGGGGGGGAGGCTGGGTTCCACCACACTCTCTGCTTACCTGGGAAATTGGTAAGTCTGTTTGAGAACTTCAAGAGTGAAGCAGGAAAATTCATCCTTTTTGGGCAGAAGCTGCGGCTCCCCAGATAAACCTGGACACTTATCGCTTACTGGACTATATTCATGTTTCTGGACTATTTTTACCCTCTGTGTGGTGAATTATGTTATGGACCGTTTTATTTGCTTGGAATAAATATTCTTTGGATTGCTCATCCATCTCTCGCTCTGTTGATTGTGTGATATGGGAGAAGGACCCCGGAACAAAAGACTTCAACAGCAGTTTCAAACGGTAACATAGAGATAGAAAACCGGGACAGGTCAGTAGACACACCAGATGCTGAGGGGTTACAACCAGTCCTACATCGGTCACAACGTAGTAGCCTCGGTCAGGTCCCTTTCCAGTTTCGAGAGTAGGGCCAGTTGAACGTATAGAAAATGTTAAGAAATGTAAAATTAATAATGTAAATGTTCTGGTTCCTTAAAATGTAAACGATGCTTAGCTTTGTTATTGTTTTAAAAATGTTTTCCTAAGTCTGGGAGTACTGACTTTCACTAGGGGGGAATGTGGCACCCCAGTGGTCCGGTTGCCACAGTAACATTTCCCTCCTCACAGGTGGTGATGCTATGCCTGGAAGCAAGAGGGGGGTCTCCCATGCTAGGTACACCAGCACTCAACATTTCCTACTCCAGACTAAAAAAGGGAGCTCGAGAACCCGGTTTGAGGGGAGCTTCCCTTTGCATTCTGGCCTGGAGGAGGAGTTAGGAACACATGAAAGTGAAACTAAACTGATGGAACAAGACAGGTTTGGAGATGAGATGTTTGCACAAGCAGGAAGGCCTCTGAACCCACCTGGCTAGGTGGATTCCCTCAATTGCTTCCAGGCTGACCAAACCTCTGTTATCTATTGGACCAGTCTCCTGGACTCCTGGACTTGTACAATCACCTACCAAGTAAAAGGTAAAGGAAACTACCGCCCTTGTGTTGTCCAGTTATTACCAGTGTCCTCAGTCCTGCACCCCAACGTTAAGTCCCTCCATCAATTACAAAGACTACTACTCCCAACAGCCCTGGGACCCAGCTCTACCTATGGAGAGCTATACCAACTAAGCTGTGTCACCATCTACCTTAGAGGTCCCATCCCGCAGCGTCGGCTATCCCTGACCGAGTACCACAGGTGGCGTCATCAACTACCATCCCCTTCATTTCCCCTTTTAATGACACCACCGGGGTCACGGAACCGGGCCTTAACACTGCAGCATCCCAGAAACAGAACCGCAGCCTCGTAACAAGTGCCCCATGGTCCCAGTGGGTGCATCACTTAGAACACTTCTTAAAGATACACCAATCCCAAACAGTGACTTACAGTAGTGTTATTTGTAAATGGTCCTTGCAAAAAGAATCCAGATGGTACAAATGGTACAGGATATGCAGTGGTGACTCAGGATAAAGTCCTGCTAGCCAAAGTACTCCTGTTATGATCCGGTAACCGTGGAAGATTACAAAAAAACTCCCATTGGTGGAAAAACACCAAGAACAACAAGAGTAGTTGGAACCTGGGCCGACTGCAATCTCCTAACTATCATACCACACTAGAAATAGCCGTGGAGCGTTCCTAAACACCTAGACGCCTCGTCACAGCCTGAGAAACTAGCTACGCCTCACAGATAGAAATGAGGAAATTTACTTTGTCTCAGAAAAGATAGAATAGAATAGATATCTCCCGACATATAAAGATTACAGTGATATAGGAAAACACGATACACAGATAGTAAAAATAGATTAAGCAAAGGTGAGGCCCGACTAACTAGATACAAAGGAAAGGAAAGGACACTGATTGTGAGCAGTACAAAAATCCCTGCAGAAAAATACCAATCTCCTGATAGTAAAAATGGCCCTTGAGGTCAAACGACCTCACCCCTACTATATACGGTACTCTTGTAAAAAAATGGGAGAACAATATACCAAAAAGAACACAAAAGTACAAAAGTGCAAAGAATCAAATTAGACAGGGAGAAACTCCCTTTTCTTGCAGCAGAGATAGCAAAGGGGGAACCTCCATGCTCACCACATAAGAGAAACAAAACTTCACTTGCAAGAAAACAGATACAAAACAAAACCAAGAAAGACAAACACCCTAAGGTGTAAACCAGGAGGCAAGGAAAAAACAAACAAACTTATCTGCAGAAGTCTTGCTCAGAGAAACAGGGAAGGACAGAACTCCAAGCCAGGTTCAAACACTGAAGAAAATGCAATTATAACAGGCACCAGCAAGGCAAAAAGTGCTCTGCTATATACCCCAGGCTTGTCTGCAATAAGACTTCCTTAATTCCCAATTAATGCCGACACCTGTCTGAGTCACAGGCTCAGACTCCGCTCCACTACCATTCCTGGCCATCAGAGGGAGCTCCAAAACAGCACCTACACAGACGAGATTCACAACAGTACCCCCCCTTGAGGAGGATCACCAAACCCTCACCAGAACCACCAGGTCTGTACGGATGGGCATGATGGAAAGCCCGAACCAATCTGTCAGCGTGAATGTCAGAAGCAAAGACCCAAGAATTGTCCTCCTGACCATAACCTTTCCACTTAACAAGATACTGGAGTTTTCGTCTATTAAGAAGGGAATCCAAAATTTTCTCTACTGCGTACTCCAGATCCCCTTCTACTAACACAGGATCCGGGGGCACCTCCGTGGGAACTATTGGCTCCACATGTTTCTTCAACAGAAACTTATGAAAAACATTGTGAATTGTAAACGACTCAGGAAGAGCCAAACGAAAAGATACGGGATTAATAATCTCTGAAATCTTATAGGGCCCTATAAATCTGGGCTTAAATTTAGGCGAGGAAACTCTCATAGGAACATTCCTGGAAGACAACTAGACCATGTCCCCCACTTCAAACTGGGGACCAGCTGTTCTACGTCGGTTGGCAAACCTTTGAGCATTCTCCTGGGACTGAAACAATTTGTCCACTACTTTAGCCCAAATCTGCTGCATTCTCTCCACCACAGAATCAACTCCCGGGCAGGCTGAAGCCTCAACCTGCCCTGAAGAGAACCTAGGATGAAATCCAAAATTGCAGAAGAAAGGAGACATCAAAGTAGCAGAGCTCACCCTATTATTGAGAGCAAACTCTGCCAAGGGCAAAAAAGAAACCCAGTCATTTTGATCAGCAGATACAAAACATCTCAAATATGTTTCCAAGGTCTGATTAGCTCTCTCAGTGTGGCCATTGGTCTGGGGATGAAAAGAAGAAGAAAAATACAGTTCAATACCTAATCTAGAACAAAATGCTCTCCAAAATCTGGACACAAACTGAACTCCTCTGTCTGACACAATAGTCTCAGGAATACCATGTAAATAAACCACCAGTTGAAAAAACAAGGGCACCAACTCTGAAGACGACGGCAACTTCGGTAATGGTACCAAATGGACTATCTTAGAGGATCTATCACAAATAACCATCATCCTTTGAGAGACAGGAAGATCCAAAATAAAATCCATAGCAATATGAGTCCAGGGTCTCTTAGGCACAGGTAATGGCAACAACAACCCACTAGAACGTGCACAACAAGGCTTGGATCTGGAACAAATCCCACAAGATTTCACAAAACTCCTGACATCCCGAGACAAAGAAGGCCAACAAAAAGACCTACTCACAAGATCCCTAGTACCAAAATTCCCAGGATGACCAGCCAATAGAGAACAATGAATCTCGGACAGAACTCTAGTCTTCCATTGATCAGGAACAAAAAGCTTCCCCACAGGACATCTCTCAGGTTTGTGCCCCTGAAATCTCTCAAGTGCTAACCTTAAATTGGGCAAAATAGCGGAGAGGACCACACCTTCATTCAGGATGTTAGATGGCTCCACAACATCCAGAGAATCAGCAAAGAAACTCCTAGAGAGAGCATCGGCTTTTATATTCCTAGTGCCCTGAAGAAAAGAGACCACAAAATTGAAACATGTAAAAAATAGAGCCCACCTAGCCTGCCTAGGATTCAGTCTCTAGTCAGTTTCAAGATAGGTCAGATTCTTATGATCAATGAGCACCACAATTTGATGTCTCGCCCCCTCCAGCCAGTGTCTCCATTCCTCAGAGGCCCACTTCATTGCCAATAATTCCTAACTACCAACATCATAATTTCGTTCAGATGGAGAAAACTTCTGAGAGAAGAAGGCACAAGGCTTAAGCTTGGCGGTACTAGGATCTCTTTGAGACAAAACTGCACCTGCTCCAATCTTGAGGCATCTATCTCCACTTGAAACGGAAGAGAAACATCAGGTTGCTGCAGGACTGGAGCAGAAGTGAACCTCTTTTTAAGCTCCTGGAAGGCCATAATTGCTTCTGAAGTCCAATTCTCAACATCAGCTCCCTTTTTGGTCAAATCAGTCAAAGGCTTAACCACACTAGAGAAATTTACCTAAAAATTTACAATAGAAATTGGAAAAGCCCTACATTTTTTGAAGGGATTTCAAAGAGGTTGGCTGAACCCAGTCATGGATGGCCTGAACCATGACCGGATCCATTTCAATAGAAGTCGGGGACAAAATAAACCCCAAAAAGGAAATTTTCTGCACGCCAAAGAGACATTTTGATCTCTTAACGTACAATGAATTTTCTCTAGGTATCTGAAAAACTTTCCGAACCTGCTGAACATAAGCATCCCAATCATCAGAAAAAATCAAAATATCATCCAAATAGACAATCAGAAATTTGCCAATTAGATCCCGAAAAATATCATTCATGAATGATTGAAAGACAGAGGGGGCATCGGTGAGCCCAAAAGACATCACTAGATACTCAAAATGCCCCTCAGAGGTGTTAAAGGCCGTCTTCCATTCATCACCCTCCTTAATTCGAATGAGATTGTATGCTCCCTAAGATCAAGTTTCGTAAACCACTTAGCTCCCTTTACTCTGGAAAACAGATCAGACATCAAGGGTAATGGATACTGATATTTAATAGTGATTTTGTTAAGGAGAAGATAGTCAATACAAGGTCTCAACGACCCATCCTTCTTGGACACAAAGAAAAAAACGGCACCCATAGGTGACGAGGATGGTCTAATATGACCTTTCTCCAATGATTCCTTAACCCCTTCACGACCTTGGACGGATCTATCCGTCATAGATCGTGTCCCGTTAAGCCCCGCCCCCTGCCGCGGGCAGGCGGCGTGGATCGGCACACATATCAGCTGTTTTCAACAGCTGACATGTGTGCCTGCTAGCCGCGGGTGGAATCGCTTCCACCCGCGGCCATTAACCCTTAAATCTTGCTGCCAAAGTCTGGCAGCAAGATTTAAATGCGCGCGGCCATGTTTGTTACTTACCGCCGCCCCCACCGGAAGTCACGTGTGTTATCACGTGACTATCGGTGGTTGCCATCGTAGCACAGGGTCATGTGATGACGCCTGCTGCTATGATCTTTCACTTTCATTTTCCCTCGGCCGAGAGCAGAGGGAAAACCAAAGTGAGTGAATCTGCTGATTACAGCGGTATTGCTGTGATCAGCAGATAGCGATCAGCGATCGGATTGCTGATTGCTATAGCCCCCTAGGGGGACTAGTAAAATAAAAAAAAAAAGTAAAAAAAAAAGTTTTAAAAAATAAAAAAAAAAACAAAAAACCTAAAAGTTCAAATCACCCCCCTTTCCCCCCATTGAAAATTAAAGGGTTAAAAAATAAATAAATATACACATATTTGGTATCGCCGCGTTCAGAAATGCCCGATCTATCAAAATATAAAATCAATTATTCTGATTGGTAAACGGCGTAGTGGCAAAAAAATTCCAAACGCCAAAATTACGTTTTTTGGTCGCCGCAAGTTTTGTGCAAAATGCAATAACAGGCGATCAAAACGTAGCATCTGCGCAAAAATGGTACCATTATAAACGTCAGCTCGAGACGCAAAAAATAAGCCATCACTGAGCCATTGATCCCAAAAAATAAGAACTCTACGTGTTTCGGAAAATGGCGCAAAACGTGCTCCACTTTTATTGGACAAACTTGTGAATTTTTTTTAACCCCTTAGATACAAGTAAACCTATACATGTTTGGTGTCTACAAACTCGCACCGACCTGAGGCATCACACCCAGACATCAGTTTTACCATATAGTGAACACCGTGAATAAAATATCCCAAAAACTATTGTACGATCCCACTTTTTTTGCAATTTTTCCGCACTTGGAATTTTTTTGCCATTTTCCAGTACACTATATGGTAAAACTTATGATTTCATTTAAAAGTACAACTCGTCCCGCAAAAAACAAGCCCTCATATGGCAAGATTGACGGAATAATAAAAAAGTTACGGCTCTTGGAAGAAAAGGAGCAAAAAACAAAAACGCAAAAACGGAAAGTGCCCGGGGGCTGAAGGGGTTAATATAGGCTCTCATAGCATCATGTTAGGGAACAGATAGATTGAAGATCCGTCCCTTAGGAAATTTGCAACCTGGCATTAATTCAAGAATCAGAACCAGTCTCATTAAACACGTCAAGAAAATCTGACAAATATTTAGGTACATCATGCGGCGGAGGGGAAATAGACAACACAGAAAGATCATTATGCACACATTGACAACCCGAACTAATCACAGACAAGGATCTCCAATGAAGAACTGGATTATGGGGTTGCAACCAAGGGAATCCCAGTACTAAAATATCGTGCAAGTTGTGTAATACTACAAATTTACAATCCTCCTGATGAGCTGGTGCAACCTTCATCGTTACCTGGGTCCAAAACTGGGGTTTATTTTCAGCTAAGGGAGTAGCATCAATGCCCCTTAAAGGAATAGGAGTTTGTAAAGGTACTATATCAAAACCACAATTCTTAGCAAAACCAAAATCCATCAAGTTCAGGGCAGCCCCTGAATCAAAAAAGGCCATAGCCGAAAATGAGGATAAGGAGCAAATGAACGAGCAAATCTCTTTAACTGTTTAGGGCAGACAAAAAATAGTGTAAGATGCGTCACCACAATAAAAGCACAACTTATTTTTTGGCTAAAACCCTGCCGCTCAGCATTAGAGAGAACCCTATCACACTGCATAGGCTCTGAAAACTGTTCCGCAAACAATACATCAGCAGGCATCGTTTTGCGCTAGCGTAAACATCTATCAATCTGAATGGCGAAAGTCATAAAGGCATAGAGACCAAAAGGGATAGGAAATCCAACATCCTTTACTACATCCGCGAGACCCTTATGAAAAAATTCCGCAAGAGCATCATCATTCCATTTGGTAAGGACCGCCGACTTTCTGAATTTCTGACAAAAAATTTCAGCGGAATGCTGACCTTGGATCAAAGCCAGCAAGGTTTCTCTGCTTGATCAATAACATTGGGTTCATTATACAACAATCCCAGGGCTTGAAAAAAGGAATCCACAGAAGCAAGAATCAGATCATCAGGAGCCAATGAAAAAGCCCAGTCCTGAGGGTCACCGTGCAACAAAGAGATGACAATCTAAACCTGCTGCACGGGGCACCCTGAGGACTTAGGTTTTAAGGTAAAAAACAATTTACAATTGTTTTTAAAATTCAAAAATTTAGATCCCCCCGAGAACAATTCAGGAACAGGAATTTTAGGTTCTAAAACAGGATTTTGTCTAAAGGGTGCTTTACACACTGCGACATCGCTAACGATATATTGTCGGGGTCACAGTGTTTGTGACGCACATCCGGCGTCGTTAGCGACATCTCAGCATGTGACAGCTAGGAGCGACGATCAACAATCGCAAAAACGTCAAAAAACGTTGATCATTGATACGTCGCTCCTTTTCATAATATCATTGGTGGTGCATGCCGCTGGTTGTTCGCCATTCCTGTGGCAGCACACATCGCTATGTGTGACACCGCAGGAATGACGAACATCTCCTTACCTGCATCCACCAGCAATGAGGAAGGAAGTAGGTAGGCGGGATATTCCGCCCACTCATCTCCGCCCCTCCGCTTCTATTGGACGGCTGCCGTGTGACGTCGCTGTGACGCCGCACAAACCGCCCCCTTAGAAAGGAGGCAGTTCGCCGGCCACAGCGACGTCGCAGGGAAGGTAAGTCCGTGTGACAGGTGTAAGCGATGTTGGGCAGCGATTTGCCGGTGTCGCACAACCGACGGGGGCGGGCACTCTCGCTAGCGATCGAGCTAGCGAGATCGCAGAGTGTAAAGTGCCCTTAAGATAAGCTGAAATTGCCTGAACCTAAGAGGAGAGATACTCAACACGCTCAACCAACTGTTCTGTATCCATGTCAACAGAAAATCATCCATGGTACCAAAAGAATAAGAGGGAAAATAAATAGAGATAAAAAAAATATTTTCCCTTCTTTGAGTACCTTTCTTTTTTTTGACCGGTGATACTGTTATGATCCAGTAACCGTGGAAGATTACAAAAACTCCCATTGGTGGAAAAACACCAAGAACAACAAGAGCAGTTGGTACTTGGGCTGACTGCAGTCCCCTAACTATCAGACCACACTATAAATAGCCATGGAGCTAGTGCCCCCGATCTCTGAGCTTCGTGGGAACAATCCATAAAGGCCCTGTCTTGCTGGGTCGCTTGAAGCTTCTCCCTGACCTAGGATCAGTGTACCCCGCTGTGCATTCGGTCCAGGACCAGTGATTGGGCCCAGGCTGCTGACCGTCCTCCAACACAGGTCCCAGGCACCTAGCCTCAATCACCTGCGACCGGGGGTCCGACTCCTCTAGGTCCAGACCACCATGCTCCTTTTCTTTTTGGGTGCGGGCAGCAATCTCCCGTCAACGCTGATCTCGTCATTTCCAGGTGCAACTTGTGCTATTGTCGTTCCCAGTAGGGGGCGTCAGCGTCCGGCCTCACCTGCCTCACTGGTATCTCTCGCAGTTGAACTCCTGCGACCCCAGCAGCCGCTGGGATTCCGCGCGGCGGCAGAGCTGGCAGATCCTCAGGTTCCGCCTCCGCCATTATAGACAAAGGGACCGACTGCTCCGCAGCCGGGGGTGCAGAGTCCGGGTGCTCCGTATCGGGGTACGGGCCCGGTGATGTGGCCGAGTCTGGTCGGGCCGGTGGCCTGGTTGGATGGTAGACTCAGGGGCTCTGCAATCTGTGACTCATAAATGGGGGCTGGAGGTTCTGCTGCCGGTGCTGGGGTTGGCAGCTCGGCGTCCGCCGAGGACCAGGGTGACGATGGTTGGATGCTTGCAGCGGATGGGGGCAGACCGGACCCTGCAGCCATATAGGCCGGGCTGGATAGCTGCTTACCCGCTACTCGCGTGGGACTTCAATCTCACGGGCTCGCACCGCCATTGCCAGGCTCCTCATCTCTTCCCTCCATGATCCATAATAAAGAGGAACTGCATCCGCATCCTCATGCAGAGTTGCTCGGTCTCCTGTTCTATCTAGGCCGTGGTCCCAGGACCATATCTTGCCTCTGCGGTGCCCAGGAATGTTATGGCAGAGTCCTGGCATCCCTGCTTCACTTCTGCTGCGACATCCCATCACGCCCCCTTGGTTTTCGCCAGCCACTCACTTTTATGCTGGGGCACTCTGGGAACTTCCGGTTCCAGCCAAACTCTCAGGACGAAGGGCAGGGCTTCAGCTTCGCGCGCTTTTGGTCTGGAAGATGGCATTTTGGTGCCAAAGATGGCGGAAAATGGCGGGAACAGGATTTTGACACTGCAGCTTCGCGCTTCAAGGCGTTTCAAGATGCACGTCACCCAGGTTAGTGGGCCCAGTCCGTATCCTGTTCGTGACGCTAGAAATTTGAGGTATGCCGTCCCTGCAGAGGATCGAACCGCTCGGATCTGGGGGGGGTGATTACTCGTGGCTCGAGGGTCTCTGGACCCGGGGGAGAGGGGCCACACTCAAATTGAAAAGGGGGTATTTACAGGGGAGAGGTATAGTTCATGACGCCACCCATGGTGTACGGTAATTGGGAGTACCGCCGCTGCCGTTGGGAGTACCCAGGGTGATGGAGTGGGGCAGCAAGATGACGTTACCCTCCACGGGTAGGGGAAGACCCCGGGACTCTGGATTGTGCTATGGGCTGCAGGGGGAGAGCAGGTTCGACCGGTTGCAGGGGTTTATTGGGTACTCAGCAATAAAGCAGACGCTGACAACAGGGTAGACCAAGTCTCTGACTGCCGCTGTCTCTTGAGGGGAGCTCGTCCAGGTCCCGTCCCCTGCAGCACTGCCTGGTGGTCCGTGACCTGCCTCCTGGCACAAATTTTAGAGTGTCATTTGTGACCCGTCAGCTTGGAGCTTTCCGGACCCCGCTCTCCACTATGGCTAAGTGAAGGAGCCTGCTCTCAGGAGCTCACGCTTGGGATTTCAGTGGGCTGCTTGTTTGGAAAGCCCTATCCCTTTTGTTGCGCTAATGCCCCCGATCTCTGAGCTTCATGGGAACAGTCCATAAAGGCCCTGTCATCCGCAGGTTAATTGCCGGGTCGCCTGAAGCTTCTTCCCAACCTAGGGTCCATGTACCCTGCCGTGCCTTCAGTCCCGGTGATTAGGCCCAGGCTTCTGACGTCCTCCAAAACAGGTCCCAGGCACCTAGCCTCAATCACCTGCGACCGGGGGTCCGATTCCTTTAGGTCCAGACCACCGTCTGCGACCTAGTCTGCTTCTGCCCTGGGAGCTACAACTCCAAGCTTCCTCAGAGCTCCTCAGAGCTCGAGGGCTACTTTCCTTCTGTCTTGACACCTCTCACCTCCCTGCCTGACCCCTAGGTGGGCGGCCCTATTCCTGCTTAAGCAGCCCACTGGTGTGCCTGACAGGTGTGGTGTAAGGTGTATCTAGGATTTGTGAATGCTGGTGGAGGCAGTACTGCAGGATGGAGACCCAGAACCATGGGGGGTTGAATCCTGCACTGAAGAGAAAGAGCGCGCAGTACCCTGTGACGACCTGAATAGTCCAGGGGCGTCACAGTAGCATGAACCCTGTGGGGTTGTAGTCTCTGGTCCTGTCCCCGGCGATCTCTTTGCTACTGAGTCTTCGTATTCTTTAGGGTCAGCAAGGTCCTTGATGGTCCCCTTTGCTGTGCAGGTGTTAACAGGCCGGCTTGAAGCTCTTTCCTGTCATAGGGTCCTGTACCCCGTCGGTGCGTAGTTCCGGGAGTACTCCACCGGCAACCACCTCTCCTAGGTACTAGGTCACCGTTAACCTGAGTCAGGGTGTCACTTCACTTCCACCTTCACACTTCCACAGTCAACACTGAACTGACTACTCTCCACAGTCTGCCCCTCCCACCTGGTCAACTAGTGTACTGGAGTGGCTCCACCTCTAGGCGGCCATCCCTGGGTACCACCCTAGCTAAGTACCATTGTATGGGGGATTGTTGGGGAAAACTGGGATTACCTGGGTCTTTGGTGTTACCGGCACTGGGGTTCTGGGTACCTAAGGGGGTAGGCCATGCATCCTTGTGGGGATGCAGAACCTTGTAGCACCCTGATGGTCTGAGGGGCGCTACATAAACTTAAAGGGATTTGTCACCAGGTTTTTGATACCCCATCTGAGATGCGTGATGTAGTGGCAGAGACCCTAATTCCAGCGATGTCACTTACTGGACTGCTTGCTACATTTTTTTGAAACTCACTGTTTCCTCTGTTACAGATTTACCAGTTCTCTAAATGCTGAACTTTGTCTAATCCCTTCCACATGACCCATTGGAAGCTGTGTACTCTGTCTCTCTGCATAGGCAGAAAGTTGCCAATCAGTGGGGGGGGCGGGGTTACACAGAACTCATCAATATGGAGCAGTGATGGGCAGCATGGCTATTTTGGTGAGCTGGCTCTTTTGGATACCAAATGGATCACTATTTAATAACCGCGCACCCACAGGTGAACACATATAGTAAGTAATATCAACAGTCTGATGCCAGTGAAGCTCACCCCCCCTACAGGCAGCCATTAATAGCATTATGCACGGCAGGTGAGCAGGCTTTAGCTCTCCTTGGCATCCAGTCACATTTGTCCCCCATTGAGAGCCATTCAGAGAAAAGCGATTCCCACTAGAGCACTGGCTCCATCGTTCACTCTAGTTGTGACGTGACTAGACCCATCACTAATATGGGGGACTACCTGGTAGCAGGCTTAGTAGCCCACACTGAGTCTCCTGGTAACACTGCAGCAAGCAGCTCAGTAAAGGACACACAGCTGGAATCAGGGCCTGTGTACAGTATAGAAATGCCTATCTTAGCTCTTCATAGTCTTTCCTGCCTTCCTGCAGCTGCCTTTACACGATAACCCCCATAGCAGAATTCTGCATCTTGGGAGGATGCTCAGGTAAGGTACCACTCCGCTCAGTACGCAGTGTGGCCACGCCCCCTGCCGTGGACTCCGCCCCCGGCCAGGCAGCTGCACTGCTTAGCACTGGCTCCTCCATAAGGAGCCGTGAGGACCGCTCCCTCGCAGACACCGCCTTGGCAGCGCTGGCTCCACCTCTCCCGTTATTCTCTGCTGGGTCATCGCCTTCGGCACGGTATTTCCGGTCGGTGACGGCCACCAGCACCGTGACCATCTCCCGGCTGATTGATGCACCCTATGCTGTGCCTCTGACAAGCCTCCCGATGCTGCCGGTAAGGACTGGGTGACGGGATTTGTGTTCTTCACTATCATTTGTGTCTAGCATAGACAAAAGGAGCGACCCTCTCGGGGGAGACTCCATCCACCGTGTGCGATTCCCACCATGTCCCATCCATGGTCTCCGGCAATAGCGGCATCATTCCACGGAGGAATCATTCACGGGTGGGGCTTTTATTGTTCAGTACGGGAATACATGGACGGGATTATGGCAGTGATGATGTCTGAATGGGGCTATCCTGATGGCATCACACACAAGCCTGTCTCCGTGATGACGGGAAATGCATTGTCACATATGCGTCCATAGGCCTGCTGCGATGGGCAAGAGCGGGGGCATCTGCGGAGATTAGGCATGAGGTAATGGCTGGCGAGGAGCTGTGATAGACGTAGGGTACACGGCGGTGCTAGCACACGGACTGAGCTATAACGGGGAGGCACGGACTGAGCTATAACGGGGTACACAGCTGTGCTATAACATGGGGTACACAGCTGTGCTATAACATGGGGTACACAGCTGTGCTATAACATGGGGTACACAGCTGTGCTATAACACGGAATGAGCTATAACAGGGGGTACACAGCTGTGCTATAACATGGGGTACACAGCTGTGCTATAACACGGAATGAGCTATAACAGGGGGTACACAGCTGTGCTATAACATGGGGTACACTGCTGTGCTATAACATGGAGTACACAGCTGTGCTATAACATGGGGTACACAGCTGTGCTATAACATGGGGTACACAGCTGTGCTATAACACGGAATGAGCTATAACATGGGGTACACAGCTGTGCTGTAACATAGGGTACACAGCTGTGCTATAACATGGGGTACACAGCTGTGCTATAACACGGAATGAGCTATAACATGGGGTACACAGCTGTGCTGTAACATAGGGTACACAGCTGTGCTATAACATGGGGTACACAGCTGTGCTATAACATGGGGTACACAGCTGTGCTATAACAGGGGGTACACAGCTGTGCTATAACAGGGGGTACACAGCTGTGCTATAACATGGGGTACACAGCTGTGCTATAACATGGGGTACACAGCTGTGCTATAACATGGGGTACACAGCTGTGCTATAACATGGGGTACACAGCTGTGCTATAACATGGGGTACACAGCTGTGCTATAACATGGGGTACACAGCTGTGCTATAACATGGGGTACACAGCTGTGCTATAACACGGAATGAGCTATAACATGGGGTACACAGCTGTGCTGTAACATAGGGTACACAGCTGTGCTATAACATGGGGTACACAGCTGTGCTATAACACGGAATGAGCTATAACATGGGGTACACAGCTGTGCTGTAACATAGGGTACACAGCTGTGCTATAACATGGGGTACACAGCTGTGCTATAACATGGGGTACACAGCTGTGCTATAACATGGGGTACACAGCTGTGCTATAACATGGGGTACACAGCTGTGCTATAACATGGGGTACACAGCTGTGCTATAACATGGGGTACACAGCTGTGCTATAACATGGGGTACACAGCTGTGCTATAACACGGAATGAGCTATAACATGGGGTACACAGCTGTGCTGTAACATAGGGTACACAGCTGTGCTATAACATGGGGTACACAGCTGTGCTATAACATGGAATGAGCTATAACATGGGGTACACAGCTGTGCTGTAACATAGGGTACACAGCTGTGCTATAACCTGGGGTACACAGCTGTGCTATAACATGGGGTACACAGCTGTGCTATAACAGGGGGTACACAGCTGTGCTATAACAGGGGGTACACAGCTGTGCTATAACATGGGGTACACAGCTGTGCTATAACATGGGGTACACAGCTGTGCTATAACATGGGGTACACAGCTGTGCTATAACATGGGGTACACAGCTGTGCTATAACATGGGGTACACAGCTGTGCTATAACATGGGGTACACAGCTGTGCTATAACATGGGGTACACAGCTGTGCTATAACACGGAATGAGCTATAACATGGGGTACACAGCTGTGCTGTAACATAGGGTACACAGCTGTGCTATAACATGGGGTACACAGCTGTGCTATAACACGGAATGAGCTATAACATGGGGTACACAGCTGTGCTGTAACATAGGGTACACAGCTGTGCTATAACATGGGGTACACAGCTGTGCTATAACATGGGGTACACAGCTGTGCTATAACAGGGGGTACACAGCTGTGCTATAACAGGGGGTACACAGCTGTGCTATAACATGGGGTACACAGCTGTGCTATAACATGGGGTACACAGCTGTGCTATAACAGGGGGTACACAGCTGTGCTATAACATGGGGTACACAGCTGTGCTATAACATGGGGTACACAGCTGTGCTATAACACGGAATGAGCTGTAACAGGGGGTACACAGCTGTGCTGTAACATAGGGTACACAGCTGTGCTATAACATGGGGTACACAGCTGTGCTATAACATGGGGTACACAGCTGTGCTATAACAGGGGGTACACAGCTGTGCTATAACATGGGGTACACAGCTGTGCTATAACATGGGGTACACAGCTGTGCTATAACAGGGGGTACACAGCTGTGCTATAACATGGGGTACACAGCTGTGCTATAACATGGGGTACACAGCTGTGCTATAACATGGGGTACACAGCTGTGCTATAACATGGGCTACACAGCTGTGCTATAACATGGGGTACACAGCTGTGCTATAACATGGGGTACACAGCTGTGCTATAACATGGGGTACACAGCTGTGCTATAACATGGGGTACACAGCTGTGCTATAACACGGAATGAGCTATAACAGGGGGTACACAGCTGTGCTATAACATGGGCTACACAGCTGTGCTATAACATGGGGTACACAGCTGTGCTATAACAGGGGGTACACAGCTGTGCTATAACATGGAGTACACAGCTGTGCTATAACACGGAATGAGCTATAACAGGGTACACGGCTGTGCTATAACATGGAATGAGCTATAACAGGGGGTACACGGCTGTGCTATAACAGGGGTATACAAACTGTGCTTTAACAGGGGGTACACGTACTTTGCTTTAACAGAAGGTACACTGCTGTGCTATAACAGGGGGTGCATGGACTGGCTATAACGGGGTACATGGATTGTGCTATAACAGGGGATACACAGATTGTGCTATAACAAGTGGTACACGGACTGTGCTATAACATATGGGGTACACGGATTGTGCTATAACAGGGGGTACAAGGACTGTGCTATAACAGGGGGTACATGGACTGTACTATAACAGGGGGTACATGGACTGTGTTATAACATATGTGGTACAAGGACTGTGCTATAACAGGGGGTACATGGAATGAGCTATAAAATGGGGTAAACGGACTGCTCTATAACATGGGGTACACGGCCGTGCTATAACAGGGGGTACACGGAATGAGCTATAACATGGGGTACACTGCTGTGCTATAGCAGGGGGTTCACAGAATGAGCTATAACAGGAGTACACAGACTGTACTATAACGGGGTATATGGACTATGCCTTAATGGGGTACACGGAATGAGCTATAACAGGGGGTACATGGACTGTGTTATAACATATGGAGTACATGGACTGTGATATAACAGGGGGTACACAGATTGTGCTATAACATATGGGGTACACGGATTGTGCTATAACATATGGGGTACACGGATTGTGCTATAACATATGGAGTACATGGACTGTGATATAACAGGGGGTACACAGATTGTGCTATAACATATGGGGTACACGGATTGTGCTATAACATATGGGGTACACGAATTGTGCTATAACATATGGGGTACACGGATTGTGCTATAACATATGGGGTACACAGACTGTGCTATAACGGGGTACATGGACTGTGCTATCACATATAGGGAACATGGATTGTGCTATAACATAAGAGCTTATTACAGGTGGTCCATGGACTGTGCGTATAATAGGGGGTACATGGGCTGTGCATACAACAGGGGGTACACGAACTGCATATAACGGGGTAGAAGGAGTATGCGTATAACGGGATACACGGACTTTGCTTTAACGTGGTACACGGACTCTGTTATAATGGGGTACATGGACTGTGCTACACGGACTGTGCTATAGCATATGGGGTACACAGACTGTGCTATAACATTAGGTACACGGACTGTGCTATAACATATGGGGTACACAGACTGCTATAACAGGGGGAACACCGACAGTGCTATAACATATGGGGTACATGGACTGTGCTATAACATATGGGGTACACAGACTATGCTATAACATTAGGTACACAGACTATGCTATAACATTAGGTACACGGACTGTGCTATAACATATGGGGTACACAGACTGCTATAACAGGGGGAACACCGACAGTGCTATAACATATGGGGTACACAGACTGCTATAACAGGGGGAACACCAACAGTGCTATAACATATGGGGTACATGGACTGTGCTATAACATTAGGTACACGGACTGTGCTATACCATATGGGGTACACAGACTGTGCTATAACATTAGGTACACGGACTGTGCTATAACATTAGGTACACGGACTGTGCTATAACATTAGGTACACGGACTGTGCTATAACATTAGGTACACGGACTGTGCTATACCATATGGGGTACACAGACTGTGCTATAACATTAGGTACACGGACTGTGCTATAACATTAGGTACACGGACTGTGCTATACCATATGGGGTACACAGACTGTGCTATAACATATGGGGTACACGGACTGTGCTATAACATTAGGTACACAGACTGTGCTATAACATATGGGGTACACGGACTGTGCTATAACATTAGGTACACGGACTGTGCTATAACATATGGGGTACACGGACTGTGCTATAACATTAGGTACACGGACTGTGCTATAACATTTGGGGTACATAGACTGAGCTTTAACATATGGGGTACACAGACTGCTATAACAGGCAGAACACTGACAGTGCTATAACAGTTGGGGTACATGGACTGTGCTATAACATATGGGGTACACGGATAGTATGATAACATATGGGGTACATGGACTATATTATTGATTGGGTACCTGGACTGGCTTATTATACATGGTTTCTATTATTACATATAAAATACATGGACCGTATTATTACATATGTGGTAAATGAAAGGACACTAAGGAGCAAAGGTCTTATCTGGTATAAATGGAATAAAAAAAGAAGTTGGTACGCTCATCTTTTAAAGTTGTGTGCCATTAATACATGTCACAATGTGACTGCAGCATAGCGAGAGATAGGGTGCTCCTGTACTGTTGTCCCTCTTGGACTAGGGGATGTCCGATCACATGGCGTGACAGATGCGCATGGATCAACGAATGTCTGATGCACTACGAAATACACAGGGAACACCGGGGACACAATAACAATGGTGGGGCCTGACGCTAGGGAGAGAGGAGTGGGGAAACCTCCTGCACTCACCTGAGGCTGTACCCTAAGCTCCCTAATGTCCCTAGATGGGTTCTTTCACCCAGTCGCCGATCACATGCCTAGTCCCTCGCTTACCCTCAACTTACCCTGACTAGTGAGATGACAGATGAGAGCACTAGTCTCACCATTGCACTAATTATACACGAGGAAAGGTAGACAGACACCAGCCCTGCAGCCAGCACCGCTTCCACCAGGAGAACACCACCAGCAAGGCCTCCAGCAGCAGCAAGGCTCCAGGTGCTACCAAAGTGATGTTTCTCCTCTGTGGCTAGTCTCAGAATGAAAGTTCTATTAGTGGCATCATATGGTGGTGCATGGTACAAGAGGATGGGTGTGGCCACAAACCGACTGCATATCAGGAGAAAAAGCCAGGAGCTGCTAGCAGAGAAACTGACATTAACCCTCATTGCACCAAAAGAAAGGAAAACATTTCAAATCCAGAGTCTTACAAGGCATAGTGAGATTCCGGCCCCAAACCCATCACAAGTCTCCTAATGACGGTAGACCATCGTGACAATTGGACCCTAGCCTATCCCTAACCTATGGATTACACTTGATGGTGGAGATGTTGAAGTCCTGTGTCTTACTGTTCTCCTGACCAGAACTAAACTGTCCCCCCCTTCAAGAAAAGAAGGGGCAGGAGTGTAATGACAACGCAGATTAAGACAAACAGGGAAAAACCAAAACTCAAACACACTGAAAGCTCACAGGAACAAACAGTAAGAAATTAAAGAGAAAAGCAAGAGAAGCAAGGCAGGAACAAAATGACAACAAGGGTTAATGCCACAACAGCTCACAACAATAAAGTACTGTGATGGTGTGATGTGTTGGGTTTGGTATCATTTTATCTATGTTCATATTTTTACTGACTTTAGGAGTGTTACCTTGTTGCTCTGTAATATTCTCTGTAGAGTCTTAAAGGGAACCAATCACCGGGATTTTCGTATATAAGCTAAAGCCAGTGCTATACTGGCACTATCAGGCTGATTCTATACATACCTGTAGTGGTCAGATCAGATGTTTAGGTTTCGAAACACAAGCAAGTAAAGTTTATAAAATGAGCAGTTTTTTGAATGATAGCAGCTGAGGATCAGATAATATCTAGGGGGGTATTTATAGTTATCCCTTCCCCCTGTTAGCATTAGCATAAGTATTATACAGTCGACCTATCAGGACTTGTGTGAGGTCATACCCATGTGCCCAGAAGGGGCGGGGCCTCAGCCAACAAAGCTGATACCAGGAAGCAACATTTTTCTGTTGGCTGAGGCCCCGCCCCTTCTGGTCACATGGGTATGACCTCACCAAAGGTCCTGCTCGGTCAATTTTATAATACTTATGCTAATGCTAACAGGGGGTGGGGACAACTATGTATTCCCCCAGATATTATCTGATCCTTAGCTGCTGTCACTCAAGAAGCTGATGATTTTATAAACTTTACTTTCTTGGATTTCAAAACCTATACATCCGAGCTGACCACTACAGGTATGTATAGAATCAGCCTGATAGTGCCAGTACAGCACTGGCTTTAGGTTATATACAAAAATCCTGATGATTGATGCACTTTAATCACATTAGGTAAGTTACTAACTGTAGCCTGGATGTGTCTATGGTTCTTGATGAACTCCTTTGTTGGCATTACTTGACTGTCCATTCATAACTCTGCAGCTCGCCAAATACAGAAAATCACCTCTTGTAGTGCCTCCGTCCCTAGGTCTTAGGAGGACAGGGGCCTGAAAACCATTCAACCTGTGTGCTTACCCCTGGATATAAGGATTTGGCCTGAGGAGGACTAGGGAGGCAGTAAGAATCATCCTCTGTGGGACTCTGATGCTACAGCTAGCACCCCAGAGAGACTTGGGGAAGATAGCTGGAGGATTTTGACTCATCCCCCAGGTCATTTATCCTGTTTCTGAACTATATTCATGTTCCTGGACTATTTTACCCTCTGTGTGGTGGATTGTTTTATGGATCTGTCGGTTTGCATGTAATAAAGGTTCTTGTGATTGTGATTGTCTCGCTCTGATGATTATATAATATCAGAGAAGAACCCTGTGACAGGTACTACAACCACTAGTAAGTCTGCATCACAACACTTCACCACACCAGTATAGAGAAGCTATATCTGGCATTAAAGGGAACCAGTCAGGTGCAATATGCACCCAGTACCACGAGCAGTTCTGAGTGCATATTGCTAATCCCTGCCTACTGTGACAGCCTATAGTATTATAGATAAATGGATCTTTGACAAAAGTATTTCTAAAGATCCCATATGATATGGGGTACATGGATCGTATTATAATACTGAGGTATATGGTCTATTATTACATATGAGATTATATTATTACATTTGGGGTACATTGTATTTATTATAATATATGGGTTACATGGACTCTATTATCACATATGACTGTAATATACTGGGTTACATGGGCTATATTATTATCGTGGGATACATTGGCTGTATTAATACATATGGTGTTCATGGATGGACTGTGCCATTATATATGGGGCACAAGGACTGTATTTTTACATAGGGTCACTTAGACTGTATTATTATGCTGAGGTACATGGACTGTATTATTACATATGAGGTACATGGACTGTATTATTACATAATGGGTACATGGACTGTATTATTACATATGGGGTACATGGACATATTATTACATATGGGGTAAATGGACTACATTATTACATATGGGGTACATGGACTGTATTATTACATATGGGGTACATAGACTGGATTATTACATATGGGGTACATGGACTGGATTATTACATATGGGTACATGGATGGTATTATTACATATGGGGTACATGGACTGTATTATTATATATGGGGCACATGGACTGTATCATTACATATGGGGTACATGGACTGTATTATTACATATGGGGTACATGGACTGTATTATTACATATGGGGTACATGGACTGTATTATTACATATGGGGTACATAGACTGGATTATTACATATGGGGTACATGGACTGTATTATTACATATGGGGTACATGGACTGTATTATTACATATGGGGTACATGGACTGTATTATTATATATGGGGCACATGGACTGTATCATTACATATGGGGTACATGGACTGTATTATTACATATGGGGTACATGGACTGTATTATTACATATGGGGTACATGGACTGTATTATTATATATGGGGCACATGGACTGTATTATTATATATGGGGCACATGGACTGTATCATTACATATGGGGTACATGGACTGTATTATTACATATGGGGTACATGGACTGTATTATTATATATGGGGCACATGGACTGGATTATTACATATGGGTACATGGATGGTATTATTACATATGGGGTACATGGACTGTATTATTACATATGGGGCACATGGACTGTATTATTATATATGGGGTACATGGACTGTATTATTATATATGGGGCACATGGACTGTATCATTACATATGGGGTACATGGACTGTATTATTACATATGGGGTACATGGACTGGATTATTACATATGGGGTACATGGACTGTATTATTATATATGGGGCACATGGACTGTATTATTATATATGGGGCACATGGACTGTATCATTACATATGGGGTACATGGACTGGATTATTACATATGGGGTACATGGGTACTGATTTTTCAAATTTTTACCAGGTTTCATTTGTCACTTACTGTCCGTCGGGGTTAGGAACGTCAAGGCTGATGTTTGTCCCAGAGTTTCCATGGGTGAGGTAGTTTGGATGACTCGGTTCCTATTTTACAAGAGGGGTTGGTCATTTCCACTGTGTGCTAAGATCTTAAGGGTGAGGTGTTGAAGGCTCTAAGGGAAGCCCCTGCTACCTGTCCTACAGGAAAATAGTTTATGCCTTTGAATTTACGTATTAACAGTTTAGGTGAATATCATAACTCTGATTTTGCAGGTGACCAGCTAGTAAAGCAACTTAGGACCTCCTTTCTCATCATTTTTGGTGGCCAAAGTTGCTTCAGGATGTGGTTGATTTTGTGTCTACCTGCAATATTTTTGCACGTTCTAAGACTCCACATACTTACTCATCCAGGTGTCTCCTACCATTGGTTGTCTCCGATACACTATAGACGCATTTGTCTATGAGTTTCATTACCGGCTTTCCTCCATCCGCTGGAAAAATGGTGATTTTAGTGTTGGTGGACAGGTTTAGCAAGATGGCACACTTCATTACCTTCTCTCCTCTTCCTAATGCCAAAAGTATGGCTCAAGTATTTATCAATTTGACTGTGAAGCTTCATGGGGTCCCCTCTGGTGTGGTTTCAGATCGGGGGGCTTAGATTGTATCTTAATTTTGGAGAGGTTTTTGCTCTCATATGGGTGTACATTATTCTTTTTCCTCGTCCTTTCATCCTCAATCGAACAAAAAGACTAAACGATAATCAAAATTTAGAGACGTACCTTAGGTGTTTCGTTTCAGAAAACCAGGAAGATTGGTTATCTTACTTACCTTCGGCAGAATTTGCATTAAACTGTCGTCACAAATCCACTGGAAAGTCACCATTTTTTGGTGCATATGGTTTTCACCCTTAGTTCTGTGCTTTCAGTAGGGAAAGGTCTTCAGAGGATCCTGGGAATGAAAGTTTTTCTTTATCACTCTCTTCTGTATGTCAAGGATTACAGAATAATTTAAAGCTTGTGGGTGACATATATTCACATGGCTGATAAATGTTCACCAGGTCCGGACCTGTATGTGAATGACTATATGTGGCTATCTACCAGAAATATTATGTTAAAAAGTTCCTTACTGGAAATTGGGTCCAAAGTTCATTAGTCCTTATAAAGTTATCGCCGTCATTAACCCTTTAGCATTGAGTTACCACAAACACTTAAAATCCAAAATGCATTTCATCATTGCATAAAAAATGTTGCGTCATCTGAACTGTCACTGATGCGACCTCCTCCAGTCATTGTTGATGGTATTTTGAAGTTTAAATTGGCAATAATTGTTGATTCTTGTTTTGTTTGCCGCTCTCTTCAGTACCTGGTGCATTGGAATGGTTGTGGTCCTGAGGTGAGAATGTGGTTATCAGCATCAGAAATAAATGCCAGGAAATTGATACATTCATTCCATGAATCTCATGCGAATAAACCTATTCCTGAGGGTCTGGAAACTCCTTGTGGAAGGTGGGGTATTATCATGGAAGGACCCATCTAGGGAAGATAGTGAGTGCAGGATTCAGTCTCAGGTGAGTGTTTAGGGGTCACCCATACCCCCTCTGCCTATCATCAAGGCCCCCGTTTGAACATTTTTCCCTTCCTTTGGCTATGTGCGCACGTTGCGTATATACATGCAGTTACGCTGCGCTTTGTAGCGCAGCGTAACTGCATGCGTCCTGCGTCCCCTGCACAGTCTATGGAGATTGTGCAGGGGACGTGCGCACGTGGCGTTTTAGAGCGCAGCGCTTCGGCTACTGCCGAAGCGCTGCATAAAAAGAAGTGACATGTCACTTCTTCCGTGCGCTTTGCCGGCAGCTCCTGCTCTGTCTATGGGAGGAGCTGCAGGCAGAGCGCATGGAATTGGCTTCACTACGGACATTTCTGCAGCGATTTAAAGCGCACATGTGCTCTTCAGATCGCTGCAGAAAGTTCTGCAGTGAACTGTACGCAACGTGCGCACATAGCCTTTGTGCCGCACGCCTGCTGTTATTCTACCCTGTCGTGACAGGGAGAAGTTGATTCAATCTTTGCATTGTTTGTATATGTGTACCACACTAAACATGGAAAACAGAAAGAGAAGAGAACTAAACTGTCTGAGGACTTGAGAACCCAAATTGTTGCAAAAAAAATAAATAAAAAAAATCAACAATGTCAAGGTTACAAGTCCATCTCCAGAGATCTTGATGTTACTTTGTCCACTGTGCACAACATAATAAAGAAGTTTACAACCCATGGTACTGTAGCTAATCTCCATGAACATTGACAGCAGAGAAAAATTGATGAAAGGTTGCAACACAGGATAGTCTGGGTGGTGGATAAGCAACCTTAATCAAGTTCTTAAGAAATTCAAGCTGTCCTGCAGCCTCAGGGTGCATAAGTGTACTAGTCTGGTACAGATTTTATCCACGTGCCAGATTTTTATACATGCCCTGCAGTTACACATGGCAGACAGTGCAAGAAACAGCCATTTGGATTCCTTTTCGTCCATTGAGGCAGTACAGAAGACTGTATTTTATTCTTTTGGTGTGTATCACCCACGAATCTGCAGCAACCGCTACATAAGCATTAGTAGTTGTGTGGCACACAGCTATCCCAGATGAGGAGATAATACCCCAATTTTAACCAGCTAAGGCCCTATTGTGCTTGTTTTTCTGCCTTAGTTTTTCTTAACTGTGTGCAAGGCATCTTGATAACTGAAGACTACCCAAATGATTTTGGGTCTCATTTTAGTGCCAAGTGTTAGGAAGCTGGGTTTGTGTCCTAGGACATGGCTCTTTCACCAGGACAATGACCTCAAACATACTTCAAGAAGCACCAGAAATGGTTGGAAACAAAACACTAGAGAGTTCTGAAGTGGCCATCAATGAGTCCAGATCTAAATCCCATAGAGCACCTGTGGAGAGGTCTATAAATTGCTGTTGGGAGAAGACGCCTTCAAATATGAGAGACCTGGAACAGTTTACAAAAGAATTGTCCAAAATTCCACTCGAGAAGTGTAAGAAGCTTGGTGATGGCTATAGGAAGGAATTGATTGTAGTTATTTATTCCAAAGAGTGTGCAACCAAATATTAAGTTGAGGGGACCAACAATTGTCCAGCCTATTTTAGGGATTTTGTGTGAATTATGTCTAATTTGCCTTTTTTCCCTCAGTTTTTTGTTGTTTCATTACACAAAAAGGAAATAAGCATGTGTATAACAAAACGTGTAATTGCCATTATTTTCTGGGAGAAATACCTTATTTTCTGGAACAATTTCGGGGGTGCCAAAACATGAACTGTACTATTTCACATAAGGCACATGGACTGTGTTATTGTATATGGAGTAGATGGACTAAGTTATGCATAGGGAACATAGACTGAGTTATTACATATGAGGCATATGGCCTGTATATCACATATAGGGAACATGAACTTGATTATTATACTGGGCTACATGAGCTGTATTATTATACTGGGTTATTATTACATATGGTGTAGGAGAGCTGTAATATTAGATATGGTGACTGTACAATTATATATGAGGTACATGGACTATTATTATACTGAGGTATATGGGCTGTATTCTTATATGTGGCGTACATGGACTGTATTATGACATATGGAGTACATAAACTGTATTATTACATATGGGGTACATAGGCAGGATTATTATATATGGGGTACATGGACTGTATTATTACATACGGGTTACATGGACTGTATTATTACATAATGGGTACATGGACTGTTATATTACATAAGGGGTACATGGACTGTATTATTACATACGGCTTACATGGACTGTATTATTACATAATGGGTACATGGACTGTTATATTACATAAGGGGTACATGGACTGGATTATTACATATGGGGTAAATGGACTGTGTTATTACATAATGGGTACATGGACTGTATTATTACATAATGGGTACATGGACTGTTATATTACATAAGGGGTACATGGACTGGATTATTACATAAGAGGTAAATGGACTGGATTATTACATAAGGGGTACATGGACTGGATTATTACGTACTAGCTGTACTATGCGGCTTCACCCGGGTTAATAACTGCTGTTAACAAAAATGTATTCTGCACACAAAAACTAAAAAACAAATAGATAGAAATGTAATTATTAAAAGGCAAAAACTAAGCTAATAGAAGCATTTCACAAGATATATTTCAACACCACAGATATTCCACACAGATTTAACTAAATTGGCCAAGTAATGTACTCTGTCTGTCTCTTTGCAGATCTGTCTCTTTCCCCGTCTGTCTCTGTCTGTCTCTTTCCAGGTCTGCCTCTTTCCAGGTCTGCCTCTTTCCAGGTCTACCTCTTTCCAAGTCTGCCTCTTTCCTCGTCTGCCTGTCTCGGTCTCTTTCTTTGTCTGTCTCTATCTCTCTGTTTCTTTCCCCATGTGTCTCTTTCCAGGTCTGTCTGTTTTCCTGTCTGCCTGTCTTTGTCTGTCTCTATTTCTATGTCTTTTTCCCAGTCTGTTTCTATCAAGGTCTGTTTCTTTCCCCATCTATCTTTGTCTGTCTCTTTGGCTGTCTCCTCCTTCCCTGTCTGCCTGTCTCTGTCCCTGTCTGCATGTCTGTCTGTCTCTTTCCCCATCTGTCTGTTTCCAGGTCTGTCTCTTTCCAGGTCTGTCTCTGTCTGTCTCTTTCCCCGTCTGTCTCTGTCTGTCTCTTTCACAATCTGTCTCTGTCTGTCTTTTTCCCTGTCTGTCTCTGTCTGTCTCTTTCCCTGTCTTTCTCTATCTCTCTGTCTCTTTCCCTGTCTGTCTCTGTCTGTCTCTCTCTGTCTCTCTCTATCCGTCTCCCCACCGACATCTTATTACCTCACATATAAGCTTCTTATACTATGAATGTCTTTTGTTCCTATAGCAACCACTCACAGCTCCTACTAATAACCTGTAGTTCCAGGCTCCATTTACTTTAACGAAGGCATGTTTTTGGAGAGTAACTGTAAAGCACGGGGTTAAATTTTCCTGTCAAAACATAGTCTACAACGTTCCCTGGGTCACATGAGGTGTCTGTGCAAAATTTTGTAATTGTAAATGCGATGGTGCGGATACACTTTTCGTTTCACTTTTTCCCCATTATGTACATAGGGGCAAAATTGATTGGTAAATTGGAATGCGCGGGGTTAAAATTTCGCCTCACAACATAGCCTATGATGATCTTGGGGTCCAGACGTGTGAGTGTGCAAAATTTTGTGATTGTAAATGCGACGGTGCGGATACACTTTTCGTTTCACTTTTTCCCCATTATCTAGATAGGGGCAAAATTGATTGGTAAATTGGAACGTGCGGGGTTAAAATTTCGCCTCATAACATAGCCTATGACGCTCTCGGAGTCCAGGCGTGTGAGTGTGCAAAATTTTGTGGCTGTAGCTGTGACGGTGCAGATGCCAATCCCGGACATACACACACACATACACACATACATACACACATTCAGCTTTATATATTAGATGGGTACATGGACTGGATTATTGCATATGGGGTAAATATGTGGCGCCCTGGACTAGCCAGGTCATCACAGGTACTACAACACACACCCCCACCCTGAGACAGGCACAACAGCCAGACACAAATTCCTTTTTGCCTCCCTCCAGGGGCTGATGTCCACACCGGGTGGGGTGGAGCCAGGCGGTTGGCCCCACCCACTGAGGAGTTCACAGTCCTGGAGGCAGGAAAAGGAAGCAGATCAGTTAGGGAAGTGCAAAAGTGAGGAGTGAAGCAGTAGTGGAGGAGCAAACTGAACGTGTCCGGGTGTGTGGCACGGGCACATACAGCAAGGTTGGCAGACGGTGGTGGCCGTCTGCAAGAGAGGCAGCTCAACGTGGAACCGTAGGACCGGGGTCGGGCGGTGGCCCGCCTGTACCGAACCGGGGAGCGAAGTGAAGCCAGCACACACAGGCAGGGCCTACGGACCCCAGCCAGGCTTGGAGTCGCCATTAGAGGTCAAATCCGTCAGTGACCGGAACCCCAGGGGTTTCCTAACAGCCAAGACCCGATTTGAAGGCAACCGTCCAACCAGCAAGAGGAAATACAGCTACTGCCACAGCTAGAGTTCCAAAGGCCAGAGCCTGCGGGTGAAAGGGCTCCTCCGGCACATACATACGCTGGGGAGCGGGTTACCGGTGGGAAGCCATCGGGACTGAACATACACAAAGGTGCAGGGAAAGGCAGCCACCACTAACCGTCCAGGAGAAGCCATAGCAGCCGGCTGCGGGACCCGTCCATCCAGCCATTTGGTTTACCAGAGACTTTGCGTACCTTTGTGGCTGAGTGAGTACTACCGTGCCGTCCGGCACCGCGCTGCGCAGTCCAGGCGACCCTGCACCCATCCAACCCTGCCTCCCCGTCATCTCACCGGGCCCCGGGACCACCAACCCCTACCCACGGAGGGGGGAAACAACATCCCTGCTGCTCCCTGCCATCGCTCCCGGGATCCCCGTCACCAGCAGCGGTGGTGCCCAACCTCACCACAACCCGTGGGTGGCGTCACGGACCAAAGCCCCAAACCAAACTACCCCCTTTCACTCACGGGCGAGGAGCGCCACTCGAGTCTCTGGATCCGGCCCACCGCTCGAGCCACCGAGCAGCCATCGCAGCAGCGCCGGACCCGAGCGTTAGCGAGCGCAGCGCAGCGGCGTCCTTCCCCGCCCACGACAAATAGACTGTATTATTACATAAGATGTACATGGACTGTATTATTACATAATGGGTACATGAACTGGATTATTATGTATGGAGTAAGTGGACTACATATTACATATAGGGAACATGGACTGTATTATTACAGATATGGATACATGGATTGCAGTACTAAATATGGAGTACGTACTGGGGTAGAAATAGTTATATTTGTGTAAAAAAACAAAGAAGTGCACATTTGATATTACCGCGTCCATAACAACCCGATCTATAAAACTGTCACACTAGGTAACCCATTTAGTGAACACTGTGAAAAATTTTTTTTTGCAAAAACTGTCTTTTCATCAAACAGCTGACACAAAAAAAGTGGAATAAAACGCGATAAAAAAAGTACCATAATATAAAAATAGAAATTGCACAGCTGAAAACATCATCTTGTCCCACAAAAAACAAGCCGCTATACAGCTCCATCAGCGAAAAAAGTTATAGCTTTCATAATACAGCAATGCAAAAACAGTTTTTTTTCTATAAAATAGTTTTTATGGTATAAAAGAGGCAAAAAAATATATATAAATGTGGTATTACTGTAACCATACTGACCTGAAGAATAAAGATCACTTTTACGCACGGTGAATGGTGTAAAAAAAAAAATACTATTCCTGAAATGCTGTTTCTTCTCGATTCTGCATCACAAAAAGTAAATACAAAGTGATCAAAAAATGTTATCTCGCCCAAAATAGTACCAATAAAAACTCATCCCGCAAAAAACAAGCTCTCACAGGACTAACAGGAATAAAAAACCAAGACCTATAGCCTTCAAAATTCAGTGATGCAAAAAACCTTTATTCTGTAAAAAAGCGTTTTTAGTGTGATAGCAGCCAAACCTAAAAATAACTGTATAAGGCCATGTTCGCACTAAAAAGTGACTTTTTCTCAAGGAAAATCCAGACCCTCTGAAATCCAGACCCACCTGCGGTAAAAAAAAACGCAACGAAATCCGCATGCGGTTTTGCCGTGGTTTGGTGCGGATTTGCCGTGGTTTTTCCGCGGGTTGGTCCCTGCAGATTTTTACCATTATCTATGGCAAAAACTGCAGTTACCTGCGGAAAAGAAGTGACATGCTCATTAATTCCGCAGCGGAAAATCCGCGGGTAAATCCGCAGGTATAAAAAACGCTGTATGCGCACAGCATTTTTTTATACCCATAGGTTTTGCTGGGGAATGAGTGCAGAAATGTTAGACACATTTTCTGCAGCAAATCCGCGGTAAAATCCGTGGTAAATTCGCAGCGTGCGCACATAGCCTTAATCTAGTATCGCTAAAATCGTACTGACCGGAGGAATAAAGTCACCTAATCACTTATACAGCAAGGTGAATGGCGTAAAGATAGAAAAATAAAGCCAATTTTTCAACTTCTGTTGATCTGTTCAATCTGCCTCCCAAAGATCGCAGTGCAGCTCATGTTTATCCTGCTGAATGCTTACATCGGAGATTACATGTAAGGCCTCTTTCACACATCAGTTTTCTGCCATCAGTCACAATCCGTCGAATTTAGAAAAAAATGGATCCAGTGCTGGATCCGTTTTTTTCTCTTTGAGTTGTATTAGCAACAGATTGCGACGGATGGGCTCACGTTACATCCGTTGTACAACGGATCCGTCGAAAAATGTATGTCCGTCGAACGGAGACGTCCACAGTATTGTTTTATGTGTGCATCGAAAAAACTGACAGTGACTGATCCGTTGCTGTCCGTCATTTGGTGTAATGGAGACCTATGGGCGCTGGATCCGTCGTAATCCGTCAAATGACAGAATCCAGCGACGGATCCGTTTTTTTTTAATTCTTTCTCTCATCTGGGATGATGTTATATTGATTTTCAATACCAAATAACCTTTGGCATGAAAAAAGTGGTACGACGGATCTGTTTTTTACAGGGATCCGTCGCAACAGTTTTACTACAATCAAAACGGATTGTGACTGATGAAAAAAAACTGATGTGTGAAAGAGGCCTAAGGGTGCATGCCCACAATCAGGAATAGCAGCGTTTTGGTCGCAGTGTGGTTTTGTTGCGTCCAAAACGCTGCATTTTACAGTGTAAGCATAATGGATGGGATTTATAGAAATTAAATGCGCACTGTGCTTCTTTTCTCCACAGCGTAAAATGACTTGCGGCACGGCTTACTGTCCTGTCAATTTATCGTTGCAGAGAAGTGAGGTTTCTCCATGGGGAGCACAGAGTGAAATCCTGCTGTGCTCTGAACCCTGATCGGTATGGACAGCTGTGGTCTCCTATGGACAATGCTTGCGTTTCCACCGTAGAACACACTTTGCGTTCAGGATGTAGTGTGTGCGGATCGTGGGCACATACCCTAAATCTCAGAAAAATGCGATTCAGACATAACTCCCAACTGAAAATTCACTGTACTGAGTCAGAGGGAGTCACTTTGATCTCCCATCTGGCTTGTGGTCCGGCGGTGTCCATCTTTTTACGCCTCTTTTTAGATGTGCACAAAAGAGCAGTCATCAATAGTTTTATTCACCTTTGAAATGACGGACACCACTGAACAAAGGCCAAACAGAGTCTGGAGTAACTCTGCTGCCTTAGTTAGTGAATGGATCTGTCGGGGGTTTCACCTGAATCATGTATTTTAGTGATGTAGATTTAAACCCCAATGTAAGTGCTCAGCATAGAGCACAGGATAAATGTGGACTGATCCAAAATGTTCTGTACCAAAATTGCCACCAAATAGCATTCAACTCAACTCACAAAAACACAAGTCCCCACTCAGGTCGATCATTTGTTAACGGATATATAGCAAGCTTTTACACTACTGGTAGCACAAAGGCTCTCGAAAAATTCTATTGCTCCCCCAACAAAAAAGAAATCCAGCATATTCTGCACTCCCAAATCCAAATATCCTCCTCCCAATGTTTGACATTGTTGTAGTGAGAAGAGTCTGCTTAATTTATGGGGTGTAGGTTTCCAGAAAAACGAGTTGGTCACAATGTACGGGCACTACAATGTACTGGGCAGAACAAGGCCTTGTTTGCTATTTTTTATGAATTCTCAGAGGGGTGTAATTTCCAAAATTTGGTCAATTGAGTGGATTTCTTCTGTCCTGGCACTTAGGAGCTTTGCAAAAGGAGTCCGTAAACTATTTTTAGGAAAATCTGTGCCTGAAACTCAAACGGCGCTCCTTCCCTCCTGAGCCCTGTTTTGTACCAAGAGAGACACTGAAGCTACAAGCAGTGTAGCTTCAGAGTGCAATAAGCAGACAACCCACAAGAGGGCAGTAGAGTAGGTAGAAAGCCAGGTCAGCAACAGGAGGTATCGTCAGTAGTACAGGGATAATCAAATTGTGGTCAGGTGATAGCCATGGGACAGTAGCCGGAAAGTCACGTATACAGCTGAGGAAAAGACGAAGCTGAAGTTAGGAACGAGGATACAGGTCAGATGCTGGGGAGTGCAGGTAACATACAAGGGGGGAGGGGACACAGGTCAGCCCCGAGATAAGGCAGACGGGGCTTTAAGAACAGGCAGACAGGACCGGGTAGTCAGGGAATGGGACGGAGGAGGGTACTGGTCAGCACAAGGTAGCTAGGAGGCAGGACAGATCAGATCACTCACGGGAGCTAGGCATGCACGCTGCAGAGCAGAAACTATCACTGGCACAGCACTAGAGGGGCGGGCCAGGACATAGCGGCCTGATATCCAGAAAGAGGCAGGAAGAAATTAACCCCTCACAACCTGACCCTGAGATGGAATACTTGCCACGGCTCTGCGGCGGCCGAGCCAGGCATGGATCATGACACAAACAGTACTGTACAGTCACATGTGGGGTATGGCCACTTTTAGGAGAACTTGTGTCAAATATTATGGGACCTTTTTCACCTATTCCCTTTGTGAAAATTTTAAATTTGGGGTTGAAACAATATTTTAGCTGTAAAAATGTATTTATTCTTTGTTCACCGCCCAGTTGTATAAAATATTGTGACACACCTGTGGTGTCTATATGCTCACTGCACCACTGGATGAATTCATTGAGGGGTGCAGTTTGTAAAATGGGGTCTTTTGTGGGGGGGGGTCTGCCAATGTGACATGGCAACCGCAAACCATTCCAACTACATCTGAACTTAAACATGGCACTCCTTCCCTTCACTTTCTACTGTGCCTTCAAAATAGCTTTCAACCACATTTAGGGTACTAGCAAACTCAGGAGAAATTGCACAACAAATTGTATGGTCCATTATCTCCTGTTATCCTTGTGAAGATGAAAGCTTTGTGGTTAAAGCAACATTTTTGTGGTAAAAAAAAAATGTATTTTTTCATTTTAAAGTCTCAATGTTATAAAATTGCATGAAGCACCTGTAGGTCCAAGGTGCTCACCAACTATCCAGATAAATTCCCTGAGGGGTCTAGGTTCCAAAATGGGGTCACTTGTGGTGGAGTTTCACTGTTTAGGCACCTCAGGGGCTCTCCAAAAATATAATGGTGTTTGCTAGTGATTCCAGCCAAATTTTCAGCCCTTCCCTTCCGAGCCCTGCCGTACACCCAAACAGTTGATTTCCACTACATATGAGGTATCAGCATACTCAGGAGAAATTGCACAACAAACTGTTTGGTGCATTTTCTCCTGTTAGCCTTGTGAAAATAAAAGATTTTGGGTTGAAGTATCAATTTTGTGGTAAAAAGTTATTTTTTTATTTTCATGGCTCAACATCATACAATTCTGTGATGCACCTGGGGTTTAAAGTGCTCACCAAACATCTAGATAAATTCCTTGAGGGGTTTAGCTTCCAAAATGAGGTCACTTGTAGGGAAGCTCCACTTTTTGGGTACATCAGGGGCTTTCTAAATGTGACATCGCTTCTGCAATATATTCCAGACAATTTTGCACTGCAAAATTGAAATGTCGCTCTTTCCCTTGCAAACCCTGCCGTGCACCCAAACAGTAGAATTCCACCACATATGGGATATCGTTGTACTCAGAAGAAATTGCACAACAAATTGTATGGTGCATTTTCTCTTCATAGCCTTGTGAAAATGCAAAATTTGGGCTAATGTAACATTTTTGTGGGAAAAAGTAAAGTTTTCATGTCCTTCCACATTGCTTTAGTTCCTGTGAAGCACCTGAAGGGTTAATAAACTTCTTGGATGCGATTTTGAGCACTTTGAGGGGTGCAGTTTTTATAATGGTGTTAGTTTGGGGTATTTTCTGTCACATAGTCCTGTCAAAGTCACTTCAAATGTGATGTGGTCCCTAAAAAAATGGTTTTGTTAATTTTGTTGGAAAAATGAGAAATTGCTGATAAACTGTGAACTCTTCTAACTTCCTATTAAAAAAAAATTATGTTTCAAAAATTGCACTGTTGTAAAGTAGACATGTGGGAAATGTTATAATGCTAGTGCTAGAGCATATACTGTACATCATATATGAGATGAAACATATACATCACAGGAGAAGCTAGTGCTCTGGCATATACATCACAGTAGACACTGGGGCTTGAGCCATATACATCAAATAGCAGATCCTGAGACTGCTGTATATACATCAGGTTGTATACACGCTCATGTTGAGGCTGCAGCACATACAGTAAATCACATAGGAGACGTTAGAACTGAAGCATATGCATCACACTGGAGATGCTAGTACCATACCTCCCAACCGTCCCGGATTCTGCGGGACTTGCACGATTTATCAGGGCTGTCCCGCACTCCCGCGGCTCACAGCTGATGTCCCGGCTCCTCCCCTCAGTGAAGTGAATAAATTAAATTAAATTATCATCGGCTCTGGATTTTCGGGGCGGCCGGGACTCGAACTCGTGGGACTGTGAGTTCATTGTTTCAAAGGCAGCAGCTTTACCACTGGATGGAGGGATGGATGAATGGAGAGATAGAGGGAGGGATGGATGGATGATAGAGGGATGAATGGAGGGATAGAGGGAGGGATGAATAGAGGGATAGAGGCAGGGATGGATGATAGAGGGATGAATGGAGGGATAGAGGGAGGGATGGATGGATGATAGAGGGATGAATGGAGGGATGAAAGGAGGGATAGAGGGAGGGATGGATGGATGATAGAGGGATGAATGGAGGGATGAATGGAGGGATAGAGGGAGGGATGGATGCATGGATGATAGAGGGATGAATAGAGGGATGGATGGATGGATGATAGAGGGATGAATGGAGGGATAGAGGGAGGGATGAATGGAGGGATAGAGGCAGGGATGGATGGATGATAGAGGGATGAATGGAGGGATAGAGGGATGAAAGGAGGGATAGAGGGAGGGATGGATGGATGATAGAGGGATGAATGGAGAGATAGAGGGAGGGATGGATGATAGAGGGATGAATGGAGGGAAGAATGGAGGGATAGAAGGAGGGATGAATGGAGGGATAGAGGGATGAAAGGAGGGATAGAGGGAGGGATGGATGATAGAGGGATGAATGGAGGGATAGAGGGAGGGATGGATGCATGGATGATAGAGGGATGAATGGAGGGATAGAGGGATGGATGGATGGATGAATGATAGAGGGATGAATGGAGGGATAGAGGGAGGGATGGATGATAGAGGGATGAATGCAGGGATAGAGGGAGGGATGAATGGAGGGATAGAGGCAGGGATGGATGGATGATAGAGGGATGAATGGAGGGATAGAGGGATGGATGGATGGATGATAGAGGGATGAATGGAGGGATGAATGGAGGGATAGAGGGAGGGATGGATGGATGATAGAGGGATGAATGGAGGGATAGAGGGAGGGATGAATGGATGATAGAGGGATGAATGGAGGGATAGAGGGAGGGATAGAGGGAGGAATGGATGAATGATAGAGGGATGAATGGAGGGATAGAGGGAGGGATGAATGGAGGGATAGAGGGAGGGATGGATGGATGATAGCGGGATGGATGGAGGGATGAATGGAGGGATAGAGGGATGGATGGATGAATGGAGGGATGAATGGAGGGATAGAGGGAGAGATAGAGGGATGAATGGAGGGATGAATGGAGGGATGATTGGAGGGATAGAGGGAGGGATAGAGGGAGGGATGGATGATAGTTTGATGGATGGATGATAGAGGGATGAATGGAGGGATAGAGGGAGGGATGAATGGAGGGATAGAGGGAGGGATGGATGGATGATAGCGGGATGAATGGAGGGATGAATGGAGGGATAGAGGGATGGATGGATGAATGGAGGGATGAATGGAGGGATAGAGGGAGGGATAGAGGGATGAATGGAGGGATGAATGGAGGGATAGAGGGAGGGATAGAGGGAGGGATGGATGATAGTTTGATGGATGGATGATAGAGGGATATATAGATACACGACAGATAATAGATACTTAGATAGATATTTTAATAGATATTTTTTTTTATCTCTACTGGCTAACACGGTACAAAGATATATTTTACTTGTAGATAATAGATAGATAGAGATAGAATCATAGATAGATAGAATCATAGAGCAATAGAATCATAGATAGAGGGATAGAGATAGATTGATAGATAGATAGAGGGATAGAGATAGATAGATAGATAAATACTGTATCTCAATGTTGGTGAAAGAGTCAGATTCATTTGTTCCCATAAAACTACTATAAAGAAATGAGGAAAAAAATACAAATACAATTTTTTTTTTATTTTTTTATTTTCACCACCTTGGTTTCAAACTAGCAACGTTCAAAACTTGTGTCCAGCAACCTCCTGGCTTTCCTAGCTGCTCTAGCTGTTGAGCCACTAGGATTGATGATGTCAGAGGGAGGATTTCACATAAATGAACCTACAATGCAGCCTCTTACACAGCAGATTACACAGGACACAGCTACATTGTACAGAGCAGCATCTCTATGTCCTGTATTCTAGAGGGAGAGGAAAAGAGGATTTTTTTTTCTTCTAATAAAGTTACTAAAAATAATAACAAAAAATAGAATAATGTAATTTTATTGCACTTTTTATAAAATAATAAACATCACAAATCAGCAAATAACATGGACATATTTGGTGTCCCTGTAATCGTAATGACCTGAACAACACAGCGATCAGATTATTTATGGGGATCGGTAAATGGCGGGAAAAAAAGGCGCAATTTATTATTTTTCTTTATTAAAACCCATAAAAAATGTAATAAAAATGGATCACTGAGGCCGTGTTCACACATAGCGTAAATGCTGCATTTTTTCTGCAGGTGTCCACGCCACGAGTGCAATAACAATGTTCTCTGATTATTGCGTGTTTGCGGTATTTTTTATACATTGTCCCCCTTATTTGATACATGTTTGTTGCTGATGTGAATCCTGAAGCTTATAAAGAAAGAAACACCAAATCCGCACAGTTCAGCGGCGTCTTTCCACGCACCAGGGGTGGAGATTTCAGGACGTCTCATCCACTTTGCTTGGACAATTAGTCCATATTCACATGTAGTGTAAATGCTGCATTTTTTTCTGCTGTCTCTTTGCACATTTATTCTGCTGTGTTCAATTGTCCAAGTAAAGTGGATGTGATTCCATGAAAAGACGCCGCTGAATTCTGCGGTTTTCGGGGGGGGGGGGGGGGGATTCTCTGGAGGTTTCTATGTGGAGCTTAAAAAAATGCAGGAAAAAGCTTCTCTGTACGATAAAAACACTTAAAAACGCAGATTCACATCTGAACCAAAAACACATTAAATAATGGAGAAAAGGCAGAAAAAATGCAGCAAAAATGGAAAAAACAGAGAAGATTGTTATTGTGTAGTTTGGTGCAGACAGAAACAAAAAGAAACAGAATTTATGCAACGTGTAAACACGGATTGATAGGCACAAATAAGCAACATGTCATATAGTGACACAGAAATATAAAAAAATTCTGACTGCTATGAATATGAATGAACAGTCCGGGACATCTGCTGAATGACCCTTACTGCTAAATGGGTGTGGCTAGGGGGTGTGGCGCGCGGTGTGGTGTGTGCGCGCGCCGCATACTTTGTCCCTCTTTCCTTTCTTGAAAAGTTGGGAGGTATGGCTAGTACTGTAGCACATACATCACATAGGATACACTGGGGCCGGTGTATGTACATCATATAGGAAGTGCTGGGGATGAAGCACACTCATTACATATCAGACATTAGGGCTGAATCATATACACCACACTAGATATACTGGGGCTGTAGCTTGTACATCACAGGAGACGGTGCAGCTACAATATATAAATGACAAAGGAAGGTCTGGGGCTGGAGCAAATACATCACATAGCAGACGCTGAGACTGGAACATATATATCATATAGGAGATGCTGGGGCTGCGGCATATACATCATATAGGAGATGCTGAGGCATATACATCACATAGCAGACTCTGAGACTGGAACATATATATCACATAGGAGATACTGGGGCTGCGGCATATACATCATATAGGAGATGCTGAGGCATATACATCACATAGCAGACGCTGAGACTGGAACAAATATATCATATAGGAGATGCTGGGGCTGCGGCATATACAGCAAATAGGAGATGCTGAGGCATATACATCACATAGCAGACTCTGAGACTGGAACATATATATCACATAGGAGATACTGGGGCTGCGGCATATACATCATATATGAGATGCTGAGGCATATACATCACATAGCAGACGCTGAGACTGGAACAAATATATCATATAGGAGATGCTGGGGCTGCGGCATATACATCATATAGGAGATGCTGAGGCATATACATCACATAGCAGACGCTGAGACTGGAACAAATATATCATATAGGAGATGCTGGGGCTGCGGCATATACATCATATATGAGATGCTGAGGCATATACATCACATAGCAGACGCTGAGACTGGAACAAATATATCATATAGGAGATGCTGGGGCTGCGGCATATACATCATATAGGAGATGCTGAGGCATATACATCACATAGCAGACGCTGAGACTGGAACAAATATATCATATAGGAGATGCTGGGGCTGCGGCATATACATCATATAGGAGATGCTGAGGCATATACAGCAAATAGGAGATGCTGAGACTGGAACAAATATATCATATAGGAGATGCTGGGGCTGCGGCATATACATCATATAGGAGATGCTGAGGCATATACAGCAAATAGGAGATGCTGAGGTTGGGGCATATACATCACAGGGGATGCCGGGTCTAGGGCATATACATCACAGGACACACTGGGGTATACATGGAATTTGAGGTGCTTTAATTGTGAGGTGCTATATGAGCATATTTTATGTTGCGGCTTGGTTCTTGTGTATTACATCATTGGAATAAACATGAGGTGGAGAACTTCTCTGCTGGTGACGTCATGTGTCAGTGATTTTACACCCGGTCAGGCTATGGAGAGAGACGTGCTGTGATGAGAAAGCTTTGTGATGTATGAGAAGGTACTGTACATCTTCTCTGGATGAGAATTGCATTGTCTGGTAATGGAATGTCTTCTTACGCACTAGTTAATGATTTTGTGTTCATACATTTCAGTGTGTGGGGTGTGTGCATGTGTGATAACATGTATGTATGTATATATCATAAGTAATTTGATGGCAGCCATCATGCGCTTTACATAGGCATCTTTATCTGTGAGGCCTGTGATGAGGGGTTTTAGCTGCAAACAATGGAATCATTTGATTCAGTTTGTTCTAATTCGCTTGGCTAGAAGGAGATTTTCTGACAGAATCTACCTTCTTGTGCTCTGGAGTGGCATCCTCATCACCCACTGTGGAAGACCATCTGTTGTGCTGATGGGGGAGGGAAGGCAATGGTTGATAATTCTGGAGAGCTGCATTCCTCCTACCAGTAAAAGGGAGGGGGGAGAATGATTGGAAACATCTCCTCCATTGTAGGCCTAGTGGAATGAAATCACTACACCTTCCACAGAAGAGCCGCTCTGCAGCTTTCCACACGTTATTGTGATGTGCGTAGATTAGGGAAGATGTTTATTATGATCGTGGTTCTTCGAAATGTTTGTTGTGAAGAAATGATTTTGTCTCGTCTTTTACACTACTATTGTGTGAGTGACTTCAATAAATGACAGCATGATTTGTAGATGGAGCAGCTGGTTTGGCATTAGGCCTCCTTTGTAACAAATAATTCCTTATACAATACTGATGTTGCTTGGTTGTTCCTATATATTGCAGCACAGATTATTAGGGCATTAGCAGTTGTGCTTGCTATTCTTGCTACTCTTCAGATTGACACTTGTTTGACACAGATGATGTCACACTAGCTCTGGCTGCTAATCAAAAGCCACATTGGAAGGTAAGAGATTTGTGGCCCACCATGTACCACTTGTTGCTGGACTAGAGTCCTGAATCGATCAGCTCATTTCTAGTCCCAACCATCCCATATACATGGGACAGTCCCAAATTTGGGTCTACACCTTGCAGTGTCAGCCACCTGATGAGTGTCCCTCACGGCCACCGCCCCTCTGACATCTCCTCCTGCCTGGGTAGAAAGAAACGGTAAATGGGTTGAGGTGTGGCTAGGGGTATGGTCAACATTTGTCATGGCACACATAGCACGCAGTATGTTTTGTCCCTCTCTGTTCTGTATAAGTTAGGAGGCATGCTATATCAGTCTGTTTCTGATTTTGGCTATCGGGTCTACCTGTGTATCAGTAACCATTTATACTGAACAGGTTCATAAAGACCATCATTTTCATATCTAAGCTGAATCACAGTCATTTACAAAAACTGAAATAACTGTGTAGGAGACTTACAACTAGGTGAGGAACAGACAAATTCTGCTAGAAAGGTGAGGTTGTGGAAGACAGTTTCATGTCATATGTTATACACCATGCAAGACTGAGCACAGCAGCAAAACACATGCAGCGACAAAATCCTGCATCAGTATGGTCTCTGCCAGGCAAGGTTAGGATTTAAAGATTTGCTGTTCAGACATATCTTCAAAATAGAAACAAGGCCCAGCAACTCAACTATGTACTAAAACATAGTAAGTGTGGGGTAGAAAAATGGCAAATGCGCTCTGGAATGTTGAGTCAAAGGAAAATATTTGGCTGTACCAGAAGGCAGCTTATTGACGAAGGGCTAGAGAGAGGTACAATAATGAGTGCCTGCAGGTTGCAGTGAAGCATTGGGGAGGTTCCTTGCAAGTTTGGGGCTGCATTTCCGCAAATGTAGTTGGGGATTTGGGCAAACTTAAAGGGAACCTGTCATGTCCCCTATGCCCTCCAACCCAGCAATAGTCACATGGCAAAAACCTACTGACAGATTTGCTTTAAAAAAGGGTCACCTGTAAAGTCCCCTGTGCTCTCCAACCCAGCAACATTCCCATCTGTATGACTACATTCCCTACCTAGCTCTGTATAATGTTATTCACTAAAATCAATGTTTATTCTATAAAATCAATGTTTAAAAAAGATTTTAGAAGCTCTGCTTTTCCTATGCTAATTATGTCCTTGACTAGTTGATAAGGCGTTAATTCCTCAGACTAGTTGGCCCTCTTTCCAAGTTATCATGCCCTTCTGGGCATCACTGTGTATGCACTTGTAGCGCCCCACGGGGCAGGTGCATTTAACCTACTCGTCGCCGGGCCGTCGACTGTCGTGGTCACGGGTGGCATAGCCCGGCTCCGTTGCCCCAAGGCATACAGAAGGCAGGGGAGAGATGTTAGGGGGGGTACTAATGAGGTGAATGTTGTGACGCCACCTGTGGTATGCGGTCAGGGAGTTGCCCGCCGCTTCTGTTGCTGTCCTCCTGGGCAGATGGTAGTAGCAGCTATGGACGCTATTGTTCTCCACAGGTGGAGCGGACCCCAGGGAGGATGATGAGGAGAGTAGTAGTGGCGGCGCGGTGCAGCAGTACCAGTAATAAAGAGTCAGAGTCTATGGCTGCGGTTCCAGGTTGTTTACTCACTTGTGGTGTTGTTTCACTCACCCAAGTAATAACGGTCACTTGCTATAATGGGCTCCATCAAACCCAAATCCCTTTAGAGATCAGTCTGGTTTGGTGTTCGGTGGGTTCCCTCCTTATAGCGCTTGTCAGTGGATCCCCTGGCTTCAAGCTACATGGTGAGCCGGGTTTTCACGAGTAGTACTCTTGTCCCTATATGCAGGTGCCACGGTTTCGATATGGGGTCCAGCTTGAAGCAAAGCCCCGGATCCTTTCTGGCACTGTGCTGTCGGGTGCTGCGTGGTCAGGGAAGCTTAAAACTTTCCCCGTCCAGGCAGATTCTGGAAAACCAACATGAACTATGATCTTCTCTAGGGTCCTGCTGCCCTATGTGGCGCCGGTTCCGAGGGGACTATCGAGATGTACTATCCCCACGGCAACCGTGTGAACTCTTCTTCCTTCCCTCCGGACCACCTGGGTGGCACGTCTACTCCATTGCTCTCCTGCTGGAGAACTCTCTAACTGTTGTGTTGGCTCCTGACTCCCCCTGCTGGCTTCACTTCCCCGTTCCTAAGCTAGTGGAACTGGGGCCCCTGTTTGAGGGCATTCTATAAATGCCACTCTGTCGGCGACCTCTTTATTACCCGACCCTAGCCCAGTTCCCAGTGGGAACAGGGCAACCTGGTGTGTATTTGAGTGTGTAAGCAGTGAAACCGGGACTGACCTCCTCAGGAACCGGGTTTAGCATTACACCCAATTTGGGTGCAATACTCTGTGGCGACTGAAGCCTCAGGGGCACCACACACGTGGCTCATTTCGAGAGTATTACTGCGCTTCTGAAGCTGGGTGTCTGCGTCATTGCTACAGAGAATCGCACTGCCCAAAATGAGTAGTTGTTCCGATCTTGCGCAGTGCACCTCTTTGAAGCCTGGACGCGTACACGCAGCTTTAGAGGTGCAGTGATGCTGCCGAAATGAGCGAGATTTCCAGGAGCTGCTGATGTCGCCACCTCATGGAAATCATGTTATCATGACCACAGAGGCTTAATAACACAGAAAGAGGACCAACTAGTCTGTGGAAACTGACACCACATTGACTAGTCAAGACCCTTATTAGCATAGGAAAGTGGAGTTTATAAATCCTTTTTTTAAACATTGATTTTAGTGAATAACATTATACAGGGCTGATAGGCAGGGCATTAGTCTTACAGATGGGAATCTTGCAGGGTTGGAAGGCATAGGAGACCTGGCATTTGCCCTTTAAAGCAAATCTGTCAGCAAGTTTGTGCTATGTAATGTGAAGACAGCATGCAGTATTACAGTACAGATTTCAGCAGTGCCTCTCTTATTAAGGTGTGTTCTGCTTATCATTACTTTACCAGTACCAGGTAGTCGGACAAGCCCCTGTTGTGATTAGCAGCTCACTGTCTATAGACATTGGGAAGGTAATTCAAAGAGTATTTGAAGTGTGTTACGTGGATTTTGGAACAGAATCTTCTCCAAGAGCCACATAAAAAACTTGATATGGGCTCACCAAATTATTTTTTTTAAGCTTTTTTTCCTAAATGTGATTTCATAGTCTCTTCAAATACTCTTGATGTGAATTTTGAAGAGAATATAATAAAAAAAACTAACTTGTGTATTTTCAGATGGAGTTTTCTAATATGGATTTTACTGTCATCGCAATTTTTTTTAGCCTGGTTTTCTAAGTGTATGGTTTTTACACTGTTTTGATTGGGCTTTTGGCATGTCTTTTCACTGTGGTTTTGAGGAATTTTTAGAGTATATATTTACACATACCTCTGATGTATTTTTTTCTTGATGAAAAACATTATTTTTGTCATTTTTAAGCTTTTTTTTAGTGCTAAAATGTTTTGATCTCAATTGGGAAATACTAGTAAAAGTAAAAAAGAAAAAAAAACACTGTGTAAATGAGATTTTAGAAATCTAATTCATTTTGCTGTTACGCCATTTTTTTCACATGGAAAAAAAGCACTGAAAACATGTCCAAAACACCATGCATGTTCAGGCTCTAAAGCTACATTCCCACAATGAGCTTTTGGTGAGTTTGTGACACTTAATTTTTCCAGAGTCAAAAAAACTCAGCATGTTGTAAAGTTCCAGCACAGTTGATGGGAGTTATAGAACTCTCCTGCCCACTGTGATTCTTTTTAGGCCGGTTTCTGACATCTGTGTTTCAGGTACGTGTGACATCCGTTTTTAACACAGATGCCACACGTGCTTATGTTATTGTCTGGAGTTAAACACATGTCCGTATTTTCACACAGACCATGTGACCCCGCGTCGCCCCGCATGCACACACGGAGATATGTCAACACCCGGCATCACGGGTGTCACACGGATCGTACACTGATGTGATTCGTGTGACATCAATGCGACATGTACTCTAGAAAACATGTGTCTTTGATAGAAAAAGATTTTCTATATTCACCCGTATCCAGTGCTGCTTTCTTGCCTCTGCTGTCAATTGCTCATTGAATATTTACTGGACCTTGGACCTGGAAGCATGAGCATCGCCAAGGACAGCATCACCAGTGACAGTTGAGTATCCAGCAAGCAGTGTGTGTGCAGTGACTCCAGGAGGTCATCCAAATTCCCAGTGAACTCTGATGAACCCGTGAAGTCACCTTCGTGACACCACCTGTAGCGTGGGTGTCTTGGGTGTGTCATCAGGAGGTCATCAGAGTTCATTGGGTTCCTCCTGGATGTCACTGCACACACACTGCTTGCTGGATACTCACCTGTCCCAGGAGATGCTGTCCCCAGCAATGCTGTCCCCGGAGATACTGTCCCTGGTGCTGTCCCCGGTGCTATCCCCGATGTTGTCTTTGGCGATGCTCCTGCTTCCCGGTCTGAGGTGCAGTGCATATTCAATGCACATAATTAGCGGGGGTCAGAAGCACGAGACAGCATCACTTGATACAGGTGAATATAGAAAATCTTTTAATTTCAAAGATACGTGTCTTCTGCAATACATGTCACATTGATGTCACATGTATGCAAACACAGATGTCACACGTGTGACACACGTATGACCATACCCATGTGTGTGGCTTGTGTGATGCCCTGGCCTATCAGGTCATCACAGGATATTGTGCAATCTGCCCTTCTGCACAGTATCCACTCCTCCTTGGTTACGGGTCCCTGACCTTTGGTGTTGCCAAGAACAAGCTAATCAAAATCCTATCAACACTCTGCACCGCACCCACCAGACACACCAGTGGCTGACCTGAAAGTGAGAGGAGGTCAGGAGCTGGGCTCCTTGAGACTACTAGGTGGCAGATGTTGGTCTGGGCCTGGTAGGAGCTGGACCCCGGTTGGAGGGGAACGTGACAAGGGGCACGGACTGTCAAGGAGGACAGCCGGTGGCCTTGTGCCATCACCGGGCAGGGGCCAGGGCATGATGGGGTACGTGGACCCTAGGTCAGGAAGAAGCTTCAGGTGTCCTGGCAATTTACCCGACGAGGACGGAGCCTCCAAGATCCGTTCTCCACCCACTCCAAAATCGGGGTACTAGCGCAACGAGGGGGATAGGACTTTCCCAATACATAGTCCAGAAAATCCCAAGCGTGAACCCTGAGAGCAAGCTCATCCAGTTAGCCACACTGGTGAGCGGGACCCGATAGTTCTATGCTAAAGGGACCAGTTAGAAGTAAGGTGCCACGGAAAAGACCACAGACTAACAAGCAACACCAACGGGCACGGGATCCAGGCGTGCTCCCTCCCTGCTGCAGCGATATCAAGAACTTTGGTTTACCATGGTTGTCGGTGTCAGCGTTATTTGACTGAGTGAGTACTTACGTGTGAACCCTGATCGTCCCAACGACACCTCTCTGTCACCTACACCGAGTCCCGGGGCATCCCCCTACCCGTGGAGGGGTTAAACATCTGGCTGCCCACACCATCGCCACCGGGTACTCACCATTGCAGCGGTGGTACTCCATCTTACCACGCACCACGGGTGGCGTCACGAACTGTCCATACAATCCCCTGTAAATATCCCCCCTTTATTTCGAGTGGCCGCGCGACCCCAGGTGCAGAGACCCCTCGAGCCACCGTGGATCCGGATCCGAGCAGCAGCGACAGGCTGCTGACGCGGGGGCGGCACACTTGTACCTGATTAAACACGGATGTCTGAAAACGGCCCTACTGAGCATTATCTGACCTGTGGTGCGTGTTTCAAACTCACACTGTGTCAATTTCTCTTGTGGGTGCACTGAGTTTTCTTAGCAGATTTTCCTCATAGACTTGCATTAGATGCAGAAATTCCACAGGAAAAAAAAGCATGTGCGTTTTTAGTGCGTTTCTGTTGATGGAATGAGTGAAAAACGCACGTAATCCACACCTAGATATCTCAGTAAAGTTTTGCCAAAGCCAAATACCAGGAAGTATCAAAAACAAAGCATCTTTATTTAAGGCATAGCACACTGAGAAGAGACAAATCCACAGCGTCAAGAAACATGCTAAAAATTCACACAAAAATGCAATGAAAAAAATTCAAGTGACCTAATTTAAATACAAGATAGAGAAATTCTGCAACACGAAAAGCTCCATGTGGGAGTGCAGCCTTAATTCTAGTGAGTGTAGCAATAGGGTGTGTTTTTTGCACTCTTCCACTGCAAAAACCTTACCAAAAAATACTTAACCAAATTAGGATAAAAACCACGGCAAAAAATGCATGTTGCCATGATTTACTTGAAGAAAACTTGCCAAACAATTAATTTTTTTTTCTGTTTTAAAAGAAGCACAGAAGAATGCAAGTTCACAGTGTACGCCCATTGATGACGGGGAAGCTTGTTGGAAGCAGAGTAGCGTTTCTTTTTTATGGTAGTGGATTTTAGTGAGGAATTTGAGTAAAAATAACTCTGCAAGTAAGAGGTTGAGATGAAGCTGAGCAAAATTCACATCAGAGTAGAGCGATACATTGCCAGGCACAGTACTTACTGAGATTTACAGCACAGGTAACTCCTCTAACCATACAATATATGGCTATGTCTTTTCTTATGTACTTTAGATCTAACACCAGTGAGGTATTTGCCTATTTGCGGACAATGCTTTTTTTTGCCACGTTTTTGTTGCGTTTTTTGTGCAGTTTTTTTTTTGTCAGCAAGTTCTGACTTTTGACTTCCCAGCAAAGTCTATGAGAATTCAGATTTGCTGTGCGCACATTGCAGTTTATTTGTCAAAATCTTTTGACAAAAAAAAAGCAGTATGTTCATTCTTTCTGCATTTTTGGCACGTTTTGTCACCCATTGAAATCAATGAGGGAATAAAAAAACACATGGAAATGTCACAAGAAATGCAGGTCATCCACATTGTTGCAGGATGAAGAAATACTGTTCTGGAGTCTCTCTTTCACCGCGCGATCTCTGGGCATGTCACTCGGAATGAACGCTAGTGAGCCTCTGACATCACTCCCGTGACACACCATACTGTGGGGCCCGCAGCTGTGATGTCAGGGGTTCACCCCAGTTCATTCTGATCGCACGGCTCTATCTGCACTCACAGCTGGCAGTCATGCTCAATGACGTTCGCTGTGACAGGACAGGGATGTAACAGAGCTGAATCACCGTGGGACCTTGTGTGGATTACTTCAGACCTGCAGGGGTGTTTAGGAGTTAATAAAGTGGTGAAAGAGGGTGTTTTTTGTATTTTAATCCAAATAAAGGATTTTTGGAGGGTTTGTGTTTATTTACTTTCACTTACAGATTAGTGATGGGGGTGGGGTCTCATAGATGACAGCCATCACTATTATATGACTTGGTGGCAACTGTGGGCTTCCATTTCCATTACCCCAATTGCCACCGCACCAGGGCAATGGGAAGAGCCAGGTCCCAGGTCTAGCACCAGAAGTGGTGCATCTTATGGATGCGCCACTTATGGGTCAGCTGTGGGCTGCTATTTTTAGGCTGGAAAGGGCCAAATAATGATGACCAATAATATCAGCCCCCTGTTGTCTGCGGTACCTTGCCTGGTTTTAGTAAAATGGAGGGGTCGCCATGTCATTTTTTTTTTTACATAAATCAAATAATCTAACAAGAAAGCATGGAATCCCCTCAAGTTTTCATAACCAGCCAAGGTACAGCAGACAGCTGAAGGTTGCAACCCACCGCTGCTACTGTTCCTGTGCTGGATATGAAAAATGTGGGGGGGACATTATGTCTTTTGTTTACCTAAAATACATTAAAAAACAGCTGGCCAAGCTAACTATCCCTCTATGAAGTTATTCTATCTTTTCTTTCTTATTATCTATTCTATATGTTCTATCTATCTATCCTTTCTATTTTTATCTATCTATTCTAGCTATCTATCAATTATCCTATCCTATCATATTTTGGTTTCTCCTTTAAAAAAACGCAATAACAAAATCGCAGCAAAAACGCACCTACATTACAAGCGTTTTTTTTACATTTCCAGGCTCTCTCTGACAAGGTGCTGTTTTGGTTGCGGTTTGGGTGCAGTTAAAACTGCAGCGTGCACATATAGCCTTAGGTGGAGACATATCACTTACCACTGTAGATATATGCTTTACTCTCCCAATATATTGGTACATTCCTTCTTGGTGATATATTTGTCCCTCATCTTTTAAGTATTTTTTTAGATAGTCATTGTACTTCATGAAGATTTATTGATTTTACGTATTTTTAAGCTTGCTTTTTAGCTTTGTTAAAGGTGGTTCTTTTAAACATTTTTGGAAGGACAGACTCGCCAAACCCATCTTAAAGAAACAAGTTGTGAACATAACCTAAAAGTGTTTGAAGCAGAAACTTTCCATATTGTCCTGAAAGTCATAACCATAGTTTCTGCTTCTAAAACTCAACAAAAAGACTCAGTGTGCAGATACACATAAGGGTAGTTGGACATGTCATCAGCGCAACACTTTTCCAAGACGAAACTGCTTGAGAAAACTGCTGGTTTCTGCTCTATACTGTGAAGTATAGAGTGAGCTGCATAACGTTTTACTGGATCTCCTAATTTAAGGCTGGGGCCACATGGCAACTTTGGTCGCAACAAATGTCACCTGGCCAAAATTCATTACAACCCTGAGGTTACTGTTACTTTGATATACAAGCAACAAAAAGTCAAACCGCATCAGGTTGTCGCGATTTCCATGTCTTCGGTGTCGCAATAAGACATACGTCCCAGCCAAAGTTGGCGTGCAGCACAGCCTAAATGATTGTTTAGTTTAAGGAGCCATGAAACGGCTGAAGTGGCTCAGGGCTAAATGAACACAACCTAAATGAAGCTTGTAAAAAGCCAAATAATGCTGTAGAAATATCCAAATTCACAACTGATGCAGAAATACCTGCAACAAATCTGCTTCACGTTGCTGTTCCTGCTCTTGTTGTAAAACATTATACTTAAAGGGGTTGTCCACTACTAGACAATCCCTTCTCATTCCAGAAGTGTGCAGCTTCATGTATTTCTATGCAGCTGTACATTCCTTTCCGGAGAGTGGCAGGCCGTGATGGGTACTGTGACTCGATCAAGTGTGAATCCAGCCTAGATACACTTTTTAGGTCAACGTTTACACAGCATTAACCAACTGGTTTGTTCAAATGTTAACAAAATCATAGACATTTTTTGCAGTAGGTAGCATAAATTGCTAAGTGATCCAAAGAAGAATTGTTTGCACGCAGCCTAGAAAAATAAGAATTGCCGCTTCTTACAGTTATAATACCAAAACTGTCACTTCTCCCAATGTATATGGAATTGCTTTTACAATAATTCCCTAGTATACTGTAATCACCAAATATACTCAGAATTTCAGAAACTGAGCAGCTTAAATTCCCTGCTCTGGCAGCTGTGTTGTGTTTCACATACAATCATGAATCTAGCAGATTCCAACATACAGCGAGGCTTCAGTAGTCAGAGGAAGAGGGGCGGTGCAGGAGATTTGAAAACCTGCAGCTGCCAGCTTGAACAGCTCACACAGCTCTAAAATAATATTTTCGGCCATTACAATACACAGGAACATTTATTAATCCCACATCCAATAGAATTTCTGAATGCTAAAAGCAATAGACAAGTGTGTAACTGAGGGTATATGTAGCAGGTGAAATAAATATTGAGCACATCACCAATTTTCTAAGTATCATTTAAAAGGTGCTATTGACATGAATGTAACACAAATAAATGACGGTAATAATCCATCCAATCTACACAGGCAAAGAAATCAAACCAAAGATGTTCATAAATTAAGTTATGAAAAAGTATTGAACATGATTATTGAAATTTATTTAATAGTTGTTGGTGATGAAACTGGTGACAGCTTCATGATGCCTCTTCCTTCTTCAAGATGAAACTAGTCCCGTGTATTGCTCAGGTGTGATTTTGGTCATTGCTCCACACAAGCACTCTTCAAATTTTGAAGGTTCTGTGGGCTACTTCTGTGAACTCAGAGCTGTAGTTCCTTCCATAAATTTTCTATTGAATTCAGGTCAGGTGATTGTTTGGGCCATTGTAGCATCTTTATTTTCTTTCTCTGAAACCAATTGAATTTCCTTGGCTGTGTGTTTGGGGTCCTTGTCTTGCTAAAATATCCACCCTCTCTTCAACTTCATCAGATTTTTATCAAGAGTGTCCCTGTACATTTTTCCATTCATCCTTCCTTCAATCACAAGACGTTTGCAGGGCCATATGCTGAAACTTAGCCCCACACCATGATGTTACCGCCTCCAAACTTCACTGTTGGTACAGTGTTTTGGGGTGATATACAGTACATTTTGATCTCCAAACATGGTGTGTATTATTGCATCCAAAGAGTTACATTTTGGTCTCATCTGACCAAACTATATTCTCCCAGTATTTCACAGGTTTTTTAAATGTTCAGCAAACTTTCAACGTGCTTGAACTTGATTTTTGTTCAGCAATGGAGTCTTGCATAGTGAGCATGCATACAGGCCATGGAGGTTGAGAACATTACTTATTGTTTTCTTTAATAGAGTTGTACCCACTGATTCCAGGTCTTTCTGTAGCCCTCCACAGGTAGTTCTTGGCTCTTGGACAACTCTTCTGATTACTCTTTTAACTCCTCTGAAATCTTGGTCATGGCTGGTTTCTGGTGAAATGATGTTCTTTCCACTTCTGGATTACTGGATTATGACCCCAACAGTACTCACTGAAACTTTCAGTAGTTTAAAAATTATTCTATAACCAATTCCATCAGTATATGTTGCAACAATAAGGTTGCAAAGGTCGTAAGGCAGCTCACCGGTTTTACTCATCATGAGATGATTCTTGAGTGGCACCTTAATAATGAGATACCTTTTTATAGGCCATCAGTTGAACCAGCTGATATTTGTCATGACTTACAGCTGTCAGTGTTCCCTGAAGCGTGGCCGGTGGGAGGAACCTCCCCTCCGTCTCTCCCCTCTGTGCCTCATTTCCAGGATCATGGTGCCTTGTCTTGGTGTCATTTCTGTTCATGCGGTGCCAGTTATAGTTCTGCCTTGCAGTGTGTTCGCTGGTCTCTGTAAGTTGCCTGATCCTGTCCGTTTTCCTTGTTCATCCTTCCTGACTCCCATCCTTCTTACCATGTCCGTCCTCCCTGACTTACATCCTCCTTACCACATCTGTCCTCCTTGACTCCCTGTGCTCCTGACTGTGTTCGTCCTCTCTGACTTCTGTCCTCCCCTTCCGATCCCATTTCGGTTGTTAAGTCTCTGTGTTTCCCCACTACCACCTGTTCTCCTGGCTTCCGACCTCGGCTAGTGACAGACTTTGGTAACTATTCTCATCTGGTCCCTGACGTTTTCTCTTGGCTTCTGACCCGGCTCTACCTTGACTCTGACGCCGCCTCATCCCTGGTACTATGCCATCTCCTGACTCAGACCTCGGCTCAAACGGCTATCCCCTTCTGATCCACTGGTGGAGCTAGTTACACCTAGTGGATTCGTCAGTTTCCCAATTTTCCCAGAGTGCCAGCTCCCCTTGCTGGTATAATACATTTACTACCACCTTACATACTCCAGGGGTCTCCCCCTGCTGGATTATTGCAATATTATTTTTCACGGAGTCTCCGGATTGCTTTCTGATTACTTATAAATTTAAGCTGCTGTCAAAACTTTAAATGGCTGTTTGCCCCTCTCTTTCTGCATGTGTTCAATACTTTTCCCTGTGTTATTTCTCATTATAACACAACTAAATTTATGCACATCTATGGTTTGATTTCTTGCCTGTGCGGATAGGATGGGTTGTTACTAGTGATGAGCGAGAACTATGATGCTTCATACTCGAAATGAGCAGGTGAGATGCTCAGACCGGCTCAACTTTAGTACAGAGGTATAATGGAATTCAATGGGAAACTCAAGCATTTTTCCACAAGACTCTTCCAGAAAAATGCTCAAGTTTCCCATCGACTTCCATTATACTTGGAGCTAGAGTAGAGCCCGTCCAAGCTTCCAACTTGCTCATTTCGAATAGCGGGCATTCGAGCATGTCATCACTAATTGTTACCGACATCTGGTAAGAAATTCATGTCAATAGCACCCGCTGTATGTATGTATATGTGTTGCATGGTTGCTGGCCGTTACTCTGTCGCTTTTAGCATCATATATCTTTCAGAATTATTAACTGCTGACCCCTGATGAATGTGAGCAGTGATAAATAAATGAGAAGAGCATAGGGAAATGTAGGACAGGATCCCCAGTGCTAGTTATTCCTGCACAGTTAGTGTAATAATAGTGGCTTCAGATAAAAAATGTTCTTCATTTTGGGATATACGAGGTGACACAAATGATTACAGCAAATGAGGAATATTCCCTTTGAAACATCTGTGGATATATATCTATTGATTTATAAATATCTAACCAATAGTTAACTATATTATTATACACCTTCTCTTTAAGTCATATCTGTTACTAAAGTTATATTGTCGTGTTGGCTAAAAGTGACGGGACCACACTGGACTATAAAAATAATAATATTGCGCTCAACTGTTCCTATTGTTTAACCCCTTAAGGATGAAGCCAATTTTGTACTTAATGCCCAGGCCAAATTTTAGAATTGTGACAAGTGTCACGTTGACAGGTTATAACTCTGGAACGGTTCAACGGACTCCAGTGATTCTGACATTATTTTTTCGGGACATATTGTACTTCATGATAATGGTAGATTTAGGACGATATTTTTTGCTTTTATTTCTGAAAAAATCGGAAATTTTACGAAAACTTTGAAAATGTCTCAATTTTCAAACTTTTAATTTTTATGTCTATAAACCAGAGAGTTATGTCACACAAAATAGTTAATAAATTACATTTCCCACATGTCTACTTTACATCAGCACAATTTTTGAAACAAAATTTGAGTCAATGGTTTGAACAGTAATGATGCAACACCACAACCAAGACAGTGGGAAGAATGCACAATTCAGAGTTAAGTCTGGTTCCATTGTTAGGTAAGCTTATCCACCTCCTCCACAAGCTGCTCAATGGACATGACCCCATACCCAACAGCAACAGGGCAGAACATTCATCCACTCCATGCTCTCAGTCTTTTTGTTCTTGCTTGTACAGCCAAGCTGTTTCCATCTTAAGAGCATGGGCAACAAATGCCATACAGTGGATAAGTTGCTGTTCTGCACAGTAAATCCCATGCTAGATGGCTCCCCATTTAGTGCAACTCAACAGTGTTATAAGAGACTATACCCAGAACAATATAGGAAATACATGTTTCCTCAAGACCCCTCTATGCTCCCCGCAGAAATAAAGCTACAACCTGTGCTAGTACTCTAACTATAAGTAACCAAAGTAGCTGCCGCAATTATATGTGTAATGATGGACCAGATGCTTTATCTGCTGCTGCATCAATATGCACACATCAGCAATGAGTTCAGTTAAACCTTTCTCCACCAGCTATCCTGAGCCAAAATCCATGAGTTCAGTAGACTGAACCAGTGACAAGTACTCTCCCAGTTTGGGATAGGCATACTGACTTGTCCAACCTCGAGTGTACGGTCAGAGAGGGTATTCAGTATGGCCGGAGGCTTTCTCATACACAAGCACACTAGATTCTTCTCCACAACTGTGAACAAAACTTGCATATGTCAAAATGAATCAGGCTTGGATCAGTGCTGACTTTCATTCACCTATGAGCGATGCCAATGATTAGATCAGCTAAATCCTCTGCCTGTGGAAGCACCCCACAAGTGACCCCCTTTTGGAAACTAGACCAATCAAGCAATTCATCTAGGAGTGTAGTAAGCATGATGAACCCATAGATGTTTCACAGAACTGTTTAAAATGTGGATGTGAAAATGAAAATTAGTTTATTCTGCTAAAACGTTTTAGCTCCAAATTTGTAATATTCACAATAGATAGTATGAGATAGCGGACCCCATAATTTGTTAGGTAATTTTCGCTGAATGTGATGACACCCCACATGTGGTAAAAAATAGAGATGAGAGAACTTGAGGTTCGGGTCGGAAACCGACTTTGGGTTCGAAGTTCAACTGAGTTACGAGTGTAAACTACTCAAGTGAGCATCTCTGTGCTTTGGTATGAGTGATTCTCAGCCCTGTGCGAGCCGCGTGCATTGTTTGAACATCGTTTGAACACTGACGTTCCTCATCATTGGTGCTGAAGTGTCCCGTTTTAAATTTGGCAACACAGTTCCTAACTGTGGAATATGAAGGACATTGATCCCCCAATGTCTGCGACATATCACCATGAATATCCTTTGAGGGCTTTCATTGCAAAAACAAGAATTTTAGCCCTCCTTTGCTCTCAGTTGCTGTGAATATTGCATTAGACTCCGCCATTTTGTTTTCCCATGTGCGTAGAACACTGTTGTCATAAGCAACAAACACAAAATTTTAAAAACATATGACACATAAAACTTTCATGTGATGTAACATTCGTTAGTCGTTACCATAGAAACAAAAAAATATCACAAAGCCAAAGACTTATCAGCAGCCCCTCATATCAATTAACAAATTGCAAAATGAATAAACTATTAGCCCTTCTAATTTTGAAGGCATTCTTATTCTGAAGCGTTTTTTCCCACACTTCTCTTAAGACCTTTGCACAGTACAGTGAAATATACATAGATATATACAGCACTTCACGCTTGATGGTTGTTTCAAACATTTTACAAAACCAGCCACAAATCATTTGTTGCACATTGCTATGTATGTAACTGAAATCCCTGAAGAAGATAAATATGTAATGGATTGGATTTATAATTTTGATTTTATATATATATATATATATATATATATATATATATATATATATATATATATACAGTACTGACCAAAAGTTTGGACACACCTTCTCATTCAAAGAGTTTTCTTTATTTTCATGACTCTGAAAATTTTAGATTCACATTGAAGGCATCAAAACTGTGAATTAACAAATGTGGAACATGTGAAACAACTGAAAATATGTCTTATATTCTAGGTTCTTCAAAGTGGCCACCTTTTGCTTTGATTACTGCTTTACACACTTTTGGCATTCTCTTGATGAGCTTCAAGAGTAATCACCGGAAATGGTTCTCACTTCACAGGTGTGCTCTGTCAGGTTTAATAAGTGGGATTTCTTGCATTATAAATGGGGTTGGGACCATCAGTTGTGTTGTGCAGAAGTCTGGTGGATACACAGCTGATATTCCCACTGAATAAACTGGTAGAATTTGTATTATGGAAAGAAAAAGGCAGCTAAGTAAAAAAAAACGAGTGGTCATCATTACTTTAAGAAATGAAGGTCAGTCAGTCCGAAAAATTGGGAAAACTTTGAAAGTGTCTCCAAGTGCAGTGGCAAAAACCATCAGATGCTACAAAGAAACTGGCTCACATGAGGACTGCCCCAGGAAAGGAAGACCAAGAGTCACCTCTGCTGCGGAGGATAAGTTTATCAGAGTCACCAGCCTCAGAAATTGCAGGTTAACAGCAGCTCAGATTAGAGACCAGGTCAATGCCACACCGAGTTCTAGCAGCAGACACATCTGTAGACTAACTGTTAAGAGGAGACTTTGTGCAGCAGGCCTTCATGGTAAAATAGCTGATAGGAAAGCACTGCTAAGGACAGGCAACAAGCAGAAGAAACTTGTTTGGGCTAAAGAACACAAGGAATGTACATTAGACCAGTGGAAATCTGTGCTTTGGTCTGATGAGTCCAAATTTGAGCTCTTTGGATCCAACCACCGTATCTTTGTGCGACGCAGAAAAGGTGAACGGATGGACTCTACATGCCTGGTTCCCACCGTGAAGCATGGAGGAGGAGGTGTGATGGTGTGGGGGTGCTTTGCTGATGACACTGTTCGGGATTTATTCAAAATTGAAGGCATACTGAACCAGCATGGCTACCACAGCATCTAGTAGTGGCATGCTATTCCATCCGGTTTGCCTTTAGTTGGGCCATCATTTATTTTTCAACAGGTCAATGACCCCAAACACACCTCCAGGCTGTGTAAGAGCTATTTTACTAAGAAGAAGAGTGATAGGGTGCTATGCCAGATGTGCTGGCCTCCACAGTCACCAGACCTGAACCCAATCGAGATGGTTTGGGGTGAGCTGGATTCTCAGAGTCATGAAAATAAATAAAACTCTTTGAATGAGAAGGTACATCCAAACTTTTGGTCTGTACTGTATATAGGTCTAAACAAGCAAACATAACATTGTTGTGTTATGTGCTCGTCAGATGCAGCCATTACTATTTCATCAGGGCGGACATTTGCTGTGACAGGAAACTGATGGGGTGCAGGTAATGGGCGGCCACCAGGGCCGGACTGGCCAGTGGGCAATTCTGGTGAATGCCAGAAGGGCTGATCCCTGTAGTGGTCTGGTCCCTGTAATGGGCCGCTCACTCTACAGTCACTGCCGCTCTCAGCAGTCTGCACGCCGGGCAACATTAATTTGCCTTACGCGCAGTAGCATCACTGAAAGCAGCAGGAGGCAGCGCGCTGTGCTATGCCGCCCTGGCCCTGCTGTTTAGTGAGATCCTGTGTCCAGTGTACTGCTGAGGAAAGCGCCGATGACCGCAGCTCAAATGTGTTTGCGTCTCTCAGACGTAAATACATTTGCTCAGTGACAGCGCCGGGCCTGGGGCTCCATTGTGCACCTTGCTGACATCATCCCACTGCTGCGGGCACTGCTGAGGCACGTTGGATAGTGGTAAAAACTCCGTGGAAGAGCCAAAGATGGAAATTGTACTCACTATGGGTGAGTGAGGAGGGGATTAGGGCACATAATGGGGGGAACTTTGTAAAAGGGACACAGCTTTGCGAGAGGCAGGGGGAGGGGGAGTACTTAATCCAGAGGGGTACTGTGTGTGAGAGGGGGGTATTTTACATAACGGCAGTGTGTGTGTGTGTAGATATGGGGGGTATAATATTTTGGAGAGGGACAGTGTGTGTGTGTGTGGGTTATAATATTTTGGAGAGGGGCAGTGTGTGTGTGTGTGTGTGTGTGTGGGGTATAATTTTTTGAAGAGGGGCAGTTTGTGTGTAGGGGGGTATAACATTTTGGAGAGGGGCAGTGTGTGTGTGGGGTATAATATTTTGGAGAGGGGCAGTGTGTGTGTGTGTGTGTGTGTAGGGGGTATAATATTTTGGATAGGGGCAGTGTGTATGTGTGGGGGTATAATATTTAAAGGAAGGGCAGTGTGTGTGTGTAGGGGGTATAATATTTTAGAGAGGGGCAGTGTGTGTGTGTGTGTAGGGGGTATACTATTTTGGATAGGGGCAGTGTGTGTGTGTGTGTGTGGGGTATAATATTTAAAGGATGGGCAGTGTGTGTGTGTGTGTGTGTGTGTGTGTGTGTGTAGGGGGTATAATATTTTGGAGAGGGGCAGTGTGTGTGTGTGTGTGTGTGTAGGAGTGTATAATATTTTGGATAGGGGCAGTGTGTGTGTGTAGGGGATATAATATTTAAAGGAGGGGCAGTGTGTGTGTGTGTAGGGGGGTATAATATTTTGGAGAGGGGCAGTGTGTGTGTGTGTGTGTAGTATAGTATTTAAAGGAGGGGCAGTGTGTGTGTAGGGGGGTATAATATTTTGGAGAGGGGCAGTGTGTGTGTGGTATAGTATTTAAAGGAGGGGCAGTGTGTGTGTAGGGGGGTAAAATATTTGGAGAGGGGCAGTGTGTGTGTGTATAATATTTTGAAGAGGTGCAGTGTGTGTGTGTAGGGGGTTATAATATTTGGAGAGAGGCAATTTGGGTGTGTATGGGGGGTATAATATTTTGGAGGGTGCAGTGTGTGTGAGAGTATAATATTTTGGAGAGGGGCATTGTGACATTGTGGGGGGGTATAATATTTTGGAGAGGGGCAATATGTGTGTGTGTGTGGGGTATAATATTTTGGAGCGCGGCAGTGTGTGTGTGTAGGGGGGTATAATATTTGGAGAGGGGCAGTGTGTATGGGGGTATAATATTTTGGAGAAGAGCAGTGTGTGTGGGGGTATAATATTTCGGAGAGGGGCAGTGTGTGTGTGTAGGGGGGTATAATATTTGGAGAGGGGCAGTGTGTATGGGGGTATAATATTTTGGAGAAGAGCAGTGTGTGTGGGGGTATAATATTTCGGAGAGGGGCAGTGTGTGTGTGGGGGAAGATATTTTGTAAAGGAAGCACAGCAAGTCTTTATTTAGTAGCACAGTATGGGAGATATTTATATTTTTGGGCAGTATACTGATACTTTTATTTTTAAAGGCACTGTGTCAGGAAGTGCTGCTGAAGAACAACGAGGGAGTGCTCGTCTTCAGAGTTGAGCTGTGGGCATGAAATCTGATCATGGTGTCTGTACTACATGGAGACAAAAGGGACGGGACCAACTCATTCATGTTCTAGTGGTGGCTCTGGTGCTGCATTCATGTGCTGATGGTGGCTCTGGTGCTGTATTTATGTGCTAATGGTGATTCTGGCACTGCATTAATGTGCTGATGATGGTTCTGGTGTGGCATTCATATACTGATTGTGCCACTGGCGCTTTATCCATGTGCTGATGGTGGCTTTGGTGCTGCATTCATGTGCTGCTGATGGTTCTGGTGCGGCATACATGTACTAATGGTGGTTCTGAACATGACAATCCAAAATAAGTTTTATGGCTATGTCAAAAAAAGCTTAAAAATAATCAAAACTTTGTTTTGAGATTATGAGGAGAATTTGGCAAGATTCAGCTCAGTTTCTGCTCCAAAAACAGTGTAAAGTAACATGTTTACACATTTTTTAAGCAGAATGTCTCCAAATCCTCCTCAAATATTTGGTTCTAGCGATGTATTCATGTGAGTAGTTCTTACATGACGCTGACTGCTCACATCCTCTTGATGTCTGATGCGTCCTTTTTGTTATAAAAAATACAAACTGCTGTTGTGCCTATAAGTGTCTGCATCTCTGACATCACATCAGCAGCGCTGTAGCCAATCAGTTACTTGCTGAGCTCCATGATTGGTTGCAACACTGTTATTGTGATGTGAGACCAGTGCTGCAGACAATTGCAGACCTGGAGAGAGTGAATAAAACAAATAAACAATGCAGGGAATAGGATTCCAAAAACTGGAAAACCTAAAGGCCCTGTCACACACAGAGATAAATCTGCGACAGATCTGTGGTTGCAGTGAAATTGTGGACAATCAGTGCCAGGTTTGTGGCTGTGTACAAATGGAACAATATATCCATGATTTCACTGCAACGACAGATCTGCCAAAGATGTATCTCTGTGTGTGACAGGGCCTTAAAGTTATGTGCACACAAGGTGTTTTAAACTCAAGCAACACCGGCAAGTTTTTTAAGTAGATGTTGAAAACCGTGGCGTTTTTTTTCCTGACCGATCTTCTGTGTAGTTTTACAGTCATTTCCTGGGTATTTTTTCTATGGTCTTGGCCATCTTTGTTTTTTTTTAGTGTTTTCCTATTGTTTTTGTCACATTTTTTTTACTGTGCTTTTAAGAAAAAGTAATGGTAACGCAATAAAAGACATCCAGGCATCTTCCAAACCTTTCCATTGATCTGCATTGTAAAGAACAGAGCGTCTGCTGAGTGGAAAACACCAGAAGAATGGAGCAGTCACTTCTTTTAATCACTTGGTGGTTTTAGAAACCTGAAGTGGTAAAAGATGCTCAAAAGCCTGAACCTGCGCACAGTAATAGATGCAGATGATCACTCATTGTATTTTTCATAGTGGTATCCATGGTGGGATCTGCCCCCAAAAATGTCATTGCACATTCCCTAAGTGGCATGCACCCAAAATTAGTGTCAGTGGCAACTACAGCTTCCCTGATCACCTATCTATAGAATAGGTCATAAATATTAGCTGAGGGGGATCTGATTTTGCATCTCTGCTCATCAGTTATATGATGAGGCCTTAGCATTATATGTAGAGCTCAGCATCCTCTTCTTTAACTAAGTGACCCAGTTCTATAGGGAAAATAGCGGCTTCACCAGGTGTGGCAACTTAAGAGCAATAAATAGGCCTGAGCTGTAATACTGGTGTCGCGGGGGGAGGGGCCGCGCTCGCTACGCTCGGGTCCGGGGCTTCTGCTGCTGCTCGGTGGCTCGAGCGGTGGGCCGGACCCGGGCACTCGAGCAGCGCTCCTCGCCCACAAGTGAAAAGGGGGTGGTTTGTTTGGGGAGATAGTTCGTGACACCACCCACAGGTCGTGGTGATGATGGGCACCACCGTTGCTGGTGACGGGGATCTCGGGAGCGATGGCAGGGAGCAGCTAGGATGTTGGTTCCCTCCGTGGGTAGGGGTTGGTGATCCCGGGGCCCGGTGGTGTAACGGGGAGACTGTATGGCTGGGATGCAGGGTTGCAGGGGCAGCGCGGCCCGGTGCTGGATGGCACTGGTGTACTCACTCAGGCAGTCAATGACAGAGTCTCTAGTAAACCAAACAGCTGGATGGACAGGTCCCGCAGCCGGCTGCAGTGTTTTTGTGCTCTCCCCGGACGGCTGATGGTGGCTGTCTTTCCCTGCACCTGGTTAGAGTGTTCTGACTCCTGTGGTTGCCCACCGGTAGTCCGCTCCCCAGCGTATAGGTGCCAGAGGAGCCCGTTTTGCCCGCAGGCGCTGGCCCTTGGATCTCTAGCCTTTGGCGGTGGCTGTATATCCTCATGGTGTGGACAGTTGCCTTCTGTCGGGTCTTGGTTGTTAGGAAACCCCTGGGGTTCCGGTCACACTCGGATTTGACTGTTGTCGGCGGTTCCAAGCCTAGTCGGGGTCTGATGGCCCTGCCTGTGTGCTTAGCTTCACTCCGCTCCCCGGCTCGGTACCGGCGGGCCACCACTCGACCCCGGTCCTACGGTTCTGCAGAGGTCCACTAACACCTGCAGACGGCCACCACCATCTGCCAACCTTCCTGTTTGTGTCTTGGCCCCTACCCAGACACCAACAGTTTCTGACCTCTCACTTGCACCTCCAAACTCTAACTCTGTCACTTTTCCCGCCTCCAGACCTGTGAACTCCTCGGTGGGTGGGGCCAACCGCCTGGTTCCGCCCCACCTGGTGTGGACATCAGACCCTGGAGGGAGGCAACAAGGGTTTTTGTCTGACTAGTGTTACTGTCCAGGGGAAGGGGTGTGTATGGTGTTATGTCTGTGACTACCTGGCTAGTCTAGGGCGTCACACGGGATGCAGCCGTGACTACATGTTATGTGGTCGTGTTACACAATCTACAAGTCCACAAAGATATTATACATTCACCAAGTGACAAGTAGGCCTGTGGCTGAATTTTAGTCCCAGTCCAGCCCTGGCGGCCACTGATCTGCAGCGCTTGTGATACCACTATGTAACATCACCACTGGGAACAGCAGAGCTGACATCACTGAAACCACACCGCTGCTGGAGGGGAGTATGTATTGTTTTTGCTTTAATTCAGATCCTGAATTGATTATTTTCTATACCTGTCTTGAAATTAATTTATGTCAATATTCCCAAATGCATCAAAGTGGTGATTACGCGTATTGCCCAAGATATTTACATTGCAAGGGTTAAAGTTCATACTTGATTATGGGATATTCGGACATTGATCCCTTGGAAGACATATAGTCTGGCTAGCAGAAAATCCATGATACTGCACAATAGCTGCTAGTGAAGCTTATTTACGTTTTCATTTTATGAAGTGTTATATATATATTGGTGGTAAATGATATTCCTGCAATGTGAATGTCCATGTCAGTGAATTAATGAAAGTGCGTCTATCAGCCCAATCCTGACAGCATAAACTAAGCACCTAGCCCTGTATAGCCCCAATGTTTGGGAACCTGACATGTTGAGTGTGCAAATTTCATAAGCCCTACAATTATTTACACCAAAAAGAGTTTATGCTCTCAAAAATGATAAAGATGCCATGCAATATTTTCTACTCACAAGTGCATTAAAAATATATTCACTGCATCACAAATGGCTAGAGTATTTCCATAATCTACATTTTTTGAGAATTCTATTTTTAAGTTTGTTGTACATAAAATGTAAGAGACTATGCAACTGCTTTGGTGCCTGTTGTGTGGGGAGGCTTGGTACCAGCAGCCCTTTCCATATCCGCCTGTATTTGCACTCTGTAACCCACCTGTATTTGTGATTGAGCTCCCAGCGGTAGGTTTAGCTCTACACTGTGTAGCATGCCTGTATTTGTGGTTGAGCACCCAGCGTTAGGCTTAGCTCTGCACTCTGTAGCCCGTCTGTATTTGCGGTTGAGCGCCCAGCGGTAGGTTTAGCTCTGCACTCTGTAGCCCGTCTGCATTTGTGATTGAGCTGCCAGCGGCAGGCTTAGCTCTGCACTCTATAGCATGCCTGTATTTGTAGTTGAGTTCCCTGTTGCAGATTTAGCTCTGCACTCTGTAGCCTGTCTGTATTTGTGGTTGAGTTCCTGGCTGCAGGCTTAGCTCTGCACTCTGTAGCTTGCCTCTATTTGTGGTTGAGTTCCTGGTTGCAGGCTTAGCTCTGCACTCTGTAGCTTGCCTGTATTTGTGGTTGAGTTCCTGGCTGCAGGCTTAGCTCTGCACTCTGTAGCTTGCCTGTATTTGTGGTTGAGTTCCTGGCTGCAGACTTAGCTCTGCACTCTGTAGCTTGCCTGTATTTGTGGTTGAATTCCTGGCTGCAGGCTTAGCTCTGCACTCTGTAGCTTGCCTCTATTTGTGGTTGAGTTCCTGGCTGCAGGCTTAGCTCTGCACTCTGTAGCCCGTCTGTATTTGTGATTGAGCTGCCAGCGGCAGGCTTAGCTCTGCACTCTATAGCATGCCTGTATTTGTAGTTGAGTTCCCTGTTGCAGATTTAGCTTTGCACTCTGTAGCTCATCTGTACAGCACTTTTTGATTTTTTAAAATGCAAATTTGGACAATGTGTTGTATTTGTAGAGCCCATTTGTAGTGCGAAAAATACAGAAACACTACATGCGAGTCCACTTGGCAAACTAAACCCTATAATGAATTCCCCTATTGGTGTGGTGACTATTTTTAACCCACAAAATTACATAGAATGTTATTAGATTGGGCTGTGGAAACAAAAAACAAAGGGTTTTTCTGCTAAAATTTTCTAATTCACATAAAGGGTGAGTAGATAAAATGGACAGGACAATTTGTTATGCAATATTACCGAACATGGCAGCCCCCCATATGTGGCTGTACACTACTGTTTGAGTACACGACGGGGATCAGATGTGAAGAAGCGCAACTTGGTAATTTAGAGCACAGATTCCATTTGAATAGATTGTGGCCTCCATTAGCTGAGCCCTTTAGGTGCCAGATCAGCAGAAACCCCACAAGTGACACCATATTGGAAATGTCACTATGTAAGGTATTCGTCTAGGGGTGTAGTGAGTATCTTGAACTCACAGGTGCCTCACAGAACTTTATAATATTGGGACTTGCAAATATAACAATTTAGTGGTAAAAATGTAATTTTTTTATTAGCTGCAAGTTTGTCAGTTACACAAGGATTAATAGATGAAAATGGATCTCACAATTTATTGCACAATTTCTCCCCAATGAGGGGATGCCCTATATGTCATCAGAAACTACTGTTTGGCCACACAGCAGAGCTGAGCAGAAAGGTGAGCTATTTGGATTTTAGACCACAGATTTTGCTGCAATAGTTTGTGGGTGACAGTTGCAGCAGCGCCCCTAAGTTGCCAGTACAGCAGGAGAGAAGAGCAGATTTCACTGGATTTTATTTGGAAAGTGGGAGCCATATCGCTTTCCCAGAGACTTTGCTCTGCTAGTAATGTGGGATCCCCCCTACATTTCCCGTGACAGATGACGGACCTGAATGGGTCTGGTATGACGAACCTGAGTGGTGGCTGATTTTGTGTGTTATACAGTTAGGTCCAGAAATATTTGGACAGTGACACAATTTTCGCGAGTTGGGCTCTGCATGCCACCACATTGGATTTGAAATGAAACCTCTACAACAGAATTCAAGTGCAGATTGTAACATTTAATTTGAAGGTTTGAACAAAAATATCTGATAGAAATTGTAGGAATTGTACACATTTCTTTACAAACACTCCACATTTTAGGAGGTCAAAAGTAATTGGACAAATAAACCAAACCCAAACAAAATATTTTTATTTTCAATATTTTGTTGCGAATCCTTTGGAGGCAATCACTGCCTTAAGTCTGGAACCCATGGACATCACCAAACGCTGGGTTTCCTCCTTCTTAATGCTTTGCCAGGCCTTTACAGCCGCAGCCTTCAGGTCTTGCTTGTTTGTGGGTCTTTCCGTCTTAAGTCTGGATTTGAGCAAGTGAAATGCATGCTCAATTGGGTTAAGATCTGGTGATTGACTTGGCCATTGCAGAATGTTCCACTTTTTTGCACTCATGAACTCCTGGGTAGCTTTGGCTGTATGCTTGGGGTCATTGTCCATCTGTACTATGAAGCGCTGTCCGATCAACTTTGCGGCATTTGGCTGAATCTGGGCTGAAAGTATATCCCGGTACACTTCAGAATTCATCCGGATACTCTTGTCTGCTGTTATGTCATCAATAAACACAAGTGACCCAGTGCCATTGAAAGCCATGCATGCCCATGCCATCACGTTGCCTCCACCATGTTTTACAGAGGATGTGGTGTGCCTTGGATCATGTGCCATTCCCTTTCTTCTCCAAACTTTTTTCTTCCCATCATTCTGGTACAGGTTGATCTTTGTCTCATCTGTCCATAGAATACTTTTCCAGAACTGAACTGGCTTCTTGAGGTGTTTTTCAGCATATTTAACTCTGGCCTGTCTATTTTTGGAATTGATGAATGGTTTGCATCTAGATGTGAACCCTTTGTATTTACTTTCATGGAGTCTTCTCTTTACTGTTGACTTAGAGACAGATACACCTACTTCACTGAGAGTGTTCTGGACTTCAGTTGATGTTGTGAATGGGTTCTTCTTCACCAAAGAAAGTATGCGGCGATCATCCACCACTGTTGTCATCCGTGGACGCCCAGGCCTTTTTGAGTTCCCAAGCTCACCAGTCAATTCCTTTTTTCTCAGAATGTACCCGACTGTTGATTTTGCTACTCCAAGCATGTCTGCTATCTCTCTGATGGATTTTTTCTTTTTTTTCAGCCTCAGGATGTTCTGCTTCACCTCAATTGAGAGTTCCTTAGACCGCATGTTGTCTGGTCACAGCAACAGCTTCCAAATGCAAAACCACACACCTGTAATCAACCCCAGACCTTTTAACTGCTTCATTGATTACAGGTTAACGAGGGAGACGCCTTCAGAGTTAATTGCAGCCCTTAGAGTCCCTTGTCCAATTACTTTTGGTCCCTTGAAAAAGAGGAGTCTATGCATTACAGAGCTATGATTCCTAAACCCTTTCTCCGATTTGGATGTGAAAACTCTCATATTGCAGCTGGGAGTGTGCACTTTCAGCCCATATTATATATATAATTGTATTTCTGAACATGTTTTTGTAAACAGCTAAAATAACAAAACTTGTGTCACTGTCCAAATATTTCTGGACCTAACTGTAAGTTAGGTGTTTTTTTGGTAACATTTTAGAGCACAGAACATTTTTTCATCACTTTCAGTATAAGGATGGGATCACATTCTTGTGTTCTGCGCTGAGCACTTACATCAAGTTTTCCATGTAAATCTCCCAAAAATGTCATTAAGACGAAACTCCTTATGGAACCACTTACTCTAATGAGGCAGATGGAGATACTGTGTACTCCATTTGGCATCTATTTCACTGGTGTCCATCTTTTTAGGTGTGCACAGAGCTGTGGCTTTCCACATTTGTGGGCTAGAAACACGCCTAAAATGATGGGACATTGCTGGGCTGGAACAGAGGCCAGACAGCAGGGCTGTGGAGTCAGAGTCGGTGTCCATTTTGGTGGAGTCAGTATAAAACACTCCTAAAACATATAATAAATTGGGTACAGCGATTCAATGCAGTATGTGATGAATATTTTTTCATAAGAATTTTGGAAAGTTATAAAATGTCCTATAAATGTCTGTTCTATTTGTCATAAAAGAATCTAGGCTTTCAGTTAAGATGAATCTGTGCTGCACTTCAGCTACATGTTATAAGTAGTGTTTCACTACAGTAAATTTACCACAAACAAGAGTCATGTACAGTTGAAACCAGAAGTTTCCATACACTATCTAGAAAGATACATCTGCAGGTTTTTCTATCCGACATGAAATCAGAATAAACCTTTCCTGTTTTAGGTCACTTAGGATTACCAAAATTATTTATATTTGCCAAATGCTAGAATAATGAGAGAGAGAATGTTTTAAGGCATTTTTATTACTTTCTGCAAAGTCAAAAGTTTACATACACTAAAGCTGGGTTCACACATAGCGACAGCGACAACGACATCGCTGTTACGTCATCATTTTCTGTGACGTAACAGCGACCTTGTAAGTCGCTGTTATGATCGCTGCTTAGCTGTCAAACAATGCGACGCAGCAGCGATCATAACGTCGCTACATGTGCAGAGAGCAGGGAGCCACGCACACTGCTTAGCGCTGGCTCCTTGCTCTCCTAGCTACAGTACACATCGGGTTAATTAACCCGATGTGTACTGCAGCTACATGTCACAGTGCAGAGAGCAGGGAGCCGCGCACACTGCTTAGCGCTGGCTCCTTGCTCTCCTAGCTACAGTACACATCGGGTTAATTAACCCGATGTGTACTGCAGCTACATGTCACAGTGCAGAGAGCAGGGAGCCGCGCACACTGCTTAGCGCTGGCTCCTTGCTCTCCTAGCTACAGTACACATAGGGTTAATTACCCGATGCGTATTGCAGCTACATGTGCACAGAGCAGGAGCCGGCACTAGCAGCAAGAGCGGCGGAGGCTGGTAACGAAGGTAAATATCGGGTAACCAGGGAAAGGTCTTCCCTTGGTTACCCGATGTTTACAGTGGTTATGTTACGGGGGGCTGTCTGATAATAACCTAAAGGAGTATCAGACAGTCAGGGTCCACCGTGCAAAGACTTTGCTGCAGACTATGGCAGAGTGCAATACCTCTGTTAACTCACAGAAGGATATAATAAGTAAGTAAAGCAATTCCTCCCTTACTTGGAGGGTGTGTGGAATGATCTCTGTTAATAATCACAGAGACAAAGGCAATGTGTGCGAAATGGCACCTACCTAGGTCCGCTCTTCTAGTGGTGCAAAAGAGACGAACAGCAGCGTAAGCCGCACAAAGCTCCTACCTGTGTTCGCTCCACTAGTGTGCGAGGACACGAACCACTAGATATGGCACCTGCCTAGGTCCGCTCTTCTAGTGGTGCAAAAGAGACGAACAGCAGCGTAAGCCGCACATAGCTCCTACCTGCGTTCGCTCCACTAGTGTGCGAGGACACGAACCACTAGATATGGCACCTGCCTAGGTCCGCTCTTCTAGTGGTGCAAAAGAGACGAACAGCAGCGTAAGCCGCACAAAGCTCCTACCTCTGTTTGCTCCCCTAGTGTGCGAGGATACGAACAACTGCCAGACGCAGTATAAGGAACGTTACCCTAGCGGCAACATCCACCTACGAGTCGAATCACAAGGCCCAGCCAGACCATGTGCCTCAGGCACCTGCCTATGTCCGCTCCTCTAAGAGGTAAGGATACGGACAGCACCCGAAGCTGTAAGGTATAAGAACACTACCCTGCCGGTAGTGCTCACCTAGCATAGACAGAGGAATGCCTAGAGGAACGCGCACAGAGCGTCTACTCCTATGCATGAACCAAGAGGACTGAGCGCCATGCGGCGTGTGTCAGGGTCTTATATAGACTCTGTGCCTCATCCAAGATGGAGGACACCAGAGCCAATCCGCTGCCAGAACGACAGGAGTGACGTCATGCTGGCCTATCACCGAGCAAGGCGTCACAAGCACATGACCAGCGACCAATCGGCATAGAAGGTGTCAGAGACATGTGACCTCGTGTCAGCGATGATGTCACCCGCACATGTGCAATGGCTCCAAGATAGGACTTAGTCTCCAGCGCTCGCACATGTGCAGTAGCAAGAAATCTGGACTTAGTCTCCAGCGCTCGCACATGTGCAGTAGCAAGAAATCTGGACTTAGTCTCCAGCGCTCGCACATGTGCAGTAGCAAGAAATCTGGACATAGTCTCCAGTGCTCGCAGCAACCGTAACAGGTTACAGCTTTCCGCAGCTGCCAGACGCCGGCTCCTGCTCCCTGCTCGCTTCATTTCATCGCTCTCTCGCTGTCACACACAGCGATGTGTGCTTCACAGCGGGAGAGTGACGACGAAAAAATGAAGCTGGACATTCAGCAACGAGCAACGACCTCACAGCACAGGCCAGCTCGTTGCTGGATGTCACACACAGCGACAGCGACGGGACGTCGCTGCAACGTCACAGAAAATGGTGACGTAGCAGCGACGTCGTTGTCGTCGTCGCTGTGTGTGACACCACCTTAAGAGTACTATGCCTTCAAACAATATGGGACAGTCCATATGCTAATGTTATGTCTTTGGAAGCTTCTGATAGGTTTATTGGCAACATTTGAGTTAATTAGAGACACACCTGTGGATGCATTTTAATACACACCTAAAAGACACTGCTTCTTTGTGTAGCATCATGGGAAAGTCAAAGGAAATCAGCAGAGAATTGTGGACCTGCACAAGTCTGGTTCATCTTTGCGTGCAATTTCCAAATACCTGACGGTGCCTCGTTCATCTGTACGAACAATTATATGCAAGTACAAACAAGATGGGAATGTCCAGCCATCATACCGCTCAGGAAGGAGACAGATTCTGTGTACCAGAGATGAAAATGCTTTGGTCAGACATATACATATCAACTCAAGAACAAAAGCAAAATACCTTGTGAAGATGCTGGTGAAAGCTAGTAAGATTGTGTCATTATCCATTGTGAAACGAATACTGTATCAACATGGGTTGAAAGGCCACTCTGCCAGGAAGAAGCCAGTACTCCAAAAAAAAAGACAGATTAATGTTTGCAAATGCGTAAAGTAGCAAAAACCTTCATTTTAGAGACATGTCCTGTGATCTGACAAAACTAAAATTTAACTGTTTGGCCATAATGACCATCATTACGTTGTGGGGTTCTTTGCTGTAGGAGAAACTGAGGCACTTCATAAAATAAATGGCATCATGAGGAAAGAAAATTATATGGCAATACTGAAGCAACATCTCAAGACATCAGCCAGGAACCTAAAGCTTGGGTGAAAATGGGTCTTTCAAATGGATAATGACTAGGGATGATCAAATGCCAAAATATCCGCTTCGACGAATATCCGACGAATAGGTCGGCACTAATCGACTATTCGTGAATATTCGATGTGCAGTGTAAGTCTATGGGAAACTCGAATAATTTCACGTTGGACCTAACGGCGAGCTGTGGTGACTGAGGAAAAGGCTGAACTGGATGGGAAAAGGCAGAAACAGTATGGGCACAGCCCGTAGAAGTTTCATGACTGCATTTCTGGTGTTTGGGAATAAAGTGCTCAGAGCAGCACGTGGCATTTACGTAGTTGCCAGAACAGCTCGCAAACCAAAGTAATCGCTTTTTTGACAAACAGAACACAGGTCTTTCAGTCTTTCTCTCTGTCTGTCGGTCCCTCCCTCCCCCCCTCTCTCGTACTCACCAATCACTGACCGATCACCGGCGCGGAGCTACACAGCTGTCACACTGCTCCGATGGCTTCTCCAGCTTTTGAAAATGCCAGCCGGTCATTATTCCATCTCGTATTCCCTTCTTCCCCCGCCCACTGATGCCTATGATTTGTTGCATTCAGACGTGTCCCCATGCTGAGTAACAGCTGTCTCACTGCAACCAATCAGAGCTGCCAGTGGGCGGGTCTATGTAGTGCAGTAAAATAAATAAATAATTAAAGGAAATTGGCATGCAGTCCCCCAAATTTTGATACCAGCCAAGATAAAGCCACATGGCTGAAGGCTGGTATTGTCAGGATGGGGAGCGCCACCTTATGGGGAGCCCACCAGCCTAAAAAATATCTACCAGCAGCCGCCCGGAATTGCCGCATCCATTAGATGCAAAAGTCCCGGGACTCTACCCGGTTCATCCCGAATTGCCCTGGTGCGGTGGCAATCGGGGTAATAAGGAGTTAATGGCAGCCCATAGCTGCCACTAAGTCCTAGGTTAATCATGGCAGGCGTCTATGAGACACCCCCAATGATTAACCTGGAAGTGAAAGTAAATAAACACATACACCCTAAAAAATCCTTTATTTGGAATAAAAGACAAAAAAACACCCTCTTTCACCACTTTATTAAAATCCCCAAATACCCCTCCAGTTCCGGCGTAATTCTCACGAGGTCCCGAGACGCATCCAGCTCTGCTACATGAAGCTGACAGGAGCGGCCGTAGAACACCGCCGCTTTCTGTCAGCTCCACGCAGCAACTGAAGTGAATCGCGTAATCAGCGGTGACGTCACTCAGGTGGAGGACTGCAGCTGGCCGTGGCTCACCTGAGTGACGGCATCGCTAATCGGGCGGCTCACTTCAGTCACTCAACATTCTCGATCAGCGTTTTGCATGCATTTTTGACAGTGCGGTCACACTCGGCTCTGCTACATCCTCATACAACATGGCTGGCTGCGAGACAGAGCTGCACGATCAGAATGAACTCGGATGAACTTCACCTGACTTAATTGTCATCGCGCGGCTCTGTCTGTGTGCTGCGGCATGATTTGCGATCACAGGTGAAGGACTAACCGGTGAACGCAAATCCCCTGAGTGACTGAAGTGAGCTGCGCAATCAGCGGTGCCATCACTCAGATGACCCGCGGCCAGCTGCAGTCCTCCACCTGAGAGTTGTGGCCATGGGTCACCTGAGTGACATCATCGCTGACAGCGCGACTCACTTCAGTTGCTGCGTGGAGCTCACAGGAGTGGCAGTGTCCTATGGCCACTCCTGTCAGCTTCATGTAGCAGAGCTGGATGCGTTGCGGGACCTCGTGAGAATTACGCCGGACCTGGAGGGGTATTTGGGGATTTTATTAAAGTGGTGAAAGAGGGTGTTTTTTGGTCTTTTATTCCAAATAAAGGATTTTTTTCGGGTGTATGTGTTTATTTACTTTCACTTACAGGTTAATCATTGGGGGTGTCTCATAGATGCCTGCCATGATCAACCTAGGACGTAGTGGCAGCTATGGGCTGCCATTAACTCCTTATTCCCCCGATTGCCACCAAACCAGGGCAATTCTGGATGAGCCGGGTATAGTCCCGGGACTGTCTTATCTAATGGATGCAGAAATTCTGGGCGGCTGCTGGCTGATATTTTTAGGCTGGGGGGCTCCCCATAATGTGGGGCTCCCCATCCTGAGATTACCAGCCTTCAGCCATGTGGCTTTATCTTGGCTGGTATCAAAATTTGGGGGGACAGCACACCGTTTTTTTAAATTTTTGATTTATTTATTTTACTGCACTACATAGACCCACATCTGTGATTGGTTGCAGTGAGACAGCTGTCACTCAACGTGGGGTCGCGTCTGAATGCAACAATCATAGGCGCCGGTGGGCGGGGGAAGCAGGGAATACGAGATGGAATAATGAGCGGCCGGCATTTTCAAAAGCAGGAGAGGCCACCGGAGCAGTGTGACAGCCGTGCAGCACCGCGCCGGTGATCGGTCAGTGATCGGTGAGTATGAGAGAGGGGGGAGAGGGAGAGACAGACAGAGAGAGAGACCGAAAGACCTGCCTTCTGTTTGTCAAAAAAGTGATTTATGGAGCTGCTAGCAGCTACTGGACACTGTGTTCAGCCCTTACAAGGACTATTTATTAGTTGGATCTAAGAACGCTCTCCCGCACAAAATACAGTCTATCTACACGCCAACTCCCTATGACTGCGTTTTCACAAAATGGCCACTGGCTTATATAGCCCCTATGACGCTGTGCGGCCAAGCCAATCACAGTAACACCACAACAAAGATGGCTGTAGTGTTACGGTGAGGGCAAGCTACATCAGATTTGTTCATTGGCTGGAAAACAGGCGCCAGGAAGTCAGAAATGAAAATGAAAGTATCGGAGTGGATGTCGTTTTATCCGTCGAATACCGAATAGGGGCGAATGCATTCGCTCATCCCTAATAATGACCCAAAGAATAATGCCAAACTGGTTAGAGAGCGGCTTAAGGCTAACAAAGTCAGTGTTTTGGAGCTGCCATCACAAAACCCTGATTGCTGATGTATGTAAAGCACTATGGAATTAGTAGCGCTATATAAGTGAATAAATATTATATTATATATTATTATCTCAATCCCATTGAAAATTTATGGGCAAAGCTGAAAAGGCCGATGCGAGCAAGGCAACCTACAAACATGGCTCAGTTACACCAGTTCTGTCAGGGCCCAAATTTCTACCAACTATTGTGAGAATCTTGTGGAAGGAGTCATACAGTGTAAGGGTGATGGTACCAAATAATAATGAAATGTATATAAACTTTTGACTTTGCAGAAAGTAGTAAATATGCCTTAAACATTCTCTCTCTCTCTTTCGCTCTTTCTCATTCTGGCACTTAAAAAATATAAATAATTTTGGTTCCTAATTGATCTAAAGTGGGAAAGGTTTATTCTGATTTTATGTCAGATAGTGAAAAAAACATGCAGATGTGTCTGTATAGATAGTGTATGGAAACTTCTGGTTTCAACTGTCAGAGTTGTGGAGTCGGAGTCAGAGTTGGAGTTGGAGTAAGAGAAATTGAGTCAGAGTTGGAATCGAAGGTTTGGCTTAACGACTACACAGGCCTTCCAGACGGAGTCCAAAATGTCTCCATCTACCTCATTAGAGTGAGTGGTTCCATCGGTGGCTTTGTTTAAATCTCAGTTTTTGGGATTTACAGGGAAACCCCAATGTAAGTGGTTAGCGGAGAGCACAGGATAAATGTCAGCCAAGTCTTATTCCGAGACAGAATGAAGAAACAGAGAGCAGTGCAGGAATTAGTTTTAGTCATAGGATGGATTCATTCTGTAGGTCAGTGCGATTGCTGATTTATATAATTTTTTTATGTTTTACTTCTATCACACAGTAAAAATGCTGGTTTATAATACACTGTGTGTAGAATTAGTAGGCAAATGAGTATTTTGATCACATGATACATTTTATACATATTGTCCTACTCAAAGCTGTATAGGCTTGAGAGCCAACTACCAATTAAGTAAACCAGGTGATGTGCATCTCTGTAATGAGGAGGGGTTTGGTGTAATGACATCAACACCCTATATAAGGTGTGCTTAATTATTAGGCAACTTCTTTTCCTTTGGCAAAATGGGTCAGAAGAGAGATTTGATGGGCTCTGAAAAGTCCAAAATTGGGAGATGTCTTGCAGATGGATGCAGCAGTCTTGAAATTGCCAAACTTTTGAAGTGTGATCACCGAAAAATCTAGCGTTTCATGGCAAATAGCCAACAGGGTCACAAGAAGCGTGTTGGGCAAAAAAAGGCGCAAAATAGCTGCCCATGAATTGAGGAAAATCAAGCGTGAAGCGGCCAAGATGCCATTTGCCACTAGTTTGGCCATATTTCAGAGCTGCAACGTTACTGGAGTATCAAAAAGCACAAGGTGTGCCATACTCAGGGACATGGCCAAGGTAAGGAAGGCTGAAAAACGACCACCTTTGAACAAGAAACATAAGATAAAACGTCAAGACTGGGCCAAAAAATATCTTAAGACTGATTTTTCAAAGGTTTTATTGACTGATGAAATGAGAGTGACTGACTCTTGATGGGCCAGATGGATGGGCTAGAGGCTGGATCAATAAAGGGCAGAGAGCTCCACTCCGACTCAGACGCCAGCAGGGTGGAGGTGGGGTACTGGTATGGGCTGGTATCATCAAAGATGAACTTGTGGGACCTTTTCGGGTTGAGGATGGAGAGAAGCTCAACTCCCAGTCCTACTGCCGGTTTCTGGAAGACAACTTCTTCAAGCAGTGGTACAGGAAGAAGTCGGTATCGTTCAAGAAAAACATGATTTTCATGCAGGACAATGCTCCATCACATGCATCCAACTACTCCACAGCGTGGCTGGCCAGTAAAGGTCTAAAAGATGAAAAAATAATGACATGGCCCCTTTGTTCATCTGATCTCAACCCCATAGAGAACCTGTGGTCCCTCATAAAATGTGAGATATACAGGGAGGGAAAACAGTACACCTCTCGGAACAGTGTCTGGGAGGCTGTGGTGGCTGCTGCATGCAATGTTGATCGTAAACAGATCAAGCAACTGAGAGAATCTATGGATGGTAGGCTGTTGAATGTCATCAGAAAGAAAGGTGGCTATATCGGTCACTAATTTTTTGGGGTTTTGCTTTTGCATGTCAGAAATGTTTATTTCTAAATTTTGTGCAGTTATATTGGTATACCTGGTGAAAATAAACAAGTGAGATGGGAATATATTTGGTTTTTATTAAGTTGCCTAATAATTCTGCACAGTAATAGTTACCTGCACAAACAGATATCCTCCTAAGATAGATAAATCTAAAAAAAAACTTCCAAAAATATTAAGTTTTGATATTTATGAGTCTTTTGGGTTGATTGAGAACATAGTTGTTGATCAATAATAAAACAAATCCTCTAAAATACAACTTACCTAATAATTCTGCACACGAAGTGTAGTTTTTCCGTTACAATATTCTGGCAGCAGTAACTTTTTTTTTTATTTTTGCAAATTTAGCTTTATGAGGGCTTGTTTTTTGTGCGGCAAGGTGGAGATTTTTTGGTACCATTTTGGGGAACATAACATTGTTATTTTTCAGATGAAGAATGAACAAAAAACATCAATTCTCTTATTTTTTTATATATATTTTTTTGCGCTGCTCACTGTGCGGTAAAAGTGATTACCTGATAGACTGATTTATTCTTTGACTCAATATGGATACAGCAATACCAGATTTATGTCATTTTTTTATGCTTTGCAACTTTAATACACGAAAAACAAAACAATATTTTATAAAAATGTGTTTGTTCTTGCATCGCCATGTTCTGAGAGCTGTAACTTTATTTTATTTTTTCTTTTTGCAGGTTGATGTGGCACTTTAATTTCTATCATATATATATATATATATATATATATATATATATATGTATATATATATGTATATCTATCCTGTCCACCGCCATTAACTAGAGAACGGCGGTAGCTATAGGAATAGAAGTGGTGTCTAGGTATAGTAAAGTAGCCATGCGCTACACAATGAAACTACCTATAGCGTCATCTGGCGGAAAACAACGGAGTTAGAATTTTTATCTCGAAAACGGAACGAGATAGAGAAAAAAGTGAATTAAAAAATTGTAGGGCATCATCAATTCAATACGAATCGACACCTTGCATACAATTTTTAAAGTGAAACACGCACCATCAAACGGTTTACCTAAAAAGAAGCACAATGGGCAGGACATTTCTATAGATCCCATCTACTTTGTAAGAACTGTATGGCGCTGATGAAAATATGCAGCTTCAGAAAGGGACCAAAAACTGATTGTCGGGGGTGAAGAGTGCTGTGTGAGTGGTAGAGGAAGAACATGGGTTGTGTTACCCCCTCCCCCCCACCCTCCGTGTTCTTCTCTATTACTCCCCTGCCTTTGTATTAATGTGTGACAAAGGCACCTAGTCCATCCTCAGGAGGAGTTATTCAATGTCCCTTTCATTAATATTTGTAAGACTTTGGCTGTTTGTTCTCTCATATCAGTCCCGATGATGGAGCAGATGTTCTCTATTCTGACTGGTGAACCACAGCCATCTTGTTGGCACATGGGTCCACATATGCTGGTAATCTCTGCATCTATCCAGTCCATTTTGTCTGCAGTGATGTTATTTGTGGTACCAAGGCATGTGAAGTCTCGCAGATCCTACTCTCATTAATTGCTTCCTGCTCGCACATCCCACACTGGCTCCACTCTCACTTCAGCCCACTCCAGCTCGGGCGAATTCCAAATCTGGTTCATTTGCATCCTGAGCGGCTTGTACTGTTCACTGACACCATGTATGTTATCATATCATTTACTGGAAAGCGTGGCGAAATAGCGAAGAAGGAGCAAATAGGTACTTCTTATTTGCAACATTGATTTCACAGCAAAAATGGCATGGCAGTACAGTTCTCCAACCTAGAATAGTTATTTTTATATATATATATATATATATATATATATATATATATATATATGTATATACCAGTATATGTATTTGCTTATTTTTTACAACCTTTTTTTTTTTACTTTTTACTGTATTGGTTAGTCCCCTAAGAGGACTTGAACCAGCAATCATCCGATCACTTGTGCTACTTAGAGCAATGCCACAGTTTTGCAGTATATAGTAGAAATCAGTCTCCTATGAACGCCAAGCACTGGTTGACTTTCACAGGAGTACCATGACAGCAGATATAGGGGATCGTCAACAGACCCCTGTCTGTCATCCCAATCATGTTGTGGGAGCACCAATGAAGGGATAGGCTGGGGTGCCTCCCTGGTGGCGTGCAATATGCGCCACTGTCACAGATTGACAATGGCTTTTAACAGGTTAACAACTGCTGTTAGAGACAGATGATGGCTGAATAAGACAGCCATCATCTGCCGTGAAAGATGCTGGCTCAGCTTGCAAGCCCACATCAAAAGCACAGAGGCAATATTTGATAGACATGCTCCATTGTTAAGGGGCTAAATGGTCATACTCTTAACTGGTTATTCTTGCAAAAATTAAATGGTATAACTGAATATAAGGAACTATGTATGGTGAAGGAAATCATTATTTGATCACTTGCTGATTTTGTAAGTTTACCCACTGACAAAGACATGAACAGTCTATAATTTTAAGGGTAGGTTAATTTTAGCAGTGAGAGATAGAATATCCAAAATAAATACCAGAAAATCACAATGTATAAATTATATAAATGTATTTGCATTTTGCAGAGAGAAATAAGTATTTGATCCCCTACCAACCATTAAGAGTTCAGCTCCTACAGACCAGTTAGACGCTTCTAGTCCACTCGTTACCTGCATTATAGACAGCTGTCTTAACTTGTCACCTGTATAAAAGACTCTTGTCCACACACTGAATTAATCAGTCAGATGCTAACCTCTACAACAGACCCGGCCAAGGGGCGGCCCGCGGACCACATCCGGCCCGCCTACTCTCTGTGACCGGCCCGCCCATCTTCAGCTGGTGCAGTGGAGCCGGGCTGCTGCGTGCCGGGCAGGGAGAGATCCTGCAGCTCCACACAGTCAGTGCAGGTAGTGGAACTCAGGAGTCTCTCCTCTGTTCCCTGCCGGCACTTTCTCTGTGACACATGCGCGCGCTCTGACGTTGTCAGTACTGCGCTGCGTGTGTCATTTCAAATGTTCCCGCCCAGCTGGAGAAGGAGCAGCACAGCCGGGGCCTGAAGAGAAGCAGCGGCGGGGGCCCCTCAGAGAACAGCATCGGCACAGCCAGGGCCCGTACAAGAGAAGGAGAAGCTCTGCGGGGGACCTGTACGGAGGTGCCTGAGGACGGGAGCAATAAGAAGGGAGAGGTATGTTGTGACTAATAAGCTGAGGAGGGGACAATGGGGGAGGGGGGGACTGGTGACTAATACTGGGGGTGTAGTTTTACAGGTGTAGTATATGGTGTTGTGTATATAGCGGTGTAGTATATAGTGGTGTAATACATGGGGTGTAGTGATGTAGCTTTATTACAGGTGTAGTATATAGGGGTGTAGTATATGGGGGTATAGTGATGTAGTATATTACAGGTGTACTATATGGAGGTGTAGTATATTACAGGTGTATTATATGGGGGTGTAGTATATTACAGGTGTAGTATATGGGGGTGTAGTGATGTAGTATATTACAGGTGTAGTATATAGGGGTGTAGTATAATACAGATGTATATAGGGGTGTAGTGATGTAGTATATTACAGGTGTACTATATGGAGGTGTAGTATATTACAGGTGTATTATATGGGGTGTAGTATATTACAGGTGTATTATATGGGGGTGTAGTATATTACAGGTGTAGTATATGGGGGTGTAGTGATGTAGTATATTACAGGTGTAGTATATAGGGGTGTAGTGATGTAGTATATTACAGGTGTACTATATGGAGGTGTAGTATATTACAGGTGTATTATATGGGGGTGTAGTATATTACAGGTGTATTATATGGGGGTGTAGTATATTACAGGTGTATTATATGGGGGTGTAGTATATTACAGGTGTATTATATGGGGGTGTAGTATATTACAGGTGTAGTATATGGGGGTTTAGTGATGTAGTATATTACTGGTGTAGTTTATAGGGGTGTAGTGATGTAGTATATTACAGGTGTAGTATATAGTGGTGTAGTATAATACAGATGTATATAGGGGTGTAGTGATGTAGTATATTACAGGTGTATATGGGGTGTAATGACGTAGCATATTACAGGTGTAGTATATAGTGGTGTAGTATAATACAGGTGTATATGGGGTTGTAGTGGTAATGTATATTACAGGTGTAGTATATAGGGGTGTAGTGATGTAGTATATTATAGGTGTAGTATATAGTGGTGCAGTATAATACAGGTGTATATGGGGGTGTAGTGGTGTAGTTTATTACAGATGTAGTATATAGGGGGTGTAGTGATGTAGTATATTACAGGTGTAGTATATGGGGGGTGTAGATATGTAGTATATTACAGGTGTAGTATATGGGGGGTGTAGTGATGTAGTTTATTACTGGTTTAGTATATGGAGGGGGGTGTAGTAATGTAGTATATTGGGTAGAACCGAGTTATATTAGTCCGGCCCTCTAAACCAATATCCAATTTGTCATGCGGCCCCATGGGAAAATTAATTGCCCACTCCTGCTCTACAACATGGGCAAGACCAAAGAGTTTCTAAAGATGTCAGGGACAAGATCATGGACCTGCACAAGGCTGGAATGGGCTACAAAACCATAAGTAAGACGCTGGGTGAGAAGAAGACAACGGTTGGTGCAATAGTAAGAAAATGGAAGAAATACAAAATGAGTGTCAATCGACATCGATCTGGGGTTCCATGCAAAATCTCTCCTTGTGGAGTATCCAGGATCATGAAGAAGGTGAAAGATCAGCCTAAAACTACACAGGGTAAACTTGTTAATGATCAGAAGGCAGCTGGGATCACTGTCACCAAGAAAACCATTGGTAACACATTACGTCGTAATGGATTAAAATCCTGCAGTGCCCGCAAAGTCCCACTGGTGAAAAAGGCACATGTGCAGGCCCGTTTAAAGTCTGCCAATGAACACCTGGATAATTCTGAGAGTGGTTGGTAGAAGGTGCTATGGTCAGATGAGACAAAAATGTAGCTCTTTGACCTTAACTCGCCGTGTTTGGAGGAAGAGAAATGCTGCCTATGACCCAAAGAACACTGTCACCACTTTCATGCATGGAGGTGGAAACATTATGTTTTGGGGGTGTTTCTCTCCTACTTCACCGCATCAGTGGGACAATGGATGGAGCCATGTACCATAAAATCCTGAGTGACAACCTCCTTCCCTCCACCACTACATTAAAAATTAGTCATGGCTGGGTCTTCCAGCATGACAATAGCCCAAAACATACAGCCAAGGACAACAAAGGAGGGGGCTCAAAAAGAAGCACATTAAGGTTATGGAGTGGCCTAGCCAGTCTCCAGACCTTAATCCCATAGAAAACATATGGATGGAGCAGAAGCTCCGAGTTGCCAAGCAACAACAAAATACGTCGACTGCTGTGCTTGCCAATAAGGGTTTTGCCACCAGGTATTAAGTCTTGTTTGCCAGAGGGATCAAATACTTATTTCTCGCTGCAAAATGCAAGTAATTTATACAATGTGAATTTTTGGATTTTATTTGGATATTCTATCTCTCACTGTTAAAATTATAGACTGTTCATGTCTTTGTCCGTGGGCAAACTTACAAAATCAGCAAGGGATCAAATAATTATTTCCTTCACTGTAATATATCTTATCAGAGGAATATGTTTGTATCTCCACTTATGAACTACTTCACCACTACCCCACCTCCTAAGCTCATTATTCACTCCGAAAAACAGATTAAGAGAATCTGTCACTAGGCTTTTGCTACCCCATCTGAGGGCAGCATAATGTTGGGGCAAAGACTCTGATTGCAACAATGTATCACTGACTAATCTGCATACATTTTTCTTAGAAAATCAGTTTTATCTGCTGCAGGTCTCCCAGTTTTTTAAATGCTGACCATGTATAACCCCACCCAGATCACTGATTGACAGCTGTTTGTGTACATTGTGCAAAGGCAGAAAGCTGTCAATCAGTGGTGGGTTGGGGTTATACAGAGTTCATGAATATGGAGGAAAATGTAGCAGCTTTACTAGTCCTCTAGTGATTATCTTCTGCTGATAAAACAGTGATTTTATCAAAACTAAAGAGAGGAGCCCAGGAGGGACTCATCGCTGGAAACAGAGTTTATGCTACCACATTATGCTGATCTCATATTAGGTGGCAAAAACCTGGTGACAGATTCCCTTTAAATGGGTTTTCTCATCTTGCTGTTCAGGAGTGCAGTGCTCCCCTACCTCCCGACGTCCTATTTGCTGGTGACAGTGCGCTCCTGATTTATTGACCAATGACATCATTGAGCTGCTGGATAAACTGTGTGCTCTCTGAAGCTGCATGCAGAAGCAGCTTCTTCAGTTGTACTGCTCCTCTGTAATTTCTTCTGGTAATATATGAATAAATTGACAGATGGGCATTACCATTCCCCGGAAGAGTTTCCGCTGCAGATAGAGTGTGGAGGAGAAATCCTGCTACTGTATTATGGTGCTTATTTTGCAACACAAATCTGGACGGTGGATCCACCATGTGTAATGCTTTAAAGGCAACCTGTCCTGGTGAAAATGGTATGTGATTTGCAGGCAGGATGTTATAGAGCAGGAGGAGTTGATCACATTAATATTAATTTATGAGAGAACTTGTATATTATTCATTGAAATCCCTGGTGTTTGTAGCATATGAGTCTAGTGGATGGGTCAGTTATTAACAAGTCTTCTTTGTATGACTGTGCACGCAGAGGTAGCCATCAATCACTGAGTAGGCCCGCCCACCAGACTCCCATATATTATATACATACATATATAGATATATATATATATATATATATATATATATATATATATATATATATATACAGTAAACACCAGAGGTTTCAATAAATAAAATACAAGTTATACTGAATCCTTTCCCACAAACCCATATATCATTCTGCTCAGCTTCTCCTCTGTATCAGACTATCTACAGATCGGACAACTTGTAAAACGCGACAGCTTCCCTTTGAGTTCAGATGGTGAAATGATTGTGTTGCTTTTAGCATGGATTCTATATTTGAAATTTCAAGACCATTTACTGTATAATACGTGTGAATGGGGTTTTCAGAAGGTTGTGGAATAAGACATTGTGGAATTAAGGAGAAGCTGCAGATTTTCCAATTTCTTACATGCACATTACCAGCATTGTGGCAAATGGATTAACCCTTTGCAGGACAGTGGATGAAATTGATTTCAAATAACCATTATTATACCCATTTAACCTTTACTATACTCTCTAGATAGTGATTTGATCACCAATGACTATCTTCACTATATTTTGAGCATATTTATGTGCTATCATTTAAGCTTTTTACATCTACGTGCACTGGATATAGTTGATTTGTTGAGCAATATCATTTGAACGGAATGGGTTTGTCATGCAGTTCTGGTGCAGCAATCAGTCTACATATCACGAGTCCTACCCTGTTTCTAAACTCTGTTCCTCTGGCTGAATACTATGCAATTAACTTAATGCTATAATCAGTCCTGGAGCTGCATGTACACCACACTTCCATTGACTCTGCTTTCTAGATGTGCCTGTGTAAACACATACAGCTGCACATTACAAGTGCTGATATTAGTGTTTAGCTGCAGTCTGCTCCATCCTATATTCCAAAGGAAGTCTTTCTTTTACATTTTCTGTCCACATCTTCATTGTATAAAATTTGTTTTCTCAACTCTTTTATTTTGTTAGTCTGGTGCTGTTTATTTTTACAAATGTGTTGTAACACTAAAGGTCCCTTTACACGCAACGACATCGCTAACGAGATGTCGTTGGGGTCACGGAATTCGTGACGCACATCCAGCCTCATTAGCGACGTCGTTTTGTGTGACACGTACAAGCGACCGCTAACGATGCAAAATACTCACCAAATCGTTGATTGTTGACATGTCGTCCATTTCCCAAATATCGCTGCTGCTTTTGGACGCAGGTTGTTCATCGTTCCTGAGGCAGCACACATCGCTATGTGTGACACCCCAGGAACGACGAACAACACCGTACCTGCGTCCTCTGGCAATGAGGTGGGTGTGACATTCATGCGGCTGCTCTCCACCCCTCCGCTTTGATTGGACGCCTGCTGTGTGACGTCGCTGTGACGTTGCACGAACCGCTCCCTTAGAAAAGAGGTTGTTCGCCGGCCACAGCGACGTTGCTAGGCAGGTAAGTATGTGTGACGAGTACTAGCGATATTGTGCGCCATGGGCAGCGATTTGCCCGTGACGCACAAACGACGGGGGCAGGTGCTTTCACGAGCGACATCGCTAGCGATGTCGCTGCGTGTAAAGCGCCCTTAAGGCAAACAACAACTACTTATTGTTCAAATTTTTATTAAATATTACATTTACTCTCCGTTTCAAGCCAAGACTCGCATTGTTCACTGGACCCAGCTGTTTGAGACAGTTTTTATTTCTTAGCTTTTGGATTAACTTGCCCAATAAGATGATCATTTTTTAGACGGCATTTTAACCCCTTCACCACTTGGTGAAGTTAAGTTTTTTTGTTTTTTTTTCTCCCTCCTTTCAAGAGCCATACATTTTTTATTTTTCCCTCAATATTGCCATATGAGGGCTTGTTTTTTGCAGGACGAGTTGTACTTTTGACTGACACCAGTCATTCTGCCCCATATTGTACTGGAAAACGGGAAAAAAATACAAGTGCTGTGAAATTGCAAAAAAAAGTGCAATTGCATGATTGTTTTTTGTTTTTTTTTATTCACCATGTTCACGATATAGTAAAACTGACCTGGCAGTAGGATTCTTCAGGTCAGTACGAGTTTGTAGATACCAAACATTTATAGTACACACAAAGGGAGGTATTCAGTTCACCCCTCTTCACTCCTGATCACACTTCCGACGCTTCCATGATTAAGCCCCTTTGGGGTGAAACGCGTAGGAAGTGCTCCCCTCTACAAGCCTCTATATGTCGTTTTATTCTATGGTAGGAAGATTTTATACTTTCAATAAAGCAACTATTATTTTATCTCCTGAGACGCTGGAAAATTTTTTTTTTCTATATTGTTAAAACATTTATAGTAGTAGTGAAAGAAAATCAGAAGTTTATTAAAAAAAAAAAAAAAGAATTGTGCTTTTGTCGCCATTTTGTCTCATTTTTCAGAATCTGTCGCTCAGTGTCAGGGCTTATTTTTTGCGTCTCGGGCTGACGTTTTTAATTATACAATTTTCGGGTAAATGCAATGTTTTGATCGCCTGCTATTGCATTTTACTGCAATGTTGCGGCGACCAAAAAAAGGTAATTTTGGCGTTTTCATTTTTTTTTCTCGCTATGCCCTTTACTGATCAAATTAATTGATTTTCTATTTTGATAGATCGAGCATTACTGAACACAGCTATACCAAATATGTGTATTTTTTGTTGGTTTATTTTCAGTGGGCCAAAAGTGGGGTGATTTGAACTCATAGTTATTTTTAATGTTTTCATATTTTTTAAAACTATCCGACTGCTTCTGTTGATCAGAATGTTACTGAAGCATCCCTCTTATCAGCAGAAATGCTGTTCTCCTGTGAGTGCCGGTGCTCTGCCAGCATTCACAGGAATATAATAAAGTATAAAGTGGTTCCTCTGTGCTGCCCATGTAACTCAAATGATGAGTTGGATAAAATTTAACAGCTTTATTTATCTTCACGTTTCAAGGCAATCTGGCGTCTTCTTCAGGATAAAACCTTTGTGAGGGGGAACAGCACGGTCCCCGTTGTAGCACGCTAGATCACGCTGTCAGAGTTTCACAGCCCTATCTAAGGGGTTACCAGGCGCAGGTGTACAGCTCTTCAATATGGGTATTGACTGGGAGTGTAGTAGGGGTCACTCTCCTCTATTGTTCTCCCTTAACACTTTCTCCCCCTAGTAAGCGCATTTCACAGCATCCTCTGCAATATAAACAATTAGGTGTCAATTGGCCCACATACTGTCATGGCCAAAAATATTATACTTATCCAAGAAAATTATTGCAATTACACATGTTTTGTGATGCACGTTTATTTCTTTTGTGTGTATTTGAACAATACAAAAAACTGAGAAAAAAAGGTAAGTTGGACATAATTTCAAACACAAAAAAAACTGGAAAAAGTTGTTGGCGCCCACAACTTAATATTTCGTAGCACACCCTTTGGAATAAATAACTGCAATCAATCGCTTCCTACACTATAACCATCTACAAGCTTCTTGCACCTTTCAACTGGAAATTTGGACCACTCTATCTTTGCAAACTGCTCCAGGTATCTCATATTCAAAGGCACTTTCTGCCAACAGCAATTTTATGATCTCTCCATGGGTGTTCTATGGGATTTAGATCCGGACTCATTGCTGGCTACTTCAGAAATTTCCAGCGCTTTGTTTCCATCCATTTCTCGTGCTTCTTGAAGTATGTTTGGGATCCTTGTCTGCTGCAAGACCCATGACCTAGGATGCAAATCCAGCTTTCTGACACTGGGAACTACATTGCGACACAAAATCCTTTGTAATCTTCAGATTTCATGATACCTTGCACACGTTCAAGGCACCCAGTGTCAGAGGCAGCAAAACAACTGCAAAATATCTTTGAACTTCCACCATATTGGAACCATGTTCTTTTCTTTGCAGGCCTCAATCTGTTTTTGGCTGAATGATGAATAGTAGTAGAACATGTGCCTTACCAAAAAGTTCTATCTCAGTCTCATCTTTCCACAAGACACGTTCCCAGAAGGATTTTGGATTACGTACATTTTAGCAAACTGCATTCTTTCTTTTTTGTCTCTGTTTCAGCACTGGGGTCCTCCTGGGTATCCTGCCAAAGCGTTTCATTTCATTCAAATGTCAACGAATAGTTCACTCTGACACCAATGTCCCCTGAGCCCACAGGAAAGCTTGAATTTCTTTGGAACTTGATTGGAGCTGCATATCCACCATCTAGACTATCCTGCTTTACAACCTTTCATCAATTCCTCTCTGCTGTCCATGTTCAGGGAGATAGGTTACAGTGCCACGGGTTTTAAAAATCTTGATTATGTTGTGCACTATGGACAAAAGAACATCAAGATCTTTGGAGATGGACCTGAGAACCAAAATTATTAAAAAATATCAACGATCTCAATGTTACAAGTCCTCAGACAGTTTTTTTACTCCTCTTTCCATTCTCCATGCTTAGTGTGGCACACACATAGACACAATGTAAAGACTGAGCCAACCTCTCCCCTTTGTATCTGGTTTCAATGTGATTTTCATATTGCCCATACCTGTTACTTGCCACAGGAGAGTTTGAATGAGCATCACATGCTTGAAACAAAGTTGTTTACGCACAAACTTGGAAAGGTGCCAACAATTTTGTTCTGCCCATTTCTTGGTGTGAAATTATGTCCACATTTCTTTTCTTTCTCTGTTTTTTTTCTGCGCTGTTCCAACACACACAAAGGAAATAAATGTGTGTATGACAAAACGTGTATTTGCAATAATTTTCTGGGATATATATTATATATATGTGTGTGTGTATATATTGTTGTGCTCAAATATTAGTTTCAATTGTATAGGCATTTGTTCATGTATGTGACAAAATCTGTAAAATTCACCTACTTTCTTTAAAATACATATAAATACTGAAATACTGTTGATGTATGCTTTCCTAATGATAATGGTTAATTGCTGTAGTCATAGCATTGCATATTGCAATAAAACCTGCCTCCATTCTATGAAATGTCTGGACAAATAGGTTGCTATAGCAACCATTATACGTCAGCCTCAGCACTTAGGGGGAGCTGTGTCAAGGGATCGATGATAAGCTCATGTATACACTCTCAATGCACCAACTATCTATGCATTTTGGGCAATGCATTGTGTTCTTAGGTTTTTTTCATTGTTTCTATGATCAGGTGTGTTATTTTTATATCGGACTGAGCACTTGAATTGTTGGCTTTCTCACCATTGGTCAGATTGTTTGACTTTGTTTTTGTTATCTTTGTCAAAAGGATTATCCAACTTTCTAAAATTCATACGATTGGTCATCATCAATATTAGATCTGATAATACAGATAAGGGAGGAGGACAAACAGGTTAGGACAGGGGAAAACATCAGACAGGCATGGGTAGTCAGGGAACAGGACGAGCAGACAAACGGGGGACAGTACAAGTCAGGACACAGTAGCAGGGAGGCAGGACAGATCGGGAACACTCACCAGAGCCAGTGTACACGCTTTAAGGCAGAAATATCACTGGCACTGAACCATAGGTGCAGTTGCAAGATATAGTGTCCTGGGATCCAGAACGAGGCAGGGGAAGTCAACCCCTGACTTGACCAGCCAAGAGCTGGGTGAAACTACAACAAGGTAAAGCCGGCCTGGATCATGACAGTACTCCCCTCTCAAGGGGGGCCACCGGACCCCTAGGTTTCCCAGGAAGCCTTCTATTTAAGGCACAAACCAGTCGGTCGGCATGGACTAATCACGCCGGGACCCAAGATCGGTCCTCAGGTCCGTAACCCCTCTAATGCACTAAGTACTGAAGTGAGCTGCGGACTATGCAAGAGTTGACGATGCGTTCCACATCATATTTTGTCTGGCCATCAACAGAAACAGAAGGGGGTGACGCGGAGACTCAGCAGAGGAGGGAATGAATGATTTAAGAATGGACTTATGAAACACATTGGGAATGCGAAACGACTTGGGCAAGCGCAGATGAAAGGCCACTGGGTTAATAAACTCGACGATCTCGTATGGACCAATAAACTTGGGACCCAGCTTAACGGATGGAAGTCTCAAACGGATGTTCCTGGTACACAACCATACCTTGTCCCCCACCTGAAAATTAGTGCCAATGAAACTTCGTTTATCGGCAAAGCGCTTTTGTCTGCCCTGAGCTTCCCCAATGTTCCTCTGTACCTCCCTCCAAACCTCCCCCAACCAGTGGACTGTCGAATCTGCCCATGGACATCCAGAATCCAGTCTGGAAAATTCACCAAAATGGGGATGGTTAACCGTAATTACAAAAAAATGGGGTGGTGCCAGTTGACTGGTTGACTCGGTTATTGAAAGCAAATTCGGCCACGGGCAACAAGGAACACCAATCATTCTGCTGAGATGAAATCAGACACCATAAAATCTGCTCCAGTGACTGATTGGTTCACTCAGTTTGCCCGTTGGTCTCGGGATGGTAGGATGAAGAAAAGGTTAATTGGATATGCAATCTCTTGCAGAACGCCCTCCAAAATTTAGAGATGGACTTCACCCCTCTGTCCAACACAATGGTCATAGTGACGCCCTGCAGCCACACAACATGTTCAATAAAAAACTTAGACAGTGTCTCCTCATTAGGTAGTCCTACCAAGTGTTACGGTTGCTGCGAGCACTGGAGACTATGTCCAGATTTCTTGCCACTGCACATGTGCGAGCGCTGGAGACTAAGTCCAGATTTCTTGCTACTGCACATGTGCGAGCGCTGGAGACTAAGTCCAGATTTCTTGCTACTGCACATGTGCGAGCGCCGGAGACTAAGTCCTATCTTGGAGCCATTGCACATGTGCGGGTGACATCATCGCTGACACGAGGTCACATGTCTCTGACACCTTCTATGCCGATTGGTCGCTGGTCATGTGCTTGTGATGCCTTGCTCGGTGATAGGCCAGCATGACGTCACTCCTGTCATTCTGGCAGCGGATTGGCTCTGGTGTCCTCCATCTTGGATGAGGCACAGAGTCTATATAAGACCCTGACACACGCCGAATGGCGCTCAGTCCTCTTGGTTCATGCATAAGAGTAGACGCTCTGTGCGCGTTCCTCTAGGCATTCCTCTGTCTATGCTAGGTGAGCGCTACCGGCAGGGTAGCGTTCTTATACCTTACAGCTTCGGCTGCTGTCCGTATCCTTACCTCTTAGGGGAGCGGATATAGGCAGGTGCCTGAGGCACATGGTCTGGCTGGGCCTTGTGGTTCGACTCGTAGGTGGACGTTGCCGCTAGGGTAACGTTCCTTATACTGCGTCTGGCAGTTGTTCGTATCCTCGCACACTAGGGGAGCGAACAGAGGTAGGAGCTTTGTGCGGCTTACGCTGCTGTTCGTCTCTTTTGCACCACTAGAAGAGCGGACCTAGGCAGGTGCCATATCTAGTGGTTCGTGTCCTCGCACACTAGTGGAGCGAACGCAGGTAGGAGCTTTGTGCGGCTTAAGCTGCTGTTCGTCTCTTTTGCACCACTAGAAGAGCGGACCTAGGTAGGTGCCATTTCGCACACATTGCCTTTGTCTCTGTGATTATTAACAGAGATCATTCCACACACCCTCCAAGTAAGGGAGGAATTGCTTTACTTACTTATTATATCCTTCTGTGAGTTAACAGAGGTATTGCACTCTGCCATAGTCTGCAGCAGAGTCTTTGCACGGTGGACCCTGACTGTCTGATACTCCTTTAAGTTATTATCAGACAGCCCCCCGTAACACCAAGGGAACAAAGTGCGTCTGTTTGCTGAACCTGTCAACCACCACCCACACAACAGTCTTAGCATTGGAGATAGGGAAATTGGTGATAAAATTCATGAACAAATGAGTCCAGGGTCTATCTGGAATTGGCAACGGAACCAATTCCCCGACCGGCCGGTTATGGGAGACTTTAGAGCAAGTACACGTATCATACGCAGACACAAACACGGTGACGTCAGAATACAAGGAGGGCCACCAAAACAACCTGGCAATAGCTCTCCTGGTGGCCGAGACACCGGTATGACTGCTAAGTGCAGAAACTCCTGGAGGACCCGTAACCTAACCTGAACAGGAACAAAGAGCTTGGTATCGGGTAACAAAGGAGGAGCAAGTGACTTGGCACCACAAATCTCCACCTCCAATTCGGAGGACACCCCAGCAACAACCACCTCGAGAGGAAGAATGGAGGAAGAAGGTTTGGGAGGTGATAGCTGCATGATAAGGCATCGGCCATAACATTCTTGGAATCGGGCCTAATGGTGATGGAAAAATGAAAACGTGAAAAAAAAAAAGCGACCACCTAGCCTGTCTAGAAGTTAAACGTTTGGCAGACTCGATATAAGACAGGTTCTTGTGGTCAGTAATCACCGTAATCCTATGGACAGCCCCCTCCAAAAAGTGCCACCATTCTTCAAAGGCCAATTTTATGGCCAACAATTCATGATTTCCCACATCATAATTCCTGTCGGCGGGGGGAAAATGTTTTAGAAAAAAATGCACATGGTCTTAAATTGGTTAAAGTAGCGGGTCCCTGGGATAACATTGCCCCAACCACCACCTCAGAGGCATCCATCTTCACAATGAATGTTTCCGAGAGATCGGGCTGAACAAGCACTAGAGTGGTCATGAAACATTCTTTTAACCTCATAAATGCTTCTATCACTAGAAATTACCAAACTTTAAGATCAGCCCCCGTGAGATCAGTGAGTGGCTTGACCACCTGAGAAAACCCCTTGATAAATTTCTGGTAATGGTAATAATTTGCGAAAACTATATAACGCTGCAGGCCCCTGAGATCTCTGGGTTGAACCCAGTTAACAATAACTTGTACCTTACTGGAGTCCATATGAAACCCATTGGCACAAAGGATAAACCCGAAAAAGGAGATTTCCTGGACATAAAAAGTATATTTCTCAGGTTTCATGAACAGGGAATTCTCCCGTAACCTACTAAGTACAGTACGTATATGACCAATGTGAGACTCTTTGTCGGATGAAAAAGTGAGAATATCACCTATGTATACCACAATAAAATGCCCAATGAGATCAGAAAATAGGTTGTTTATGAAGTTCTGAAAAATGGCAGGTGCGTTAGTAAGACCGAAAGGCATGACTAAGTTTTCAAACAAACCGTCTGAGGTGAGAAATGCCGTTTTCCACTCATCCCCTTCCCATATGCGAATGAGGTTATAGGCTCCCCTGAGATCCAACTTGGAGAACCACTTTGCTCCGGTTATTCAGTTCACGAAGATCAAAGCATGGGCTTAGGCCACCATGTTTTTTCTTAACAAAAAAGAACCCAGCCGCAATGGGCGAGACAGAGGGACGACTATAACCTTTGCACAGACTATCAGAGATGTAATTTTTCATAGCAGTGCATTCCGGGCCAGAAATATTGTACAAACGGGCTTTGGGTAATTTAGCTCCCGGAATCAGGTTAATAGTACAATCATAGGGGCGATGTGGTGGCAAGACCTTAGCCTCTTTTTCAGAAAATACGTCTTCAAAATCTTTCAGGTACCACAGAATACCCTCCAAATTAGTAAGACACTTGTACAGTAGAAAGACAAGCATTAGAACACTTAGGACCCCATTTCATAATATCACGAGATTCCCAATCAATAACACGGTTATACATCTGTAACCAAGGGAATGCAGGCACCAGTCCCGCCGGGAGATTGTCCATGACGTGACATGAGATAAATTCCTGATGCAGGGACCCCACTTTAAGGAGAAATTCCTCTGAAACAAATTCAACAACATTCTGGGACAATGGTGTCTGATCAATAGCAACAAGGTTAACAGGAGTCTCTAACCTAACTGTCCCTATCTTAGCTTTGGATGCCAGACTCTCAACAGTACTCTTCAGCAGTGCGTCTGCTCTGAGAGAGCTCCATGATCGTGTCCTCCGCCACCATGACTCTGTCCGTTTCGTCATAGATAAGTCCTAGGACGTGAAAAAAATCTATCCACAGACGTACATTCAGGGGCTGTCTGGGGTAATGAAAAAGCCCAAGTCTGAGGACCCTCCCTGAGTAGTAAGATAATTATCCCCACCCATTGACTTTTGTTCTCTGAGGATCGGGGACTAAGGGAAAAAAGTAACTTACAGTTCTCCTTAAAGGAGTGAAACTTTTCCTTCTCTCCGGAGAATGTATCAGAGAGCCTTACCGTGGGCTCAGAAGCAAATAGCGAGATATCAGTGAGCTTAGGTTGTCTAACGGCAGACTGTGCCATGGAACCTTGGAAGGCTTTAACAGCACCCGTTAGCTCTCCCTGAAGCTGGTTATGTGACGTGGCCAGGGCCCTATGTTCTAAGGACAAATCCTGCTTCATTTGGGTCAGAATTGACATCTGATCAGCCAGGGTATGTAATGGGTCCATAGAGGAAAGAAGTAGGGCCAGTGATAATGTCAGGCTGCACTGCTGAAGTTACTGAAGCCATAGGTAATGTAGCTTCAGAGTGCAGTTTAGCAAGCAACCACTAGGGGTCAGCAGAGTATTCAGTAATCCGAGTCTGCAGCATCAGGTCAAAGACAGAAGCCCGGGGAGAGACAAATCGTGGTCAGAAGCTAGCAAACAGTCAGGAGCCAAAGAGACGCGTACAAACCAAAAGGGAGAGACGAGAGACGAATGACGGAGTCAGGAGCGAGGATACAGTTCAGCGGCCAGGAACTCCAAATACAGATAAGGGAGGAGGACAAACAGGTTAGGACAGGGGAAAACAGCAGACAGGCATGGGTAGTCAGGGAACAGGATGAGAAGACAAACGGGGAGGGTAAAAGTCAGGACACAGTAGCAAGGAGGCAGGACAGATCGGGAACACTCACCAGAGCCAGTACACACTGCAAGGCAGAAATATCACTGGCGCTGAACCATAGGTGCAGTTGCAAGGTATAGTGTCCTGGGATCCAAAACAAAGCAGCGGAAGTTAACCCCTGACATGACCAGGCCGGAGCTCGGTGAAATCATAACAAGAAAAAGGTGGCCTGGATTCTTAGTTCACTTGGCTGATTGAAGGGGCTGCGACACTAGTGCCAGTGCTACAACTTCTTATATTTCCGGTAGGTTCACGCTTTAATGCACTAAACGTCTTGTAGTAGAGGAGACAGTTATTGCAGTGTTGTCCCATTTACTTGAATGAGAGAACACTGTAACCATCTCCAACAGCTGCTCAGGTGGGTTGACGAAGGTCAGACCATGCTGACCTAATTTTGATGGCAGTCAATTTTGAGAAGCTAAAGAACCCTAATTTACTAATCTAAAAACCAATTGATACTAAACTAACCAACTGAAAATGTAGAAGTCTCAGCAATGTGCCCCATACAAGTGCATCTCACTAAATTAGTATACCCACAAGAAGTTAATTTATTTCAGTAATCCAATAGAGAAAGGGAAACGCATATATTATATAGAGTCATTACACACAGAGTGATCTATTTCAAGTGTTTATTTCTGTTAATGTTGATGATTATGGCTTACAGCCAATGAGAATCCAAGAGTCATTATCTCAGAAAATTAGAATATTATATAAGACCAACTGAAAAAATATTAAACTCAGAAATGTTGGCCTACTGAAAAGTCTGTACAGTAAATGCACTCAATACTTGGTCAGGGCTCTTTTGCATGAATTACTGCATCAATGCAGCGTGGCATGGAGGCGATCAGCCTGTGGCACTGCTGAAGTGTTATGGAAGCCCAGGAAGCTCATCTGCATTGTTGGGTCTGGTGTCTCTCATCTTCCTCTTGACGATACCCAATAGATTCTCTATGAAGTTTACGTCAGGCGTGTTTGTTGCTGGCCAATCAAGCACAGAGATACTGTGGTTATTAAACCAGGTATTGGTAGATTTGGCAGTGTGGACAGGTGCAAAGTGCTGCTGGAAAATAAATTTCCATCTCCAAAAAGCTTGTCAGCAGAGGGAAGCATGAAGCGCTCTAAAATTTCCTGGCAGACGGCTGTGCTGATTGTGGTCTTGATAAAACACAGTGGACCTACACCAGCAGATGACATGGCCCCCCCCAAACATCACTGATTGTGGAAACTTCACACTAGACCTCAAGCAGCTTGGATTGTGGCCTCTCCACTCTTCCTCCAGACTCTGGGACCTTGATTTCCAAATGAAATGCAAAATTTACTTTCATCTGAAAATAACACCTTGGACCACTGAGCAACAGTCCAGTTCTTTTTTTCCTTGGCCCAGGTAAGACGCTTCTTGCATTGTCTATTGGTCATGAGTGGCTTGACACAAGGAATGTGACAAGTGTAGCCTGCTGAACCAGCCTAAGGGACCATTTTAAATGCTTTGGAAGCCTTTGCAGGTGTTTTGTGTTAATTATTCTAATTTATTGAGATAATGACTTTTGGATTTTCTTTGGCTGTAAGCCATAATCATCAACATTAACAGAAATAAACACTTGAAAGAGATTACTCTGTTTGTAATGTCCGTATTTTTCGGACTATTAGATGCACCGGACTATAAGACGCACCCTGGTTTTAGAGGAGGAAAATAGAAAAATAAAATTTTAAGCAAAAAATGTGGTCATGACACACTGTTATGGGGCGAGGATCTGCTGCTGACACTATTATGGGGGTAATGTCACCACATTTTCTACTAAGGTACCCCATCTTGGTAATGATCCTCCTGCCTTGTATATAATCCCCATCCTTGTATATATATGTCCCTCATCCTGGTATAGCCCTATCCTGCTATATACCGCCATCCTGATATAGCTCCCATCCTGCTACATAGCGCCATCCTGGTATATGCCCTCATTCTGCTATATACCCCCATCCTGCTATATACTGCCATCCTGGCATATGCCCTCATCCTGCCATATACCCCAATCCTGCTATATACTGCCATCCTGCTATATAACCCCATCCTGCTATATACTGCCATCCTGGTATATGCCCTCATCCTGCTATATACCGCCATCCTGGTATATACCTCCATCCTGCTACATAGCGCCATCTTGGTATATGCCCTCATCCTGCTATATACCCCCATCCTAGTATATACCCTCATCCTGGTATATGCCCTCATCCTGTTATATACCCCATCCTGCTATATGGCCTGCATCCTGTGGCACATAAAAAAAATAAATGTTTATACTCACCTTTCCTCACTCCAGCAGCATCGCATGTCTTCTTGTCCGTGCAACGCCGTTGATCTGTTTGGAGCCGTCACCGTTCCCTGCAGCATCACGATGTCCTCCTCGCTGATGTGTGTAGAGCGATGCACACAGCGATGTAGTCATCGCCGTGCGCACCGCTCTCCACACACAGCAGTGGCCAGCAGACAGGAGGACATCGCGATGCTGCAGGGAACGGTGACAGGTGAGTATACTTATTCACTGCATCCCGCGCTGATGATGATGCGCAGGGAGCAGTGGATACAGCCGCACATGATCACTCCAGGCTGTAGTTGCCAGGCTGTTAATTATGAACACATCCCCCGCCCATCACCCCACCCACCTGTCAGCGCCGGCTTCAGCGCTGAGAGATGATGGGCGAGAGGATGGGAGTGCATATGAAATGAGCGGGCCTACGTGGTCACGGCAGGCGCTGCTACAGCCTGCGCATGCTGCCGATGACCCGCTCCACCGCAACACCCTCATTCCCCGCAGCCCTACATTCAGACTATAAGACGCACCCCCCACTTTCCCCCAACATTTGTGGGGGGGGGGGCGTCCTATAGTCCGAAAAATACGGTATGTGTTTCCCTTTTTAGATTGAATTACTGAAATAAATTAGCTTTTTGATGATATTCTAATTTATTGAGATGCACTTGAGATGCACTATTACCATTTATACTTGTTGATTTATATCATTATACAGCAATGTGCAAAATAATAGCAATTTGTTTAAAGCAACAGAAAAAGCTCAATCCTCCTTTCAAGCAGATTGAGGTCTGGGGATCTAATAAGCCACTTCATAACATCAGTCTTGTTGGTCCAAGAACCAGGACGTTGCCTGCTTGCTGGTGTGTTTGAGGTCATTGTCCTGCTTGAAACATCAATTCTTCTTCAGCATAAGGCAACATAACCTCTTCCTGTATTTTGATATATTAAACTAGTCCATGGTTTCTGGTATTCGATAAATGGGCCCAACTCCAGAGTATGGGAAACATCCCCAAACCAGTATGCTGGCACCTCCATGTTTTACAGTCTTTACAGTGTACTGTGGGTTGATTTTTTTATTTTTAGGTTGTCTCACAAGCTTTCTGTGATCTTTAAACCTTATAAGAACAATCTTGCTCTCATCTTTTACTTGTCCCTATTATCTATACCCCTTTCACATGTAAAGTGCCATGGAATAAATGGCGATATAAAAATACATAATAATAATAATTTGTCCATAGAATGTTGCAACACTTCTCTTTAGGCCAGTCAATGTGTTCTTTGAGAAACTGTAACCTTTTCAGAACGTCTTTTTTCAGCAATAGTACTTTATAAGGGTTTCTTGAAAATAGTTTGGCTTCATGTAGGCATCTTCTGATGGTTCTACTACTCGCAGGTAACGGAAGATCTTCTTTGATCTCCCTGGAGCTGAGTATTTTCTGCACTTTTTATGTTTTACCCTCTTCAATCAACTTCTTGATCAAGGTTCTTTCTCCTTCGGTACAATGTCTGGAACAATCCATTTTACTTATGGAGTAAGGGCTTAAACCAGCAGGTTGAAATAGAAAAAAAAAACCACACTTGTCCCGGAATAAAATCCCAAAAATTTTTATTCAACAGATAGAATACATCCAAAAAATACTTCCAAGGTACAGAGCATAGGCTAGAAGCAAGCAGTTTTTTGGCTTTTATTCCAGGACAAGTGCTGTTTTTTTCTATATCTATTTGCTGGAGTCTTTTCCATGCACTATATGGCTGAGCTGATTCTGGTTTTTTTATTGTTAAACCAGAAGGTTGAACATTTGCTACCCTTCTCTGTTAATATGGACCATAATTGATACCTGGTTTCCACATAATGAATGACGTCACTAATTGAACTCCGCATACTGCTATTAAATAGAACACCCTCCTTTCATTAAATGAGTCATGTACACAAAATTAGCAGCGTGCATGTCATGACAGTGTGGATTCTGTTGGTTGCCCATTACTCGCTTACACCTAGTCATCAATTTTTTCCCATGTTGTATTTTTTCTGTCAACATTAATTGTTAAACATAGTGATGTTAGACTGCTATTAATTTACACATAACTGTACATGAGAATTCACATTTGTGGCAGTTTTGCACCAACTTTTGATGTGTACTTTTATTACATTAAAATATTATTAAAGGAAACCAGTAACATTGTATGTCACATTGTACATGTGGTCTATGGACAGCATGGTATAGAGAAAAAAATCTGAGCAGCTTTATATAATTTGTATGCTATTCATTAGAATCCCTGGTGTTTGTATACATATCAGTCCAGTGGGCAGTGCTACTAGTGATTGACAGCTATTCCTGCGTGCACAGTCTTACAGTGACTGCCCCCTGGACTCATAAGCATGCAAACACCAGGAATGTGTCCCATTCGTGTCTGAACATGCTACTATAACCCCGTCCCCCCCATCCCCTGGTTACTAAGGGCCGTCACAGTACTGCTGGACATCAGTAGTGTGTGGGTGTATAGGTTTCAGATTGCTTAGACTAGTTTTCCCTATTACTATACTTGTGTTATATTGCAGTGAGCTAGCAGGTAATTAACTCACTGCTGGGAGCCATGGTTGGGTCTCCCTTCAATATAAACCCCAGCAGACTGATTCTAGTCACCAGTTATTTAGTTTGTATTCAGCTAGTCACAGACTCCCTGACTTAGTTTCTTGATATGTTTTGTATTTCCTGTGTTCTGACTTCAGCTTGTATTTTGTCTACCCACTTCTCTCCTGAATTTGTACCTGACACAGCTTCTCTGCTTTGACCCTGCTTGGTGACCATTCCTGCCTCTGGTTCACACTTTCAGCCAGCCGCCCTTCCATGGCAGCAATCTACTGGACCCCATTGTAAGTCCAGATCCGTGTAAAATCCGGGGTTAAAAGGTGTTGGAATTTCAGAGCCTTTCTGAGATAGCGATTTTAAGCCTGTGGCAGAAGTAACAGAATAACTGGCCCAAAGTAAATTATGGATCACCTCCAATCAGTGGTGGGTCACTTAGTCCAGAGTCTTGCAGGGCGGTTTCAGCTGTTATGAACATAAATCACTCACACAATGGAAAAGGGGAAGGCGCGGCTACACCCAACTGGTCCCTGTATAGACCTTAGCCGCACAACTAACAGCACCCCCTCGGACCTGGCTCTCTAAAAGGCCATCAAGAGGTTTCTTGTGCCTCTTTAAGAACCAGAGGGGAGGCCGCCACAACTTGCATACAAAAGGAAAGGGAGGTATGCAGGAACAAACCAAAAGCCAGTGTGAGGTAAACTGAAGCAAGTTCAAATAAGATGAAAGGTTGTGGGCTGGGAAGGAAAACACACTGACTCACAGCAAACACACATCTGGTATGTACTTCTCAGCTAAACCCCTAAGATGAAGGGCTGGAACTCCTAGGAACAAGTCCATATAGAAATATAGCCAGCAAGGAGATGCAGTCAGAGGTGAACATTAGTGATGAGCGAGCTGTACCATGCTCGGATGCTTGGTACTCACCTTTGGCAATTGGATGCTCACATGGGCTCACTCATGTACCGAGTATAATGGAAGTCAACGGGAAACTCAAGCATTTTTTCGGTAGATCTTCTGTAAAAATGCTCAAGTTCTCCATTGACTTCCATTATATTTGGCACATGAATCAAGCACGTCCAAACATCCTACTGCTCGTTATGAGTACCAAGCACCTAAGCATGGTAGTGCTTGCTCATCACTAGTGAACATATATAACCCAACCCAGAATGTGGTAGGACAAACAATAATGGGAAATGAGAAACACTTGGAGAGGCGCAAAACAAGAACGAAAAACAAAGACCATAGGAAGACCATCAGCATATGGGCAGGAAAGAAAAGGCAGCAGCCCAGATGAATTGACCATGAAAACACAGGTCACCTGATCGAATCCCCAAATTGAACCTTGACAGCATCCATCCTTTCAAGGGTCCTATGGACTCTCAGAAGCCCCTACTGTCTGATGTCGCTGATGGAACTCCCTCACAAGTCGATCCGTATACAGATCCTACTAATCAACCTAGGAGCTTTCTTCAGGACCATAACCCTTCCACTTACTGAGATACTGTAGATGGTGCCTGACTTTCCTGAAACTAAAGAATTTGCTCTACCTTATACACCCAGTAAGCTTCCAAATTCACCTCAAATAAGTCTTGGAGACCAGGTGTCCCACCAAATGTTTTTAAAGGTAAGAGTAGAAAAAAATGATTGATTCTCTAGGCAATAGGAAGTTGCAATTTAAAGGGTATCTGGCAGCAGGTTTTTGCTATGTAAACTGAGGACAGCATGCTGTAAAGCTTAAAAAACAAACATCAACTGTGCCTCTCTTATCAGGCTCCATTTGTTACTTACTTAAAGTTAAAGGCTTTATCATTTGGTGAATATCATTGCTAAGACTAGCTGGCTCATGCATGGCAGTCCTGCACACCCCCTGCTGTGATTGACACCTCACTGTCAATGTACAATTTCTATTGAGATCCTTGTGTGGGGTGGGACAGCTCCCTGGGCTTAGCTACATAACCTAAGCTAAAAAATTCAGATTGTGTCAGAGTGGCTGCAGCTAGTAATCTATGTGATACACCTTTGGATGCAGAATTTCTTTGCTTACATCATGCTACTCTCAGATAAGTTAGAAAAACCTGCTGCTGGATTCCCTTTAACTGTCACAGCATTAAGTATTTTCATCATTTTATAAGGACCTACAAACTTAGATGCAAACTTCCTAGACGTTACCTTTAAGCCTAGATTCTTAAAGGACAACCACACGAAATCCTCCACCTTGCAATCCAGAAAAGTTCCCAAAAACTGGATGGTAACCCTCACAACAAAAAAAAAGATGAGAATACAGTAACCACGGATGTACAGTTAGCACAAGACAAAAACTCCACCCTGTCTTACTGATTTGAGGAAACAGAACTGAAATACTGCTCTACCTCTTGTTTCATCCTTTCAGTTTGTTGCAGGAAACCTTACCTGAGGAAAAGGACAGTTTGATACCAAACCTAGAGCAAAAACTACTCCAAAAGTTAGCCAGAAATTGAGTCCCTCCATCAAAAATAATGTTTTGAGAACTCTATGCAATTTAACTAATTGAGAAAGAAACAAAGTTGTTAAGCTTTTAGCAGTTGCCAACTTTTTAAGTAGGACCAAATGAACCATTTAGCTAAACCAGTCCACCACAACCCACATGTGTATTATTGCCAGAGCTAGGCAAGTCGATGGTAAAGTCCAAGGACAAATGGGTCCTGGGCTGCAACATAATATTGTTAGACAAGAAGTAACCTACTGGAGTTTGACAAGAGACTTTAACCCTGGCTCAGACTCTTCATTTATGGACATATTCTTCAATCTCCCTATCAACATTCTGCCAGCAAAAGGACCTTGAAAGAGATTTCCAAGAGGAAGAAAAACCCAGATGACCATTTAAATGCAGTCATACACTTCATTAGGCAGATCTACGTCTAAAGAGGGTGGTACATAAAGTTTGTTTATAGGTAAATCTTCCCGTGCACTGTCCTGAGCATCCTGAATAAGATTCTGAGATCTACCAACCACAACCCCCTCACTAAGAATCTTGATTGGCTTTTCATTCTTCAATTTCAAAACAAAACTTCAGTCTTCACATTCTTACATTTGGGGAGATAAGTAATGACAAAATCAAACTGAGCAAAATAAAGGGACTCTCGAGTCTGTCTTGTGTTTAAGCACTTATCAGCGTCAATATACATCAGGGTCATATGATCGGTAAAGACAGACACCTTATGTGTTGCCCCTCTCTAATCAATGTCTCCATTCGTCAAAGGCTGTCTTCAATGCCAAAAGTTCTCAGTCACCTATGTAGTAATTAGATTCCGCTTGAATGAGCTTCTATGAGTAAAACGCACAAGGAAGTAGATGCCCACGTTTTCTTTGCGAAAGAACATCTCCCATTCCAAAAGAGGGAGCAATTAAGAAAGGCAAATTGGCCTCAGGTTGACTGAGAACAGTAGCCTTAGAGAAAGCTGTCTTGAGGACCGAAAAAAACGTATACCACCTTTAACCACCTCTGCTGACCAATAAGAAAAATCTGTTCCCCTCTAAGTCATGTCAGTTAAAGGCTTAGCTATGATCGAAAAGTCCTTTAAAAAATTCCGATAAAATTTAGCAAAACAAAGAAATCTCAGCAAAGCTTTTAGGTTACTTGGTTGAAGTTTGAACCCAATCAAGGACTGTGTGCACCTTAACAGGGTCCATCCCAAACTCTGATACAGAAACGATATGTCCTAAGAACTAGACTTGCTGTACTTCAAATTGACATTATTCAAAATTATCAAATGTGGTTGTCATGTAGAACCAGAGAACCTGACTGATATGCTCATGATGTTCCTTCTGAGTGTGTAAGTAAATCAATATGTCATCCAGATAAACTACCCCAAATCTATCCACCAGAGAGCAAAAAATGTAATTTATGAAAATTTGAAAGACTGCCTGAGCATTGTTTGACCGAAATTACATCATCACATTTTAAAAATGACCTTCAGGCGTATTAAATGCAGTCTTCCATTTGTCACCCTAGCAAACGTGTACTAAGTTATATGCCCCTTTCAAGTAAAGTTTGAAAACCCTTTTAGCTCCAGATAATTCGATAATTGGTTAGAAAGAACAGGTATAGCAGGCAAAGGGTAAGTACTACAAAGCTTAATTTTGTTGATCTCTCTAAACTCCAAACATGGAGACAACCCTCCATTTTCTTTTTCTTTTTAAACTTCTTATTAGATTTTAAAATAGTATAAAAAGTACATTAAAAATAATGTTTAATGCAATACTGATCCTCTCTGTCCCAGCGGCCAGCTGCCTCTATGTGCGGGTGGCCTGCTTGCAGGCTGCCACTCTGTGCGGGCTTGCAGCCGGGTGGCTGTGTGGACTGCAGTGGCTTTGCGGCTGGTGTCCCAGTCTTTCTGCAGTCTGGGCTTCAAATGATGGTGCCTGGAGTCAGCGCATGTGCAGATGGAGCTCTTGGAAGAGAGCTCCATCAGTGCATGCGCCGCTCCGGGCGCCATTTCTTTGAAGCCCAGACCGCGGACACTGGGAAACTCGCTGCACCATCCTGCTCCACTACACAACCACCGCAGCTTCCGTTGCCACAGACCCGCCGCCTCCACTGGCAGCACTGACCCGCCGCCGCCGCCACTGCCAGCAGTGACCCTCTACTGCCGACAGCATTTACCCGCTGCTGCCAGGACTGACCTGCTGCCAGCACTGACTCGCCGCCACTGCTAGTACAGCCTCTGCTTCCTGTGACCCCGCTCCACCACCGCTGCCGCCCCCCTCTGGTAAGACAACACCGGAGTATAAGACAGACATCATTTTTTTTTTAACCTTTTTTTATCTCTAAATTTGGGGTGCGTTTTATAATCCGGTGCGTCTTATAAAACGAAAAATAAGTTACTACCTTTTTTATTAGATGGCATCTGCCTGAGAAAGAGAAAGTAAGATGTTTCCAGGATTGGAGCAGGTGAGTCAGAGACACTTTAATGGGTTTATAACTCAACTTGTAAAGCATTGAAGAATCGGCTGGGAGTTGGATACCAAAATATTTGATTGATTTATTACTCCATTTAAAAGGGAATGAGGTGTCATCACACCTGCCTGACTTGAATTGGGCTAACGCCTCTGATTTGCTATAATTAATTTTAAACCCTGTGACCCCGCCAAAATCATTTAGTGTATTCATTATCACCGATATTGCTTGCACGAGATTGGTTATAAACAATAGTATATCGTCTGCAAAGGCTAATAACTTTATTAACATTGAGCCTATTTTCACAACTTGAAATTCCGATAAGTTATGAAGGGACCTCAGAAGGGGATCCAAAGCTAAATTGAACAGTAAAGGTGACAGCAGGCATCCCTGCCTTATACTTCTCCGAATCTCAAAAGATTGGGAGGGTGCATTGTTTATTGACAGTTTAGACTTTATAGATCATTTTGATGGCTTTGCAGAAACAAGGTCCAAATTGTTGAGTTTCTAAAATGCTATGAAGGTAATCCCACGAGATTCTATCAAAAGCCTTAGCGGCATCTAAATTTACCATTAACTGTTTGGTGTGTCTATGTCGCCTACCGTACGATATTGCTCTAAGTGCCGTTCTGATGTTATATGTGATGGATTTCCATGTATGAATCCCGTTTGGGAGGGAAGTATGAGTTCTGGAATTATTTGTTGTAACCGAGATGCCAGAATTTTGGTAATAAAAATTTAAGTCCGAATTGAGCAGGGATATGGGTCTATAACCTTCTTCCGGTGTTTGCCTGGTTTGGGTAATACAATAATGCTTGCATCATTGAACACGTCAGGGATATTCTTGGTTGTGATTATATCGTTAAACATTGAACACAGATATGCTCCTATTGAGGGTCCCAGTATCTTGTAATATTTATTAATGAATCCATCTGGGCCCGGGGTTTTAGTTAATTTAAGGGTAAGCACACACGACGAGTAAAACGGAGTGAGTGGAATGCGATAAAAAAATTTGCATTCCACCCGAACCCATGTTACTCTATGGGGCCGCACCTATGAGCAATTTTTTTTTCTCCCCTAATCGGACCGAGAAAACAGTTGCAACATGCTGCAGGTGGAATCCAATTCAGTTTCACTCGCACCCATACAAGTCTATGGATGCGAGAGAAACATTGCATTGCTCTCGCATTACAACGGTGTAATGTGAATGCAGTGAGAGAACAGAAGCATTTGACAGTGGAGGAGATGGGGAGATAAATCCCTCCCTCCCCTCCGCAGCGTTCGCCCCCCTCCTCTGCGGCTGTGCTGTGATTGCAGGATCGCAGTACAGTGGCATGACAGTCGCATGACACTTGGCTTACACTTCAGCAGAGCGGGAGCCGAGTGTTATGCGATTCACTCGCATTAATTCTCGTGTGGCCCCAGCCTAAGGGTGGCAGTGGCTTGTTTAAATTCCGAAATGTGTCTAGGGTTATGGAGTAAGGATCTTTGGTCTGCTGTAAGGGCTGGGGCTAATGTATTCTGCAAGAAAATTGTTTCTTTATTCATCCTCCCTGATTCTGCCTTGTATAAAGAGCCAAAAAAAATCTCCTCCAAAATCTTCTCATCATTTGATATTATTGTGCGGTCCTTTTTAGTTTTGTGGATTCTAGTGGAGGGTGTAAAGGGTTTTGTTAGGAAAGCTAGTAACCTACCAGGCTTATTCCTCAATCTAAAATATCTATGTTTTTGATAAACAAGGTCATTAAGTGCTGTTTCATGAGCCAAGGTGTCTGCTGTCTCTTTAGGTTCTAAAAATTGTTGTTTTGTTGCTGGAGTGTTATGATATTTAAAATTTTAGTATGTCTGAGTAAGCAACTTGTGTGCTGATAATGTTCATTCCAATAACTTTTTCCTTTTGTGACTAACAAAGGAAATTATCTGACTCCTCATTACAGCTTTAGAGGCTGCCCAAAACAAAAGGGTATTTTCACGATGTTCACTGTTGTTATAAAAGCTCCAACAGTTTTGTAAAGAATTTTTAAAATCTTCAGATTTATACAAATAACATGGTAACTGCCATCTTCTCTCCTGCACCACCGCATTACCTAGTGAGGATTTAAAAGTGATCAGCGCATGATCCGATATTTGAATATCTAAAATGCTGGAGGATATCAAGTGTGGCAACACCGAGGAGCTCATCAGCCAATAGTCTATTGTATGTGTGTTGTGTATATGCGAGTAGTGTGAGTAAGCCTTATCTATTGGATGTTGGAGCCACCACGTATCTATTACATTTAGATGATCCATGAGGTGTTGTAAGCAGTTGTGTGGTGTGGAGAAACAAGATGACTGAGCATTTGATTTGTCTAAAACTGCATCATATACCACATTGAAGTCACCTCCTATAATTATGTTAGGGGTCTCCCAACTCTATATGCAGTCCAGCAGTCTAGATCGGAACTGGGGATCAGGGATATTAACTTTTACCAAAAGGAATCTCGCCATAGGTTCATCCATCACCTCCATCACCTCATGAACAACATGTTTGTTAATTGGTATAGCTACCCTTCTTTGTTTTCTGGTATATGATGTCTCGGCACATATGACGTACTTTCTACTATGAAGAAGCGGGTAATTACCCCTGATCCAGTGCGTTTCCTGTAGGACTACAATATGAACGTTTAAGCGATGCAAGTAATTTAAGATTTTCTTCCTTCTTACTGGAGAATTTAATCCATTGACGTTCCATGAGCACCAATATAATGAGTGTATCGTAGACACATTTGTAACCTCAGAATCCGCCATTAACCTATTCCCAATCGAGGAAATTACCGGGAAATCAAATGAAAGCAATTTGGAATTCCCCACCCATCCCAGCGAGTTAGTGCGGCAATCCCATTAACCAACAAGTCATAGGTACGCATGCAGGGCCACCAGTTACCCCATATTTGTAACAAAAAGCTGCTTAAAACATCACAATTATTTACCCATAAGGCAATTACTGCAACATTAACAAACAAAAACGTAAATGTTTAGAAAATGAAAATGAGAACAGTGACGTCACATAGTTATATTTCTGTAGCAGCAGTTAGTGAAGTCCCATCTTTCATTTGCAAATGTAATATAAAAGTCAGATTAGGATCCTCAAAAGACCAATTTTTCCCCTCTGCAGTGAAATGAAGAATGGCTGGGTACTGTTGACTGAAATGGATGCTCTTTTCCAACAAGATCTTACATGCTAGGCAAAAAGCTTTAGCTGAGTATTCCTGAAAAAGAAGGAGCTTGCTATTATTGTATGTTAAAGTCCGTTTTTTCTCCATTTTCTTTTTAACAAAAAATAAAACAAAACAGCAACTGGAGAGGTGGTTGGCCATATATGCTCCTTAGCCAAACTATTCTGAATATACTCTATAAGGACCTTCTCTCTGGAAGAGGAAAATTAAACAAAAACATTTTAGGCATTTTAGTTCCTGATATGTAGTCGATAGTACAATCATATGACCTATGGTTTGGAAGAATATCACAGAAGTCCTAAATGAATTCTGGAAGGCGAGTACTCTTGGAACCCAAGGATCTCAATAACCATCCAGAAAAGCAAAAGTCACCCCATTACCTAATCTCTTGCGCAGTGGCGTAGCTGCTGCTTTTGCCGCCCGGGGCGGTCGTCAAATTTGCCGCCCCCCTCCGTTGGTCGTCGATAATCCAGAAACTTTCAAAAATCCGGAAAACCATCAAAATATTTATTTTTCATGGAACTACAATCAAAGATCTAATTGTAGACTGCTGCTATTAGTCCTAGACTTTCACCTTTTTACACACATGTAGGCCTATTATACACACACACACAGCTCTGCTGCATGCATAAATACAGACACACACAGCTCTGCTGCATACAGGCAGACACAACTCTGCTGCATACCTACAGACACACACAGCTCTGCTGCATACATACAGACACACACAGCTCTACTGCATACATACAGACACACAGGTCTGCTGCATACATACAGACAGACACACACAACTCTACTGCATACATACAGACACACACAGCTCTACTGCATACATACAGACACACACAGCTCTGCTGCATACATACAGACACATAACTCTGCTGCATACATACAGACAGACACACAACTCTGCTGCATACATACAGACACACACATCTCTGCTGCATACATACAGACACACACAGCTCTGCTGAATACATACAGACACACACACAGCTCTGCTGCATACATACAGACACACACACAGCTCTGCTGCATACATACAGACACACACAACTCTGCTGCATACATACAGACACACACAACTCTGCTGCATACATACAGACACACACAACTCTGCTGCATACATACAGACACACAACTCTGCTGCATACATACAGACACACACAACTCTGCTGCATACATACAGACACACACAGCTCTGCTGCATACATACAGACACACACACAGCTCTGCTGCATACATACAGACACACACAGCTCTACTGCATACATACAGACAGACACAGCTCTACTGCATACATACAGACAGAGCTCTACTGCATACATACAGACACACAGCTCTACTGCATACATACAGACAGACACAGCTCTACTGCATACATACATACAGACAGACAGACAGACAGACAACTCTGCAGCATACATACAGACAGACAACTCTGCAGCATACATACAGACAGACACAACTCTGTAGCTGCTGCATACATGCATGCATACAAACACACACAACTCTGTAGCTGCTGCATACATGCATACATACAGACACACACAACTCTGTAGCTGCTGCATACATGCATGCATACAGACACACACAACTCTGTAGCTGCTGCATACATGCATACAGACACACACAACTCTGTAGCTGCTGCATACATGCATGCATACAGACACACACAACTCTGTAGCTGCTGCATACATGCATACATACAGACACACACAACTCTGTAGCTGCTGCATACATGCATGCATACAGACACACAACTCTGTAGCTGCTGCATACATACACAACTCTTAGCTGCTGCATAGATGCATACATACACACACAACTCTGCTACATACAGACAGACACAGCTCTACTGCATACATACATACACACACAACTCTGCTGCACATATAGACACACACGCGGCTTTTGGGGGCCCGTACACACGGCTGCTGCAGAGCTGAGGCTGCAACAAGCACAGGGCAAATGTAGCAGAGCTGAGGCTGCACCAAGCACAGGGCAGATGTAGCAGAGCTGAGGCTGCACCAAGCACAGGGCAGATGTAACAGAGCTGAGGCTGCACGAAGCACAGGGCAGATGTAGCAGAGCTGAGGCTGCACCAAGCACAGGGCAGATGTAGCAGAGCTGAGGCTGCACCAAGCACAGGGCAGATGTAGCAGAGCTGAGCCTGCACAAAGCACAGGGCAGATGTAGCAGAGCTGAGCCTGCACCAAGCACAGGGCAGATGTAGTAGAGCTGAGCCTGCACCAAGCACAGGGCAGATGTAGCAGAGCTGAGCCAGCACTAAGCACAGGGCAGATGTAGCAGAGCTGAGCCTGCACCAAGCACAGGGCAGATGTAGCAGAGCTGAGCCTCCACCAAGCACAGGGCAGATGTAGCAGAGCTGAGCCTGCACCAAGCACAGGGCAGATGTAGCAGAGCTGTGGCTGCACCAAGCACAGGGCAGATGTAGCAGAGCTGAGGCTGCACCAAGCACAGGGCAGATGTAGCAGAGCTGAGGCTGCACCAAGCACAGGGCAGATGTAGCAGAGCTGAGGCTGCACCAAGCACAGGGCAGATGTAGCAGAGCTGAGGCTGCACCAAGCACAGGGCAGATGTAGCAGAGCTGAGCCTGCACCAAGCACAGGGCAGATGTAGAAGAGCTGAGGCTGCACCAAGCACAGGGCAGATGTAGCAGAGCTGAGGCTGCACCAAGCACAGGGCAGATGTAGCAGAGCTGAGCCTGCACCAAGCACAGGGCAGATGTAGCAGAGCTGAGCCTGCACCAAGCACAGGGCAGATGTAGCAGAGCTGAGCCTGCACCAAGCACAGGGCAGATGTAGCAGAGCTGAGCCTGCACCGACACACATGCTCCTGGGGGATGAAAGCCCATGCAGCTCACTGGGGCCCATAAACCGGGTGGCTGGGAGGGAGTATACAGGTCGAGGGGGGGAGGGGGGTAGCACTTACCGCTCGGTCACGGAGGAGAGGGGGCCCACACAGCGCCGGAGGCAGGCGCTGTGCTGGGGGTCGCTGGCTGGCACTCCTTCATCTGTGGGACTGAGCAGGATGCCGGGCGGTAGCTCCGCCCACAGATGAAGCTCAATCCAGCAGGACGCTGTGGTCTGCATGCCTTAAAGTGACGGCAGCCACAGCTTCCTGCCGAGGACTCTGGTCCCCGGAACGCGGCCCGGGGGCAGCAGAACTGAAGGCGAGTGGCCAAAATGCCGCCCCCCTGACACGTGCCGTCCGGGGCGGACCGCCCCCTCCGCTCCCCCTTTACTACGCCACTGCTCTTGCGTCTCCAAATTGATTACCGGTTTGGGCTTAATTAATCATGGCAGACCTACCACTAATGTTGCAGGTAGAGAAGGAAAAACCATGAATGAAATGGATTCACTATGTAATAATCCTACCTTCATACATACATTCTCAAGTGTTAACTTCCCTATTTCACAATGACAGGTTACTTTATCAATTTCTGACACTTGAATGGGAAGGCCGAGATAAGATAAATTATAACTGCAGTTTACAGCAAAATCATGATCAATTAGATTCAAGGTGAAATCTGAATTCACAATTGCAGGCGTAAACATAAAACCAGACTTAAGGCTGCTTTACATGGTGCGACCGATTGTGCGATTTCACAATCGATCGTACCCGCCCCCGTCCTTTTTGCGTCACGGGCAAATCGCTGCCCGTGTCGCACAAAGACAGTAACCCCCGTCACACATACTTACCTCTCGTGCGACCTCGCTGTGGGCGGCGAACGTCCACTTCCTGGAGTGGGAGGGACGTTCGGCGTCACAGCGACATCACACGCCCGCCGGCCAATGGAAGCGGAGGGGCGGAGATGAGCGGGACGTAAACATCCCGCCCACCTCCTTCCTTCACATAGCCGGCGGCGGCCGCGTGACGCAGGTGAGCTGCTGTTCATCGTTCCCGGGGTGTCACACGGAGCGGCGTGTGCTACCCCGGAAACGATGAACAACTAAATTAAACGATATTATGGAACCTAGCGAGCAGTACACGACTCACGATTTGTGAGCGATACTGCGTCGCTAGGAGGTGTCACACAGGCCGGCATCGCCAGTGATGCCGGATGTGCGTCACAAAAACCGTGACCCCGACGATCTATAGCATGATAGATTGTCTGGTGTAAAGCAGCCTTTAGGCTCTGTGCGCACTAGAAAATGGAATTATCTTAAGAAAATTTCGCAGCTCTGAAAGATTACCGCACCTGCGGTAAAAAAAACGCAGCAAACCGCACCCAAAAACCGCATGCGGTTTTACCACGGTGTGCCGCGGTTTTACGTGGTATTGGTGCAGTTTTTCCACGGGTTGTTCCGTGCGGCTTTTGACCATTATCTATGGCAAAAAACGCAGGTACCTGCAGAAAAGAAGTGACATGCAATTCTTTTTGCGGCAGAAAACATGGAGCAAAACCTGCTGGTGAAAAAAAATGCAGTGTGCGCACAGCATTTTTTTCTTACCTAGGTTTTGCTGGGGAAGGACAGCAGAAAGGTTATGAACATTTTCTGCAGCAAAACATGCAGCAAAAACACGGCAAAAACCGCAGCGTGTGCGCAGAGGGCCTTAATCTCCAAGGATACTTGTAAAAAATGCTAGGTGCTCGTACAAGAGACAATGTTACACTCTTGGAACCTGCATCTTTACATTTAAGAGTATCCTCTTTATAATGGTCATCTCAAAACCAAAGAAGGATCCTCTTCAGTTTAAAATCTACACTTATCTCACTGTTGAAGGTGGACGTCAAATTGTTGACCTCGATTCTAGTTGCCAGAATTAATAGGTGTCTACCAGCGCTTATTAACCCTGACCAGGTAGGCTTCATCCCATCTCGTCAGGCCCATGGCAATATTCGTAAAAACCTGATTGTCCACTAAATCGAAATCCCCATTACTCCTTCTTGCTCTTGATATAGAAAAAGCCTTTGATTCTGTACTATTGCCTTACCTACTTAAAGTTCTAGATAGGCTGGGCTTTTCCACCCAGTTGATACAAGCCATAAACCTGTTATATAATAAGCCCACGGCCTATTTGAAACTTCCAACCACAGCCCCTCAACTGATTCTTATAGCCAGAGGCACTAGACAAGGGTGTCTCTTATCTCCGGTCCTATTTGCATTGTTAATAGAACCGCTTGCCCAGGCCATTAGACTCCATCCAGACATTACAGGACAGGAAATTGGCCCCAACGTCTACAAGCTAAGTCTCTTCGATGATCGTTTAATGCTTACCATCACTAACCTGCACACGTGCCTCCCAAATTTGTTTTCCCTCCTCCATCAGTTTGAATCAATTTCGGGTCTTAAAGTAAACATTGATAAAACAGAAGCCTTATTTCTAAACACCCCAATAAATCAGCAGAATGCCATTCTGGCGAAATTCAAATTCCAGAGACAGAGCCATTTTGTCTCCTACCTTGGTGTGAGGCTGGCTTCCCATAGAAACTCCCTTTTTAAATGGAATTATTCCCTTCTTATGCAGAAAATGTTGCAGGACTTTAAAAAATGGTAGCAACTATCCATCTAATTTTCGGGAAGGATCCACGCAGTAAAAGTAAATACACTCCCCCAATTACTCTACCTCTTTTGCTCTCTTCCTATTTTTCTCCCACAGAGCGTTTTTAAACTCATTAATTCAGCAGTCTTCAACTTTATATGGGACAATAAAAGAGCCAGGATCTCTTTGTACACCTTGTTTAGGCATAAATAACAAGGTGGGGGTCTCCCTCCCAAATTTTTCTCACTCCTATAAGGCTGTGTTCATCTTGCGTAACTCTCGAGACTCTCAATGCATGAGTGGGCTCTGAGATGAGTTAACATGGAAAACGCCTTGCTGGCTCCATACACGCTGAGAAGCCTTAAATGGATGACGGGTCCGCTCTCTCTTAGGATATTAGATTTTGCCTCTTCTCCCATAACACTATCATGCTATGGAGGACTGCCCGGTTTAAATTTCAGCTTCAGTCGAACCCATCCCCCTTACTTAGCCTCTTCAACAACCCTATGTTCCCCCCAGGGATCGACGAGAGTAGATTTGCTTGGTGGAAATGTAAGGGCGTTACACAGTTGGGTCACCTAGCCCCTTTCTACAGCCTCTATTCCAAGCAAGAGTTTGTGGCACAGTTTGCTCCCCCTATTTCATAGCACTTCAGGATTGAGCAGATATACCACTTTGTCTGTTCACTCCTGGGTGACCGGTGAACTCTCTCCCCAACGAGTTTTGAGAGGTCCTGTATTTATGACCCGGTGGCTAAAGGCACAAGCTCCTTGATCTATACTAAATCGTCCACCCCTTGACATTTAATTAAAGATCATGGATCACTGAGAGGCAGACCTGGGGTTCACAATGTTGGTGGATATGTGGAGAGGGTATTATGAAGCTATCACTAAGGGGAGCCTGAAGAAACATCTCAAGGGTACCAAATTTCACACCATTTCTGATGCCATGGCTGGTACGGATGCCTGGTTTGAGGCACAACCAAAATCCTTCTTTTTGCTAGGCTTATACAACTCGGAATACCAATGTAAGAAGTGTGTTGACATCAGTGGAGAGTATGTGGAATAAATGTAAGGTTTCATCATCCTATCTCGTGTCTTTCTGGGTAAAGCCAAAGACTTAGGGCTCATTCAGACGACCGTTCCATTTGTCCTGGTCAGTTTCTGTTTTTTTGCCGACCTACTCACAGGACCATCTTTTCAATGTCTTTTGTGTAGGATCGGATGGCACACAGAAGCACTTTCGTGTGCATCTGATCCTACAAAAAAACACATCGGATGCCATATGTCCATTCTGTTATTATGGAACATGTCCTATTCTGTTTCGTAATTGCGGACCGTGACACAATACAAGTCTATAGGTCCGCAAAATCCCCAGAAGCCACACAGAAACACTTCATTGTGGCTTCCGTCAGGTGCCCCTGCAGTCAGTGTTCCACTCCTGCGCCAGCCTCGCAGCTGCTCGCACTGCAGTGTATCAGCATTTGCCCGAACAGCAATGCAAACAGCCATAGGGATGACGACATCAGGAGGTTAGTTAAATTCATTACCTGCTCTGATGAAGTCCACTGCACTCCTGACATCAGTGCTCATCACTGACTTCCATGCCCGCCGCGTTCTCACATCAACTCTCGCAGGCGGCCCAAGACTGTGACTAGCGGTGATGCCACAAGATCCCGCGAGACTTGAGGTGAGACTGCGGCGGTCACTGAACTCAGTGACAAGCGCTGACGTCATGAGTTCAGTGGCGTTTAACACCGCAGGTAATGTACCTAGCTAACTTCAGGACATCGGCGCTTGTCATGCCCTGCAGTAACCTGGCCTGACCTAATGATATTAGCTCAGGCCACTGCACTGCTCTCCCAGCCAATGGATAACATTCTGTTCCTCATTGACTGGGACAGTGAGTATGAATCGTCACGGGACCCCCTTATTGGATTACGCCAGACCCGGATTTGATTTTTCAAATGTTTCCAATAAATTGGTGAAAGAGGGAATGTGTTTGGGAGTGTTCTTTAAAATAAAAGTTTGTTTGTCATCTATTTTTTTTTATTACTGACTGGGTTAGTGATGTCGGGTATCTGATAGATTCCGTGACATTATAACCCTAGGGCTTGATGTCAGGTGACGTTACACAGCTGGTATCAACCCCATATATTACCCCGTTTGCCACCACACCAGGGCAACGGGATGAGCTGGGACGAAGTACCAGGATTGGCACATCTAATGAATGTGCCACTTCTGGGGCAGCTGCGGCCTACTATTTTTAGGCTGGGGAGGGTCCAATAACCGTAGACCTCCCTAGTCTGAAAATACCAGACCACAGCTGTCCGTTTTATCTTGGCTGGTGATCCACTTTGGTAGGGACCCCACGTTTTTTGTTTTACATTATTTATTTACTGTAAAATAACAGCGTGGGGTGCCCTCTGTTTTGGATTACCAGCCAATGTAAAGCTGCCAGCTGTGGTCTGCAGGCTGCAGCCATCTGCTTTACTCTAGCTGGCTACAAAAAATAGGGGGGACTCCACGTCATTTTTTTTCAATTATTTATTTTTTTGGCTAAATACAAGGCTAAGCACACTCAAGGGTTCAAGATTACATAATGCAGGGGAGTGGAACATTATATATGTTTTTCTCATCTCTCTATGACGAGTGCTGACATCATGAGGTTAGCTAAGTTCATTACCTGCGGTGATGATTTCTGCTGAACTCATGATGTCAGTGCTCATCACTGAGTTCCATGGTCCGCCGTGTTCTCACATAGAGTATTGCGGGCTGTGACTAGTGGTGACGTCGCTCAGGTGATCTGCGGTCACAGCTGGAGTCCTCCACCGGTGACCGGAAATCACCGCGTGGCTCACTTCACTTGCAGCCTGAATATCACAGCAGGCAGTCATGTTCTATGGCTCTCGCAGTGAGATTCAGATGTAGCAGTGCTGGAAGCGGCGGCCCTTGTGTGGATTACGTCAGACCTGGAGGGGTGTTTGGGGTGTTAATAAAGTGGTGAAAGAGGTTGCTTTTTTTGTCTTTTATTTCAAATAAAGGATTTTTTAGGTGTTTGAGTTTATTTAGTTTCACTTACAGATTACTGATGAGGAGTGTCTCAAAGACACCTGCCATCACTAATCTAGGACTTAAGGCTGCTTTACACCAGGCAATCTATCGTGCGATAGATCGTCGGGGTCACGGTTTTTGTGACGCACATCCGGCATCGCTGGCGATGCCGGCCTGTGTGACACCTCCTAGCGACGCAGTATCGCTCACAAATCGTGAGTCGGGTACTGCTCGTTAGGTTCCATAATATCGGTTACTTTAGTTGACCATCGTTTCCGTGGTAGCACACGTCACTCCGTGTGACACCACGGGAACGATGAGCAGCTCACCTGCCTCCCGCGGCCGCCGCCGGCTCTATGTGGAAGGAAGGAGGTGGGCGGGATGTTTACGTCCCGCTCATCTCCGCCCCTCCGCTTCTATTGGCCGGCGGCCGTGTGACGTCGCTGTGACGCCGAATGTCCCTCCCACTCCAGGAAGTGGACTTTCGCCGCCCACAGCGAGGTCGCACGAGAGGTAAGTATGTGTGACGGGAGTTACTACCTTTGTGCGACACGGGCAGCGATTTGCCCGTGACGCAAAAAGGACGGGGGCGGGTACGATCGATTGTGAAATCGCACAATCGGTCGTACCGTGTAAAGCAGGCTTTAGTGGCAGCTATGGGCTGCTATTAACTCCTTATTATCTCGATTGCCACCGCACCAGGGCAATCGTGAAGAGCCGGGTAAAGTCTAATGGATGCGGCAATCCCGGGTGACTGCTGGCTAATATTTTTAGGCCGGGGAGCTCACAATAATGTGAGTCTCCCCAGGCTGAGAATACCAGCCCCCAGCTGTGAGGGTTTATTTTGGCTGGGTGTCAAAATTGGGGGGGACCGCACACCGTTTTTTGAAATTATTTATTTTACTGTACGATATAGACCCGCCCACTGGCGGCTGTGAATGGTTGCAGTCAGACAGCTGTAACTCAGCATAGGGGCGCATCTGACTGCAACCAATCACAGACGCCAGTGAGTGAGGGAAGCAGTAAATATGTATGAGCCTAATGAGCGGTCGACTTGGGAAGAAGAAAGAGCTGCCTTGGGAGCAATTTGAGCCGCCCTGGTGATCAGTGAGTTTTTAGCGCTTGCTCCTACCCCTTTGCGCCGAATTCTGTTCCCCTTAGACTTTACATGGGGACCAGCATCTGGCCAGATACCGTGGCCTGTATGTAACCCTCCTTCCATTTTTTTTTTGCGGTCTGCAAAAAAATTGGAAGTCACACAGATGGCACACGGACCATATACGGTGCTTAACGGAACGGATGCAGTTATTACATGGATGTCACATGGATGCATCCGTGGAAAAACAGGACCATTATCAGCAGCCCCTCGTACAAAGGGAAAGGAAATTATGTTGTAACAAACTGAAAGCCAGCGAGAGATAAACTGAAACATATTCTTGTAAGGTGAAAGAATTAGGGTCTGGGAAGGAGAACACACCGAATCACAACAGACACAACTGGTGTTTACTTCACAGATTAATCCTAAAATGAAGGGCTGGAATTCCACATTGAAATATAGCCAGCAATAATAAGCAATGAGGGGTGAACGTATATACATATATAACACAACCCAGAATGTGATAAGGCAAACAATGATGGGAAAATTAGAAACACCTGCAGCAGAGCATATCAGAAAGGAAAACAATGACCTTAGGAACCATCAGCATTCAGACAGAGGAACCAACCACAAAACCACAAGTCATTGGATTGAATCCCCAAATGAGCCATGACATCAGCATTATCAAGCCGCTGCAGCACTTTTCTTGACAACTTTTGAGCCCAACGTTAACCTGCCTGACAGATTTTCAGGTGACCCAAATTATTTTTTTTTCGTTTGGGAAAATTGGCACTTGTATTTCATGCTTCATCCACTCATCATTTCTGTAACGCTGGCATCCCTGCAGGGATGCTGACATACTAAATGCCGCGGCCGGGTTGCACCCTCCCTCTCCTCTCCACGGCTGTCCACATGCTTCCCTGCTGCTATCTCCTGGTCCCGGTGCTTGCTCATGCCACACAGGTCCCCTGGGTGTGTGTTCAGGGTGCGCGCGCACTCTCCTTCCCTTTAAAAGGGACAGCGCACCATTTACCAGAAGTGCCTCTCAGCCTATGGCAAGGGGAGGTGCCTGAGCAACAAATTTAGTTAGTTTACTGCCTGCTTGCTAGCTAAGTTTCAGGTCTGTACCTGTACCTTTGCTCACCTTCCTATACCTGTCAGTATCTGCTGTTGTAACCTCCATATATGCCTGCACTAGCCATCCAGTCTGCATTAGCTGTCCCGGCTGCACCTGTCTGCTTGAGAGACTGTACCTGTCTGCACCTGAGCCCATCCTTGCATCCACGTCCCTGGAAGTCTGCTGCCTCAGTCCTGGACACTGTCCTGGGACTGGTACCTGGCAGCCAAGGTTATGGCGAACAACCGGTAAGCACTTAGTTAAGCCCCTTCCTCGTCTGGGTAAGCCCAGGTCCTCCCTATGTAAGAAGAGATCCAGCGCAGAAAGGAAGGCACTCTTCAATATAAATTTCCATATGGTTTATTCCATGTGCACACATGTGAAAGGTAGGTACAAACTGCCCCTAAGCAGGGGAAAAAATGACTAGCGACTCGTTTCGACCGTATTACACGGTCTTAGTCAGGTCCTCCCTGTGGTTCAGTGGGTCCACTCATGCTCGCCTCACAGGCGAGCACTAAAATTTGCCTGCTGCAGGGTTAGGCTTGGTCTCTTTCTTTACTCCCTGACTTTCCACAACGTGCAACAGTAGACTTGTTTATTGAGGCCTTCGAGTTCCTATTTTAGGACCCGGACTGTGTAGATTACCCAGAAAGTAAACTTCCAGTCCTTTAACAGGGGCAATGTACAGCTGAAGATTACTTTAGTGAATTTTGGCGTTGACTGAATGTCATTTGGAATGACTAGGTCTTTGGCCATTAGTTTTTTTTTCTGGACTCTCTGACCAAATCAAGGTTATATTAGTGAAGTTCCCTTCTGATTCCTTGGCTATCCACCTTCATCGGCAGTTGAGTAAATGGAGACACAAGCATGCTGCTGACTGCACCTCCACCAATACTATACTTACCACAGATTCTTGTCATCATTCACTGTATGTAGCCAGAAACATTTCTGTGGGAGAATTGATAACAATGAAGTGGAACAGTTCTAAGGATTCAACCTACAGTGATGTCAAATATAAAATATGTTCTAGACTTCACAGTAGAGGCTATCGTAAGTGGACACTAGACAGAACATTGTCAATAGTGGACAACATAGAACGAAATCATTTGCTAAAGAATAAATAGTATAAACCCAATCATAAACAATCTATTATTTATTTTTCTACAATGTTTAGTTTACAGTTCAATGAAATTACAGGTATTAAAAAATACTTACCTATCTTAAATCAGCATTTGAAAGATAAAGTGACCAAATATAAAATACAGTTCATTGCTAGGAAAGCACCCACTTTACAGGACATTTTATCACCCAGTCATGTTTGGAATTGTTTGGGATATAATAATACCTGGTTGAATCTAAATGGATTCTTCAAATGCGGGGCAACCAGATTTCAGTTGCTATCAACAACAATGTGTTCACAATTAATAATTTCATAAATTGCAACACTGTTTTTGTGATCTACCTGATAAACTGCCTGATATGTAAAATCTAATGCGTAGGATGTACTACGAGTGCTTGAAAAGACGCATCTGTAAACAGCTGTTGAATGCGGTCAATCCCAATGCGGTGTCAGCTTCTGCGGTTTCCAGAGTTTTCTAAAACCCATCGAGGAGATTTGATGGGCTTCAGGTTTATGAGCATAGAGAGAGTCACTAAACCTGCTAAAGGTGTTGATCATAGGCGGAAACGTTTAAACAGGGAGACAAAATGGATCTTTACTTTGCAAAGCCAGGCACCGGAAGGTTTGAATAACAGACAGGATCTTATTAGATTATATTAATAGATTTCTTTTGGCTAGTTTGTAGGATGTAGACCATTGGAAATGTTTCATATTTACTTATATTGACTCATATTTATGTACTTATGGGTTTACTCCTCTATTTAATCTATAGTATGTAACATGTTTTCGTTATTTTATAATTGCTGATTTTTTCCCTTTAGTATTCCCCTGCTATTTAAGTAACCATTACCTCCATATATAGTTACTCATTTTTTTACATATTATTTTGGTCATGATTCGAAACCGTTTATAACGGTAATCATTACTATTCAGTTGTGTAGATCTTATTACTGGAGTTTCTTCTAGGTAGGCTTTTAATATATTAGTAGTGGTGAGTGAGTTTATCTACAAAGACCATGAGGAAGGCTGTAAAGCTGAAACGCGTAGTCTGCCCATAACTGCATTACAATATTGCCTCTTAGTGTTACTTTGTCTCACGATTTTAAAGATGGAATAAAAGTTGCTTTTTAAGGATTTGCTGGTTTGCTCGCTGGATTTTCTACTGCTATTTCCCTCAATTCATTTGTGTCGGTGAGGTCCCACCTTTATCCGGGTGTAACCTCCTGAACTTGAATCAACACATAGTTAAGACGTGCCTTAATGGTAAGCTGGTTATTTTTTTTAATTTTTTTTTTGCAAAAAATGACATAGATTCAAAATATAAAGTACCAACAAGCAGGGACACCTCCTCAGTGACATACTTCATCACCCCCTGTATGAGAAGTGTATCAATAGCAGTGCCTTTCAACAAAAATTTTAGTAAGGGTAAACTAAGATCCTCTGCCACTTTGGCATCAACAAAATTGTCAAAAAACTGAAATCAATAAAGGCCTTGAGCCACATAGATTTTGGTAGAGAAGACAAATAGGAAGCAATAATTTTGCAGAATCGTAAGGAAATACTGTACCTTTGCACCCAGGTGGGCATTTCGGAACCCATCTAGGTGCTGGCGACTTATGACAGCGGTTCCAGACTTTATACAGTTGCTAAAATTCAATTTGTGTCCCTTGGACCATTGTTGTTGATCGGAGTTAGTTATCCCATTTGGCATGGGCTCCCCATAACAGTAATAGATATACTAGCAACTGTGGAAAAAAATAAGACAGTCCCTGAAAATAAGTCCTAGGCCATTTTATGGAGCAAAAGAAAATACAAGACCCTGTCTTATTTTTGATCCAACATCACCGAGCCCAGCCTCAGTCTTCCTGAGTGACTGGGCTGTGGGTGGAGTTTCACTGCACATCACAGCCTAGCATCACTCCTGCTTGCGGTGCTCTTCAGCAAAGGAGAGAGCGCGCGACATGCTGGACTGTGATGCTGGGCTGTGTTAAGCAGTGAAACGCCGCCCACAGTCCAGTCACTCAGGGAGACTGTGGCCGGGCTCAGTGATGACCTGACATCACTGGATCTCAGAGGTCACGGAACCCCGGGGTCACGCCATGGGGATGAGCGGACCACAGCAGTTCCACTCTAAGGCACAATTGGCTGAACAAAGTATTTGACAAAAGACTTCCCTATCAGTTTTAAAGGGATGTGTCCACTATTGCACAGTAGTGAACCACTCCTTTAAGCACTCTTATATGGTCAAATGAGAATCTTTTGGGGGGCATGAATTCTCACCACAGATCTGTCAGATAATCTGTAATAGGGCAGCAAAAACATCAATTTGCACATTATATAAAGAGAATTAATATAAAATCTTACTGTTCTGGTATCATACACCAGATCTCTTGCATAAACTTAACCCCCTGTTTCTGGATGTCTGCTGGTCCTGTGAGACCTTGTCGGATATGTTAAGTTATATTTTTTGGTCATGCCCTGGAATTCTAGGGTTCTGGCTGTCAATTAATCCAAAAGGTGCAAAACATGGAGGTTCCTCTAGATCCTTTGATTTACATCCTCAATGTTTCTCACAGAGGGATGGGTAAAATCTCCTCTAAACTGCTCCTTCATATGTTAATGGTGGCTAGATGCTTGATTGCTCTCTATTGAAAGAACTGCCCTTTTTTTTGGATTTGCTTTACAAAATCTCTGATGATCAGAGGATGGAATACATGATGGCAATCCTGAATGATCTATTTTAGACAATTTGAGCACCTTTGGATTTTTGGACTCAATATAATGGTTAAGTGTATATTCCTTCCTCAACCCCATACTCCCTCTGTGTCTTTTGTTTATAAAGTCTTTGGTTATGTTATAGATTGGATATAGAGGAGTAATGTATTTTAGTACTAAGTAGTGCTCTTTAGGGTACATTGCTTATGTTGATCTGACATCACTTCCAGTTGACCCCACATCACCGTGGCTGGCCCCAGTCTCCCTGAGTGGCTGGGCTGTGGGTGGAGTTTCCCCGCAAGCAGGAATGATGCTGGGCTGTGATGTCGAGGGAAACTCTACTCACAGCCCAGGCACTCAGGGAGTCTGGGGCCAGCCGTGGTGATGTGGGGTCAATTGTAAGTTAACATCACCGAATTTGAGAGGTCACAGAGCCCGGGGTCACACGATGGGGATGAGTAGACAGCAATAGTGCTGCTCACAGGCAGAATTACCAACACAAGGTATTTGAGAGAAGCCTTGTTTCTGAACGTTATATTAATGTGGCCAGTAATACTAGGTAGTGAACCACACCTTTACAGATGTTTTGCATTGTTGTCTATTAGCCCTATGTTGACTTTGTTGACCTTTCCCCAGTCATACAAACTGTATACAAATGTTATTTTTTTCTGTTTTTCAACGTACACTGTGTGCAGAATTATTAGGCAAATGAGTATTTTGATCACAAGATAATTTTTATATATGTTGTCCTACTCCAAGCTGTATAGGCTTGAGAGCCAACTACCAATTAAGTAAATTAGATAATTAAATAAATTAGATAAAGTAAATCAGGTAATGTGCATCTCTGTAATGAGGAGGGGTGTGGTGTAATGACATCAAAGGTGTACTTAATTATTAGGCAACTTCCTTTCCTTTGGCAAAATGGGTCAGAAGAGAGATTGGATGGGCTCTGAAAAGTTCAAAATTGTGAGATGTCTTGCAGAGGGATGCAGCAGTCTTGAAATGGCCAAACTTTTGAAGCGTGATCACCGAACAATCAGGCGTTTCATGGCAAATAGCCAACAGGGTCGCAAGAAGCGTGTTGGGCAAAAAAGGCGCAAAATAATTGCCCATGAATTGAGGAAAATCAAGCGAGAAGCTGTCAAGATGTCATTTGCCACCAGTTTGGCCATATTTCAGAGCTGCAACGTTACTGGAGTATCAAAAAGCACAAGGTGTGCCATACTCAGGGATATGGCTAAGGTAAAGAAAGCTGAAAAACTACCACCTTTGAACAAGAAACATAAGATAAAACGTCAAGACTGGGCCAAGAAATATCTTAAGACTGATTTTTCAAAGGTTTTATGGACTGATGAAATGAGAGTGACTCTTGATGGGCCAGATGGATGGGCCAGAGGCTGGATCAGTAAAGGGCAGAGAGCGCCACTCCGACTCATACGCCAGCAAGGTGGAGGTGGGGTACTGGTATGGGCTGGTATCATCAAAGATGAACCTGTGGGACCTTTTCGGCTTGAGGATGGAGAGAAGCTCAACTCCCAGACCCACTGCCAGTTTCTTGAAGACAACTTCTTCAAGCAGTGGTACAGGAAGAAGTCGGTATCATTCAAGAAAAACATGATTTTCATGCAGGACAATACTCCATCACAAGCATCCAACTACTCCACAGCATGGCTGGCCAGTAAAGGTCTAAAAGATGAAAAAATAATGACATGGCCCCCTTGTTCACCTGATCTGGACCCCATAGAGAACCTGTGGTCCCTCATAAAATGTAAGATCTACAGGGAGGGAAAACAGTACACCTCTCGGAACAGGTGGCTGCTGCACGCAATGTTGATCGTGAACAGATCAAGCAACTGACAGAATCTATTGATGGTAGGCTGTTGAGTGTCATCATAAAGAAAGGTGGCTATATTGGTCACTCATTTTTTGGGGTTTTGCTTTTGCATGTCAGAAATGTTTATTTCTAAATTTTGTGCAGTTATATTGGTTTACCTGGTGAAAATAAACAAGTGAGATGGGAATATATTTGGTTTTTATTAAGTTGTCTATTAATTCTGCACAGTAATAGTTACCTGCTCAAACAGATATCCTCCTAAGATAGCCAAATCTAAAAAAACAACCCTACTCCAACTTCCAAAAATATTAAGCTTTGATATTTATGAGTCTTTTGGGTTGATTGAGAACATAGTTGTTGATCAATTATCAAAAAAATCCTCTAAAATACAACTTGCCTAATAATTCTGCACACATTGTATGTGATTTATAATCAGCATAAAAATGTCAATAAAAATTACAGTTTAAAAAATAATTATTTCACTGCTGTGCATTTGCAATGCATATTTTGTTTTAAGGCAAGAATCACAAATCAAGCAGATAAAGTTCATCCAATATTACCCTGTTGCTCTTTCTTTCTGAAATTTCAAGGATTTTTTCTCCTCATTTAGGTTACGTGATCTCTTAGTGTCCTCCTTTACTTAGCTGTATATTTTTTGAAGGGGTCATCCCAGTAACCAAAGGTTTCTGTATTTTGAAATTTTATGGACTATACCGCGGGAGCAGGAGGATGCAAAATTTCCTATCACAGAAATGCCACATTCACAAAGCCATATGTCACAGTCAAATTACAGAACATGATGTATGGTCTGTCCAGAGATCTCCTTACCAGGACTTGACAACCTTATACGTGACTATGAGGCTGTCAGAATCAAGTGAGGAAACCTACAGGCAGACCATTCATCATGGTCTGTACTTTGACCGTGACACATGGGTATGAATGCAGCATTACTATAAAGGAGTCCTAGATTTTGCAGCGAGCCAGTGATAGATGCAAAAAAATCATGTGATGCTTTATTCAAAAAGAGAATAAAAAAATAGTTCACATACAGATGGTAAATTAGGCAGAGGTGAGATATCATCTGCAAGGAGTGAAAATGAGACGCGTTTCGACTTCACCTTCTTCAGAGTCATAATGAAAGTTTCTGACTCCTTAGGAAGCTAAAAACATGGGATAAGTGACAAAGAGAAACAAGAAGAAACAAGAAACAAGAAACAAATTATCACTATCACTAATTGTTTCTACATCACTTTCCCCATGTTTTTAGCCTCCTGAGGAGTCAGAAACTTTCATTATAACTGTGAAGAAGGAGTAGCTGAAACGAGTCTCATTTTTATTCCTTGCAGACAAGATCTCACCTCTGCCTAATTTACCATCTGTATGTGAACGATTTTGTTATACTCTTTTTGAATAAAGCATCACATAATTTTTTTGCATCTATCACTGGCTCGCTGGAAAATCTTGGACTCCTTTACATTAAGCGTGGCTCTTGCCTCTAATCCAACACTGAGCCTTCAATATGGAGAGCGGCATATAGATGGACATTTATAAGCGGTAACTTGGCAATCTTTGTCTTTTTTTAATGCAGCATTACTGGTGATGGATAGCGCTGGTCACTCAATTATAATGCAGTAGATCACAGTTCGGCCTGCTGACTATATACTGGTATTAGCTTATTTAGGAGAATATAGAGAAGAGGATAATCACTCTGTCTTCACAGCAGGCAGAGCTGGTACGTACTGGCTATAGCTGCCCATTTCATGGAATTGAGTATAGATTAATAAAAATACAAGATAAAATCTGGAAATCAAGATGAAGACTAAAGAATAGCAAATAGTAGGGTGAAGTGTACAGTGTGATAGACAATCTGGTGGGGATACAGGAATGGCAAAATAGCGCACTGCTGGGTTAACCCTTAATGAGTTATGACGTACATTTTCATCATAGATGGGTAAAAAAATGTATGAAGTAGGCTCAGGAACAGAGCCTGCATTAGAAAGTAGCTCTTTCACTGGCACTACAGGCTCCAGGTATTAGCAACTTCATCGGACTAAAGTCACATCAGATCAATGATCCATCTCCAGGTCACGTATGTGGAAGCAAGGGTAGCGGTGCTTAGCTTATAGAAAGATATATTCCGTAGTCCAAAATAGAAAATAATTTTACTTGGTGCCAGCGGATAGTCCTCTTCCAATGGGTACTTGAGAAAGCGTGTGTTAACATGAAACATCGTTGGCCGACAGGGATTGTGTCTGCCGTCACAGCTTTTGTATTTGTTTTAAGAATAGACAGCACTATACATTGGTACCTAGTGCCGCAATTTTCTATTTTTCATGACAGAGCCTGCTTTATACCAGGCAGATGACGGCTGTGATACATACACGACATTTTCCTGTAACTGCAGCAACTGGAGTTTGCTCCAGTTGTCGCAGTTTAATAATTGAAATACCCCTGTCACTCTCTGATAGTGGCACTTAAAAGACATCAATAACAGTGCGTGTGATCACTGACTCACATGGGCACCCCCAAGACACAATCACTTGGAACCGATGGGTAACCATGATAGCCCGGGGCCTGATGCCATTGTGGTCCTCCTGTAAAATTTAGCCATAAACTGAACTCTATAAGAGAACTCGCATTTCTCTATTCATTGCAATACCATGCTATAGTACAAGCAATAGCAGGTTCAAGTTCCCTAACTGGACTAAAACAAAAATTCAAATCACCGCTTTTTTAATTATTAAAATTAAAGACATTTTAAAAATAAACATATATTGTTTTTACTGTATCCAAAAAAGTTCAGTCTATCAAAATATAAAATGATTGAAATTGTACATTATAGTAATGTGCAGAATTACAGCACTGTGTTTAAAGGGAACCTGTCATCAGAAATTTGGCTTTCAACCTAAATGTTTCCCCCTCTGCAGCTCCTGTGCTGCATTCTAGTAAGGTTTCTATACTTTTTGTGCCCCCTTTTAAACCAAAATAAATACTTTATAAAGTTATACCTTTTGGTATGAAAATCTTGTAAATTCTCCATGGGGGCGGGCCGTCTGGTGTCCGTTGCTGTCCCTTACGCCGTCCCCCCACGCTCCAAATCATCCCTCAGGACATTGCCCACTGCGCCCGAGGTACCGTGCACACCAGGACACCTGGTGACGTCGCAGGCACGAGAATATGGGCGGCGCTGTGATTGCATCGCAAGTGCCCGCCCATACTCTCGTGGCCGCGCTCTCCCCTCTGTACGTCGTTCAGATCCTCTCCGCTTCTCCTGTGCTGTGCTGCTCCGCTCCTCCCATCTATTTCCTGCTGCAGGGTACGATGGGAAGGAGGTGACGTCTGGTCATTTGGCCGGCGCAGAACGTTGGAGGAAGAGGGGAAAGTGCGGTCACGAGGTTATGGGCGGCACTTGCTGATGACACTCACAGCACCGCCCATAACCTCGTGCCTGCGCAAAACATCACCAGCGGTCACACGTGCACGCAGTGACCTCGGGCGCCCAGGGGCGGCGTCCTGAGCTTTGACATTCAGCGTTCGGGGGCGGCGTAAGTCGGCAGGAGGACAGTAACGGACACCAGACAGCCTGCCCCCATGGATAATTTACGAAATTTACATACGAAAAGGTACAACTTTATAAAGTGTTTATTTTGGTATAAAAGGGGCCAGAAAAACTATAGGAACCTTGTTAGAATGCAGCCCAGGAGCTGCAGAGGGGGAAACTTTTAGGTTTACAGGTAAATTTCTGATGACAGGTTCCCTTTAAAGCGACTGAGGAAAAAGGTCACTCCTCATCACAGCATTTATTTCTATATACACAAAGGCACTGCAGCACTGCACGTTCCTATCCAGATGAAATCAGGAACATAGTACGATATACATTTTTATACTGAAATAGAAAAAAAGGAATAATAGGCTTTTCAGAAAAATAGCAGTGTGCGGATTTTCATTTGCACACGAATATTTACAGCATAAAGTGAAATATGTTTACAGCTTTTCTTTTAATCCCTGAATTAATATTTAGTTGTGTAACCTTTATTTCTGATAACTGCTTTACATCTGTGTGGCATGGAGTCAGCTAACATCTGACACCCTAAGCTGCCCGGACTACATTCCACAGTTCTTTTGCATTCTTAGGTTTTCTATCTAAAACAGCATTTTTGATGTCACTCCACAAATTCTCAAATCAGATTGAGGTATTGAGATTGTCAGTCTGAAACCATTATGTTGCCCACTTGCTGGTATTTTGGGGGTCGTTGTCCTGCTGAAACACCCATTTAAAAGGGAAATTATTCATCATAAGGCAACATAACCTCTTCCAGTATTTAGATGTATTCAAACTGGTCCATGGTGCCTGATATTCCATAAATGGCCCCGGAGTATGGGAACCTTACCAAACCAGTATGCTGGCACCTCCATGGTTTACAGACTTTACAGTGTACTGTGGGTTGAATTCTGTATTTTTGGGTCGTCTCACAAGCTTTCTGCAATTTTTAGATCCAATAAGAACAATCTTGCTCTCATCTGTCCATACAATATTGCAGCACTTCTCTTTAGGCCAGTCAATGTGTTCTCTGGCAAACTAACCTTTTCAGCACGTCTTTTTTTCAGCAATGGTACTTTACGAGGCTTTCTTTTAAATAGTTTGGTTTCATGTAGGCATCTTTTGATGGTTCTACTACTCGCAAGTAACTGAAGATCTTCTTGATCTCCCTGGAGCTGTACATTGGATGCGGATGGTAGCATTTTTATTCTTACCACACGTTTCAGGTTTTGTTTTCCATTTTGAAGCATTGGAAATCTTTTTAGCTGAGCAGCCAATTATTTATTGCATTTCTTTATATGTTTTCCCTTTTCCAATCAACTTCTTGACCAAAGTTCTTTCTTGGTACAATATCTGGAACAACCCATTTTATTCACTGAGCAAGGGCTTAAACCAGCAGGTCAATAGAAAAGATTTAGCAGGCTCACCACTCAGTGATCTGGATCCACAGGTGCTGGGATGAAGTGGCTGGCGTCCACAATTCAATGCAAGAAAAGGATGAAGGAATCCCACACATCGTTCTTCATAAAATTCTTCAAGACTTTATTGACCCATTAAAATCCTTCTTTAAAATTGCGTATTCTGGGCATAAAACCCCGCCTTATGCATTTCAGACATTCGTCCTTACTCATAGGCAGCAACCAGCAGGTTGAACATTTGCTACCCTTCTTCTTTAAATATAGACCATAATTGACACTTGTTTTTTCACATAATGAATGACCTCAGTAATTGAACTCTGCTCTGCTATTACAAAGAACACCCCTCTTTCATTAAATGAGTCAATTACACCCAATTAGCAGCGTGGATGTCATGACTGTTGATTCTGTTGGTTGCTCATTTCCTACACCTAGTCATTATTTTTTCCCCATGTTTGATCTTTTCTGCCCAAAGCAGAAATTAATACATTAGTGATGATAAACTGCTATTATTTTCTACATAACTTTATGTAATATCAGGCCAATTTCAGCATTACACCACCAACAGAGTTGTGTGGGGCAAATAGAGAGACATTCTATTGGGACGTTTGGAGCATTGTACCAATGTGACAACATTTTGAAGTTTTGTGAAGGAAGTCATTGGCATTTTATGTGCCAAAGTGATCACCTTAATAAACCCTTCTGACAAGATCTAGATCAGAGGTCTCAAACATGCGGCCCGCGGGCCGCATGCGGCCCCCGAGGCTGCTTGTTGCAGCCCGCAGACTTCGTGACAATCACAGCTCTATGCCCGGGGGTCGGCGCCGGCAGGACTTTACTACAATTGAATCCATTTTTGGTGCCGCGCAGAGGAGCTGTCTTCACTATATCAATAGCTGCTGCCCGCCAATCAGATGCAAGGAAGTGGCTTTGCTGTATGAAGTCACCTCCTTGCATTTGATTAGCTAGCAGTAGCCATTAATATAGTGCAGACAGCTCCTCTGTGCAGCACCACAAATGATTCAATTGTAGTAAAGTCCTGCTGGCGTCGATCCCTAGGCATAGAGCTGTGATCGTCACGGGCCACAACAAGCAGGTACATGCTCACAATCAGGATCTGCTCCATCCTGTATGAGGCACGTCCTGACCTGCGGGGCCGCATGTCTCCTCCTTAGGAGACCGCAGCTGTCCGTGCCCACAATCAGGGTTCGGGGTGCTGCAGTGTCCTCGCTGTGTTCTCCCTAGGGAGGGCATGCGACTACGCAGCATAAATTCACATGCTGCGGCCTCTGCAAGCCGCATCGCAGGTCAGTTTTCACTGCTGGCCGCACAAGCACAGTGGGCAAGGGATTTTTAGAAATCCCATCCACTCTGCTTGTACTGTACATCGCAGCGCTTTGGACGCAGCTGAAATATGTTGCATTCAAAATGCTGCAAACACTGATCGTGGGAACACGGAACAGAGGAAAGGTGAGGAGAATTTTTTTTTGCGTATTGCTAAAGGATGGCCACAATACCACAAGGATGAGTACAGTACTGCAGGACACAATACTACAGGGCACAATACTACAAGGATATGCACAGTACTGCAGGACACAATACTGCAGGACACAATACTGCCGGACACAATACTGCAGGGCACAAGGATGAGCACAATACTACAAGGATGGGTACACTACTGGGCAAAATACTACAAGGATGGGTACAATACTACCGGGCACAATACTACAAGGATGGGTACAATACTACTGGGCACAATACTACAAGGATGGGTACAATACAACTGGGAACAATACTACAAGGATGAGCACAATACTACTGGGCACAATACTACAAAGATGGGTACAATACTACTGGGCACAAAACCACAAGGATGGGCACAATACCACAAGAATGAGCACAATACTACTGGGCACAATGCTACAAGGATGAGCACAATACCACTGGGTACAATATTTCAAGGATGAGCACAATACTACTGGGCACAACACTACAGGGCAAAAGGATGGGCAGAATACTACAAGGATGAGCACAATACTACAAGGATGAGCACAATACTACTGAGCACAATATTACAAGGATGAGCACAATACTACTAGGCACAATACTACAAGGAAGGCTGCTAATTTTAAAGCCATATTACAAGAAGGTGATCAAATTCAAAATAAAGCATGAAATTTATTTTATTTTGCGCTAGTAAAAATGCTTTTTTTTATATATATATATATATATATATATATATATTGTGAGACTGTGACCGGGGTTATCTATGACGGCCGGTATGTCTCGCCCCGGTTGTGCTCACTCCATGATAGAAAGTAAATCCACTCTAGGGTTAATGCTGTTTCCCTACAGGCTGAAGGAAGGGTTAAATGGAAACAGGAACAAGGGCAGGTGTGCCGGGTGTGAGGGAGTGAACAGAACTCCCTGAGTTCTCTGCTGGAGAGGCACATGTATATTGTTGTAGACTTTTGTTTGGACATTAAAACCGTGTGCTGTGAACCTTAATGCCTGGATCCCGTGTCTTCTGCTGCGCAGCCGACCATGCTACCTCACAATATATATATATATATATATATATAAACTTAACAAAAAAGTGCAGGTTTATTCTAATAAACAAATAAAAAAAATTCAAAAAAGTGATCCAAAGATGTATAGAGAAAAACCATGGATTCATTAAAAATGTCACTTTGTCCTGCAAAGAATGCGGCCTCTCTCAATTTTTTTTTCTATATGCGGCCCATACACCCAGCTTAGTTTGAGACCTCTGATTTGAGACCCCTGACCTCTAGATTCTTGAATGCTGCCCCTATGCAATGTAGAACTGAATGTTGGAATTAAGTTAATGACATTCAGGAAGACACTTCTTTGAACATATTTCTGCAAATATTCTTATGTGGCCAAAGGAATTTATAACTTTAGATAGTTAGGGTCCCTCAGAGGCTGTTTAAGAGACTGGGATGCTGTGCCCTGCAGAGCCAGGTACTCTAAGCACTGCTGTGCAGGGAAAAATTAGTAGAGGGCATCACACTGTACCAGTTCTGTGGACCCTTTATTCTCCTTCCGTTTATCCTAATACTATAACACATCAGTTTATGAGATATGAAAATCACTTTAAACTCTTAACACCCCATAACAATATTCGTCATGGAGCAGGCCAGATATATCTGTTAGGAGCTGAGCCTATTCCAGATGCAATAGATGTTGGCTAAATTATATAACCATCATCCATTAACCATTTAAATGCTGCTGTCAATCTTTGATAGTGAAATTTAAATAGAAGGCACACAAGCTTTCACATAGCAGCTTCTATCTGACCCTGTTGTTGCTCGTAATTCAAAGGAGAACTAAATTTTTTCTATATCCCGCAATACTGTGATATTGCAGTATATAGTTCACTGATCAGACAGGTTAAAGATAACCTGTCTGCAGGATTTTGTAAAGTAAAATTCACACATTTCCATATTGGAGCTGTAACACTGATTAAAATGATACCAGCAGTGAAGAAGTCTATTTTATTGTTTTTGAGTAATCAGCATATTGAAGTTCACCTATCTTCTTGCATTGGGGTGGGCTTGTGGGGCAGGTCTTTTCTTGGTGCTCTGGTCCCTCATTCATCCTGTTGTTTGAATAACAGGTCGCTGATCTGTCAGTGACCTGCCTTCTACTTTATTGTACTGGTGCAATAATATGTGATTTCCAAAAAACATACAGTGCGTGTCCATCTGCTATTTTTTTCTCATGCCCAGGTGGGCGCAGTGGCATAACTAGAATCTGATGGGCCCCAGTGCAAAGTTTGAGCCTGGGCCCCCCCATATGTTCAGCAGATGTATGGGCCATTGTAGGATTCTAAATTTTATAAAGACATACAAGTTGCTCCCCCTTTTCATTGTGTAGTAATGTCCCACATCCTGTACCAATGTCCCCCATCCTGTGCCACGTCCTGGTAAATATGTCCCCCATTCTGGTATATGTGCACATCATGGACCCATCCTGGTATGTCCACATCATGGCCCCATCATGGTATATGCCACCATCATGGCTATATCCTGGTATATATGGTTCCAACCTGGTATATATGCCCACTATCATGGCCCCATCCAGGTATATATATATATATATATATATATATATATATATATATTTCCATCATGACCCTCTCATGGTTTATGTCCCCAACATGGCCCCATCTTGGTGTATGACCCCCATCATGCCAATATCCTGATATATATAGCCCCATGTATGTCACCATCATGGCCCCATCCTGGTATATATGGCTCCATTATGCTATATATGGCCCCATCCTGGTATATATGCCCCTTCATTGCCCCATCCTGGTATATATGGCCTCATCCTGGTATCTATGTCCCCATCTTTGCCCCATCCTGGTATATATGTTTCCATCATGGCAACATCCTGATATATATGTTCCCACTGGTATATAACCCTCCATCCTGGTATATAGTCCCCCATCCTGGTATATAACCCCCCATCGTGTTCTATAGCCCCTATTCTGGTATATAGCCCTCCATCATGATATATATAGCCACCCATCCTGGTATATAGCCCCCTCATCCTGGTATATAACCTCATTCTGGTATATAGCCCCCGCTATGCTATATAGCCCCCTGTTATGGTCCGGTAACCGTGGAAGATTACAAAAAACTCTCATCGGTGAAAAATCACCAAGAAAACAGGAGTAGTTGGAACCTGGGCTGACCACAATCCCCTAACTATCAGACCACACTAGAAGTAGCCATGGAGCGTTCCTAAAAACCTAGACGCCTAGTCACAGCCTGAGAAACTAGCTACGCCTCACAGAAAGAAATGAGGAAATCTACCTTGCCTCAGAGTAGTCCCCAAAGAAGTAGATAGCCTCCCACATACAAAGATTACGATGATGTAGAAAAACACAATACACAGATAGGTCAAAAAGATTTAGCAAAGGCGAGGCCCAACTAACTTGACACAAAAAAAGGAAAGGAAACTGATTGTGGTCAGTACAAAATGCCTGTAGAAAAATACCAAACTCCTGATAGTAAAAATGACCCTGGAGGTCGAACGTCCTCACCCCCACTATATTAGGTACTCCTGTAAATAATGGGAGAGCAAAATACAAAAAGGAACACAAAATAAAAAAGAGCAAATAATCAAATTAGACAGGGAGAAAATCCCTTTTCCTGCAGGAGAACTAGCAAAGGGGAACCCCCATGCTCACAATACAAGAGAAACCAAACTTCACCTGCAAGAAAACAGATACAAAGCAAAACAAGGAAAAACAACCACCCTAAGGTGTAAACTAAGAAGCAAGGAAAAAACTGAGAACTTATCTGCAGAAGTCTTGCTCAGGGAAACAGGGAAGGACAAAACTCCAAGCCAGGAACAGAGACTGAGGAATATACAACCTATTATAACCGGCGCCATCAAGATAAAAAGTTCTCTCCTATATAGACCAGACTTGTCTGCAATAGGACTTCCCTAATTCCCAATTAACGCCGACACCTGTCTGAGACACAAGCTCAGACTCAGGTCCATTACCATTCCTGGCCACCAGAGGGAGCTTCAAAACAACACCCACACAGATGATATTCACAACAGCCCCCCACCGCGCCGCACACAGTAAAAAAAAACAAAAACGGGTGTACTTACCTTCCGTACACTCCGCCGGCATTCTGCTGTGACACTGGCATGCCAGCAACTGACCAGCATTTAAGCAGCTCAGCGCATGACGTCAGTGTCATACGCAGCCACTTTCAGCACAAGCAGCTGTCAGCATATTCTCTACTCCCCATGTGCAGGATCATGTGCGTGGGGAGCAATGAATATTCATGGCCTTAATCGGCGGCTGGCACATCGTAGTGCAGGGACCCGACGGGTCTCTGTGCTCCAATGTATTTCAGCTGGATGCGTGCCCTCAGAAACATATCTAGCTGGGGCAGGGGCCAGTGGGCCCCCTGCACCCCTGGGCCCGGTTGCAGTGGTGATCTCTGCGACCGTGGTCATTACACCACTAGGTGGGCGGTATTATGGGCTTGGGGAGCAATGAATATTAATTTTCTTTAATAGCGGTCACACGTGATCACCCAGCCTGCTTTCTGAAGCCACTAGGGCAATCGTGTCTGCTATTAAAGAAATTAAATATTCACTGCTCCCCATGCCCACAGTTCTGAGCTTAGGGAGCAGTGAATACACATTTTGGATAAGCTGATGTCGGCATTTGATTGGGTTTGCATGGCAGTGATGTCATGCACTGCCCCGCTTACACGCTGAAGTCAGTTGCTGGCATCAGAAGGGGATGCTGCTTACTGGGGAAGAGGAGGGAAGATGAGTATAATCGTTTTTTTTATGTATGTGGCATAATGGGAGGCATATATACCAGGATGGGTCCATGATGGTGAACATATATTCCAGGATTGGCCCATGATGAGGAACATATATACCAAGATGGGGATCATATATGCTAGGATAAAGGACATACAGTATATGCCTGGAAGGGGCCCAAGATGTGGTAAATTAGTACCGAATTGGGTAACATTACCCCCATAACAGTGTCAGAAGCTGCTCCCCCCATACCAGTGTGTTATAACCACATTTCCTCCTGTAAAACTTATTTGCGTCTTATGGTACAATGCTTATTATAATCTGAAAAATGCAGTATCTATCAATCTATCTATTAGAGCTGGGCGAATAGTCAAATATACGGGTTTGGACAAATAATTTCTATTATTCATGTATTCGTACGGAATAACAAACCTAATGCAAGTCAACGGGAAACTCAAATAATTTTCTGGAGGACCTTGGAAGTAGGTCTGGGAGGGTTGTAAAAATGCTGCAATGGATAGAAAAGTTCTGAAACTGAATAGGAACAGCATGGGCAAGATGCCTGGATGCATTTCTGACTCAGCTGGTTTCTGGGAATAATATTGTCAAAGTATTAAAGCAGGATAATTATATTTACTGAGTTTCCCGTGGCTGTCACAGTGCTTCCAGGTACGATCATTAAAGTTCATGAATATGCACTACTTGCTCCATTCACACTCTGTAACAGTGTCTGTGATTGGCTGCAGTCCTGCTTCCCCCAGCCACCCTCTGTACCGGCGTCTGTGATTGGTTGCCCTCACACTCTGAAGAGGAGTGTAAAAATAAATAAATTATTGTAAAACAAATTGCATAGCTGTATGCTTTGTATTGGTTGTGCAGCAAAATACAAGGGACCCCGTAAGTATATTTTTATTTATTATAATTTATCGGCCTTCAATTGATCTTGAGCCAATGGTGACTTGATGGATGAATGCTCTGTAGGAAGATCGATCTTCTGCAGCCTAGATTGGTCCACCTGGGTCCTATCTGTTGTTATCTTGATAGTACCAAGTTATCAGATTGTTGGTCTTCTCTTCACCTTGTCTTAAGGACCCGTCACACTAAGCAACATCGCTAGCAACATCGCTGCTAACGAACAACTTTTGTGACGTAGCAGCGATGTTGCTAGTGATGTCGCTGTGTGTGACATCCAGCAACAACCTGGCCCCTGCTGTGAGGTCGTTGGTTGTTGCTGAATGTCCTGGGCCATTTTTTAGTTGTTGCTGTCCCGCTCTGAAACACAGATCGCTGTGTGTGACAGCGAGACAGCAACAACTAAATGTGCAGGCAGCAGGAGCCGGCTTCTGCGGAGGCTGGTAACCACAGTAAACATCGGGTAACCAAGAAGCCCTGTCCTTGGTTACCCGATATTTACCTTTGTTACCAGCCTCCACCGCTCTCACTGTCAGTGCCGGCTCCTGCTCTGTGCACATGTAGCTGCAGGACACATCGGGTTAATTAACCCGATGTGTGCTGTAGCTAGGAGAGCAGGGAGCCAGCGCTAAGCATTGTGCGCTGCTCCCTGCTCTGTGCACATTTAGCTGCAGTACACATCGGGTAATTAACCCGATGTGTGCTGTAACTAGGAGAGCAGGGAGCCAGCGCTCAGTGTGCGCTGCTCCCTGTTCTCTGCACGTGTAGCTCCGTGCGCTGGTAACCAAGGTAAATATCGGGTTGGTTACCCGATATTTACCTTAGTTACCAAGCGCAGCATCTTCCATGCGGCGCTGGGGGCTGGTCACTGGTTGCTGGTGAGCTCACCAGCAACTCGTGTAGCGACGTTCCAGCGATCCCTGCCAGGTCAGGTTGCTGGTGGGATCGCTGGAGCGTCACAGTGTGACATCTCACCAGCAACCTCCTAGCAACTTACCAGCGATCCCTATCGTTGTTGGGATCGCTGGTAAGTTGCTTAGTGTGACTGGATCTTTAGTTTCACATCCACATTTTAAAAAGCTCTGTGAAGCACCTATAGGTTCAAAATGCTCAACACTCCACTATATAAATTTCTTGAGGAGTTTACTTTCCAAAGTGGGGTCACTTGTTGGGGGTTTCTGCTGTTTAGGTACCTGAGGGGCCCTGCAAATGCGACATGGTGTCCGCAATCTATTTCAGCCAAACTTGTTTTCCAAAATTCCAATAGTGCTCCTTCCCTGCCGAGCCCGGCCATGCGCCTATACAGAGGTTTCTGTCCTCATGTGGGGTATCAGCGCACTCAGAAGAAACTAAGTAACACATTTTATCTTGCTATTTCTTGTCAAAATTAATACATTGGGGCTGAAGCAACATTTTTAGGTAAAGGATAATATTCCTGTGAAGCACTTGAAGGGTTAATAAACCTCTTGGATGTGATTTTGAGTACACTGCGGGGTATAGTTTTTAGAATGGTGTCACGTTTGGGCATTTTCTGTCACCCAGGCCTCTCCAAGTAACTTCAAATGTGATGTGGTCCCTAAAAAAATGGTTTTGTTGAAAAAATGAGAAATTGCTGATGACCCCTTCTAACTTCCTAACCCAAAAAAATATTGTTTCAAAAATTGTGCTGATGTACAGTAGACATGTGGAAAATGTGGTTTAGTGGCATAAAAATTTAACATTTCAAAATTGCAAAGTTTCTCAAAATGTTATGTTCACTAATAACTACAAAAAAATATTTCCCAGTAACATGAAGTACATTATGTTCCGAAAAAACATTCTCAGAATCTCCGGGATCTATTGAAGAGTTCCAGAGTTCTAACCTGTCAAAGTGACACTAGGCAGAATTGGAAAATTTGCTCTGGTCATAAAGGACAAAATTGGCTGCCCTATTAAGGGTTAAGAATCCCGTAAAAAGGTTACATAAACACAGAAATAAAATAATTCCAATTAAAATAAAAAAAAAAGTCCTGCATGACATGTGTTGTGTGTTTTCCTAGTTTACATTTAGAAGAATAATTGTCAGAATGCTGTATTTAATGTGATATTCTTTTGCTCTTGTCGTTTTGCAGTCTCTGATACTAGTGTGAATCCAGGATATTGTCTACACCGAACCAAGGAGAAATTAAGGGATCATGCGGAACCCCAGCATGGTTATCTTAGTTTGCATAATAAGCCATCTCCTACTTCTTGCCGGACTCAAGGCTGACAGTAAGTCATCTAGCTTATACTTCACAATTTTCGGATGTTCATGTAAAATATTTATCAATAACGGTATGTTATCTGTAAACTATATTTCTACCATACCTTTAGAGATGAGACAAGCACAATCATTAACTTCTCTGATAAAAGACTCCAAATAAGTTGGATATAGGCCAAGTATCATAGTATATAGTAAAAATGTTTGATTTGTTTGGTAATGTTCCTACAACAAACCTATATTTTACTTGTACAACAAACCTGTTAGTTTTCTCTTAACTGCACCTTTGTAAAGCAGCTCAGAGGACTGTAATGTGCGGACGCTTTCTTGGAAAAGCTTTTCTTTAGCCCTAGTATTGATTTAATACATGCCTAAAGGGATCACTATAATCCCCAATCTTGCTAAAATAGAAAAATACTTTAAGGCTATGTTCACACTGGGCGTTTTTGCAGCGTTTTTAGCTGCAGAAATCCCTGTTAATAAAACGCTGCTTTTTATAGTCCCTGCAAAGTCTATGAGATATCTGAAATCTCATGCACACACGCACAAACACGTCAGGAGTTTTTCCTGACTGTTATGTGAAATACCTCCGATTTTGCTGCTTCTGAAATTAATGAGCATGTCAATTCTTTTCAGCGCTTTTGCTACAGTTTTCACCCTAGTAACAGGTAGATTCGCAGATACTCTGTGAATCCACCTGTCACTAGATACCCGGTATTTGATCCAGGGTATCTGGCTGGCATTTATATGGTGCTGGGGATAGGGGGATTGGAGCAGGCGCATTATATTTACCGAATTTCCGATGCAGCTGTACCACCAGCAACTCCTCCACTTCCCTAATCATTCCATATTCATTGCTTTCATCTGTGATTGGTTGCAGTCAGACACGCCCCCAGCATCTGGTATCACAGGTATCGTCAGCTGTGACCGGAAATCACCTGAGTGAAGTGACCGCTGATCGTGCGGCTCATTCGTTCTCTGGAGCTCACAGCAGGCAGTGCTGTTCTGTGGCTGCTCGTTGCGATCTTCAGATGTAGCAGAGCTGAATCGCCGTGGGACCTCGTGTGGATTACGTCGGATCTGCAGGGGTGATTATCGGGTTAATAAAGTGGTGATAGAGGGGGCGTTTTGTAATTTATTTCAAATAAAGGATTTTTTTCGGTGATTGTGTTTATTTCTTATCACTTATTACAGATTGGCAATGGGGGGTGTCTCATAGACGCTTGCCATTACGAATCTAGGGCTTAGTCGCAGCTAGGAGCTGCGATTAACCCCTTATTACCCCGATTGCCACTGCACCAGGGCAATTCGGGAAGAGCCGGGTAAAGTGCTGGGATTGTCGCATCTATTGGATTTGTCGCGGGCAGAGGAGGGGACGCTGCGCTCTCCCACTGCTCGGGTCCGGCTGCTGCTGCCGCTGCTCGGTGGTGGCTCGAGCGGTGGGCTGGATCCCGGGGACTCGAGTGGCGTTCCTCGCCCGTGAGTGAAAAGGGTGGGGATTGATTGTGGGGATTGGATATTGTCCGTCACGCCACCCACGGTTGTGGTGATATTGGTGACACCACCGCTGCTCTGGACGGGGATCCCGGGAGCGATGACAGGGAGCAGCCTGGATGTTAGTTCTCCCCTCCATGGGTAGGGGGGGTTGGTTGTCCCGGGGCCCGGTGATGGGGGTAGGGGTGAATGGCAGGCGGGTTACGGGGCCTGGTGAGGTGCAGGGTCGCGGGGGCAGCGCTGTGCCGCACGGCACTGTGGTACTCACTCAGCCAATGATGAGGATACAGTTCTCGGTAAAACACACGGCTGGATGGACGGGTCCCACAGACGGCTGCGGTGTTTCTCCTCCCGGCAGGTTGATGGTGACTGCCTTTCCCTGCACCTGTGTAACGTGTACGGTTCCAATGGGTTCCCACCGGTAACCCGCTCCCCAGCTTGGATGGGTGCTGAAGGAGCCCCTTTTGCCCTCAGGCTCTGGCCCTGGGAACTTTAGCCTTGGCGGTGACTGTGTTTCCCTCTCTCGGTTGGACTGTTGCCTTCTGTCGGGACTTGGCTGCTGGGAAACCCAGGATGTTCCCTTCGCTAACGAATTTGGCAAATTCACGGCGACTCCTAGCCTTGCCGGGGTCCGTAAGCCCCTGCCGGATGGTGCTGGCTTCTCTTTGCGTACCGGTCCGGTACCGCCGGGCCACCGCCCGTCCACGGTCCTTACGGCTGGCTCCAATAGGCCTCTCCTGCAGACGGTCACCACCGTCTGCCAACCTTGCTGATCCGTCCGGGTCACACACCCGGACCAACTTCAGGCTGCTTAACTGCCACTTTCCTCCTTCCACTTTCACTTCCAAAACTCATCTGCCTTACTTTTCCCGCCTCCAGGACTGTGAACTCCTCGGTGGGCGGGGCCAACCGCCTGGCCCACCCCCTGGTGTGGACATCAGCCCCTGGAGGAAGGCAACAAGGGTTTTTGTCTGACTTCGGTGTGCCTGACCGGGAGTGTGGGGTGTGTTGGTGTTGTGCTTGTGACATCCTGGCTTGTCCAGGGCACCACATTCCCCCTTAGTAAAATGCAGACCGTCCGCGGGCTGCCCGTCCATCACCGGTTTTATTTTCACAAACTGGAAAAGATAAACGGTAAACATATTACAAGTATAATAACATCTTCCCACATCGGGAGGCATGGTACTTAAACGTTGCTAAAACAGTTACGGCTTCCGCTCTCTCCCACCCAAGTAACCTGGCCCTGATGCTGCCCCTAAGCAAACAGGCAGCACCCCTTGACCCCAGTCCAGCACAAGTTACCCGAGCAGGTTCTGTCCTTTTCAGGGGACCCACGTCCATGGGGAGCCCCTGAAACCCCCGGAGGATCGCCACCGGTTGCGGTAGTGACGGGCCTGGGCTGTTACATCTCGTGGCTCTCCTCTTGCAAGGAATGAGGTGGTCCCCCATTCCTTGTCTGCCGCGAGCCTTCCTGCTCAGCAGCGCCAAAGGCCTGGGAGACTGCAGGAGTTTCCTCCTCCTAGATGCAGCAGAAGGGTGACACCTAGTGGTTTACTCCTTGTAAGGAATGGAGTGGTCTCCCATCCCTTGCCTGCCACATGTCCTCCTGCTCAGCATCGCAGAGGGTCGGAGTGGTTGCACAGTGTGCAAAGGATAGATGCTCAGGGAAGCAGCAAGACTTCCCTTAGCTCTGCACATTGTGAAACCGAAGATCCCGCCTTTATGACCCAGAGGCAGGAGGTTGAGCATGTGCCCCACGTGACGTCTTCTGATTCGCTCACTGGTATCACACGGCCAGATAACGAGGCTGGTGATGTGCTGAATCCTGACTGGCCGGGCCAGGACGTCACAGATCATGATTGAGTCACATCCGTCTCGCGCCCGCCCTTGGCTGGAGCTACATCTCCTTAAAAACCCCTCCTGCCATCATGGCGGCGCGCGACCGTCCTTCTATGTTTGGATGTCTGGCAGCGTGCTGCCACGCCACTGTACAGACATTGTGTTTTGCAGGTCTCGCCCCTGCCTTGCTGCTCCGGCAGTATTCCGTTTAACAGGCTGTGTTCCTGTCCCAGGTGAGCTCCTTGAATCTCTGTCGGACTCACCTGGTTTCTGAAGCACACGTGCGTGGGCACCTCTGTGCTACCCTCGTGCCATATTGCTGTGACTCCTGCTGGCACACGTGCGTAGGCACCTCTGTGCGTCCCCGTGCAACAGGTACACCGAGTTGTGAGCCCCGTGCCATACAACCCTCACGGGTTAGGGCGGACAGGTGTACGCAGATCGTCTGTGACATTCCAGACGATCGCTAGCAGCAACCCGCTCACTCTTCTCCCACCATAGCAGCGGTCCCCCTCGTAACACTGGGCCATCCCTTCCCTCCAGGCCCCTCCTCCAAATCAGCCTCTCCGGAGGCGGTAACGGTTTAGCCATAAAAACATCATTTGTATTTACAGACCACAAGTTCGTGGTTGCCCTGCCAGTTCTCGGGCTTGTCCGTAGTAGTTCCTACGCAGTGGTTTGTAAGGGGTCCCAACGGGGACCAGTTGCCGGCAACGACCGGTGCAAATCAAGGCTTCAATCAGGTGAATCTTCTGTTAATCATTCACTTATCATTCATTTTCAACTTTTAAACGGTACTTTCAACACTGGTGGTCCCAACGGGGGACAGCTTGCAACGGGACTCCGCTGACTTTAGAGCGGCTACCACCGCAGGGGGTCGGCCCACTCGGGGACTGGTCGGTACATTGGGTTCTCTTTCCACAGGCAGTTCAGTCCAGAACCACTGACGGCCGTTAAGAACGGTGGCGGGGGCAGCGTGGTCGGAACCCCCTCCTCCATCAGCGACATTCTCTCTGGACCCCCGGCTGCGGTGCCGGTCCCCGGCTCCCATGCAATCAGGGCTGGTTCTGGGGTTTGGGTGGACTGGTCGCGGCACGGCCGCAGCGACCCCTTGCTCACGGGCCCCCACTACGGCAACCATCCTGCGCATCTCCGCCTTCCAGTCCAGCAGCTGCTGCAGGCTCTGCGCCCTCACCTTCAAGCAGAACCGGCCCAGCTCCCGCTCCAGCCACAAGGCAACAAGGGTTTTTGTCTGACTTCGGTGTGCCTGACCGGGAGTGTGGGGTGTGTTGGTGTTGTGCTTGTGACGTCCTGGCTTGTCCAGGGCGCCACAGATGTGATAGTCCTGGGCGGCTGCAGGCTGATATTTTTAGGCTGGGAGGCTCCAGCCTGAGAATACCAGCCCGCAGCTGTGGGCTTTATCTTGGCTGGATATCAAAATTTGGGGGGACCGCATGTTTTGTTTTTTTAAATAAAAAAAAACAGCATGGGGTCCTTCTTATTTTGATACCAAGCCAAAATAAGCACAGCTGTGGGCTGCAGCCTGTGGCTGTACGCTTTATCTGTGCTGGGTAGCATAATATGTGGGGACCCTACGTCATTTTTTTATTCATTTATTTATTTTTTTACTGATGATCCTAGAATGTATGGGCTCCTTCAAGGTTAGTGGGCGTGGCTATCTGGGTTAGTGGGCGTGAGCGGCTTGGTTAGTGAGCTTGGAGATGGTTTTCCCCTGCCACTAAAATCATGCTTCGCCCCCCTGCTCCCCGTGTGACAAGGGTCTGTTGAAGACATCATACCTGGAAGGAGCCCATACACTCTAGCATCTGCTGGAGACTGGTAAGTATAGCGCTTGTGACTCGCCCACCCCAGGGCTATGGGACACCCGGTGCCGGGCCGGACTAGTCCGGTGGTAGTCAGTGGTGGCTGGGCCCGGCTCCGTGGCCCTGGTGGGTGTCAGTTGAATATGTGGCGGATGACTTTAAGTTTGTATTCGTGACGCCACCTGTGGTCTGCGGCTATTAAGCCGCCGCTGCTGTGTGAGGCCACCGGGATGATGTTATAGCAGCAATGGTGGTACTGCTCCCCACAGGTGGAGCAATGCCCGGGGCACAGTTGGTGCTTGTGGAAGTCTATGGTGCTGTGTGACTAACACGGTGCAGGGCCGACAAGCAATGAAAGAAACAGGAACAAACAGTAGTCTCTTTACCTTCTCCTCTTTTACTCGGCAGAAACTTAGTCCAGGGAGACCGTCACAGATGGTAAAGATGATCCGGCCGGCCTGGAAGTGCCTGGGGTGATCTTTGGCCAGTTGAGTATGAGGCCTACTCCTTAATCTTTCTCTGCTGTTTTAGGACACTGCACTTTAGGTTTGCAATTGCCCTCTTGCTGCTGGGACTTGTTGTTCGTCCCCTTTTCTGTGTGGTAGACTGCGCAGGCCCTCTCTGGTGCTTCTCTGCTGGAGCCCACACCAGGCCCTTGGGATGCAGTTGTACCTTCAGATTGCTTCTGGGACAGGGGGCTTGCAGCTCTCCTGCCCTCCGGATTCCGCTACCAGGGATGGATTTTATGCCCTGGCAACTACAGACTCCGATGTCTGAGTCTCTGCTGTGCCTCTCTGCTCCCCTTGCTTCACTGGGCCAAGCTATCCAAGCTCTAGGCCCCAGTTTCACAAGGCAGCACTACCCTGCATCTGCACTCTTTCACTCCTGTCTCCAGACTAACCACTACTTCCTCCCTTCAGCCAGACTTAAGGAATCCTCCCTGAAGTTCCAGGTTCAGAGCTCCCTCTGCTGGCCGGAGGGAGAATTGTGTTGAGTGTTAACTTACTGGCCAATAGATCTCCCAATTACCTCCAGGCTCAGCATTAACCCTTTGGGAGGGCAATGCTGTTGTGGCGACCAGGTCCTGGGGCGCCACACTCCCCCTTAGTTAAATTCAGTACTCCCGGACTGTAGAAACAAACATGACATGTTAGAACATTTCATCCCATTATGGGAGGCGCAAATACTTTAACGTTACAAACTTAAACATTACTATAAGAGTCCAGTGTGGCTCCCTGCCGGGTGTCCATTACACTGCTCCATGGGGGACCCGCCGCGATCAAACCCCCAACGTAGGCTCTGAGCGTGCGTCAGAGCATTGATGACCCCACTCTATGCACGCCGGACGGGTTTTTCTTCAGGGGTGTCGAGCACACTGGTGCTAACTATGAACAATTTAGGTGTTGGCCACCCATAGTCCAGTGGCCCAATTGTCCATTTTCGCAATCAAAAAAAAAAAGAAAAACATTTTGTACACAACCTTACAGACATTTTGCATAACTATGTACATTCTAATAAATACTCCTTCTTTTTCCTTATACAGTTGACTCTCTATACCTTGGAGGGGGTTGTCCCCGAGTGCTGCGCTGGGACCTACGTAGCTCTGGTGTTTGCCCCTGACTACGTGGTGCGTCTTCTATCTCAGCACTACAGGTGGGCCTAACCCCAATAGGTAAGCGTGATGGTTGCCTTTGTGGGCTAAGAGTCGCCAAGGGTATGACAGGTTCACCACTGACAGGGGGTTGATCCTCCTGTTCCACTGCTGGCGTGTCATCTCGTGCTGGCGCGGACGGTTCTTTAGGTGGATCCGGAACCTTTTCTGTTTCTGGCTCGACCAACTGCGGAAACGTCAAAACTGGTACCACTATAGCATTGTTTATTCGGGTCCAAGTTTTGGGGAACTTTCCAAGGATGGTTTGAATCATCTCCCCTTCTTTCTCTTGACTTTGGGGACTTCCTTGTACTCCTTCCATTTCTCTTTGGATTCTGCATCGTTCAGGGCACGCTTTCAGGCGGTCTCGGGAAATTGCTTGATAGGTCTTGCCTTCATCCTTGCTTATGAGGCATACCTTACTATTGTCAAAGTTGGAGGGGATAATGGTGTAGGGCTCGTTTTCCCACTGATCATCCAATTTATGCGTCCTCCGCTTCTTCTTGAGGACTTGTTCTCCAGGTGCTAAGGGAGTTGCTGGGGCTGTTTGATTGTAATGCTGCTCTTGTCTCGTTCTTGCTTGAGACAGGCTCCTCTCTACGCACTCCTGGACCTTACGGTACCGCTGCTGCCGTTCTGTATCCCAATCCTCTATTTCTTGAACCGCCTCAGGCGACACAGTCCCCATCTCAAAGTCTACAGGCAACTTGCCAGGCCTGGCTCGCATCAGGTAAGCGGGGCTGCAGTTGGTCGAATTCACTGGGATATGGTTGTACAGGTCTACCAGATCTGGCAACTTTTCTGGCCATTGGTTCCTTTCCTCCAGCGGTAGGGTCTTCAGCATATCAATAACCACATGGTTCATTTTCTCGCACAGTCCATTGGTTTGGGGGTGGTACGGTGTGGTTCGGATTTTCTTACAACCGTACATGTTACAGAACTCTTGGAACACTTCAGCCTCGAATGCAGGACCCTGATCAGTCAGTACCCTTTCCGGATAGCCGTGAGGTCGACAAAAGGATGCCTGGAACGCTCTAGCTGCTGTCCTGGCTGTCTGGTCCTTCACAGGCACTACTACCAGGAAACGAGAGTAATGGTCCACAATGGTGAGGGCGTACACATAGCCTGACCGGCTTGGTGTTAGCTTCACGTGGTCCAGGGCCACCAACTCCAGGGGCTGCTTCGTGACAATTGGCTGTAGGGGAGACCTTTGGCTGGCATCATCCTTCCGCCTCAGGTTACACGGGCCACAGTCTCGGCACCACTTCTCGATCATCTTTCTCATGTGCACCCAATAGAACCGATCACGGAGTAGGGCCTCCAACTTCTTCCACCCGAAGTGTCCTGCGTTATCATGATACGCTGCTAGGACCATTGGAGCATCCCTCTGCGGAACCACTATCTGCCAGACAAGTTCATTTGTTCGCCAGTTGACATATCTCTTGCAGAGCTTGCCTTGGTAGGTGAACAGTCGTCCCCTCTCCTTCCACAGCTGCTGGGCTTCCTCTGGAGCGTCTGGGCCAAGATGGGTCTCAGCTTGCGCTAGCTTCTCTTTGACCAATCGCACGGCCGGGTCACCATTCTGTGTTTCTTCCCAATTATGGTGGAGTAATGGGTTGACCGAGACCTCGTGCTGGCTTGAGCGCTTCACTCCCACAGCATGCTCACACTGGGAAACACCTTGGTGATGGAAAGCCGGTAACTCTATCTCTTCGAGTTCATCCAGGTCTTCCCCAGACTCGGGTAAGTGAGGCATTCTGCACAGCGCATCAGCATTGTTATTCTTCTTGCCAGCCCGATACTTGATGGTAAAGTCAAAGTTAGACAGCCGGGCCATCCATCGCTGTTCCATCGCACCTAACTTGGCTGTTGCCAGGTGTGTCAACGGATTGTTGTCCGTGAAGATGGTGAACTTGGCCGATGCCAGATAGTGCTTGAAGCGTTCAGTCACTGCCCAAACAATAGCGAGGAACTCCAGCTTGAAGGAACTGTAGTTTTCTGGATTCCTTTCTGTGGGCCGAAGCTTCCTACTGGCGTACGCTATCACCCTCTCTCTGCCTCCCTGTACCTGGGACAGAACTGCTCCCAGTCCCACGTTGCTGGCGTCTGTATACAGTACAAACGGTTGGCTGTAGTCAGGGTAGGCCAGAATTTCTTCTCCCGTGAGAGCCCCTTTCAGCCGGACAAAGGATGTTTCTAGTTGGCTGCTCCATTCAAATGGAGGGCTCTGCTTCTTAGCCTGCTTTGGCTGGCCCACCAGGAGATCTTGAAGGGGCGCTGCTATCTTGGTGAAACCATCAATGAACCTTCGGTAGTAGCCCACCAGTCCAAGGAACTGCCGCACCTCCTTCACTGTGGTGGGTCTTGGCCAGTCCTTGATTACAGTGACTTTCTCCGGATCAGGTGCCACACCTTCTGCGCTGACCACATGACCCAGGTACTGTACCTTTGGCTTCAAGAGGTGACATTTGGACGGCTTGATCTTCAGGCCATATTTCGACAAGGACTCAAACACTTCTGCTAAGTGCTTCAGGTGGTCCTCATAAGTCTTGGAGTAGACTATGACGTCATCCAGGTACAACAGCACGGTTTCAAAGTTGTGGTGGCCCAAGCAGCACTCCATCAACCTTTGGAATGTCCCTGGGGCGTTGCAGAGCCCGAATGGCATACAATTGAACTCACAGAGGCCCATTGGTGTCGTGAATGCAGTCTTCTCCTTGTCCGCCTCTGCCACGGGAACCTGCCAATACCCACTGGTGAGATCCAAGGTGGAGAAATAGTTAGCTGACTTTAAGGCTGTTAGTGACTCCTCTATTCTGGGCAGTGGATAAGCATCTTTATGTGTAATGCGGTTAATTTGCCTGTAATCTACACACATTCTCATCGTACCATCTTTTTTCTTTACGAGCACTAGTGGAGCTGCCCAGGGGCTACAACTATCTCTGATAACCCCAGCCTCCTTCATTTCCCGTAACATTTCCTTGGCACACTGATACTGTGCGGGGGGTACAGGGCGGTATCTCTCTTTAATGGGATGATGATCACCCGTGGGGATTTGATGTTTAACCCCTTTCACCTGCCCAAAATCTAGGGGGTGTTTGCTGAAGACCCGCTCGTACTCCTGTACCACCCGGTAAACCCCATGCTTTTGGTGCGAGGGGGTGGAGTCGGTGCCTACATGTAATTTTTGGCACCAGTCTTCCGGCTGCCCCTTGGAGCCATTGTCTTCCGCCTGGTCGGACGGGATCAAGGGTTCCACTGCTTTAATGGTATTGTTGCTGACAGTGTACAGTTTTGCTACAGTGGCGTACCGGGGCAATTTGGCCTCCTCCTCCCCACAATTCAAGACACGGACGGGCACTCTCCCCTTGCGGACGTCCGCTACCCCTCTGGCTATCAGGACTCCCGGCCTACTGTCTGAATACACCGGTTCTACCAAGGCATGGTAATCCTGACCCTTGAGGCCTATTGCTGCCCGACACCATATCAACATTTCACTTCTTGGGGGTATTACAATGGGGAGGGGGTCACTTACCCTCACACTGCCAATTTCTCCTCCGGCCAGCTCTACCTGCTGCCTCCTCATCAGGGCTCTGATCTCCCTCTGTAGGGCACGCTGCTGCCCGAAGCTGGCAGTTTCAGACGCCTGTTGCAACAAAATTATCACTTCGGCAATACAATTTTCTATCACATTTGTACCAATGGTTAGCAGTGGGTCAGATTCTTTGCGATCAATATCTACAATTATCATCCCCTGACATGGCAATTCCACCCGCCCCACTTTAATGGTTACTTCTTTGTACCCAATTTGAGGTAAGGGCTGACCATTACTGGCCACAATTGTTAAATCATCATCTGGGCCATGGTCAATGTCTGAATCCGCCCAATATCTTTTGTACAGTTTGTAGGGGATGGTTGTTACCTGGGACCCCGTATCCAGGAGGGCATTCAAAGGGATCCCATCCAGCACAATGGGAAGGACCGGTCGTCCTCCCACATACTTGCTGCGGCTGGGGTTTGAGCCGGGCTTCCTTACACCTGGGGGTTGGCTCCTGGCCCCAGGCTCAGCCCATTTAAAGGACAGCGTCGTGCAATGTGGCCCGCCTGGTTGCAGTGGCGGCAGATCGGTTGTCCTGTTGAATCATACCGGTCTGTGTCTCTGCCTCGGGTCGGCGGAATCCTCCTCTGTCGCATCCATGGGACGTCATCTGGGCTGGAGGCCAAGTCGATTTTTGCAGGCGAGGGGGTCATTTGTAGAGACTGCACGGTCTTGGCAAGGGCAGCCACAGTCTTGGTCAGCTCCTGGAACTGCTGTCTGAGCTCTGCAGTGGGATCCTTATCCAGGGACTGCGCCTCAGCCCCTGCAGTGGCTCGTGTTGCAGGCACCACCCCGGGGTACGTGATAGCAAGAGGCCGGAGGGGTACTGGGTCATTCGGTGTAGATTCTCTCAGTACCCTGATGGCCTGGTCCTTAAACTTGGCAAAGTCCAGAGCAGGGTTCTGCAGGACCATGATACGCAGCTGGGTCCTGTGGGCATCTGACAGGAGCCCCTCTATGAACTGCTCAGTTAGGAGTTTGTCTTCTTCACGTACACTCTCTGGATCCACCTGTTTAACTGCTTTCAGGGCCTCCTGCAAGTTTAAGGCATAGTCCCTTATGCTGTCTGTGGCCCGCTGCTTGCACCCAAAGAATCTCATCTTTATCTCTGCTGCGGTGCGGGTGTCAAACGTACTCTTTAGCTTGGCCAGTATCTGGGCTGCTGTCCCTTTATCTGTATCAGGCCAGGACTTCGCTTCACGCTGGGCTGCGCCGGCTAGCTGTCCCATTACTATGCCCACCTTCTGGCTCTCAGTCAGCGGATACACCCGGAATAAGCTGTGCAGGCTTTCTCTGAAGTCACTCAAGGTATGGGACTCCCCGGAGTACTGCGGCAGCCATTCTGCTCCCGGTATGTACGGCATGGTGATCGGCATTACCGGCGCTACAGTGGGGGCCGGGGCGACGGCGACTGGGACTGCTTCGGCCGGTGCTGCGGCGCCTTGGGCGATGGCAGCCACCTGCTCTCCCTCTGAGTCGGACATCTTCCTCCCCCTTAGTGAACCTTACCAGGCTCCATTCACTTTTCAAATTTCCTTCTGGGTCGCGCGGGGTTAACAGCGCTCTGCTCTGATGGCGCGCTCCCTTCGCGCTCTTTTTCAGGCACGCCCCCCTTCTTCCTGCGCTCGGCGAGGCTAATGGCGGCGGCGGTTTACAGACAGTACACAGTCTTTTAAGCACAATTCCTGCAGGCGCACAGTACCCGGTGTGACCGGGCACGAAATCCTGTTCGTGACGCCAAAAGTTGACTCGCCCACCCCAGGGCTATGGGACACCCGGTGCCGGGCCGGACTAGTCCGGTGGTAGTCAGTGGTGGCTGGGCCCGGCTCCGTGGCCCTGGTGGGTGTCAGTTGAATATGTGGCGGATGACTTTAAGTTTGTATTCGTGACGCCACCTGTGGTCTGCGGCTATTAAGCCGCCGCTGCTGTGTGAGGCCACCGGGATGATGTTATAGCAGCAATGGTGGTACTGCTCCCCACAGGTGGAGCAATGCCCGGGGCACAGTTGGTGCTTGTGGAAGTCTATGGTGCTGTGTGACTAACACGGTGCAGGGCCGACAAGCAATGAAAGAAACAGGCACAAACAGTAGTCTCTTTACCTTCTCCTCTTTTACTCGGCAGAAACTTAGTCCAGGGAGACCGTCACAGATGGTAAAGATGATCCGGCCGGCCTGGAAGTGCCTGGGGTGATCTTTGGCCAGTTGAGTATGAGGCCTACTCCTTAATCTTTCTCTGCTGTTTTAGGACACTGCACTTTAGGTTTGCAATTGCCCTCTTGCTGCTGGGACTTGTTGTTCGTCCCCTTTTCTGTGTGGTAGACTGCGCAGGCCCTCTCTGGTGCTTCTCTGCTGGAGCCCACACCAGGCCCTTGGGATGCAGTTGTACCTTCAGATTGCTTCTGGGACAGGGGGCTTGCAGCTCTCCTGCCCTCCGGATTCAGCTACCAGGGATGGATTTTATGCCCTGGCAACTACAGACTCCGATGTCTGAGTCTCTGCTGTGCCTCTCTGCTCCCCTTGCTTCACTGGGCCAAGCTATCCAAGCTCTAGGCCCCAGTTTCACAAGGCAGCACTACCCTGCGTCTGCACTCTTTCACTCCTGTCTCCAGACTAACCACTACTTCCTCCCTTCAGCCAGACTTAAGGAATCCTCCCTGAAGTTCCAGGTTCAGAGCTCCCTCTGCTGGCCGGAGGGAGAATTGTGTTGAGTGTTAACTTACTGGCCAATAGATCTCCCAATTACCTCCAGGCTCAGCATTAACCCTTTGGGAGGGCAATGCTGTTGTGGCGACCAGGTCCTGGGGCGCCACACTTGCTTTACTTTATTTTTTTTTCTTTCTAAATTTTTTTTACTACCTGAGTGCTGAATTCAGGTCAATCTCGGCCCAGCCCAACACTTGGGTAATCTTGAACCCTTGCTGGTCTTGACAGCACATAAAAATCGCTGTAAAAATGCCACAAAAACGCCACAAAAACTCACCAAAAACGCACCAAAAATGCACCAAAACCGCCGATTGACTCCCAGCTTGGTTAGTGAGCTTGGAGATGGTTTTCCCCTGCCACTAAAATCATGCTTCGCCCCCCTGCTCCCCGTGTGACAAGGGTCTGTTGAAGACATCATACCTGGAAGGAGCCCATACACTCTAGCATCTGCTGGAGACTGGTAAGTATAGCGCTTGCTTTACTTTATTTTTTTTTCTTTCTAAATTTTTTTTACTACCTGAGTGCTGAATTCAGGTCAATCTCGGCCCAGCCCAACACTTGGGTAATCTTGAACCCTTGCTGGTCTTGACAGCACATAAAAATCGCTGTAAAAATGCCACAAAAACGCCACAAAAACTCACCAAAAACGCACCAAAAATGCACCAAAACCGCAGATGACTCCCAGGAGACATCCTGGCACAAGATTAGGTTTTGGTCAGGTCTTGGTCAGGAAAAAACGCGGAAAAAACGCGGAAAAAACGTCCTGTGTGAACATAGCCTAACAAACACTTTGTCCTGTACTGAAAATCTCCGGCTCAGAAAACACTGATTTTATTGAAAAAGCAAAACATATCACTGTAAATCAGGGTCTTTGTCCCTACGTCATGCTGTTAGATTACAGAGCAAAAACCTGCTACCAGATTCCCTTTAAAAATTGCAAAAGTTGGTAATGCAAGCCTGTTAAAGGGCATTCTGACTGAGAAACCTATTGACCCACTTAATTAATTAACAATGATCTTAAAATTCTTACCAAAATATTGGCTAGTTGCTCGAATTGAATTCCTTTATATCTAAATATACTTATCCCGATCAGGTGTGATTTATACCTCATAAACGAGCTGTGGACATGGTCACCATGTTTTTAATGCTATCTCCGTTCTTACCGTAATTTGCGTTGGCAGGGGGGTTGTGCCAGACAGAGTATGTTATTAAATATGGCTCTACGAAAAGCCTCTGACTGTATCTTATGATCATACTAATAGTAAGTTTGAGAATGCATGGGTTTTGGCCACGTAAATCTTAACATTCTCCAGTCTCTAAGCAGATATCCTGGCTGGGGCTTGCATCAAAGGATTTGAGTCTGATCTTATTTTTTGGGGGTATGAAGGTGTGAGTTTACCTTATCTCTCTCCCTTTTTGCCCTGGCAATCAAGCCTTTAGCTAACCTTATTCATAAGGATTCCAACATTTGGGATATTGTTATTGATGTGGAAAAACACAAATGTGCGTTGCTTGCCAACGACTTCTACTTTGTTCTTTTCCTGCTCACTTCTCTCCTTAATATCTTTAGGATTTTTTATATTTTTAGTCGAGTTTCTGGACCTAAAGAAAAGAATACTAAAATCAAAGCCTTAGAGGTACTTTGCACGTTGCGACATTGCTACTGCGATATCGTCGGGGGCAAATCGCAAGTGACGCACATCCGGCGCTGGTAATGACGTCGCAACGTGTAAAGCCTAGATGCGCCGATAAATGATCACAAAAGAGTCGTAAAACGGTGATCTGTGTAGCGTCGGTCATTTTCATAATGTCACACCAATAGGAGATACGATGTTGTTCCTCATTCCTGCGGCAGCACACATCGCTGTGTGTGAAGCCGCAGGAGCGAGGAACATCTCCTTACCTGTGTCTACCGGCAATGAGGAAGGAAGGAGGTGGGCGGGATGTTTACGTCCCGCTCATCTCCGCCCCTCCGCTTCTATTGGCAGCCTGCCGTGTGACATCGCTGTGACGCCATATGACCCGCCCCCTTAGGAAGGAGGCGGGTCGCCGGCTAGAGCGACGTCGCAGGGCAGGTAAGTGCTTGTGAAGCTGCCGTAGCGATAATGTTCGCTACGGCAGCTATCACAAGATATCGCATGTGCGACGGGGGCGGGTACTATTGAGCTCAGCATCGCTAGCCGATGCTAGCGATGTCACAACGTGGAAAGTACTCCTTAAGGTGTATTTACACTGCTAGATTATCATGAACTATCCTTTCCACTAACCTCTTTACGACTGCCTTACGTTTTAAAACGGTAGCAAAAAAGGGTACCTATTTTGATCCGCCGTTTTAAAACGGCAGTCAGAAAAAAGTAAATAGCGCCCCCTAACGTCAGAAAATCTCCAGGATTTCAGCTACCGGGGGTAGCTGAGACCCTGGAGATCACGGTTCCGGCTGTTTCTTTGGTCCTTGGTCACGTGATCACCGGTACAAACCGTGTAACCGTGATGATGTGACAGTAAATGGCGGCGCCAGTAAAGAATGATTTATCTCCCACCTGGCATGATCAAACATGTCAGATGGGAGATAAATGTCGTCCCCGGTCCCCCGATGTAGCCAAAGTGCCCCCCCGACCCAAACCCTATCCAAGATGGTGGCGCGCACGAACAGCGTGCTAGCTCATTCATCGTCCTCCTCTGATTTTTGTTTCATGTGCCATGACACAAGTGACAGAAAACTCCTCCCCAAGTCCTGCCAAGTCACCCCCTATAACTCTCCCGGTGTCCCCGGTACCTTATACCTCGGCGATCCCAGTGATCCCTTCTATTCCTTTGTAGCTGCTGGCCGCATGCGCAGAGCGGCTCAGCGTCACAGTGTTCAGTGAGACGCTGAGCTCACTGCCACTCATACGGCATGCTGTGGACCTGGGGAGAGTAGGTGCAGCTTCATTGTACCCACACTCCTCACATGGAGGGTTTGCACTTCTACAAAATGGGGCATGCGTTCCCTGAGCGTACCCCCAAATTCTAGAAGGTCCAGAGTCATCGTGGGGCCTCCAAAATGGATTACTTGGACCCAATTTTTTTTTTTTTTTTTTTTTTTTTTTTACAATAAATTGGTGAAAGAGGAAATGTGTTGGGGAGTGTTTTTTCAAATACATTTTTCTATTTTTTTTATTACTGACAGTTAGTGATGTCTGGTATTTGATAGACGCCGTGACATCACCACCACTGGGTTTAATGCCAGGTGACATTACAGCTGGTATCAACCCCATTTATTACCATGTTTGCCACCACACCAGGGCCATGAGATGAGCTGGGGCAAAACGCCAGGATTGGCGCATATAATGGATGCAACACTTGTGGGGTGGCTGCGGCCTGCTATTTTTAGGCTGGAGGGCCAATAACTATGGACCTTCCCACCCTGAGAATACCAGACCACAGCTGTCTGCTTTACCTTGGCTGTTGATCCAATTAAGTTTTTTTTTTTTTTTTTTATTATTTATAAATAATTATAAAAAAAAGCGCCTGGGGTGCCTTCCAAATTTGATCACCAGCCAAGATAAAGCGGACAGCTGTGGTTTGCAGGCTGCAGCCGGCTGATTTACCCTAGCTGGATATCAAAAATGAGGGAACCCCACGTCGTTTTCTTTTTTTGTTTTTTTTTTTAATTCTTTATTTTTTTGCTAAATACAAGGCTAGGCACCCTTTAGTGCCATATGAAAGTCACTAAAGGATGCCAGATTAGAATATGTAGGGGGGTGTTTTACATCTGTCCGTCTGTCTATCTATCTATTCATCCATCCTTCCTAGCTTTTTAGGCTGCGGGCCCACGATTAGGGTTTGAAGCATTTTGGACGCTGTGTTTTCGCTGCATCCAAAATGCTGCGTTGTACAGTAGAAGTGCAGTGGATGGATTTTTAGAAATCTCCTGCCCACTGTGCTTATTTTCTCTGCAACATAAACTGACATCCAGTGCTGAAGGATGTCAATTTATGCTGCGGAGACAAGAGCTCTCCGCGGAGAGAATAGAGCTAAAGTCAGCAGCGGTCCGAACTTGGATCATGGTCATGGGCAGCTGCATTCTCCTGTGGACAACACTCACATCTCCGTAGACTCAGTGTCACTGGATTGTGGGCACATAGCCTAAAAGTGAGAAATTTGCTCCTAGAGCAACATTTTTGTGATGCCCTTAGGGGTTTAAAATGCTCACTATACCCCTGAATAAAATCATTGAGGGGTCTAGTTTCCAAATGGGGGTCACTTGTGGGGGTTTCAACTGTATAGGTACCACAGGGGCCCTGCAAATGCCACATGGTGCCTGCAATCTAGTTCAGCTTTTCCAAAATTCAAATGGTGCTCCTTCCATTCCAAGCCCTCCCGTTTGTCCAAACAGAGGTTTTTGGCCACATGTGGGGTATACCTGCGCTTATACGAAATTGGATAACAAACTGTGGTGTCCACTTTTTGGTGTTTACTCTTGAAAAAGTGAGAAATTTGGTGCTAAAACAAGCTTTTTGTGAAAAAAATGAAAATTTTCAATATGACGATCTAAGGTTTTCAAATTCTGTGAAGTATCTGTGTGTTCAAAATGCTCGCTATACTGCTGGATAAAATCCTTCAGAGGTCTAGTTTCCAGAATGGGATCACCTGTGGGGGAGCTCCACTGTTTAGGCACCTCAGGGCCTCTCCAAACTTGACATGGCTTCCGCTAATGTTTCCACTCAACTTTGCAATCAAATGGCGCTCCTTCCTTTACGAGCCCTGCCGTGCACCCAAACAGTTGATTTCCAGCACATATGAGGTATCGGCGTACTCAGGAGAAATTGCACAATACATTTTGTGGTGCATTTTTTCCTGATACCCTTGTGAAAAAAAGCTACTTGGTTGATGTAACAATTTTGTGGTAAAAATCTGCTTTTTTTATTTTCACGGCTCAATGTGAAATTCTGTGAAGCCCCCGAGGGTTCAATGTTCTCACCAAACATCTAAATAAATTCTTTGAGGGGTCTAGTTTCCAAAATGGGGTCACTTGTGGAGGGTTTCTGCTGTCTAGGTACCTTAGGGGCCCTACAAATTCAACATGGTACCCGCAATTTTGTTTAGCCAAATTTGCTTTGCACAATTCAAATATTGCTCCTTCCGTTCCAAGCCATTCCATTTGTGCAAACAGAAGTTTCTGACTACTTGTGGGTTATCACCGTGCTCATAAGAAAATGTGTAACAAACTGTGAGGTTCACTTTTTGGCGTTACCACTTGAAAAAGTGAGAAATTTGGTGCTAAGCAATATTTTTGTGAAAAAAATGAAAATTTTCAATATGACGGCCTAATGTTATCAAATTCTGTGAAGTATCTATGGGTTCAAAATGCTCACTATTCCCATATATACAAGTTTCTAAAATGGGATCATTTGTGGGGGGTTTCTGCTGTTTAGGTACCTTAGGGGACCGGCAAATTGAACATGGTATCCACAATCTATATCAGCCAAATTTGTGTTCCAAAATTCAAATATTTCTCCTTCTGTTCTGAGCCCCCCTCCAATTTGTCCAAACAGAGGTTTCTGACCACAAGTGGGCGATCAGCGTGCTCAGGAGAAACTGGGTAACAAATGTTGGGGTCCATTTTGTTGTGTTACTTTTTCTAAAAGTGAATAAATTGGCGCTAGAGCAACATTTTTAGGTAAAATATATATATTTTTTTTTTCATTCCACATTGCATTAGTTCCTGTGAGGCACCTGCAGGGTTAATAAGCTTATTGGGTGTGGTTTTGAGTACCTTAAGGGGTGCAGTTTTTAGAATGGTGTTACTTTTGGGTATTTTTTGTCACCTAGGCCTCTCAGTGACTTCAAATGTGATGTGGTCCCTAAAAAAATGGTTTTGTAAATTTTGTTGAAAAAATGAGAAATTGTTGGTGAACTCTGAACTCTTCTAACTTCCTAACCCCAAAAATTTTATTTTGTTTCAAAAATTGCTGTGATGTAAAGTAAACATGTGGGAAATGTAATTTAGTAACTATTTTGTGTGATATGACTCTGGTTTAAAGGCATAAAAATTAGAAGTTTGCAAATTGCAAAATTTTTGTCACATTTCTGACCGGAAGTTCCAGAGTCTTCTGCTCAAATTAAGACAGGAGAAAAAGAGTTGCTGTATATAGGGATCAACCAATGCGTTTTTGTTCAATTTAAAAAATTATTTTATTGGTACAAAAATTTGTGCATACATAGAATCCACACAAGACAGTGATGGGGTTAAAAACATTTAAAATATGTATAATCAACGAACACCCCAATACATGGTTCCATGTCAGGAACCTGACACCAAAATTCCGAATACCACTATACTAGATGTACCATACAATAAAAAATCCAGGTGGGATACAGAGCATAAATGTCATCAGTTACTGCAATCATATACCCAATAGTACATAAAAGTATAGTATACTATCTAACACCACCATTGTTAAATACAGAGTCTTCTGCTCATGCGCACTGAGCCTAAACCCGGCGTCTGAGGCTGTGATAATAGACAAGTATGCGCGCCACAGCCGATGACGCTGGCCTTTGAATAGAATGTTAGCACACCCCTGAGGGCTCATGCTAAGAGGGCAAACTAGCCGGGGGAAATAACACTCTTGCAACTAGTCCCTGCACTCTTTACCATATCTTAAAGGATCTTTAGAAATACTTTTTCTAAAGATCTCTTTATCTATGCGAGTGTATACAGGGACTGTTAGGCAGGGATGAGCAATATACACCCAGAACTGCTCGTGGCTCTGCATGCATATTGCACCTGACAGATTCACTTTAAGCAGCAGTTGATTTTCACTGTCTGACATGTTTGCTGGTCCAACCAGGCCCCCACCACTGATTAGCAGCTCCATCAATATACATTGTACACACAAAGCTGACCCTCAGTGTTGTGGTGGCTCAACAGTCCAAGCTCTATTAAATCTGCAACAGAAAAAACTTTTTGATTCTGTCACAACTGTTACACCCAGAAAACTAAGTGACATCGTTGGAATCAGGGTTTCAAGCCTTACTTCATGTAGCTTTCAGATTGAAAAGCAAATACCTGCTGAGAGATTATTTTTAAGTGCGGTCTTCTTTACGTATTGAATAACTGCTGAATGGTAAATATTGTCGCATGTAATGGCCGCAAGAACGGTGCTTTTTAGTCCCTACCATGAACATTGTTTACAGTCTGTATCAATGAAAAATGGACAGGTCTCATGCATATGAGTACTACAGGTCATTAGACTAGAAATCAAAGTGAAAAATATTCACGTCCTCCAGGTGGTAAAAGTGAGATAAATAAGATGTATAAAAGAAAAACGCCAAACAAAAGGACCCAGAAAATCACAGAAAGCTGCTCCGCCACTGAAAATGCAGCTTTTATGTAAAAATCAACAAAAGAATCTGCACATACCTGGTATCACTGCATCCAAAACCGTCATCTTATTTGTCCTGTCAGTAAACAAAGTAAAAAAAATTTAAAAAGTCGCCAAGAGTGTTGTTTTTTTTTTACACAAAAATTAAATAATAAGCAATAAAAAAGATCCCCTTGATCCCAGCTGTGTTGGAGATTCAGATTGAATCATATGTTGTAACAAAGTAGATAGAGTCACTTTAGACTCTGTCTGCCTTCTGTTGAGGCAGTGTACATGTTTCTAAGCAGGTTGTAGAATCATTGTTGATTAAAGTTGTGTGTGTGTGTGTGTGTGTGTGTGTGTCTCTAAAAAGATAGGACACTGTGGGAACAAAAGTCAGACTGCATCCAAAGTGACTGCTTCTGCCTCATTATAGTGAGAAGTTCCTTCAGGGTTTCATCAATATCACATTTTTGGGGATTTAGACAGAAATCCTGACAGAAGTACTTAGTGTAGAACTGTGATGCTAGTTACTACTTATGGATATTATAGACAGAAGGGAAGTCAGACAAACCGGAGTCAGGAAACAGGAGGACACGGCAGGACACATGGAGTAAGCAGAAACGCAGTTGAGTCACAGGCTGAGGGTCAGAATTCTAGGAGAGTATGTATTAGATTCAGGGAGCAGACAGAGATGTGGTGAGGTAACGGTCCTAGGACAGAAGCCAGGAGATAAGAACAAGAACAGGGAGCGGGGCAGAGAGTAGTCAAACAACAGTCCGAGGTCAAGAAACTTAGATCAGAACACAAGTACAAACACAATCCAAGAGCACAACTGCAAAGCCAGGAAGTACAACTGGCAAGGTTCTGGGCCAGTAATGAATCAAAGCAATTAGCAGGAATGTGGAACACCTGAGAAAAAGCACCTCACTGAACCTTCATGGAATCCTGTGCTGTCAAACAACCTGTCAGCTAGTGCTCAAAGAAACACTACAAAAGTACTACCAAAATCACCATCTTCCCACCAGACATAGGTAAGTCGGTAATGAAATCCATGGACAGATGGGTCGACAGTCTTTCAGAAATTGGAAATAGAGCTAATTCCCTCGGTTGGCCTGTCACGACTTACGTTAGTGCATGTGCAAGTTTCACAAGAAGACACAAAATCCTTCACATCATTTTGCATAGAAGACCACCAGAAGAGCCTGGAAATAGCCCCCTGGATGGTCATTACCCCAGGGTGACCACTTAACACAGTAATGAAATTCCTACAATAAATGCAACCTCAGGTGTACAGGAACAAATAACTTAGACTCAGGAGTAGCTTAAGGAGCCGATGACTAAGCATCACGGATCTCTGCCTCCAACTCAGAGGACAACATGGCAGTTACAATACCCTGGGGAAAAATGGAGGATAGAGGTTCTGGAGGAGATACAGAATCCCGACTGCGTGATAGAGTGTCAGCCTTCACATTCTTAGACTCTGGCCTGAATCTGATGGAAAAATTAAATCTCAAGAAAAATAATGAGCACCTGGTCTGTCTAGGAGTCAACCGTTTAGCTGATTCAATATACGCCAAATTTTTATGGTCAGTAAGGACTGTGATTTGATGGACAGCACCATCCAAAAATTGCCTCCATTCGTCAAATGCAAGTTTAACAGCAAGCAGCTCACGATTTCCGACATCATAATTTCTCTCTGCAGGCGAGAAAAAGGCACATGGACGCAAGTTTGCTAATGTTTTAAGACCTTGATGTTTTAATACCACTCCCTCCCCTACCTCGGAGGTGTCCACCTCCACAATGAACGGCCTCGTGAGGTCTGACTGAATGATAACCGTTGCAGACATAAAACATCTTTTCAACTCCAGAAAGGCCCCAACAGCCTCCAATGACCAAACCCTCACATCTGCCCCCTTATGTGTGAGATTCGTCAAAGGTTTAACAATCTGACAAAACTCCTGGATAAATTTCCTGTAGTAATTGGCAAGCTCCAGGAAATGTTGCAGTGCTTTAAGGTCGCTTGGTTGGACCCAATCAGCTTTGGCCTGCACCTTCCCAGGGTCCATCCTGAACCTAACCGCTGACATAATGAACCCTAGGAATGAGATTTCCTGAGCAGCAAATATACATTTTTCCAACTTAAGAAACAAGGAATTCTCGCTAAGTCTTTGTAACAGAGCAGATATATTCATAATGACAATCCAGATCAGGCGAGAAAATTTTAATATCATCCAGATAAACCACAATAAATCTTCAATGTAATCTGAAAATATACCATTCATAAAGTTTTGGAAAACAGCAGGTGAATTAGTTAGTCCAAAAGGCATCACAAGATTTTCAAACAGACCCTCGGACGTTAAAAATATCGTATTCCACTCATCACCCTACTGGATGCGTATTAAATTATAAGCCCCTCTATGATCGAGCTGAGAAAACTATTTTGCCCCAGTAAGCTGAAAATAAAGGTCAGGGATAAGTGGAAGCGGATGCGTATTGTTAATCGTTATTTTAATCAATTCCCAGAAATCAAGGCAGGAACAGAGTCCTCCATCCTTCTTTTTAACAAAGAGTGTGAGAGTCAAAAATCTTGCATGTTTTTAGATGACTAAATACTTATTTTCTACCATAATTTTTAAAAAAAATCTTGCCAAATCAGACTTGGTGATTTTCTGGATTTGTTTTCTCATTTTGTCTCTCATAGTTGTTGTCTATGATGCCAATTACAGGCCTCTCTCATCTTTTTAAGTAGGAGAACGTGCACAATTGGTGGCTGATTAAATACCGTATTTTTCGGATTATAAGACGCACTTTTCCTCCCAAAAATTTGGGAGGAAAATGAGGGGTGCGTCTTAAAATCCGAATGTAGCTTACCGGGTGCTGCCGGCGCAGGTCAGTACGGCGCTGCTGTGTGCATCAGCGGCGCCACTGTGCTCGGCGTGCGGCTGCCCTGTTCTGCTCGGTACACGGCTGCTCTTTTCTGCTCGTCTCACCGCGCGGCTGCTCTGTTCTGCTCGGCGTGCGGCTGCTCTGTTCTACCCGGTGCGCGGCTGCTCTGTTCTGCTCGGCGTGCGGCTGCTCTGTTCTGCTCGGCGTGCGGCTGCTCTGTTCTGCTCGGCACGCTGCTGCTCTGTTCTGCCTGGCGCGCGGCTGCTCTGTGCGGCGGGCGGTCATTCTGAAGATGTCGGCGGTCAGAGATTCAAATAATCGCGCTTAGAGTCAGCGCCTGCACAGATGGAGCTCTCAGCTCAAGCTCTCATCTGTGCAGGCGCCGACTCCGACAGCCATTATTTGAAGCACTCACCATAGACCTCCGACATCTTCAGAATAGTGGGTGACTCACCGCCCCCCCACACAGAGCAGAGCAGTGTCACCGGCCCCGCACAGAGCAGCGTCACCGTGCCCCGCACAGAGCAGCGTCACCGGGCCCGCACAGAGCAGCGTCACCGGGCCCTGCACAGAGCAGCGTCACTGGGCCCACACAGCAGCGTCACTGGGCCCGCACAGAGCAGCGTCACCGGGCCCACACAGAGCAGAGACCGCAGTGAGTATCTGGGCCTCCCTCTGTACCATTACCAGTATCACCGTACTCCAGTACCTACCGCCTCTGCCTTCTGTGACTCCCACTCCGCTGCTGCCCCCTCTCCCTGGTAAGACACCACCAGATTATAAAACGGACCCCATATATATATATTTTTTTTTATCTTTTTTTTCCTCCAAATTTGGGGTGCGTCTTATAATCTAGTGCGTCTTATAAAACGAAAAATACGGTACTTTTTTTCCTCACTGTATGAATTCATTGAGAGATGAATGTTCTAATTTGAGGTCACTTGGATGTTTTTCTGCAATTGCGAAATGACATTCCCAATCTATTCCAGCGAATTTATGCTCCAAAAATCAAATAGCACTTTTTGCTAACCAAGCCCTGCCATGTACCCAAACATTGCTTTTTGACCACATATGGGGTATTAGTTCATTTAGGAGAAATTGTGTAGCACATTATTGAGTCTATTTTCATGTATTACCCCTTGTGAAAATTCAAAATTTGGGGCTAAAAACATTTTACTGAAAAAAATAATATTTTTCTATTTTCACATCCAAATGTTATAAAGTTCTGTGTGTTCTGTTCAAAATGCCCCACAGACCCCTAGACGAATATCTTGAGGGGTCTAGTTTAAAAAAAGGGGTAAACTTATTGGGGTTTCTGCATGTCAAGGGCTCTGCATAGATGACATGATGTGTGCTATCCATTCTAGCCAAATGTTCATTCCAAAATTCACATAGAACTCCTTCTCTTCCAAGGACTGTTCTGTGCCTAAACAGTATCTTTTGACTGCATATGGGATATTTCAAAGTCCGAGAAAAGTTGTCAATTTTATCCTAGTACCTTTTGTAAAAATGTGGGTGAATCAATATATTAGTGGGAAAAAAATGTCATTTTTAATTTTTTCATTCAAGTTTGCCTTGATTCCTTATACTGAAGGGTTATCAAATTTACTAACAGCAGTATAAAATAACTTAAGGGGTGCAGTTTTCAAAATGTTATCACTTCTGCGGTTTGACTAATATATGTGTCATGAAGTCACTTCAAAACTGAATAGTTCCATAAAAAATGCTACTTGTAAATTTACGTGAAAAAAATAAATTCAATGTTAACCCTTCTGACATCGTAATGAAATAAAAGGATGTTGCAAAAATGATGCTGATATAAAGTCGACATATGGGAAAAGTTAGTCATACCACACAAAATGGTTAAGAAATATCTGGTTTAAAGATATAAGCATTCCATTTTTGGAAATCAGTTATTTGTTATCAAATTTCAAACATCTTTTTTGAAAAGTCCCAAACATATTGACCTAAATTTTCCACTAACATGAAGAACAATGTATCAAGAATAGAGTTGAGCGCGGTTCGCGGTTCGAGGTTCTCCAGTTCGGGGCTCGAGTGATTTTTGCGGGTGTTCTAGATCGAACTAGAACTCGAGCTTTTTGCAAAAGCTCGATAGTTCTAGATACGTTCGAGAACGGTTCTAGCAGCAAAAAGCAGGGCTTTTTACAGCTACAGTGTGCAGGAGCCATCGCTGGCAGCCTGCCACAAGCTGGTAACCAAGATAAACATCGGGTATCCAAGCAAAGCGCTTTGGTTAGTAACCCGATGTTTATCTTAGTTACGTGCAGGAAGCCCACACTTCCCGCTCAGCTCACTCCGCCCCCTCCTGCCCGCGGCATGTACACATATACACACACACACGTACACATACATACACACGCACACACACACATCCCCCCCCCCCGCTCGGCTTACCTGCGGTGATGAAGTCCCGCCATCCCGACCTCAGCGCTGTCACTGTCCTCCATGGCCGCCGCTTGTCACATCACCTCTCGCTTCCGACCCGAGACTAGCGGTGACGTCACGGACCTCTCGCGATATTTGGCTGTGAAGGCGCCGGTCACTGAACTCAGTGACAGGGGCTGTCAGTGTGCTGGAGATCAGCGCAGGTAATGTACCTCGCTGACAGCAGCACTTGTCATGCCCTGCAGTGACCTGGGCTGACCCATTGATGTTAGCTCAGGTCACTGCACCGCTCTCCCAGCCAATGGGGAACATCCTGCTCTTCATTGACTGGGACAGTGTGGATCGTCATGGCAACCCCTTGGATTACAGCAGACCTGGATTTGTTTTTCATTCTAATAAATTGGTTAAAGAGGGAATGTTTTGGGGAGTGTTTTTTCAAATAAAAATGTGTTTGTCGTCTATTTTTTTTTATTACTGACTGGGTTGGTGATGTCGGGTATCTGATAGACGCCTGACCTCACCAACCCCAGGGCTTGATGCCAGGTGACATTACACATCTGGTATTAACCCCATATATTACCCCGTTTGCCACCGCACCAGGGCGCGGGATGAGCTGGGGCGAAGCACCAGGATTGGCGCATCTAATGGATGCGCCACTTCTGGGGCGGCTGCGGTCTGCTATTTTTAGGCTTGGGAGAGTCCAATAACCATGGACCTCCCTAGTCTGAGAATATCAGGCCCCAGCTGTCTGCTTTACCTTGGCTGGTGATCCAATTTTGGGGGACCCCTACGTGTTTTTTTTTTTTAATTATTTATTTAATTTAAAATAACAGCGTGGGGTGCCCTCAGTTTTGGATTACCAGCCAAGGTGAGGTTGCCAGCTGTGGTCTGCAGGCTGCAGCAGTCTGCTTTACCCTAGCTGGCTACAAAACTAGGGGGAACCCTACGTCATTTTTTTTTTCATTTTTTTGGCAAAATACAAAGCTAAGTACCCCTTAGTGCCACATGAAAGGCACCAAAGGGTGCTCCACTTTTTCTCCACTTTTTCTCCACTTTTTCTCCACTTTTTCTCCATTTATTCTCCACTTTTTCTCCACTTTTTCTCCATTTTTTTCTCCACTTTTTCTCCACTTTTTCTCCATTTATTCTCCACTTTTTCTCCACTTTTTCTCCATTTTTTTCTCCACTTTTTCTCCACTTTTTCTCCACTTTTTCTCCACTTTTTCTCCATTTTTTTCTCCACTTTTTCTCCACTTTTTCTCCATTTATTCTCCACTTTTTCTCCACTTTTTCTCCATTTTTTTCTCCACTTTTTCTCCACTTTTTCTCCACTTTTTCTCCACTTTTTCTCCATTTTTTTCTCCACTTTTTCTCCACTTTTTCTCCACTTTTTCTCCATTTTTTTCTCCACTTTTTCTCCACTTTTTCTCCATTTATTCTCCATTTATTCTCCACTTTTTCTCCACTTTATCTCCACTTATTCTCCACTTTTTCTCCACGTATTCTCCACTTTTTCTCCACTTTTTCTCCACTTTTTCTCCATTTATTCTCCACTTTTTCTCCACTTTTTCTCCATTTTTTCTCCACTTTTTCTCCACTTTTTCTCCACTTTTTCTCCACTTTTTCTCCACTTTTTCTCCACTTTTTCTCCACTTTTTCTCCATTTATTCTCCACTTTTTCTCCACTTTTTCTCCATTTTTTTCTCCACTTTTTCTCCACTTTTTCTCCATTTATTCTCTATTTATTCTCCAGTTTTTCTCCACTTTTTCTCCACTTTTTCTCCATTTATTCTCCACTTTTTCTCCACTTTTTCTCCATTTTTTTTCTCCACTTTTTCTACACTTTTTCTCCACTTTTTCTCCATTTATTCTCTATTTATTCTCCAGTTTTTCTCCACTTTTTCTCCACTTTTTCTCCATTTATTCTCCACTTTTTCTCCACTTTTTCTCCATTTTTTTCTCCACTTTTTCTACACTTTTTCTCCACTTATTCTCCACTTTTTCTCCACTTTTTCTCCACTTTTTCTCCATTTATTCTCCACTTTTTCTCCACTTTTTCTCCATTTTTTTCTCCACTTTTTCTCCACTTTTTCTCCACTTTTTCTCCACTTTTTCTCCACTTATTCTCCACTTTTTCTCCGCTTTTTCTCCATTTTTTGCTCCACTTTTTCTCCACTTTTTCTCCACTTATTCTCCACTTTTTCTCCGCTTTTTCTCCATTTTTTGCTCCACTTTTTCTCCACTTTTTCTCCATTTATTCTCCACTTTTTCTCCACTTTTTCTCCACTTTTTCTCCATTTTTTTCTCCACTTTTTCTCCGTTCTTTTTCTATGGTCGGTCTACCCATTAGCTCTGCCATGCATACTGTAGCTCTACACCTACTGCACATGTTACTTTATGATTGACATCTCTTTCGTACCAGAGCTGTCTAAGCCTACTCTGACCCCATATTTGTCATTACTATATTGTCCTTGTACTGTATTATGACATTTGTATCATGTGTTTCATTTCTTGCTGTGTTGCAATTTTTTTGCTGCATCCCAATTGTACCTCTACATTGTTCGAGTTTATGTTATTGTTCTCTCACTCTTATGTGATACTGATTATTGTCATTTTTCATGATTACATGCAGATAAGTCCAATCTGACGAAGGCTCAGGCCGAAACGTCATTTGTAACTTGTTTTGGACAAAAACATATATGCTTATGAAAAAAAAAATTTCTTAATACGGACCAATAAAGAGTAATTTTGCATTACTATCCATTGTGACTTACTGACTTAGTCTGGGAGATATAGAGTGCCGAGGTTACTCACTAATTTTATCTATTATTACCTCTGAGCACCTATATACCAGTGAGCAGAGCTTCCTCTACAGTAGTTCTCCTGATTAGGCATGCCCTTACCTCATGAGCAGGGCATTGCAGCTTTGGTAGCAACCATTACGACATGGACTCTGCTGCTGTGGACCCGGGGAGAGTGAGTGCAGATTCATTGCACCCACACTCCTCACATGAAGGGTCCGCACTCCTAGAAAATGGGGGATACGTTCCCTGAGTGTCTCCCCCCCATATTCTAGACGGTCCAGAGTCGTCGTGGGAACCCTTTATTTTTTTTCTTACAATAAATTGGTGAAAGAGGAAATGTTTTGGGGACTGTTTTTTCAAATAAATTTCTTTTGTCGATTTTTTGTTTTTGTTAGTACTGACAGTTTATGATGTTGGGTATCTAATAGACGCCATGACATCACAAACTGCTGGGCTTGATCTCAGGTGACTTTACAGCTAGTATCAACCCGATTTATTACCCCGTTTGCCACTGCCCCAGGGCACGGGATGAGCTGGGGTGAAGCGCCAGGATTGGCGCATCTAGTGGATGCGCCACGTCTGGGGTGCCTGCGGCCTGCTATTTTTAGGCTGTGAAGGCCCAATAACTATGGACCTTCCCACCCTGAGAATACCAGACCACAGCTGTCCGCTTTACCTTGGCTGGTGATCCAATTTGGGGGGGACCCTACTTTTATTGTGTAATTATTAATATTTATAAAATAATTATAAAAAAGAGCCTGAGGGGACCTCCACATTGGATCCCCAACCACGGTAAAGCTGCCAGCTGTGGTTTTCAGGCTACAGCCGTCTGCTTTACCCTAGCTGGCTATCAAAAATGGGGGGACCCAACGTAATTTTTTTTTTTTAACTATTTTTTAAATAGAAAAAATTAATGGGCTTCCCTGTATTTTGATTGCCAACCAAGGTAACGGCAGGCAGATGGGGGTGGCAACCCATAGCTGTCTGCTTTATCTGCGCTGAGAATCAAAAATACCGCGGAGCGCTACGTCATTTTTTTAAAGATTTATTTTTACAGCACTGTGATGTCCAGCAATCAAAATACAGGGAAGCCCATTTTATTTTTAGTTATTTAAATAAATAATTAAAAAAAATATATATGGGCTCCCGCTGCATTTTTTGTATTGCTAGCTAAGGGTAATCCAAGCAGCTACTGGCTGCTAACCCCCACTGCTTGGTGTTACCTTCACTGGCAATGGAAAATCCAGGGAAGCATTTTTTATTTTTTTTGCCAAAAAACTACAAAAAAAGGACGTGAGCTTCGCCATATTTTTGTATGCTAGCCAGGTATAGCAGGCAGGTGCTGGAAGAGGTGGATACAGCGCCAGAAGATGGCGCTTCTATGAAAATGCCATTTTCTGAGGCGGCTGCAGACTGCAATTCGCAGCAGTGCGGCCCAGAAAGCTCAGGCCAACCTGTGGTGCGGATTCCAATCCCCAGCTGCCTAGTTGTACCTGGCTGGACACAAAAATGGGGCAAAGCCTACGTCATTTGTTTTCTAATTATTTCATGAAATTCATGAAATAATAAAAAAAGGGCTTCCCTTTATTTTTGGTTCCCAGCCGGGTACAAATAGGCAACTGGGGGTTGGGGGCAGCCGTACCTGCCTGCTGTACCTGGCTAGCATACAAAAATATGGCGAAGCCCACATAATTTTTTCAGGGGGCAAAAAACTTCTGCATACAGTCCTGGATGGAGTATGCTGAGCCTTGTAGTTCTGCAGCTGCTGTCTGTCTGTATGGAGAAGAGCAGACAGCAGCTGCAGAACTACAAGGCTCAGCATACTCCATCCAGGACTGTATGCATAAGTTTTTTGCCCACCAAAAAAATGACGTGGGCTTCGCCATATTTTTGTATGCTAGCCAGGTACAGCTGGCAGCCACGGGCTGCCTCCAACCCCCAGTTGCCTATTTGTACCCGGCTGGGAACCAAAAATATAGGGAAGCCCGTTTTTTTTAATTATTTCACTTATTTCATGAAATAATTAAAAAACAAATGACGTGGGCTTCGCCCTATTTTTGTGTCCAGCCGGGTACAACTAGGCAGCTGGGGATTAGAATCCGCAGCACAGGTTAGCCCGAGGTTTGTGGGCGCCTCTGCTGCGGATTTCAGTCCGCAGCCGTCCCAGAAAATGGCGCTCTCATAGAAGCGCCATCATCTGGCGCTGTATCCAACTCTTCCAACAGCCCTGGAGCCGGGTGGCTTGTTGGGTAATCATGAGTTAGTACTGGCTTTGTTTTACCAGCCAGTATTAAGCCAGAGATTCTTAATGTCAGGCACATTTGACCCGGCCATTAAGAATCTCCGATAAAGGGTTAAAAAAAAGACACCACACAGAGAAAAAATACTTTAATAGAAATAAATACACAGACACATTAGAGACTCCATCTTTATTACCCCCTGTCAGCCCTCCACGATCCTGCTCTTCTGTCTTCTTTCTTTCTAGTGTAGTAGTAGTGACGATTGTAGTGAGGATGAGGTTCACCAGCTCATCACTTGGGGCTGGGGAACCTCCATCCTCACTACAATCATCACTACAATCGGGAAGCAGCGTGCAGCCTTCACTCCGTGAGTGATCAGTGCTGGCTGCTAGCGGTAACGCTGACAGACGCGTTACCATAGCAACGGTGCTCTCGGAGCCGCGGTTAGCGGTGACGTCACCGCTAACTGCGTTGCTATGGCAACGGTGATCTCCGTTAATGACCGGCTGTGTCAGCCGGTCCCTAACGGAACGGGGAGTCGACCGTGTGCTAGAGCATGTCGCCGGTACACGGCGATACACATATGTGCACCGTGTACCGGAGAGATGCACTCGCAGGTCCTACATCACGTGTCATAGTCATGTGACCAGTCTGTAGCCAATGAGATAATAGCCACGTGACTGGTCACATGGCTATTTTGACGTCACGATAGGTCCTGCATCTCTGCTGGCAGTGCAGGTCACCGGGAGGATTCAGCGATCATCGGATGGAATAGCGGCAGGAGACAGAGTGCAGAAGGGATCGCGAGGACCGGTAAGTGTTATGGCAATGTTTATTAACTGTTTGTGTACATTTATAATGCATTTTTATGTGTTTGTGATTGCCTCCCATTCTAGCCTATACGTTCGAGTTTGGTTCGTCGAACGTTCGACGAACCGAACTCGAACGGGACCCCCGTTCGGCGAACCGGCCTCGAGCCGAACCGGGACCGGTTCGCTCATCTCTAATCAAGAAGAAAAGATCCCAGGACCACTGAAATATGTCGAAGCAGTATTATTAACACATAGGTTATTACCAAATAAAGTGACTCGAGTTAGAATTGAAAAATGCAACTCGGTCATTAAAATTACAACTGGCTCCCTCACTAAGGGTTTAATATGCTTTTCTACTTTTCATTCTATAATGGTTCTATAAACACTTTGAAACATAAAAAAGGAAAAAATGGTGTAGTAAGGCTGGGTTTAGATCAAGTTTTCTCCTGCGATCAGTGTCTCTGAGGTTATGTCTGAACTAGAGTTGAGCGCGGTTCATGGTTCGAGGTTCTCCAGTTCTAGGCTCGAGTGATTTTGGGGCCTGTTCTAGATCGAACCAGAACTCGAGCTTTTTGCAAAAGCTCGATAGTTCCAGAAACGTTCGAGAACGGTTCTAGCAGCAAAAAAACAGCTAATTCCTAGCTTGGTTTCCGCTGTAATAGTGTAAGTCACTCTGTGAATCACACTATTATGACATTTCAGTGTATAGTGTGCGAGAACAGCGCCTTCAGATCACTGCTGTTTCTATAATGGCGATCGCCATTTTTTTTTTTTTTCTTGTCTTCCTTCCCTAAGCGCGCACGTGTAGTGGGGCGGGCCAGCATGTCAGCCAATCCCAGACACACACACAGCTAAGTGGACTTTTAGCCAGAGAAGCAACGGCATGTGTGATAGGATGTCCATGTCACATGTCCCTGCATTATAAAACCGGACATTTTCCACCAGGACGCCATTATCTCTTCTGCGTCTTTGGTGTCAGACATCACTGTCGCAGCTCCGTCCTCCTGAGTCCTATCGCCGATATAGCTGTATGCGCTCCATACACAGCGTTAGGCCTGCGCCACACATCCGTGCCTCCGGCACGTGTTTGTCATTTTTTACACGTACCGGCGGCACGGAGACACTTTAACCAATGCTACCCTATTGTAGCAGGCACACACACGTAAAACCACACGGAACGTGTGTCCGTGTGCGTTTGTACGTGTGTGCGATTTTCAAAGCGCTGACATGTCAGTGTTTTCTCCGGCAGCACGGGTGTCACACGGCCCGCACCCGTACTACACGGGTGTAGTGTGGATGCGGTCCCGTGTGACACGCGCCGGAGAAAACACACATGTCAGTGAAAAAAAAAAAAACATTAACTCACCTTCTCCAGCCCTCCTGTCTCTGCCGCTGCTGCCTCTTGCTGCCGACCGCCGCTCATTATTCTCATTGAATATTCACTTCACTGCCTGGCAGCAGCAGCAGCGGGAGACGGGAGGGCTGGAGACCGAGGATCAGCACCATGGACGGCACCGCAGACGTCAGGAAGGACCAGGTGAGTATAATAATTACCGGTTCTACGTGTGCTATCGCGGATAGCACACGTAGAACACACGTGTCACGCACGTACCAGAGACACGTACTTACCTGCACGCAACACGCAGGGAAAATACGTGTCTCTCGGCACGTGCGTGAAATTCACGTGAGTTTGGCAGAGGCCTTAGACAGCATAGGGAGAGCACTTTCTATCAGTCCTTTTAAGGGCTGAAACCGGTAGGGTCAGAGCCATAGGTGACAGGTCCTGAAAACAGAGACAGCGTCTGTGTAGCCAAGGTCAGGGATTTCGTCGCTGCATTTCCCCATTAGGAGGGAATAGAAAGGCAGGCTTCCATTCCTCTACCCAGAGCCCCACAATCCTGGCACTGTACCCTCCTGTCCTCTGCACACTCCAACTCTTTTTAACTAAGCCATTATGCTAGCAAACACTCAGTGTACCTAGTGGCATCCTAAACGTGGCTATTGGACTTTTGTGTAGTCACAGTAGTGCAAAGATATTTGCAGCACGTCTGCCTGCATTGCACACTCCAACTCTTTTTAACTAAGCCATTATACTAGCAGTCAGTGTACCTAGTGGCATCCTAAACGTGGCTATTGTACTTTTGTCTAGTCACACTATTGCAAAGATATTTGCATCACGTCTGCCTGCATTGCACACTCCAACTCTTTTTAACTAAGCCATTATGCTAGCAAACAGTCAGTGTACCTAGTGGCATCCTAAACGTGGCTATTGTACTTTTGTGTAGTCACAGTAGTGCAAAGATATTTGCAGCACGTCTGCCTGCATTGCACACTCCAACTCTTTTTAACTAAGCCATTATACTAGCAAACAGTCAGTGTACCTAGTGGCATCCTAAATGTGGCTATTGTACTTTTGTCTAGTCACACTATTGCAAAGATATTTGCATCACGTCTGCCTGCATTGCACACTCCAACTCTTTTTAACTAAGCCATTATGCTAGCAAACAGTCAGTGTACCTAGTGGCATCCTAAACGTGGCTATTGTACTTTTGTGTAGTCACAGTAGTGCAAAGATATTTGCAGCACGTCTGCCTGCATTGCACACTCCAACTCTTTTTAACTAAGCCATTATACTAGCAAACAGTCAGTGTACCTAGTGGCATCCTAAACGTGGCTATTGTACTTTTGTGTAGTCACACTAGTGGAAAGATATTTGCAGCACGTCTGCCTGCATTGCACACTCCAACTTTTTTTAACTAAGCCATTGTACTAGCAAACAGTCAGTGTACCTAGTGGCATCCTAAACGTGGCTATTGTACTTTTGTGTAGTCACAGTAGTGCAAAGATATTTGCAGCACGTCTGCCTGCATTGCACACTCCAACTCTTTTTAACTAAGCCATTATACTAGCAAACAGTCAGTGTACCTAGTGGCATCCTAAACGTGGCTATTGTACTTTTGTGTAGTCACACTAGTGGAAAGATATTTGCAGCACGTCTGCCTGCATTGCACACTCCAACTTTTTTTAACTAAGCCATTATACTAGCAAACAGTCAGTGTACCTAGTGGCATCCTAAACGTGGCTATTGTACTTTTGTCTATTCACACTATTGTAACGATATTTGCAGCACGTCTGCCTGCATTGCACACTCCAACTTTTTTTAACTAAGCCATTATACTAGCAAACAGTCAGTGTACCTAGTGGCATCCTAAACGTGGCTATTGTACTTTTGTCTATTCACACTATTGTAAAGATATTTGCAGCATGTCTGCCTGCATTGCACACTCCAACTCTTTTTAACTAAGCCATTATACTAGCAAACAGTCAGTGTACCTAGTGGCATCCTAAACGTGGCTATTGTACTTTTGTCTATTCACACTATTGTAAAGATATTTGCAGCATGTCTGCCTGCATTGCACACTCCAACTCTTTTTAACTAAGCCATTATACTAGCAAACAGTCAGTGTACCTAGTGGCATCCTAAACGTTGCTATTGTACTTTTGTCTATTCACACTATTGTAAAGATATTTGCAGCACGTCTGCCTGCATTGCACACTCAAACTCTTTTTAACTAAGCCATTATACTAGCAAACAGTCAGTGTACCTAGTGGCATCCTAAACGTGGCTATTGTACTTTTGTCTATTCACACTATTGTAAAGATATTTGCAGCACGTCTGCCTGCATTGCACACTCCAACTCTTTTTCACTAAGTCATTATACTAGCAAACAGTCAGTGTACCTAGTGGCATCCTAAACGTGGCTATTGTACTTTTGTCTATTCACACTATTGTAAAGATATTTGCAGCACGTCTGCCTGCATTGCACACTCCAACTTTTTTTAACTAAGCCATTATACTAGCAAACAGTCAGTGTACCTAGTGGCATCCTAAACGTGGCTATTGTACTTTTGTCTATTCACACTATTGTAAAGATATTTGCAGCACGTCTGCCTGCATTGCACACTCCAACTTTTTTTAACTAAGCCATTATACTAGCAAACAGTCAGTGTACCTAGTGGCATCCTAAACGTGGCTATTGGACTTTTGTGTAGTCACAGTAGTGCAAAGATATTTGCAGCACGTCTGCCTGCATTGCACACTCCAACTCTTTTTAACTAAGCCATTATACTAGCAAACAGTCAGTGTACCTAGTGGCATCCTAAACGTGGCTATTGTACTTTTGTCTATTCACACTATTGTAAAGATATTTGCAGCACGTCTGCCTGCATTGCACACTCAAACGTTTTTTAACTAAGCCATTATACTAGCAAACAGTCAGTGTACCTAGTTGTGTAGTCACAGTAGTGCAAAGATATTTGCAGCACGTCTGCATGACACCCTCCTGCTCTGTTTTTAATAAGCTATAATGATAGCAAAAAATACTGCCATTTAGTGGCATCATAGAACTGGCTGTTGTATTCCATTAGTGCCCCACTGGTGCCAAGCTATTTCTAGCACCTCTGCATGACACCCTCCTGCTCTGTTTTTAATAAGCTATAATGATAGCAAAAAATACTGCCATTTAGTGGCATCATAGAACTGGCTGTTGTATTCCATTAGTGCCCCACTGGTGACAAGCTATTTCTAGCACCTCTACATGACACCCTCATGCACATTTTGCTACGCTAATGTTATAGCAAACTCATGGAATTCATTGCTGCATTTGATAATTCGGAGGGATAGAAAGTCAGGCTTCCTTTAGCTTTTCCTTCTGTTCATAGACAGCATCTCCAAGAGCAATTTCCCCTCCACGTCTAAGTGTGTAGAGGCAGCTAGTGCGCATGCGTGTGCCGATTTACCCCAGCTGCAGCCTAATTACAGTGTTTCGCCTAGTGAGTATGCTCAGCCTGACTGTGCTATTCCTGACGCTAAGTCTTTATTTCGGGATACAGCGCATGCTCCCACACTAAGTGTGAAAAGCCTCTTTGCACAGGTGCTTGCATTACGTGCCGGGTCTAAGTCCTGTTTTGTGCCTAGACACCATGCTAAAGCTGATAGTCTTTTTTCAGATACTGTATTTCATGCTACTGAGAAGGCTCAGGCACTTACTGCATCAGAGACTAGGTCCGGTAATGAACTCTTTGGCCCTGCCCCTGATGTGGGGGGGGGCACATATAGACCACAGGGCATCAGGTGTCCTCCCAAATGGCTTGCAGAGGGCCACCCCCATGACTTGTCACCGCATTATTGATGGTCAGACGATGACTGGTGAGGTGTTTGGGTCATGGCAGCCATGAGGTCATCATTGAAGTTGCGGTTCCAAATAGGACACTAGTTATGCCACTCATGACGTGTCACTCTACTTTTGTCTCCAGGAGGTGCATTGTGGTTCACCCTGGTTTGGGGCGGACCCAATGTAATACTTATATATGTTCTGAGGATTTCGATAGCGTAGGGCAATGACAATCAGAGACGAGTTCTTGGTACAAGATGTTTTATAATATGTAACCACGGTAGATACACAACGGAAAACACAGCAGTACAAATACACAAAATACCTTCCCGAAACGGAGCGAAGGGAATTCCCGGGGCCACGCACCGGACTCCCCCAGGGAGACCACCAGAGCGAACCCCTATACAGGGACTGTCCGGCAATCACCCCGGAAGGCCTAAATGCGCAGCAGCCGGGACACAAGGGGCAAGCGGTAAAAGTCCAGGAGTGTCCGTACGGGATGATTGTCCAGAGTGGTTACGAACCAGAGAGAACCGGGCAGAGTGCTGACCGAAGATGGCAGACGGAATCCGGGCACAGCTTTGAGAAACCGGGTAAGGTCCAGAGTCGGTCGGTAGTCTTTAGGAGGATCCAAAGGCAATCAGGATTAGCAGCAGCAAAGCAGGAGCACACAGCAAGCAGTATACTCAGGCACTGGACTAGGCTTAGAGGCGGCCTTTTAAGCAGCTGGACAGGAAGTAGGGCAACAGAACAGTAAACTCCATGTTAACCGAGGGCAAGCTCATTCAAAAGAGAACTGGAAAACCTGGAAACCTGACACCCAGGTTATAAAAGGGGCTGGAGCCAACAAGGCGGTGCGCAGTCTTCTATTATGCTCCGAAAGAGCACACCTCCATGTGTTGAACCCATTGCGGCTTTAGGCCAGAGGTAGGCAAGGATAGGGTGTCGATGCAGGCCACCACCACAGTTGGTAACGCAGAACGGTTAAGACCAGCTCCTGTCCTACCAGTCCTGCTTGTGCAGCCCAGTGGCATTAACAGGCCTGCTGCTGCTGATGCGCCTGCTGTCCATAGGTGTGCCCCTACGCACACGGTCAGCGTACTCAATGGCCCCTGTGTTGTTAAACAGGGAGTTCCTGGGCTGGGTGGGCATGTGGACCCTGTGACGCTAACAGGGCTCACAGTCTCCAGATCCGAATGGCGTCTAACTCGGTTCAGGCTACTATTAGTTTCATAGCCACACAGCTCTGTATCCTCCACCAAACCTTCCAGTTGCCAACCTCTCCTTTTCCAACTGGGAGCACGGTGGACACTGACTGCTGATGGGGATATATACCTTTCTCTTTCTTTTCTTATTACTTTTTGTTATATAGCGGTAACATAGTATATACCACTTTATCCAAATCTGCCAGTCCCACTGTAACACATGGTGTTTCTTCAGCAAATGTTACTGTTGCTTAACCACCAAATCCACGGACCAAAACTTGTTTCCCCTTTCCAACACACCTGTTCCCCTTTCCACCAGCATCTGTCCTTTTTCAACTCATTTTGGTATATGACCAAAAGTGCAACTGTGCAGGGACACCGTACTCAACGCCATCTCAGCACAGCAGCCAGCCCTCGATCCCTCAGATGTGGACAAGTAAAAGACCATTTCCTCCTATCCATGACAAAGCGTTGAGATTCACTCTGTGCAGCACTGGTGTTTAGTGGAAAAGTAGATCTAAGATTGCGTACCACATTCTCCAGATACTCCTGTATACGTGCGTCCATTTCTATGGCAGGAATTATTTTGCCAAATTTTGTCTTGTACCAGGGATCTAACAGTGTGGCAACCCAGTATTCTGGATTACTTTGAATTCGTACAATCCGAGGGTCATGTTGTAGGTAGTGCAGCAAGAAGCCGCTCATGTGTCTTGTGCATCCAGGAGGACCAAGTCCTTGGTGTGTTGGTGGCAGAGAGGTGAGAATCGTGCCTCCTTCCTCTGCCCTCTCCCCCCAACCTCGCACAACCGAAATGTGAGCAAGCTCTCACTCATCTGCTGAGTCTTCCATGCCCATCGCCAGTTCGTCCTCCATTTCTTCATGGGCTCCTGCACCTTCCTCAACACTTTTTGCTGATACTATGCGCCCTTGTTAATCCCTCTCCCTCACCATGACTGCCGCATAGGTGCCGCTGACCATCTGGACCTCGTAGATCTTGTTATCCCTTCCGCATATGACTCCTCCTGTACTTCCTCCCCTTCCTCTTGTCCCAACACCTGACTCCGAATAATAATTACAGTGTGCTCCATCATGTAGATGACTAGAATTGTCACGCTGAGAATGACATTGCCAGTGCAAAACATCTTCGTCGACATTTCAAAACTGTGTAGCAGGTATTAATCACCTTGGGCCCTGTGCAATTCCTAATCCCTGTATAGGGGTTAAAGGGTTTCAGGGTTCTAGGGGTCCTGCTTGGTGAGTGGCTTCCCTCTAGCCTATCATTAACAGCCCATCTGAGTGTGTGGATCAAGGAAGGCGTTACACCGTGCTCTCTGCAGAAGGCCATGTGGGCCAGGATAGTGCTTTAAAAATTGCGGGACAACCAGGTTCAACACGTGAACCACACAAGGCATGTGTGTCACATTGTCACAGCGAAGGGCCGCACCCATGTTTGCATCATTGTCGCACCCGGCCTTCCCTGGCTGCTGGTTGAGTGGAGACAACCATTGATGAAACTCGGTATCCAGAGCTAACCGTCCACAACTTCTCAGCGGTGTGACTCACATTTCCCATACATTTCAAAGTAAAACTTTGACCGCCTGATGGCATTGAGCTCTGCTGCCAGCATAGTAAGGAAGTGTGTGGTAGTCCTTGTGCGCAGTTACAAGGAAGGGTGGCCTGACCACACAGGGATTGCGCCAAGGTGGAGGACCCACACGAGGTTGAAGAGGCAGAAGCAGTGTATTAACTTCTACATACAGAAGAAGGATTGAAACAACTCGTGGGGACGGCAAGACTTGTACAGCAGACCCTTCTCCATCTCTCACCATAGTTTGCCAGTGCCCAGTCAGTGACATGTAATGACCCTGTCTATGCTTACTGGTCCAAGTATCTGTGTTGAAATGCACCCTGTCGCACACAGAGTTTCTCAAGGAAGTGGTGATGTTGTGTGCGACATGCTGGTGTAGCGCGGGCATGCTTTTCTTGGAGAAGCAGTGGTGATTGGGCATCTGGTACTGGGGCACAGCGACAGACATAAGGTCTCTAAAATCCTGTGTGTCCACTAGGCGGAAAGGCAGCATTTCGGTAGCCAACAGCTTACAGAGGGATAGAGTCAACCTCTTAGCTTTGTCATGGGTCGCAGGAAGTGGCCTTTTATTTGACCACATCTGAGGGACAGAGATCTGGCTGCTGTGTGTATACGGTGTTGAGTAGGGTGTCCCTGGAAAAATGCAGGTTTGTGAGGAAAGTGCAGGCGGAGACATGATGTTGCCTTCATCCAACGTTGGTGCTATCGATGTTTGACAGAGCTGTACACACTCACTTGTTTCCCCTTCCAAACCAACTGACGACCTACCAAGCAAACTGCCTGTTGCGGTTACAGTGGTGGAAGTTGTGGGTGGAAAAACAGGTGTGACAGCTGTCCCCACAGTCCTAGAAGATGACGAGCGCGCGGATGCACTGGAAGGGGCAGGCGGTGGATGGTTCGCTCCGCTAGGCCGCATTGCAGCACGGTGAGCTTCCCACCAGGCCATATGATATTTATTCATGTGACGATTCATGGAAGAAGTTGTCAAACTGCTGAGGTTTTGACCTCTACTAAGAGAACCATGACAAATTTTACAGATCACATAATTTGGGCGATCTTTTTCTATGTCAAAAAAGGACCAGGCTAGGCAAGGCTTAGAGGCCATGCGACCTGTTGATCCACCCCGAATAATGCTCAGAGGCAGAGTGGTGGCTGAGGATGCAGTTGTAGACGTGCTACCAGTGCTCTGACTGTGTCCAGGAAGGCGCAAGGTAACTTCGTCGTCGGTTGCATCCTCCTCCACCGCCTCTGTTGACCTCCTCGAGTGTCTGACTGTGGGTCGACAGTAGGTGGGATCTAGAACTTCATCATCAATTGTTGTGTTTGCACTCCCCTCCCCCTCAGACCGAGCCTGTTCTTGCCCTGACCGAATATTTAAGTTGTCATCCCAATCGGGTATCTGCGTCTCATCTTCATCAGTATGTTCCTCATTGTCTATAACCACAGGTGTTGGAAAGGCAGCATTTTGGTAGCCAACAGTTTGCAGATGCTGAAAGTCAACCTCCAAGCCATGTCATGCCCTTCTAAAAGCATGTAAAACACAGCGAGGGGACTCCAACCACAGTCTCCCTCGTTTCCACTAACTGGGCCACACACACCCCACTTGCCTGGAATCGGTTGAGCCCCCTTTTGAAAAAGAAAAAGATGCTTTGCATGAAGCACTCTCAAAAATACGCGTGCCTTTCCCGTCCCCTGGCTGACCCAGGGGAAGAAAAGTCCTCTGAGAGCCATGACTTGTTCATCTTGGTTCTTTTAGAAACACAGCGAGGGGACTCCAACCACAGTCTCCCTCGTTTCCACTAACTGGGCCACACACACCCCACTTGACTGGCATCGGTTGAGCCCCCTTTTGAAAAAGAAAAAGATGCTTTGCATGAAGCACTCTCAAAAATACGCGTGCCTTTCCCGTCCCCTGGCTGACCCAGGGGAAGAAAAGTCCTCTGAGAGCCATGACTTGTTCATCTTGGTTCTTTTAGAAACACAGCGAGGGGACTCCAACCACAGTCTCCCTCGTTTCCACTAACTGGGCCACACACACCCCACTTGACTGGCATCGGTTGAGCCCCCTTTTGAAAAAGAAAAAGATGCTTTGCATGAAGCACTCTCAAAAATACGCGTGCCTTTCCCGTCCCCTGGCTGACCCAGGGGAAGAAAAGTCCTCTGAGAGCCATGACTTGTTCATCTTGGTTCTTTTAGAAACACAGCGAGGGGACTCCAACCACAGTCTCCCTCGTTTCCACTAACTGGGCCACACACACCCCACTTGACTGGCATCAGTTGACCCAATTTTCAAGATGAAAAAGATGCTTTGCATGAAGCACTCTCAAAAATACGCGTGCCTTTCCCGTCCCCTGGCTGACCCAGGGGAAGAAAAGTCCTCTGAGAGCCATGACTTGTTCATCTTGGTTCTTTTAGAAACACAGCGAGGGGACTCCAACCACAGTCTCCCTCATTTCCACTAACTGGGCCACACACACCCCACTTGACTGGCATCGGTTGAGCCCCCTTTTGAAAAAGAAAAAGATGCTTTGCATGAAGCACTCTCAAAAATACGCGTGCCTTTCCCGTCCCCTGGCTGACCCAGGGGAAGAAAAGTCCTCTGAGAGCCATGACTTGTTCATCTTGGTTCTTTTAGAAACACAGCGAGGGGACTCCAACCACAGTCTCCCTCGTTTCAACTAACTGGGCCACACACACCCCACTTGACTGGCATCGGTTGAGCCCCCTTTTGAAAAAGAAAAAGATGCTTTGCATGAAGCACTCTCAAAAATACGCGTGCCTTTCCCGTCCCCTGGCTGACCCAGGGGAAGAAAAGTCCTCTGAGAGCCATGACTTGTTCATCTTGGTTCTTTTAGAAACACAGCGAGGGGACTCCAACCACAGTCTCCCTCGTTGCCACTAATTGGGCCACACACACCCCACTTGACTGACATCAGTTGATGCCCCTTTTCAAAATGAAAAAGATGCTTTGCATGAAGCACTCTCAAAAATACGCGTGCCTTTCCCGTCCCCTGGCTGACCCAGGGGAAGAAAAGTCCTCTGAGAGCCATGACTTGTTCATCTTGGTTCTTTTAGAAACACAGCGAGGGGACTCCAACCACAGTCTCCCTCATTTCCACTAACTGGGCCACACACACCCCACTTGACTGGCATCGGTTGAGCCCCCTTTTGAAAAAGAAAAAGATGCTTTGCATGAAGCACTCTCAAAAATACGCGTGCCTTTCCCGTCCCCTGGCTGACCCAGGGGAAGAAAAGTCCTCTGAGAGCCATGACTTGTTCATCTTGGTTCTTTTAGAAACACAGCGAGGGGACTCCAACCACAGTCTCCCTCGTTTCAACTAACTGGGCCACACACACCCCACTTGACTGGCATCGGTTGAGCCCCCTTTTGAAAAAGAAAAAGATGCTTTGCATGAAGCACTCTCAAAAATACGCGTGCCTTTCCCGTCCCCTGGCTGACCCAGGGGAAGAAAAGTCCTCTGAGAGCCATGACTTGTTCATCTTGGTTCTTTTAGAAACACAGCGAGGGGACTCCAACCACAGTCTCCCTCGTTGCCACTAATTGGGCCACACACACCCCACTTGACTGACATCAGTTGATGCCCCTTTTCAAAATGAAAAAGATGCTTTGCATGAAGCACTCTCAAAAATACGCGTGCCTTTCCCGTCCCCTGGCTGACCCAGGGGAAGAAAAGTCCTCTGAGAGCCATGTCCACATTGTCAGTGGACAGACACGTGTGCTTATCTGCCAGCAGACCCCCAGCAGCACTGAAGACAGGTTCCGAGAGAACGCTGGCTGCAGGACACGACAAGATCCCCAAGGCGTACGTGGCGAGCTCAGGCAATTTATCCAGATTGGAAGCCAAAAATGAGCAGGGCTCAAGTTGCACATTAATGGAATCGATGTTTCTTTGCATATACTCATATATCTGTGTGTCCTCCTCTTTTTCCTTGTCCAGCTCTTTTGTTTTTGCATGAGTATATGTCCTTGTCACTTTCCCATGTGTTGTGAGTTGTTTGTCACCTTTTGGACACCTTTGAGGGTGTTTTCTAGGTGTTTTTCTGTGTTTGTGATTGCCTGCCATTGTTTCCTATGCAGTTCGAGTTCGGTTCGTCGAACGTTCGACGAGCCGAACTCGAACGGGACCTCCGTTCGGCGAACCGACCTCGAGCCGAACCGGGACCGGTTCGCTCATCTCTAGTCTGAACCACCGCAAAATGAGATTTGGGTACAAGTGGTAAACAAGGCCATTGGCATTAAAAATGCAGAGTCACAGTGTGCTCTGGTATGCATCAGTTTCACCTGATGGAGGAGGGCAACAAGACATAGCCAACTGCATCTTGCTATCTGTCTCTAATAGGCGTGTACAGCTGAACATAATGCATGCCAGAGCACACAGTGATTCCCATCTGCATCATTACAGTCAATGGCTCCATCAGCGCATACACCTGTATCCCATATTGCGGGTGTCCAGACGAAAGACTCGATGGCGCCAATAATAGCCAAACGGTACGTGAACCCTGCCTGACACATGTGAAAAGCAGCCTGGCTGGATCATGTGATGTCACAATGGGGATGAAATCTTCTTTTGAGCACAAGGAAAATCCATTGTGCCTTGGAAATAGTAGAAAGTTTTCATCATTAGGGATTCAAATTAAAGAGTAATAAATCATTGATTAAAAAAACCAAGACGATTCAGTGAGTTGTCATTCCTTGGGAAAACTGCCAGAATAGTCCATTAATGAGTGATTCTTCACGAATATTAAGTCAATCACATTACACTAATATCTGTATAGTACATAATATTCCCTCTAAGTTCTTCATTCTTGCTGAATCTACTTTTGTGGAGGCTGTGTCAAATGATACACCTAAATAAATATCTGTCAAGTCCCCACCAGAGTCCACTTCTGCGATTTCTGCTTCGATCACTATGCAACGCCGTGTTCCCATCGTGGACTGTGTTGGTGATAGGAGAGGAGTCGATGCCAGTGGCTTTGGTGGGTGCAGGCTCCACTCATCCACTAAGATGGGTTTCCCTAGAACCTGCAGTGCCACTGGCTGACTGTAGGTGGTGTGTGTCTTCCAGCTCATGTAACCACTATTCAGCTACAGTCAATGAGAAGACACCCTTCTAATTCCCCCTACTGTCTGCTGGTCACTGCCAGAGATTGTTTCGTATTCCTGCTTTCTGGTTCCCGCTCTGTTCTGTGTTTTAACCTTTGCCTTTGTGTTTTAACCTTTCTCTAACTACCCTTCTGCCTGCCATTTTTGTACCTCGCTGCCAGATCTGGATTTGACCTCTGCCTGGTTTCCTGACTATGTCCTTGTCTGCCGTTTTTTTCCCTGTTCTGCATCTCCTGGTTTGTCCCTGCCTGACTGCTACTCTCTTCTACACTGCAGCCTTCCACAGGTAGCGATCTCTGGGGCACTGAAATAATTCCAAGTTCCTGTATAGGGGTTAAAGGGTTTTGGGGTTCTCGGGGGTTCTGCTTTGTAAGCGGCATTCTTGTAGCCTGTCTGTGACAGCCAGTCTGAGTCTGTGGTTCCAGGCAGGCATTACAATATCCCTTCCATCTATGCACACATTTATTCATAATATCATTGACTGCAACAATTAAATTCAGGCTAATAATCAAAATGATTGATATAGCTGATGATCTAATACTTGTAAGAAAAGTTACTTTTAAGGAACACTGTATACAGTACTGCCATATCTTCCGTACTTTATTGAAAATCAACATATATTTTATTTATTTATTATCCTTTGCTTACATAGCGCCATCATATTGCACAGTGCTGTATAGACATTACCATATACAGTGCCTTGCGAAAGTATTCAGCCCCATTGAATTTTCAACCTTTTCCCACATTTCAGGCTTCAAACATAAAGATAAAAATTGTAATGTTATGCTGAAGAATCAACACCAAGTGGGACTTAATTGTGAATTTGGACGAAATGTATTGCTTATTTTAAACTTTTGTAAAAAAATAAATAAAATTTGAGCGTGCAATATTATTCGTCCCCTTTAAGTTAATACTTTGTAGCGCCACCTTTTGCTGCGATTACAGCTGCAAGTTGCTTGGGGTATGTCTATCACTTTTGCACATCAAGAGACTGAAATTCTTGCCCATTCTTCCTTTGCAAATACTTCGAGCTGAGTGAGGTTGGAAGGAGAACATTTGTGAACAGCAGTTTTCAGCTCTTTCCACAGATTCTCGATTGGATTCAGGTCTGGACTTTGACTTGGCCATTCTAACACCTGGATACGTTTATTTGTGAACCATTCCATTGTACATTTTGCTTTATTTTTGGGATCATTGTCTCGTTGGAAGACAAATCTCTGTCCCAGTCTCAGGTCTTTTGCAGACTTCAACAGATTTTCTTCAAGCATGGTCCTGTATTTGGCTCCATCCATCTTACCATCAATTTTAACCATCTTCCCTGTCCCTGCTGAAGAAAAGCAGGCTCAAACCATGATGCTGCCACCACCATGTTGACAGTGGGGATTGTGTGTTCAGGGTGATGAGCTTTGTTGTTTTTACGCCAAACATATCGTTTGGCATTGTGCCAAAATAGTTCGATTTTGGTTTCATCTGACCAGAACATCTTCCACATGTTTGGTGCGTTTCCCAGGTGGCTTGTGGCAAACTTTAAATGACACTGGCTTTCTCCTTGCCACTCTTCCATAAAGGCCAGAATTGTGCAGTGTACGACTGATTGTTGTCCTATGGACAGACTCTCCCACCTCAGCTGTAGATCTCTGCAGTTCATCCAGACTGATCAGGGACCTTTTGGCTGCATCTCTGATCAGTCTTCTCCATGTTTGAGATGAAAGTTTGGATGGACGGCCGGATCTTGGTAGATTTGCAGTGGTATGATACTCCTTCCATTTCAATATGATCGCTTGCACAGTGCTCCTTGGGATGATTAACGTTTTGGACATCTTTTTGTAACCAAATCTGGCTTTAAACTTCTTCACAACAGTATCACGGACCTGTGTGTTGTGTTCCTTGGTCTTCATGATGCTATCTGCGCTTTAGGCTAAGTTCACACTTCAGTTGTTTTGCATCAGTCACAATCCGTAGCCTTGAGGAATTACGGAATCCTGCAAAATATTTTGCAGGAATCCAGTATTTCCCCATAGACTTCTATTAGTGACGGATTGCGACTGATGACCCTGCGTTGCATCCGCCGCGTCGCGGTCCGTCGTTTTTGACTGACCGCCGAGCGGGGAGCAACGCAGAATGTAACGTTTTTCGGGCCGTCAAAATTAACGCGCCGCACAGGAATCCGTCGCCATCCGTCAAGCTTGTAATGTATGTCTATGGTGCTGGATTCCGTCGTAATCCGTCTTACAACGGAATCCAGCGCAGGATTCCGTCATGCTCTACTGAGCATGCCCAGCATGTTTGGCACGCCCACTGGGCAGTCCCAAACACAGACGGATCATGACTGATCCGTCAAAAAACGGACGCACAGCGGATGTAACGGACGCAACTGATCCGTTTTTTCACAGGATTCCTGTGAAAGGAATCCTGTGAAAAACACATCAGTTGCATCAGTTGACATCTAAGGCTAAGTTCACACATCCTGTGTTTTGCATCAGTCACAATCCGTCGCCTTGGGGAATTACGGTAACCTGCAAAATATTTTGCAGGAATCCTGTATTTCCCCATAGACTTCTATTAGCGACGGATTGCGACTGATGACCCTGCGTTGCATCCGCTGCGTCGCGGTCCGTCGTTTTTGACTGACCGCCGAGCGGGGAGCAACGCAGAATGTAACGTTTTTCGGGCCGTCAAAATTAACGCGCCGCACAGGAATCCGTCGCCATCCGTCAAGCTTGTAATGCATGTCTATGGTGCTGGATTCCGTCGTAATCCGTCTTACAACGGAATCCAGCGCAGGATTCCGTCATGCTCTACTGAGCATGCCCAGGATGCTTGGCACGCCCACTGGGCTGTCCCAAACACAGACGGATCATGACTGATCCGTCAAAAAACGGACGCACAGCGGATGTAACGGACGCAACTGATCCGTTTTTTCACAGGATTCCTGTGAAAGGAATCCTGTGAAAAACACATCAGTTGCATCAGTTGACATCTTGAAAATGACTGAGGCTAAGTTCACATTTCCGTTGATTTGTATCAGTCACATGCGTCGCTTGACGCATGTGACTGATGCGCTGTTCAACGCTGTACAACGGATGACAAAGAACAGAATTCTTTGTCGGATTCCGTTGTGTGCGGGGGGCGGAGTTCGGGGGCAGAGCCGAGCGGGGGGCGGGGCCAGGCGCTGAGGATGTCAGTGGAAGTGCTGCTGCGGTCTGCATGGCTGGGGACAGGTGAGTGTATGTGTGAGTGAGTGTGTGTATGTGCATGTATGTATGTATGTATGTGTGTGTGTGCACATGCAAAGTGCGGGAGGGGGCGGAGCCGAGCGGGGGGCGGGGCCAGGCGCTGAGGATGTCAGTAGAAGTGCTGCGGTCTGCATGGCTGGGGACAGGTGAGTGTATGTGTGAGTGAGTGTGTGTATGTGCATGTATGTATGTATGTATGTATGTGTGTGTGTGTGTGCACATGCAAAGTGCGGGAGGGGGCGGAGCCGAGCAGGGGGCGGGGCCAGACGAGGGTGTCAGTGGCAGTGCTTGTCTGCATGGCTGGGGACAGGTGTGTGTGTGTGTACACACATGTGCGGAGTGCGGGAGGGGGCGGGGCCGAGCGGGGAAGTGTCGGCCTCCCTGCACACGTAACCAGCCTAAATATCGGGTAACAGCAAAGCACCCGATGTTTACCTTGGTTACCCGATATTTACCTTGGTTACGGGCCTACACCGCTTAGCGCTGGCTCCTTGCACCGTAACCAGGGTAAATATCGGGTAACCAACCAAAGCTGGTGACGTGTGCAGGGAGCCAGAGAGCATGCGCAGCGAAATCCGACGGATCTCGCTGCTCAAAAAACGTTACATGCTGCGTTCCTCCCGCCCGGCGGTCAGTCGTTCCAGCATCAGTCACAATCCGCTGCTCATACAAGTCTATGGGAGCAGCGGAATCCGCTAAACGGATTCCGCTGTTTACAAGAGCAGCGGATTGTGACTGATAGATTTTAGCGGAAATGTGAACTTAGCCTGATCCGTTGCTGACGGACCTGACGGATTGAAAACACAGGATGTGTGAACTTAGCCTAAAAAACAACTGATCCGTTGCTGACGGACCTGACTGATTGAAAACAACTGAAGTGTGAACTTAGCCTTAAACAGAACACTGAGACTATCACAGAGCAGGTGCATTTATACGGAGACTTCATTACACACAGGTGGATTATATTTATCATCATCAGTCATTTAGGACAACATTGGATCATTCAGAGATCCTCAATGAACTTCTGGAGTGAGTTTGCTGAACTGAAAGTAACTGCGAGCAGTTCTGGGTGCATATTGCTAACTCCTCCTAACCATCCATGTATCTTGTAGCATACATAAAGAGATCTTTAGAAAAAGTATTTCTAAAGATTCTTTATGATATGTTAATGAGGCCAATATAATATAAATGGGGAGCGCACCACAATGTAGAAGTATCTCTCTGTTCTACAATGTTAATGAGGCCAGGGACTAGTCACATGGGCGTTATTTCCCTTGGCTAGTCGGCCCCCTTAGCATGTAAGCACACCCCTGTGGGCGAGCTAACGTGCTAATGAATGCGCAGTGTCAGAGGCATGGTCGATCAGTTGATGCTAGAATGTATAACGTAATTTGTCATGTGATAGGGGGGCATGTTCAAAATGCAGCCAGATATTTTCCAGACAGACTAAGCATGATTATGCTGCACGACAGGAAACATCGCCCCACGCCCACCAACCAAGCGAGTCACACCCATTAACCAAGCTGATCATGTCCGCTAACCTGCAAGGAGCCCATATGTCGCGCCCAGGGTTATGGGGTACTCGGTCCTGGGCGGTGTATAACTGGGGAATGTCACTTTGGTGGCCGTTGCCCGGTTCTGTGCCCTGGGCCTTTTTTGTAAAGGGGATATATTTACAGGGGATTAGATTAATCTTCACACGTGACGCCACTTGCGGTGTTGCGGCTATGTGGATGGAGCCTCCGCTGCACAATATCCGCTACTGAGGCTGGTGTTAATGGCAGCCTGGAAGGTAGGCCCTCCGCAAGCAGGGCCGGGCGACAGAGGGTAGGCGAGGTGACGAGTGTCAGAAGAAGGTAGTCCACACAAGAGTTCAGTGCAACTGGGTTTTTACTCACTTTTGCTCGTGGTAACTGGTTACCCGAGGCCGGCTGATTTCACCTCCAGGTTCCCTTAGTCCCAGCGCCAGTTTAGTAATCTTGTGCCTTCTTCCCCTGCACCTGTCTCTGGTTGGTGAGTCCCCATGGTGTAGAGCAACTGGGGGTCCCCGTTCATTGGTGTTTCTTTCCACTGCTGTCCGCCTGACGGTAGCGTGAACCCTGCGGGGTTGGAGTCTCTGGTCCTGTCCCCGGCTCTCTCTTTGCTACTGAGTCTTGGATTCTTATGGTCAGCGAGGTCCTTGATAGTCCCCTCGCTGTGCAGGTGTTAGCAGGCCGGCTTGGAGCTTCTGCCTGTTCTAGGGTCCTGTACCCCGTTGTTGCGTAGTTCCGGGAGTACTCCACCGTACTTCACCGGCAACTACCCTCCTGTGCACCAGATTACTGTCAACCCCGTGTCAGTGCGTCTCCTCTTGTCCACCTTCACTCCTCGACTCCTCAGACTATCTGTCCTCAGTCCACCCCTCCCACCTGGTCAACTAGTGGACTGGACTGGCTCCACCTCTAGGCGGCCATCCATTGGTCTGACCCTAGCCCTGTACCATTGTATGGGGGATTGTTGGGGGAAACTGGGATTACCTGGAGTGTTTGTGTGTGACCGGCACTGGGCTTCCGGGTCCCTAAGGGGTAGGCCCTGCATCCTGGTGAGGATGCAGAACCTTGTAGCTCACTGATGGCTTCAGGGGTGCTACACATACATACTAGGCTCAACCAGCCATCGTGCCTGACGCTGGATTTTGACTTAGTGCGCATGATCAGAAGTCCTGGACTTCCAGTCATGCATACTATGAAACCGGGTGTACGTGCTTCAAACTAGTGTAGTGCGCATGACCGGAAGTCCGGGGATGATCTATTCATGTGCAATGAGCTGAAAACCAGCAGTGGCAGCAGAGGTGAGAGCGACCATGCCTCTGACACTGCGCATTCATTGGCATGTTAGCATGCCCACAGTTGGCGTGCTAACATTCTAAGGTGGCCGACTAGCCAAAGGAACTAATGCCCTTGCAATTAGTTCCTGCCCCCATTAATATCTTTATCTATGCTACTAAATACAGGGACGGTTAGGCAGGGATTAGCAATATGCACCCAAAACTTCTCGTGGTTCTGGATGCATATTGCACCTGACAGATTCACGTTAAATCAAAGTGTAGATACATACCTTAGATGTTTTGTGTCTGAGAATCAGGAAGATTCGTCATCTTTAGTGATGAGCGGACTCGCAGAAAACCGTGATCGGCTGATCCCGGTGATCCGGTTTCTAAAATCCAGTTCTGGGCTGGATTCCGGTCCCCATATAAGTCTATGGGGACGAGAATCTGGCGATTAAAAATGGTGTTAGAAGGGGGATGGGAGCAGGTGCCCTGTACTTACCGAGACTCCGACATGGCTGTACGCTGCTCCCAGACCTCGCATTCACTTTCTGGGCCATTAATTACTGCTCATCCATATGCACTGCTTTCCCCGCCCACCTGCACTGGTGATTGGTTACAGTCAGACGCACCCCCATGTTGAGAGGTAGCGTGTCAGCTGACTGCAACCAATCACAGACGCCAGAACGGCCGGTGGGTGGGGAAAGCAGTGCAGTTGTATGCGGGTTAGTATCGTGGTATAATAATAAATGAATAAAACAATTGGCGTGGGGTTACCCCATATTATGATACCCAGCACAGATAAAGCCTACTGCTACAAGCTGCAGTCGGCGAGTCTGCATCTATCTTGGCTGTGTGTCAAAATAAGAACAACCGTATGCAGCTTTTTTTTTTCTTCTTTTTTAAATAAATAATTTTTAAAAATGGTGTGCGGTCCCCTGCAATTTTGATACCCGACCATGTTAAAGCCAAACAGCCGGGAGCTGGTATTCTCAGCCTGGGAAGTCCCATGTTTATCGAGACCCCCCAGGCTAAGAATCGCAGCCTGCAGCCTCCCCGGAATTGTCACATCAATTAGAGGCGACAAGACTGGGGCTTTACCCAGCTCTTCCCGATTGTTCTGGTACGATGACAATAGGGGTAATAAAAGAGGTTAATAGCCCACAGCTGCCACTATGCTCTAGATTAGTAATGGCAAGTGTTTATGAGGCACCAACTTCACTAATCTTTAACTGCAAGTAAATAAACACAAACACCAAAAAAATCCTTTATTTGAAATAAAAGACAGAAAAACACCCTCTCTCACCACTTTAACCCCCAAAACATCCCTGTAGGTATGATATAATCCACATGAGGTCCCACGACGATTCAGCTCTGCTACATCTGAACCTCTCAGAGTGCGATCATGGAACATGATTGCCTGCTGTGAGCTTCAGAGAATGAATGAGCTGCAGTGATCAGCGGTGATGTCACTCGATGTTTGCCGAGGTCGACACTGTCAGTGTTAAAAGGCTGGCTGGGTGCAGCCCTGCCCTGCACTTTAAGAATGACAATGCTGGACAGAGGTTTCCCCGCACTACCTGACCCCCAGCCAGCACTGTCAGTGTTTAAAGGCTGATGATGTGTGGGGCACTTTAAGCCAAAGTGCTTCAGGTCACCAAAGGTCATACCGTGGGAACTCGGGTGTTACGGGGGGCTGTCTGATTATAAAACCTAAAGGAATGTCAGACAGTCAGGGTCCACCGTGCAAAGACTCTGCTGCAGACTATGGCAGAGGATAAGGGGTATATAAGTGTGCCACTGTAAATAATGATAGTACAAGTGCAGAGTGCAATACCTCTGTTATACTCACAGAGGAATATAATTAGAAAATAAAGCAATTCCTCCCTTACTTGGAGGGTGTGTGGAATGGTCTCTGTTAAAGATCACAGAGACAAAAGCAGTGAGTGTGAAATGGCACCTACCTAGGTCCGTTCCTCTAGTGGTGCCAGGAGACGGACAGCAGCGTAAGCCGCACAAAGCTCCTACCTGCGTTCGCTCCAGTAGTGTGCGAGGACACGATCCACTAGATATGGCACCTGCCTAGGTCCGCTCTTCTAGTGGTGCAAAAGAGACGGACAGCAGCGTAAGCCGCACAAAGCTCCTACCTGCGTTCGCTCCACTAGTGTGCGAGGACACGAACCACTAGATATGGCACTTGCCTAGGTCCGCTCTTCTAGTGGTGCAAAAGAGACGGACAGCAGCATAAGCCGCACAAAGCTCCTACCTCTGTTCGCTCCCCTAGTGTGCGAGGATACGAACAACTGCCAGACGCAGTATAAGGAACGTTACCCTAGCGGCAACGTCCACCTACGAGTAGAATCACAAGGCCCAGCCGGACCATGTGCCTCAGGCACCTGCCTATGTCCGCTCCACTAAGAGGTAAGGATACGGACTGCAGCCGAAGCTGTAAGGTATAAGAACGCTACCCTGCCGGTAGCGCTCACCTAACATAGACAGAGAGATGCCTAGAGGAACGTGCACAGAGCGTCTACTCGCATGCATGAACCAAGAGGACTGAGCGCCGGGCGGCGTGCGTCAGGGTCTTATATAGACTCTGTGCCTCATCCAAGATGGAGGACACCAGAGCCAATCCGCTGCCAGAATGACAGCAATGACGTCACGCTAGCCTATCACCGAGCAAAGCGTCACAAGCACACGACCAGCGACCAATCGGGATAGAAGGTGTCAGAGACATGTGACCACGTGTCACAAGCACATGACCAGTGGCCAATCAGCTTAGAAGGTGTCAGAGACATGTGACCTCGTGTCAGCAATGATGTCACCCGCACATGTGCAATGGCTCCAAGATAGGACTTAGTCTCCAGCGCTTGCACATGTGCAGTAGCAAGAAATCCGGACATAGTCTCCAGAGCCACAGCAACCGTAACAGTACCTCCCCCTCAAGGGCCCCCCTCCCGGCGACGCAGGTAATCGGTAACTAAGTCGGGAGCATGGATAGCCTCCTCAGGCTCCCAAGAGCGATGTTCCGGGCCATAGCCCTCCCAATCTATCAAGAAGAACCTGCGCCCTCTAACCGTCTTAGAACCAACTATGGCTCGTACCTCATAGCTAGAGCGAGAGGAATCAGAGGCAGGAGAGTGCACCTCACGAGCGTGAGGTAAAATAGCCGGCTTTACCAGTGAAACATGGAATTTGTCATGGATCCTAAGATGGACGGGTAACTTCAATTGGTAGACTACAGGATTTACCTGTCGAAGAACCTCATAAGGACCCAGGAAGCGAGGAGCAAATTTGACAGAGCTCACTCTAAGTTTCACGTGTTTTGCAGAGAGCCACACAAAATCCCCTGGAGAAAAGACAGGAGCCGGGCGACGAAACCGATCGGACACCGTCTTCATACGGTCCTTAGCTGCTTGGATCGACTCTTGAGTCCGATCCCAAACCTCTCTGGCATTAGTTGCCCAGTCGGCCACAAGAGGAGAAGGTGCAGCAGCAGGGAACGGTACCGGTACCCTAGGGTGTTGCCCATTATTGAGTACGAATGGTGTCTGCCCAGTGGCCTTAGCCAGCGAATTGTTAAGGGCAAATTCTGCCCAGGGTAGGAGGGAGGACCAGTTATCGTGGTTCTCAGCAACAAAGTGTCGAAGGTATATAATCATGGATTGACTGGTACGCTCAACCAAACCATTGGTCTCCGGATGGTATGCCGAAGAGAGATTCAACTCAATTTGCAGAAGGCTACAAAGATCTCGCCAGAAACGGGAAGTAAATTGCGGGCCTCTATCACAAATGATACAATCTGGCATCCCGTGAAGACTAAAGACATGCTTGAGGAATAGTTTGGCTAGTACCCTGGAAGACGGGATTCTCGATAACGGTACGAGATGAACCATCCGGGAGAAATGGTCCGTAATGACCCACACAAATCTATGTCCCTGTGAACATGGAAGATCACCCACAAAGTCCATGCCTACCACCTCCCATGGTCTATCTGGCACTGGTAAAGGATGCAAGAGCCCAGCCGGTCTCTGCCGTAATGGACGGTTGCGAGCACACGAGTAGCAGGAACCGACATATCTCTTGACGTGGCTGGCTAAGTGTGGCCACCAATACCACCTCTCCAGTAACTCTCGTGTCCGCCTAATACCAAAATGCCCACCCACCTTTGAGGTGTGGGCCCACGACAGTATATCATTCTGTCGATCAGGCGGCACAAAGGTCTTGCCCGGTGGGATTTGGTCTAACGTCACAGGGGAGAGCGTATGAAAAACCCTGGAGGGAAGGATAAGACGAGGTTCGTCAATCTCTTCCTGGGTAGAAACCATAGAGCGAGACAGGGCGTCTGCCTTGTTATTCTTACTCCCAGACAGATAGTTGATGGAGAAGTGAAAGCGGGAGAAAAACAAGGACCAGCGGGCTTGGCGAGGATTCAGACGCTGAGCGGTTTGTAAGTACGTCAGATTCTTATGGTCTGTATAGACCTGGAAAGGATGTTTCGCTCCTTCCAGCAAGTGACGCCACTCCTCCAAGGCTAATCTCAAGGCGAGCAGTTCCCTATCCCCAATGGTATAGTTTCTCTCTGCCGGTGAAAAGATTTTAGCAAAGAAGAAACACGGCCTTTTTCTACCTGCACCGTTCTTTTGATACAAGACCGCACCAGCACCCACTGAAGAGGCATCAACCTCCAAGAGGAAGGGCTTATTCTCATCGGGTCTTTGAAGAACAGGAGCAGTTGAAAAGTGTCTTTTTACTGCCTCAAAAGCCTGAGATGTCTCAGTAGACCAGACTTTGGGATTAGCACCTTTCTTAGTCAAGGCCACCAAAGTAGAGAAATAGGGTATGAACTACCTGTAATAATTTATGAATCCTAAGAAGCGTTGCACCGCCTTCAAGGATTGAGGTTCGGACCATTCCAGGAAAGCAGAGAGCTTCGCAGGATCCATAGCCAGACCCTCTTGTGAGATAATGTAGCCCAAAAAAGGCAAGGATGACTGCTCGAATACACATTTTTCGAGTGTAGCAAACAATGAGTGCTCCCTTAAACGGGAAAGGACACGAACGACATCCTGACGATGAGTCTCCAGATCAGGAGAAAAAAATCAGGATGTCGTCCAGATACACCACGACGGAGGATAACAGTAAATCCCTGAACACATCGTTTACGAAGTCCTGAAATACTGCGGGTGCATTACATAACCCAAAAGGCATGACGAGGTATTCATAGTAACCGTCTCGGGTGTTAAAAGCGGTCTTCCATTCGTCACTCTCTCGAATTCGTACCAAGTTATACTCACCCCGCAGATCCAACTTCGTAAAAACCTGAGCTCCCCTCAGTCTGTCAAAGAGCTCCGAAATTAAAGGTAACGGGTATTTGTTCTTTATTGTGATTGCGTTGAGACCCCTGTAATCTATGCAGGGACGCAAATCACCCTCTTTCTTCCGAACAAAAAAAAACCCAGCTCCCGCGGGAGAGACAGACTTACGAATGAACCCCTTCTCTAAACTCTCTCTTATATAGGTCGACATGGCCTCCGACTCAGGTATCGACAGGGGGTAAACCCTGCCCTTAGGTGGAACCGAACCTGGGATAAGGTCTATGGCACAGTCATACGGCCTATGGGGTGGAAGAACCTCAGCACCCTGTTTGGAGAACACGTCAGCGAAATCCAAATAGGGTGTAGGTATGGGAGAGAGATCAGTTGATGCAACCGCAACGACCTTAGGTGGTAAGGGAAGACATCGGGACTGACATTTCGAACCCCAACTTATAATGCTGTCGGACTCCCAGTCAATGTGAGGAGCATGAGTCCGAAGCCATGGGAGACCCAAAAGGACGTCGTCTATACCCTCAGGCAAAACAAGAAAAGAAATCTCCTCTATGTGACCCTGAGGCAGGCAAAGGTGCAAGGGAACTGTCCTCAATGTAATGGAGTCAGACAACATAGTCCCATTAACAACACGGACAGGAATAGGCGCCTCTAACATGATAGAGGGAATATTGTGTCTCTTTACAAATCCTGAGGACACAAAAGTCCCGTCATCTCCAGAATCCACAAAAGCCATAATAGGCCATGTATTCTCAGAGAATGAGAGCTGACCTGGGATACTACACTTAGAGGGTGCAGAAGACGTCTCTAGTAACCCCCCTCTAATGGTTACTAGGCCTGGGAGTTTCCCTGACGACTAGAACACTTGTTGGCATAGTGCCCAGCCTGACGACATACGTAACATATAGGAGGACCAGACTTGCGTAGTCTGGAGGACGTATGACCTAACTCCATAGGAGTGGGAGATGTTTCAGATGCTGAGGAAGATGGTAGTGGACCCTCAACAACTGGAATAGCCCGATGCTTAGGGCGTGAGGAAGAGACCTCGAGTCTACGTTCCCTATGGCGTACGTCGATCCTCGATGCTACTGTGATCAAGTCCTCCAGAGAAGCAGGGACCTCACAAGTAGCAAGGGCATCCTTGACATAGCCTAAAGAAGATAGGAATCAACACCTTCTCTGGCCAATCTAGTTCTGCCACCAGAATTCTAAAAGCAATGGCATAAGAACTAGTGGATAACGAACCCTGAGATAGATCTAAGAGTCTCAGGACCGCATCATGGGTAACCTGCGGACCCATGAATACCGCTTTAAGAGCATCAAGAAAGTCTTGATGTCTCAGAGTAACCACATCAGATCGCTCCCATAAGGGAGTCGCCCATTCTAAGGCTTTGTCCTGAAGTAAGGAGATGATAAAGCCTACTCTGGACCTCTCCGTAGAGAAGCGAGAAGAATTGACCTCTAGGTGTATCTGACACTGACTAATGAAACCACGACATGACCTGGCATCGCCAGAATATCTGTTTGGCAGAGCAAGTCGAGGATCATGTGCAGATGTCACCATGGTCTGAGGTTTATCCTCTATACTCTTGAGCCGCGTACTTGTATGTAACGGTGTAACTGCTGATATTCTGCCATAACTGCCAGACCCTTGGCTCACTCCTAATGTTACGGGGGGCTGTCTGATTATAAAACCTAAAGGAATGTCAGACAGTCAGGGTCCACCGTGCAAAGACTCTGCTGCAGACTATGGCAGAGGATAAGGGGTGTATAAATGTGCCACTGTAAATAATGATAGCACAAGTGCAGAGTGCAATACCTCTGTTATACTCACAGAGGAATATAATTAGAAAATAAAGCAATTCCTCACTTACTTGGAGGGTGTGTGGAATGGTCTCTGTTAAAGATCACAGAGACAAAAGCAGTGAGTGTGAAATGGCACCTACCTAGGTCCGTTCCTCTAGTGGTGCCAGGAGACGGACAGCAGCGTAAGCCGCACAAAGCTCCTACCTGCGTTCGCTCCACTAGTGTGCGAGGACACGAACCACTAGATATGGCACCTGCCTAGGTCCGCTCTTCTAGTGGTGCAAAAGAGACGGACAGCAGCGTAAGCTGCACAAAGCTCCTACCTGCGTTCGCTCCACTAGTGTGCGAGGACACGAACCACTAGATATGGCACCTGCCTAGGTCCGCTCTTCTAGTGGTGCAAAAGAGACAGACAGCAGCATAAGCCGCACAAAGCTCCTACCTCTGTTCGCTCCCCTAGTGTGCGAGGATACGAACAACTGCCAGACGCAGTATAAGGAACGTTACCCTAGCGGCAACGTCCACCTACGAGTAGAATCACAAGGCCCAGCCGGACCATGTGCCTCAGGCACCTGCCTATGTCCGCTCCACTAAGAGGTAAGGATACGGACTGCAGCCGAAGCTGTAAGGTATAAGAACGCTACCCTGCCGGTAGCGCTCACCTAACATAGACAGAGAGATGCCTAGAGGAACGTGTACAGAGCGTCTACTCGCATGCATGAACCAAGAGGACTGAGCGCCGGGCGGCGTGCGTCAGGGTCTTATATAGACTCTGTGTGTTACGGTTGCTGCGAGCACTGGAGACTATGTCCAGATTTCTTGCTACTGCACATGTGCGAGCGCTGGAGACTAAGTCCAGATTTCTTGCTACTGCACATGTGCGAGCGCTGGAGACTAAGTCCAGATTTCTTGCTACTGCACATGTGCGAGCGCCGGAGACTAAGTCCAATCTTGGAGCCATTGCACATGTGCGGGTGACATCATCGCTGACACAAGGTCACATGTCTCTGACACCTTCTATGCCGATTGGTCGCTGGTCATGTGCTTATGACATCTTGCTCGGTGATAGGCCAGCATGACGTCACTCCTGTCGTTCTGGCAGCGGATTGGCTCTGGTGTCCTCCATCTTGGATGAGGCACAGAGTCTATATAAGACCCTGACACACGCCGCATGGTGCTCAGTCCTCTTGGTTCATGCATATGAGTAGACGCTCTGTGCGCGTTCCTCTAGGCATTCCTCTGTCTATGCTAGGTGAGCGCTACCGGCAGGGTAGCGTTCTTATACCTTACAGCTTCGGCTGGTGTCCGTATCCTTACCTCTTAGGGGAGCGGACATAGGCAGGTGCCTGAGGCACATGGTCTGGCTGGGCCTTGTGATTCTACTCGTAGGTGGACGTTGCCGCTAGGGTAACGTTCCTTATACTGCGTCTGGCAGTTCGTATCCTCGCACACTAGGGGAGCGAACAGAGGTAGGAGCTTTGTGCGACTTAAGCTGCTGTTCGTCTCTTTTGCACCACTAGAAGAGCGGACCTAGGCAGGTGCCATATCTAGTGGTTCGTGTCCTCGCACACTAGTGGAGCGAACGCAGGTAGGAGCTTTGTGCGGCTTACGCTGCTGTTCGTCTCTTTTGCACCACTAGAAGAGTGGACCTAGGTAGGTGCCATTTCGCACACATTGCCTTTGTCTCTGTGATTATTAACAGAGATCATTCCACACACCCTCCAAGTATGGGAGGAATTGCTTTACTTACTTATTATATCCTTCTGTGAGTTAACAGAGGTATTGCACTCTGGCATAGTCTGCAGCAAAGTCTTTGCACGGTGGACCCTGACTGTCTGATACTCCTTTCGGTTATTATCAGACAGCCCCCCGTAACATTAGGACTGAGCCAATGGTCTGGCAGTTATGGCAGAATATCAGCAGTTACACCGTTACATACAAGTACTTGAGTCACGGCTCAAGAGTATAGAGGATAAACCTCAGACCATGGTGACATCTGCACATGATCCTCGACTTGCTCTGCCAAACAGATATTCTGGCGATGCCAGATCATGTCGTGGTTTCATTAGTCAGTGTCAGATACACCTAGAGGTCAACTCTTCTCGCTTCTCTACGGAGAGGTCCAGAGTAGGCTTTATCATCTCCTTACTTCAGGACAAAGCCTTAGAATGGGCGACTCCCCTATGGGAGCGCTCTGATGTGGTTACTCTGAGACATCAAGACTTTCTTGATGCTCTTAAGGCAGTATTCATGGGTCCGCAGGTTACCCATGATGCGGCTCTGAGACTGTTAGATCTATCTCAGGGTTCGTTATCCACTAGTTCTTATGCCATTGCTTTTAGAACTCTGGTGGCAGAACTAGATTGGCCAGAGAAGGTGTTGATTCCTATCTTCTGGAGAGGGTTGGCAGGCTATGTCAAGGATGCCCTTGCTACTCGTGAGGTCCCTGCTTCTCTGGAGGACTTGATCACAGTAGCAACGAGGATCGATGTACGCCATAAGGAACGTAGACTCGAGGTCTCTTCCTCACGCCCTAAGCATCGGGCTATTCCAGTTGTTGAGGGTCCACTACCATCTTCCTCAGCATCTGAAACATCTCCCACTCCTATGGAGTTAGGTCATACGTTCTCCAGACTACGCAAGTCTGGTCCTCCTATATGTTACGTATGTCGTCAGGCTGGGCACTATGCCAACAAGTGTCCTAGTCGTCAGGGAAACTCCCTGGCCTAGTAACCATTAGAGGGGGGTTACTAGAGACGTCTTCTGCACCCTCTAAGTGTTGTATCCCAGGTCAGCTCTCGTTATCTGAGAATACATGGCCTATTATGGCTTTTGTGGATTCCGGAGCTGACGGGATTTTTGTGTCCTCAGGATTTGTAAAGGGACACAATATTCCCTCTATCATGTTAGAGGCGCCTATTCCTGTCCGTGTTGTTAATGGAACTATGTTGTCTGACTCCATTACATTGAGGACAGTTCCCTTGCGCCTTTCCCTGTCTCAGGGTCACATAGAGGAGATTTCTTTTCTTGTTTTGCCTGAGGGTATAGACGACATCCTTCTGGGTCTTCCATGGCTTCGGACTCATGCTCCTCACATTGACTGGGAGTCTGACAGGATTATTAGTTGGGGTTCGAAATGTCAGTCCCGATGTCTTCCCTTACCACCTAAGGTCGTTGCGGTTGCATCAACTGATCTCTCTCCCATACCTACACCCTATTTGGATTTCGCTGACGTGTTCTCCAAACAGGGTGCTGAGGTTCTTCCACCCCATAGGCCGTATGACTGTGCCATAGACCTTATCCCAGGTTCGGTTCCACCTAAAGGCAGGGTTTACCCCCTGTCGATACCTGAGTCGGAGGCCATGTCGACCTATATAAGAGAGAGTTTAGAGAAGGGGTTCATTCGTAAGTCTGTCTCTCCCGCGGGAGCTGGGTTTTTCTTTGTTCGGAAGAAAGAGGGTGATTTGCGTCCCTGCATAGATTACAGGGGTCTCAACGCAATCACAATAAAGAACAAATACCCATTACCTTTAATTTCGGAGCTCTTTGACAGACTGAGAGGAGCTCAAGTTTTTACGAAGTTGGATCTGCGGGGTGCGTATAACTTGGTACGAATTCGAAAGGGTGACGAATGGAAGACCGCTTTTAACACCCGAGACGGTCACTATGAATACCTCGTCATGCCTTTTGGGTTATGTAATGCACCCGCAGTATTTCAGGACTTCGTAAACGATGTGTTCAGGGATTTACTGTTATCCTCAGTAGTGGTGTATCTGGACGACATCCTGATTTTTTCTCCTGATCTGGAGACTCATCGTCAGGATGTCGTTCGTGTCCTTTCCCGTTTAAGGGAGCACTCATTGTTTGCTAAACTCGAGAAATGTGTATTCGAGCAGTCCTCATTGCCTTTTTTGGGTTACATTATCTCACAAGAGGGTCTGGCTATGGATCCTGCGAAGCTCTCTGCTGTCCTGCAATGGTCCGAACCTCATTCCTTGAAAGCGGTGCAACGCTTCTTAGGATTCATAAATTATTACAGGCAGTTCATACCCCATTTTTCTACTTTGGTGGCCCCTTTGGTGGCCTTGACTAAGAAAGGTGCTAATCCCAAAGCCTGGTCTACTGAGACATCTCAGGCTTTTGAGGCAGTAAAAAGACACTTTTCAACTGCTCCCGTTCTTCAAAGACCCGATGAGAATAAGCCCTTCCTCTTAGAGGTTGATGCCTCTTCAGTGGGTGCTGGTGCGGTCTTGTATCAAAAGAACGGTGCAGGTAGAAAAAGGCCGTGTTTCTTCTTTGCTAAAACCTTTTCACCGGCAGAGAGAAACTATACCATTGGGGATAGGGAACTGCTCGCCTTGAGATTAGCCTTGGAGGAGTGGCGTCACTTGCTGGAAGGAGCGAAACATCCTTTCCAGGTCTATACAGACCATAAGAATCTGACGTACTTACAAACCGCTCAGCGTCTGAATCCTCGCCAAGCCCGCTGGTCCTTGTTTTTCTCCCGGTTTCACTTCTCCATCAACTATCTGTCTGGGAGTAAGAATAACAAGGCAGACGCCCTGTCTCGCTCTATGCTTTCTACCCAGGAAGAGATTGACGGACCTCGTCTTATCCTTCCCTCCAGGGTTTTTCATACGCTCTCCCCTGTGACGTTAGACCAAATCCCACCGGGCAAGACCTTTGTTCCGCCTGATCGACAGAATGATATACTGTCATGGGCCCACACCTCAAAGGTGGGTGGGCATTTTGGTATTAGGCGGACACGAGAGTTACTGGAGAGGTGGTATTGGTGGCCACACTTAGCCAGCCACGTCAAGAGATATGTCGGTTCCTGCTACTCGTGTGCTCGCAACCGTCCATTACGGCAGAGACCGGCTGGGCTCTTGCATCCTTTACCAGTGCCAGATAGACCATGGGAGGTGGTAGGCATGGACTTTGTGGGTGATCTTCCATGTTCACAGGGACATAGATTTCTGTGCGTCATTACGGACCATTTCTCCCGGATGGTTCATCTCGTACCGTTATCGAGAATCCCCTCTTCCAGGGTACTAGCCAAACTATTCCTCAAGCATGTCTTTAGGCTTCACGGGATGCCAGATCGTATCATTTGTGATAGAGGCCCGCAATTTACTTCCCGTTTCTGGCGAGATCTTTGTAGCCTTCTGCAAATTGAGTTGAATCTCTCTTCGGCATACCATCCGGAGACTAATGGTTTGGTTGAACGTACCAATCAATCTATGATTATATACCTTCGACACTTTGTTGCTGAGAACCACGATAACTGGTCCTCCCTCCTACCCTGGGCAGAATTTGCCCTTAACAATTCGCTGGCTGAGGCCACTGGGCAGACACCGTTCGTACTCAATAATGGGCAACACCCTAGGGTACCGGTACCGTTTCCCGCTGCTGCACCTCCTCCTCTTGTGGCCGACTGGGCAACTAATGCCAGAGAGGTTTGGGATCGGACTCAAGAGTCGATCCAAGCAGCTAAGGACCGTATGAAGACGGTGTCCGATCGGTTTCGTCGCCCGGCTCCTGTCTTTTCTCCAGGGGACTTTGTGTGGCTCTCTGCAAAACACGTGAGATTAGAGTGAGCTCTGTCAAATTCGCTCCTCGCTTCCTGGGTCCTTATGAGGTTCTTCGACAGGTAAATCCTGTAGTCTATCAATTGAAGTTACCTGTCCATCTTAGGATTCATGACAAATTCCATGTCTCACTGCTAAAGCCGGCTATTTTACCTCACGCTCGTGAAGTGCACTCTCCTGCCTCTGATTCCTCTCGCTCTAGCTATGAGGTACGAGCCATAGTTGGTTCTAAGATGGTTAGAGGGTGCAGGTTCTTCTTGATAGATTGGGAGGGCTATGGCCCGGAACATCGCTCTTGGGAGCCTGAGGAGGCTGTCCATGCTCCCGACTTAGTTGCCGATTACCTGCGTCGCCGGGAGGGGGGCCCTTGAGGGGGAGGTACTGTTACGGTTGCTGCGAGCACTGGAGACTATGTCCAGATTCCTTGCTACTGCACATGTGCGAGCGCCGGAGACTAAGTCCAATCTTGGAGCCATTGCACATGTGCGGGTGACATCATCGCTGACACGAGGTCACATGTCTCTGACACCTTCTATGCCGATTGGTCGCTGGTCATGTGCTTGTGACATCTTGCTCGGTGATAGGCCAGCATGACGTCACTCCTGTCGTTCTGGCAGCGGATTGGCTCTGGTGTCCTCCATCTTGGATGAGGCACAGAGTCTATATAAGACCCTGACACACGCCGCATGGTGCTCAGTCCTCTTGGTTCATGCATATGAGTAGACGCTCTGTGCGCGTTCCTCTAGGCATTCCTCTGTCTATGCTAGGTGAGCGCTACCGGCAGGGTAGCGTTCTTATACCTTACAGCTTCAGCTGGTGTCCGTATCCTTACCTCTTAGGGGAGCGGACATAGGCAGGTGCCTGAGGCACATGGTCTGGCTGGGCCTTGTGATTCTACTCGTAGGTGGACGTTGCCGCTAGGGTAACGTTCCTTATACTGCGTCTGGCAGTTCGTACCCTCGCACACTAGGGGAGCGAACAGAGGTAGGAGCTTTGTGCGGCTTACGCTGCTGTTCGTCTCTTTTGCACCACTAGAAGAGCGGACCTAGGCAGGTGCCATATCTAGTGGTTCGTGTCCTCGCACACTAGTGGAGCGAACGCAGGTAGGAGCTTTGTGCGGCTTACGCTGCTGTTCGTCTCTTTTGCACCACTAGAAGAGCGGACCTAGGTAGGTGCCATTTCGCACACATTGCCTTTGTCTCTGTGATTATTAACAGAGATCATTCCACACACCCTCCAAGTAACGGAGGAATTGCTTTACTTACTTATTATATCCTTCTGTGAGTTAACAGAGGTATTGCACTCTGCCATAGTCTGCAGCAAAGTCTTTGCACGGTGGACCCTGACTGTCTGATACTCCTTTCGGTTATTATCAGACAGCCCCCCGTAACACTATGCCTCATCCAAGATGGAGGACACCAGAGCCAATCCGCTGCCAGAATGACAGCAATGACGTCACGCTGGCCTATCACCGAGCAAAGCGTCACAAGCACATGACCAGCGACCAATCGGCATAGAAGGTGTCAGAGACATGTGACCACGTGTCACAAGCACATGACCAGTGGCCAATCAGCTTAGAAGGTGTCAGAGACATGTGACCTCGTGTCAGCGATGATGTCACCCGCACATGTGCAATGGCTCCAAGATAGGACTTAGTCTCCAGCGCTTGCACATGTGCAGTATCAAGAAATCCGGACATAGTCTCCAGAGCCACAGCAACCGTAACATCGGGTATGAAATTACTTGAGAGCTATAGTTCCAAAATGATGTCACTCTTGGGGGGTTTCTGCTGTTTTGGAACCTCGGCAGCTCTCCAAATGCAACATAGCATCTGCAATCTATTCCAGACAATTGCACAGCAAATTGTTTGTCCGTTTTTTCCAGTTACCCTTCTAAAAATGAAAAATTTGGGGATAAAACTTCATTATTGTGTGAGAAATGTATTTCTCTACTTTCATAGTTCAATGTTATTAAATTATTTGAAGCCTTTGTGGGTTCAAAGTGCTCATCTCCCCTCTAGATAAATTCCTTGAGGTGTATAGTTTCCCAAATATGGTCACATGTATGGGGCTTGTAATGTTTAGGCACCTCAGGGGCTCTGCAAACGTGACATGGCATCTGCTATCAATTCCAGCCAATTTTGCTCCTGAAAACTCAAATGGTGCTCCTTCCCTTCTGAGCCCTGCCGTGCGCCTAAACAGTAATTTTCCACCAAATATCAATGTACTTAGGAGAAATTGCGCAACAAATTCTATCATCCAATTTTCTCTTGTTACCCTTGTGAAAATGCAAAATTTGCGGCTAAACAAACATTTTTGTGGGGAAAAAGTAGAGTGTTTATTTTTTCCTTCCACATTGCTTTCATTTCTGTGAAGCACCTAAAGGGTTAATAAACTTCTTGCATGTGGTTTTGAGCCTTTTGAAAGGTGCTGTTTTTTAAATGGTGTCAGCTTTGGGTATTTTCTGTCATATAGGTCTCTCAAAGTCACTTGAAATGTGTTGTGGTCCCTAAAAAAAAATTGGTTTTGTACATTTTTGTGAAACGAGAAAATGCTGATAATATTTTAACCCGTCTAACTTCCTAACAAATAAAAAATATGTGTACAAAATAGTGCAGATGTAAAGTAGACATTAAGCAAATGTTATTTGTTAAAGGGACTCTGGCAGGACATTTTTGCTATGTAATCTGAAGTCAGCATGCTATAAGAATAGCATGCAGTTTACAGCCAGCCTTATTTCAAAGAGTATTTTTGTTTACCTGTTATGTTAGTTTAAGCCTCTTAGCGTTATCATTATTGGGACCCAGCAGCATGTGATCTGTAGACCAACTCCGACCACTTTTGTGATTAGCAGCTTCTGTCTATGGAAATGTACACTGAAAGCCTGGTGTATGGGTGGGGGTAGCTCCCAGAGCTCTGCACAAGAAATGAAATCTTTCGCTATGGCAGAATGGCTGCAACCTGTAATCTAAGTGATACCCCATTAAATTCAAAATCTCTTTGCTTACATCATGCTGCTCTCAGATGAGGTAGCAGAAACCTGCTGACAGATTCCCTTTATTTATTTTGCGTGGTATAAGTATCTGGTTTAAAAATTGAAAGTTTAAAAATTGGCACATTTTCACATTTTTTGCCAAATTTTCGATATTTTCCACCATTAACATGAAGTACAACATGTCACTAAAAACACTCTCAGAATCACTGGGATATGTTGAATACTTCCAGCGTTATTATCACATAAATTGATGCCTGCCAGATTTCAAAAATGAGGTTTGGTCCTGAACGTACAAAGTGGCTTGGTCCTTCAGAGGTTAAATGGAGAGTCTGTGTTACATTAAGGGGTTATGTCTGAAATATTTTGGGAATCTATCTATATATATACAGTTAGGTCCAGAAATATTTGGACAGTGACACAAGTTTTGTTATTTTAGCTGTTTACAAAAACATGTTCAGAAATACAATTATATATATATAATATGGGCTGAAAGTGCACACTCCCAGCTGCAATATGAGAGTTTTCACATCCAAATCGGAGAAAGGGTTTAGGAATCATAGCTCTGTAATGCATAGCCTCCTCTTTTTCAAGGGACCAAAAGTAATTGGACAAGGGACTCTAAGGGCTGCAATTAACTCTGAAGGCGTCTCCCTCGTTAACCTGTAATCAATGAAGTAGTTAAAAGGTCTGGGGTTGATTACAGGTGTGTTGGTTTTGCATTTGGAAGCTGTTGCTGTGACCAGACAACATGCGGTCTAAGGAACTCCCAATTGAGGTGAAGCAGAATATCCTGAGGCTGAAAAAAAAGAAAAAATCCATCAGAGAGATAGCAGACATGCTTGGAGTAGCAAAATCAACAGTCGGGTACATTCTGAGAAAAAAGGAATTGACTGGTGAGCTTGGGAACTCAAAAAGGCCTGGGCGTCCACGGATGACAACAGTGGTGGATGATCGCCGCATACTTTGTTTGGTGAAGAAGAACCCGTTCACAACATCAACTGAAGTCCAGAACACTCTCAGTGAAGTAGGTGTATCTGTCTCTAAGTCAACAGTAAAGAGAAGACTCCATGAAAGTAAATACAAAGGGTTCACATCTAGATGCAAACCATTCATCAATTCCAAAAATAGACAGGCCAGAGTTAAATTTGCTGAAAAACACCTCATGAAGCCAGCTCAGTTCTGGAAAAGTATTCTATGGACAGATGAGACAAAGATCAACCTGTACCAGAATGATGGGAAGAAAAAAGTTTGGAGAAGAAAGGGAACGGCACATGATCCAAGGCACACCACATCCTCTGTAAAACATGGTGGAGGCAACGTGATGGCATGGGCATGCATGGCTTTCAATGGCACTGGGTCACTTGTGTTTATTGATGAAATAACAGCAGACAAGAGTAGCCGGATGAATTCTGAAGTGTACCGGGATATACTTTCAGCCCAGATTCAGCCAAATGCCGCAAAGTTGATCGGACGGCGCTTCATAGTACAGATGGACAATGACCCCAAGCATACAGCCAAAGCTACCCAGGAGTTCATGAGTGCAAAAAAGTGGAACATTCTGCAATGGCCAAGTCAATCACCAGATCTTAACCCAATTGAGCATGCATTTCACTTGCTCAAATTCAGACTTAAGACGGAAAGACCCACAAACAAGCAAGACCTGAAGGCTGCGGCTGTAAAGGCCTGGCAAAGCATTAAGAAGGAGGAAACCCAGCGTTTGGTGATGTCCATGGGTTCCAGACTTAAGGCAGTGATTGCCTCCAAAGGATTCGCAACAAAATATTGAAAATAAATTTTTTTTTTTTGGGGTTTGGTTTATTTATCCAATTACTTTTGACCTCCTAAAATGTGGAGTGTTTGTAAAGAAATGTGTACAATTCCTACAATTTCTATCAGATATTTTTATTCAAACCTTCAAATTAAACGTTACAATCTGCACTTGAATTCTGTTGTAGAGGTTTCATTTCAAATCCAATGTGGTGGCATGCAGAGCCCAACTCGCGAAAATTGTGTCACTGTCCAAATATTTCTGGACCTAACTGTAATTGCCTTATTCTGTCTGTCTGTCTGTCTTTCTGTCTGTCTTGCTCCAAAATTGTGTCACCGTGACAGTGTCACCGTGACAGTGTCGTTAGAATGACAACTGTCGGATTGGCTGCAGGGCTCGGCCTGGCCCCGCCCCCCCCACGGATTGGCCGCTCGCCTCGGTCTGGCCCCGCCCCCCGCATGGATTAGCCGCTCGCCCCGGCCCTCCGCACACATCGCCCGCTCCAGTGTACACCGGCTCCCAGTACGCATATGCTGCGGTCAATAATGAAGTGTCATGCAGCGGTGAAAGAGTTAAAGACACTGCAAAACACTTCATTATAGGCAGCGGGCACCCCCAGAAGAGAGAAGACAGAAGAAAGAAGACCCCGCAGTCATACTCACCAGACGCCGACCGGGAGCAGGTGAGCGCATCAAGGTCCTGCAGCGGCGGAACACACACACACGCACACATAAGAACAGACACACACACATCAGATCACACTCACTCACTCTCACACACACCTCACACACACATCAGATCGCATCCACACACAACAACATTCAGTGATATCGCTTGGTGGCGATACTGTGCGTGCAGTGACCTTCCAGGACCTGCCAGAGGATCACATGGCCGGAAGCATGTGGTATCTCCAGATGTTGTGAGTGTGTGAGCGGGTATGTGCGATATCGTCAGTGTGTGTGTGCGTGTATGCGATCGGATGTGTGTGTGTGCGTGTATGCGATCAGATGTGTGTGTGTGCGTGTATGCGATCGGATGTGTGTGTGTGTGCGTGTGTGTGTGCGTGTATGCGATCGGGTGTGTGCGTGTATGCGATCGGGTGTGTGCGTGTGTTCTGATGTGTGAGTGTATGCGATCGGATCTGTGAGTGTCGGCAGAAGGCAGAGGAGTACGGCGTGCAGCACAGCTGCTGGGACCGCCCACCGGAGGGCACAGGGAGAAGTGGGGTGTGAGTGTATGCGATCAGATGTGTGCGTGTATACTGTCTGATGTGTGACTGTGGAGCACGATGGGGAGTGCGCAGCATGGGGGATGGAGCACGATGGGGGGTGCGCAGCATGGGGGATGGAGCACGATGGGGAGTGCGCAGCATGGGGGATGGAGCACGATGGGGAGTGAGCAGCATGGGGGATGGAGCACGGTGGGGAGTGCGCAGCATGGGGGATGGAGCACGATGGGGAGTGAGCAGCATGGGGGATGGAGCATGGTGGGGAGTGCGCAGCATGGGGGATGGAGCACGATGGGGGGTGCGCAGCATGGGGGATGGAGCACAATGGGGGGTGCGCAGCATGGGGGATGGAGCACGATGGGGGGTGCGCAGCATGGGGGATGGAGCACGATGGGGAGTGCGCAGCAGGGGGATGGAGCACGATGGGGAGTGCGCAGCATGGGGGATGGAGCACGATGGGGAGTGCACAGCATGAGGGATGGAGCACGATGGGGAGTGCGCAGCATGGGGGATGGAGCACGATGGGGAGTGCGCAGCATGGGGGATGGAGCACGATGGGGAGTGCGCAGCATGGGGGATGGAGCATGATGGGCAGTGCGCAGCATGGGGGATGGAGCACGATGGGGAGTGCGCAGCATGGGGGATGGAGCACGATGGGGGGTGCGCAGCATGGGGGATGGAGCACGATGTGGGGTGCGTAGCATGGGGGATGGAGCATGATGGGGGGTGCACACCTCCCCCCAAAACACACACACAGTGCCACACGCGCACCGCACAACACCCCACACACACTGGGAACCACAAACACCACCCTACACAGACACCCACACACAGACAAAGCCGCACACAGACAACACTCAACACACAAACACCACGGCATACACAAATATACCCACATACCGCGCAACACACACACTGCACAAAACATACCTCCCCCCAAATCACACACACGCACTCCACACCCACACAAACCGCGCAACACACACAGCACCACACACACAGAATGCTGCAGACACACAGCGCTCCACAAACAACGCAACACACACAACGCAACACACAAACAACACCGCTCTCACACCCCCCCACCCAGACAACACCCAGAACATTTACAGCACCCTACACAAACACTGGCAACTACACACAACAACATCAATATATATAACAAAAAACATACATTAAAGTGAACCTGTCATCAGAAATTTAGCTATAAAGCTAAAAGTTCCCCCCTCTGCAGCTCCTGGGCTGCATTCTAGGAAGCTTCCTATAGTTCTTGTGGCCACTTTTATACCAAAATAAACACTTTGTAAACTTGTACCTTTTCTTATGCAAATTTCGTAAATCTTCCATGGGGGCGGGCTGCCTGGGGTCCGTTGCTGTCCTCCTGCCGATTTACGCCGCCCCCAAATCCTGAATTTCAAAGCTCAGGACGCCGCCCCTGGGTGCCCGTGGTCCCGCGCATGCGCTGTTCCACTGTAGTGGTGCCGTGCACTGTGTGCACGTGTGACCGCTGGTGACGCTTTGCGCGGGCACGAGGTTATGGGCGGCGCTGTGAGTGTCATCAGCAAGTGCCGCCCATAACCTCGTGACCGCACTTTCCCCTATTACTCCAGCGTTATGCGCAAGCGCTCGCTGGCCAGATGACCGGACGTCACCTGCTGCTGAGCAGGATGGGAAAGAGGTGACGTCCGGTCATCTGGCCAGCGAGCGCTTGCGCATAACGCTGGAGTAATAGGGGAAAGTGCGGTCACGAGGTTATGGGCGGCACTTGCTGATGACACTCACAGCGCCGCCCATAACCTCGTACCCGCGCAAAGCGTCACCAGCGGTCACACGTGCACACAGTGCACGGCACCGCTACAGTGGAACAGCGCATGCGCGGGACCACGGGCACCCAGGGGCGGCGTCCTGAGCTTTGAAATTCAGCGTTCGGGGGCGGCGTAAATCGGCAGGAGGACAGCAACGGACCCCAGGCAGCCCGCCCCCATGGAAGATTTACGAAATTTGCATAAGAAAAGGTACAAGTTTACAAAGTGTTTATTTTGGTATAAAAGTGGCCACAAGAACTATAGGAAGCTTCCTAGAATGCAGCCCAGGAGCTGCAGAGGGGGGAACTTTTAGCTTTATAGCTAAATTTCTGATGACAGGTTCCCTTTAACTACACAATAAATTCTAGAATACCCGATGCATTAGAATCGGGCCACCTTCTAGTATTACATAAAGGTCTCTGTATCCAGCATTTGGATGACAAATTACCCAGACATGAAACAATGTTGTCCCAGACTATAATAAAACTTAGCTTTATTTGGTTTGCTTATGAAAAAAATAATTACCAGTTTCCCGATATATACAAATATGGTTTGTATATATTGACTGCCTACATGAATGCCTGTAGTAGATTAGCTGTGTATTCAATAGTGAATTCTGAGCGGCAGCATTTATTATTCAGGTTGACTTGCCTGTATATGCAGATATCACAGTGTCTCCTTCATTCATTACAGCAGAATGCTGCAGTGGTACAGACACTCTAAGTGATGCCAGCAATTCCTGGCAAAGCAGATTATCAACTGCTCAGAACGGTTGCAGCCTGTTCCCACACAGTATTTATGTGTTAATCAGTGCTGAATTCTGCCATAGCATCGCAATTTGAAATGAAAAAAGTGTCTCCCCAACATGTTTAATTCTGTCAGGGGTTATACTGGTTGTGAGGCTACTATAGACCCTAACAGCAGCAAAAAGCTGTTATCACCTCCCTACTGAGGCAGTCGGAGCCCTCTCCACACAAACAATTCTGCGTACCAAAGAGCTATAGCCAGCCTATTGTTTGCTTCCTGATTGATTGCCTTTTAAGCCAATCATATGCTTAGCCTGATCGACCAGTCATTACTGAGAATAAAACACACCACATTCAGCTTCACTGACAAGTATGTCTATCCCCTTAACGACCACCAATATGCATTATAACGGCAGCCAAGGGGCCTTATTCCCTCATCGCTGTTTTAAAACAGCAATTGGAAATAAAGTATATAGCACTTCCCGCTGCTGAAAATTACACAAGTGACAGCTGTCACCCTGGAACCAATTGGGAGAAATAATCCCTTAAATACCAGGGTCAATGACAACGGCAGTATCTAATTGTTTAAAAGGGTGGTTAAAAGACAGGATCAGCCCCCCGCAATCGTAATTGTGCCGATCTTTGTGATAGTATCGTGAGGTCATCTGATGACTCCTATTTGTTCATGTTCCAAAGTTGGACTAAGTGAAAAAGTTAAAAAAAAGTGAAACACGATATGTAAAAAGGAAAGAAAAGCACAAAACAGTGCACAAAAATCTCGAAAACCCGTTTCGCCACTAAAAATGCAGCCTTTGTGTTAAAACAAAAATAAACAAAAAAAGTACACACAATTGGTATCTCCGACCCATCTATAAAACTGTCTTGCTATTTATAGAAGAGAAATATGGCGCTCCATTCTGGATGGTGGTGCTCGGGTAGGATCCCAATCCGTATCAATATGCAAGAAGAATCCGGAACTCAAATTGCAATGAAAATTAAGTCTTTGTTATACAGCTCAAGTGTACAGTGTGTAAAACATGACGTTTTGGTCTATCCGACCTTCATCAAACCCACACACAGGAGATAAGCCCTGGGACAACAAGTGAAGTAAAGCACTAGGTTAAGTAGTCCCCCCATATTATGATACCTAACACAGATCAAGCTCATGGCAACAGGCTGCAGCCCCCAGCCGCATGCTTATCTTGGCTGTGTACCAAAATAAAAGGAACCGCGTGTGGCTTTTTTTTTAATTATTTAAATAAATCATTTTAAAAATCGGCGTCCAGTCGCCCCAAATTTTGATACCCAGCCATGATTAAGCTCGACAACTGAGGGCTGGTATTCTGAGACTGGGGAGACCCATGGTAATTGGGTCCACCCAGCCTAAAAGTAGCAGCCTGCTGCTGCTCAGGATTGTCGCATCATTAGATGCCTCAATTCCAGCACTATAACCGGCTCTTCCCGATTGCCCTGCTGTGGTGGCAATCAGGGTAATAAGGGGTTAATTGCAAATCACAGTTATGAGACCACTTCCAATATTAATCTGTAAGAGAAAGTAAATAAACACAAACACCGAAAAAATACTTTATTTGAAATAAAATACAAAAAAACACCCTCTTTCACCACCTTATTAACTCGAAAAACACTCCTGCAGGTCCGACATAATACAAACAAGGTCCAGCTCTGCTGCATCTGAAGTCAGAGCGCAATCATGGAACTTGACCGCTCACTGTGTACTTCAGGTAGAGATTGACCAGCGATGAGCAATGACATCACTGACGTTAGTTGCGGCCACAAGCTGAACGTTCCCATGGCCCTCAACCTGTTATCGCAGCTAACCTGGGCAGCTGCAGGCTACTAATTTTAGGCTGGAGTTTTTCTTCAATTTATTTGTTTAATTATTAAAAAAAAAAAAAAGAAAGCATGCAGCTTCTCTTATTTTGTTACATAGCCAAGATAAGCACACGGCTGGGGGCTGCAGCCTGTTGTCATGAGATTTATCTGTGCTATTTATCATAATATGTGAGTACCCTATGCCAATTTTTTTATCTATTTATTTTTACTGCACGATATAGACCTGCAGACCGGTTCTGTGAACGGAAGCGTCAGACACACTGTAACTAAGCGTGGGGGCGTGTCTGACTGCAACCAATCACAGATGCCGGTGGGCGGGGAAAGCAGTGCATATGCAGTGGAGCAGCCCCGGAAGTGAATGAGCTGCAGCAGGAGCAGTTACAGCCACTACGGTGACTCGGTAACTATAATGCGCTTGCTTTATTATTTTTTCCTTTTTTTTTCCATTACGTTTTTGTATTTTCCAAGTACCGGATCAATACCTGGAATTCCCTGAGAATTCCGGGCTCGGCACTCGGGTCCATTTGAAACCTGCGTGGATCCGTACTTTTACAGTCTGGGTCCACCCACCACTACCAACTAGTCGTTTATGATTATATACAGGGCATCACCATATTTAGGAGAAGTTGTGAAATAAATTGTGGGGTCCAGTTTCACCTATTAATCCTTCTGTAACTGACAAATTTGCAACTAATAAAAAAAATTACATTTTTACTATTACAATGTTATATTTCGCAATGTTTTAAAATTCTTTGAGGCTCCTCTGGGTTTAAAATAGTCAATATTCCCATAGATGAATTCTTTAAGCAGTGAAGTTTCCAATATGGGTTTTTTGCTTATCTAGCAACTTAGGGTATTGAAAGTCATTTCAAATGGCAACTTTCTGGCTTTAAGAAACACTAAAAAAAAAATCATGAAAACATAATGTGCTAGCCAGTAACTGTTACTTTTCAAGACCAAACAGGGGGAAAAATTATGGAATCACTCAATTATGAGGAACAAATTATGGAATGATGAAAAACAAACAAACAAAAGAACACTCCAATACATCACTAGTATTTTGTTGCACCACCTATGGCTTTTATACAGCTTGCAGTCTCTGAGGCATGCACTTAACAAGTGAGAAGCAGTACTCTTCATCAATCTGGCCCCAACTTTCTCTGATTGCTGTTGCCAGATCAGCTTTGCAGGTTGGAACCTTGTCATGGACCATTTTCTTCAACTTCCATCAAAGATTTTCAATTGGATTGAGATCTGGACTATTCGCTGGCCATGACATTGACCTTATGTGTCTTCTTTCAAGGAATGTTTTCACAGTTTTTGCTCTATGGCAGGACACAGTATCAGCTTGATAAATGATTTCATCATCCCCAAACATCCTTTCAATTGATGGAATAAGAAAAGTGTCCACAATTTCAATGTAAACTTGGGCATTTATTGAAGATTCAATGGCAGCCATTTCCCTAGTGCCTTTACCTGACATGCAGTCCCATATCATCAATGACTGTGGAAATTGACATGTTCTCTTCAGTCAGTCATCTTTATAAATCTCATTGGAACGACACCAAACAAAAGTTACAGCATCATCATCTTGCCCAATGCAGATTCAAAATTGCTTTTCCTTAGCCCACTGTAACCTTGTTTTTTTCTGTTTAGGTGTTAATGATGGATTTTGTTTCGCTTCTCTGTATGTAAATCCAATTTCTTATAGGCGATTTCTTATAGTTCAATCACAGACATTGACTCCAGTTTCCTCCCATTCGCTCCTCATTTGTTTTGTTGTGCATTTCCTGTTTCAGAGACATATTGCTTTAAGTTTCCTGTCTTGACGCTTTGATATCTTCCTTGGTCTACCAGTAAGTTTGCCTTTAACAACCTTTGTTGTTTGTATTTGGTCCAGATTTTAGACACAGCTGACTGTGAACAACCAACAAGTTTTGCAACATTGCTTGATGATTTACCCTCTTTTAAGAGTTGGATAATCCCCGCCTTTGTTTCAATTGACATCTCTCCTGTTGGAGCCATGATTCATGTCAGTCCACTTGGTGCAACAGCTCTCCAAGGTGTAATTACTCCTTTTTAGATGTAGACTAATGAGCAGATCTTATTTGATGCAGGTGTTTTGGGAATGGAAATTTACAGGGTGATTCCATTATTTTCACCTCAGAATTTAGTGATTCCATAATTTTTCTCCCTGTTTGGTCTTGAAAAGTAACCGTTACTGGCTAGCACATTATGTTTTCATGATTTTTTTTAAGTGTTTCTTAAAGCTAGAAAGTTGACATTTGAAATAACTTTAGTTTTGTGCCATGTCTGTGATCTGCTTTTTTTTTAAACAAAAGTAAATAACTGAATGAACATCCTCAGAGCCAGGTGAGTCCATAAGTCCATTAGTCCACCAAAAAAACATAATTCTGGCATTTTGATTCTTTTCTCACTAGCCCTTTGCCGATCAGAGTAATTTATTTTATGTTTTGAACATTTCTGAACATGGCAATACAAAATATGAAAATATGTTTTGTTTTTTATTGTTTTATTTGTAATGGGGCAAAAGTGGAGTGATTTGTTTTAGGGTTTTTATGTTTTTTTTTCTATTTTTAAAAACTTTTTTCACAATTTTTATTGATTTTACTAGTCTCTTTAGGGGACTAGTAAACTATGGCTCAGTAGTTATCTCTACAGTCTTGTAGAGCTGGAGTTCTAGGTTCAAATCCCACCAAGGAAACATCTGCAAGGAGATTGTATGTTCTCCCCGTGATTGTATGAGCTCCCTCCGTTTTGCTCCCGCACTCCAAAAACATACTGGTAGGGAATTTAGATTCTGAGTGATGATTTCTGTTGTCACCGCATGATGATTTCTGAAGCTTGATGCGGATAAAAGTAGTAACAAGAGACTGAACATGTACACAGGTATACTGCTTTTACATTGCTATGCATTATGTTCTTTTTAGCAGCATTTTTTTCAGACAGGTTTCAGGTGGAATCCAACTAAAAAAGAAGTCATGTGCACATACCTTAAAGAGAGCCTATCAGCTAATACATGCTGCCCAATCTGTGGGCAACATGTATCAGGCATTGTACGATTTCAGCCAGGTGTGTCTGACTCCGAAACACTGTGGTGTTTTAGAGAAAACATACTCTAAAAGTTGCCAGGGGCTGAGCCATGCTGTAGAGTAGTGGGACAGGGGGATCCCGATGGCTTCTCCCCGCTCACTGCCCTGGATTGACAAGTCTCTGCCTATACGCGCACGTAGAAAAAGACATGTCAATCCAGGCAAGCAGGCAAGAAGAAGCTGCCGAGGACCCCCCTCTTTCATTAGTGTACATCGTGGCCTCAGTCCCTGGTGGCTATTAAAAGTTTTTCTATGAAACCCCGCTGCATTTCAAGGTCAAACATACCTTGCTGAAATTGTACAGTCACAACACAAATGACACAAATGGGTTGGAAAGGCTAATAAAGGTAACATCCTCACCTGTGACCTGTTTGCTTATAATCAGTCTGTGTGCATAAAAGCTGTGTGAGTTTCTGGGATCCAGCCAGACTCTTGCATCTTTCATCCAGCCACTGACATTTCTGGATTGTGAGTCGTGGGGAAAGCAAAAGAATTGTCAATGGATCTACGGGAAAAGAGATATGAACTGTATATACAAAAATATATCCAAGGAATTGATAATACCAGTCAGCAGTGTTCAAACTGTGTATAACAAATAGAAAATCAGGGGCCCTGTAAAAACCAAACTACGATCAGGTAGACCAACAAAACTTTGAGCCACAACTGCCAGGAAAATTGTTCGTGATGCAAAGAAAAACCCACAAATATCATCAGCTGAAATACAGGACTCACTGGAAACTAACAGTGTTGCTGTTTCAAGAAAGATGCACAATAAAGAGGCACTTGAAAAAAAATAGGCTGTATGGTTGAGTAGCCAGAAGAAAGCCATTACTGTGCAAATGCTACAAAGTATCTTGCCTACAATACGCCAAACAGCAGAGACAAACCTCCAAACTTCTGGAACAAGGTAATTTGGAGTGATCAGACAAAAATCAAACTTTTTGGCCACAACCCTAAACGTTACATTTGGAGAGGTGTCAACAAGGCCGATGATAAAAGGAACACCATTCCTTCTGTAAAGCATGGAGGTGGATCATTGATCATGTGGGGATGTTTGAGCTACAAAGGCACAGGAAACTTGGTCAAAGTTGAAGGAAAGATGAATGCAGCATGTTATCAGCAAATACTGGAGGCACATTTGCATTCATGAGTCCAGAAGCTGCGCATGGGACGTACTTTGACGTTCCAACATGACAACGATCCAAAACAAAAAGGCAAAGTCGACCTTTCATTGGCTATAGCAGAACAAAGTGAAAGTTCTGGAGTGGTCATGTACCGCCCCGCTTGCAGCAGCCGAGCTGCTCGGATCTGGACCTTCTTTGGGTGGCTCGATGGTCTCCGGACCCGGGGGTCTCGCGGTCACTTCAATTGAAAGGGGGTTAACGTTGTGTGGGGATTTTGGGTGATAAGTCCGTGACGCCACCCACGGTATGTGGTAATAATGGAAGTACCACCGCTACTTTGGTGAGCACCCAGGGCGTTGGGCTAGCAGCCGGATGTTATTAACCCTCCAGGGTAGGGATGGATGCCCCGGGGCCTGGTGACGGGGTGCTGGGGAGATGGCGGCTGCAGGGACCGGCTTACTCAGTTGGACCGGGGGATGGTGCTGTACTCACTGGTCGATGCAATAACTCACACAGAGTCCAGTACTTAACCAGAATTTGCTGGTATTCGTGAGCCTTTGGTACGGGAGTGTTCGGATCCCACACCCGGTACAAGAAGCAGGGCCCTCTCTCTTCTGCACTCCAGCTATGAGTCACTTTCTCTGTTTCGGACAGGGGAAATCCTCTCTTTGCACAAGTCCGGGGTACCGTGCACACTACTGGTGGGCCACTACTCTGCCCTGGTCCACTACGGGTTCCCCTGAGCCTACTTTCCACTTCAGCTCCAAGAACTTTGCTTTTACTTTGCTTCACTTGCCCAGCAGCACAGGAGCTGCAGCCACTGTCTGCTCTCCTCTGTCCTCTTCCACCGACTGACTCTCAACTCCTCCCCTCCTGCTCTTTTCAGTTGCTACACTGGGGGGAAGGTGCGGCTGCCTCACTGTACCAGTGTGGGATCAGGTGGTACCAAGGAGGTTTAACTCTTTCTGTGACTACCTGGCTGGCCAGGGCGTCACAGTCATATTCAGTCTCCTGACCTCAATATCATTGAGCCACTCTGGGGAGAACTCAAGTTCATGCAAGAGTGCCCTGGAATTTACAGGAACTGAAGGCTTTTTGCCAAGAAGAATGGGCAGCTTTAAGATCTGAGAAAATAAAGAGGCTCATCTACAGCTACCACAAAAGACTTCAAGTTGTCATTGATGTTAGAGGGTGCAATACACGGTATTAAGTACTGGGGTATGTGAACTTTTGATCAGGCTCATTTTCATGTTTTTGGTTGTCATTATGATTTAAAAAGAGAAAACCCAGTAGTTTGACAATAAATGGCTTCACCAACCACTAACCATGAGTGGAAAAAAAGATTTTGTGTTATCATTCATATTCTCTGAAGAAAAGGCCAAGGAAGCAAAAAATCTGCCCTGGTATGTAAACTTTTGAGCATAACTGTATGCTGCTTGTGGATTGGGCAACACATATCAAATATCAGGTTAATTTTAGGGGGTTAAAAAGATTTTTTCATGGGAATACTTTTATAACTTGCCAAAAGAATGAAGTTTTGAGATTTTGCCATTTTGACTCCACCCAACCTAGAGAATCCTATTCCCAATTCTAAGCTGAGAGGTTCATTCATTTTTGGTTGCTTATTTGCCTAATACTTATTATTCTGACTCCATAACTATGCTGTGAATGTGGGGCTCGTGAGACACAATTTCTATGGATTTCTGTATGGACCAATACACAAGCTATCTGACGAAATCTCTTTAACTTCACTGCATGAGGTATGTATGAAAATATGAGAAGGAGGTTTATTTTTAAGCTGAATATGCGCAGTAGGCTGCGCAGTGGGCTTGCTTCCATTCCAAACAGAATCAAGATCCTTTAGTTCTCAAGATTAGTGAAGATTAGACTTCTCCCTATACTGTAGTTTCTGAATTATCCAGAAAAAGCCTTTCATGAACAATCCCCTTTAACTGGTCTTTCACATTCATTGTACCTCCTTCCCTTAAAATTTGGCAGCTGGTAAAAGTTGCTGATAGGCAACAGCTGAGGCTCACTATTAATAATGTGCTTGACCCATACCAGAGGGATTATGTTTCAGTTACGTAAAGCTCACATATGGGTACATTTTATAGATGATAAATAGCAATTTGTTTCCTGCCTGCATGTATATACTCAGCACAGGCTCTAATATTTATCTTTATCCATACTAAGTCTAATATGTTTTTGCTTATTAATATGCAGGTATAGAGCTTTATATACCAGTATTTTCCAACAGACTGAAATTTTGTGCATTCATCAGAACAGTATGGCCTCAATGTGTTGCCACACAATTCTCCATCACTGCCATACTCAGTATGTAAAAAGAGTAAGAATAGAAATAAAAGGGAAAGAAAATTGTTAAAACTGTTAAAAACCACATATACAAAATCTTGCAAAATGGCCAAAAACTGTTTTGCCACTAAAAAGTAGTTTTTGTGTAAGCACAAAAATAAAAAAAGTATGAAAAATTAAAACAAAAAAACCTGACAAATGTTGAGTAAAAAACTATTAAAAATTGTATATAAAAAAGAGAAACGTCAACTCATCCCGCATAAAAGATCACTCAGCTCTATCTGCAGAGAAGAAGTAAGAATGTTACAGCTCTCGGAATGTGGTGATGCCAAGACCAAATCTATTCTGTACAATTCTGCTTTTACAGTGCCAAAGTAACATATCATAAAAACCCTATGTAAGTCATAGCAGTTATCCTACTGACTCAAACAACAAAGCTGTCTTATTATCACGTTTACCATACAGGGAATGCATAAAGAAAAAAATCAGAACCATTCCAGACATAAACTGGCTCCTTAGGTCTGATTGGCTGCAGCACTAACCAGTATGGGCCTCCTCTGTTCATGGCTTAGAAACAAAATGTATGTTAGCCATTGTCATGGAGGGCCCATGACCCTGCTACTAAAGCTAGAGAGCCTATAATAGAATGCAATAATCAGAATCAAATCAGGGTTCTTCATACAAAGCAATTAACACCTTGTATTAAAGGGCTGGCACTTAGGGGCTCTGCAAATGTCGCCCTCAAACTATTCTGGCAGAACCTGTGCTTCAAAGGCCAAACAGCTCTCCTTCCTTCTGAGTCCTGCTGTGTACGAGATCAGAAGGCTTTGACAACAAACTGTGGGGTCCATTTTCACTTATTGCCCCATGTGAAAATTAAAAATGTGCAGCTATTATAACATATTGATGGTCAAAATATCATTTTTATTTCACAGCCCAATGTTTTAAAATTCTGTGAGGCACCTCTAGGTTTGAAATATTCACAACCCCCTGGATAAAGTCCTTGAGCTGTTCAGTTTCAGAAAGGGTTAATTTGTGGGCTGTGGAGAGGTTTCTGTTTCTGGCATCTTAGAGTCTATACTACTGTTGCCCACAATCTATTCAAAGTAAATCTGCATTCCAAAAGCCAAATGGTGCTTCTTCTCTTCTGAACCCTGGCTTGTACTCAAAGTTTAGTGTCTAACCACATACAGTCATATGAAAAAGTTTGGGCACCCCTATTAATGTTAATCTTTTTTCTTTATAACAATTTGGGTTTTTGCAACAGCTATTTCAGTTTCATATATCTAATAACTGATGGACTGAGTAATATTTCTGGATTGAAATGAGGTTTATTGTACTAACAGAAAATGTGCAATACGCATTTAAACAAAATTTGACCGGTGCAAAAGTATGGGCACCTCAACATAAAAGTGACATTAATATTTTGTAGATCCTCCTTTTGCAAAAATAACAGCCTCTAGTCGCTTCCTGTAGCTTTTAATGAGTTCCTGGATCCTGGATGAAGGTATATTTGACCATTCCTGTTTACAAAACAATTCCAGTTCAGTTAAGTTTGATGGTCGCTGAGCATGGACAGCACGCTTCAAATCATTCCGCAGATGTTCAATGATATTCAGGTCTGGGGACTGGGATGGCCATTCCAGAACATTGTAATTGTTCCTCTGCATGAATGCCTGAGTAGATTTGGAGCGGTGTTTTGGATCATTGTCTTGCTGAAATATCCATCCCCTGCGTAACTTCACCTTCGTCACTGATTTCTGCACATTATTGTCAAGAATCTGCTGATACTGAGTTGAATCCATGCGACCCTCAACTTTAACAAGATTCCCGGTGCCGGCATTGGCCACACAGCCCCAAAGCATGATGGAACCTCCACCAAATTTTACTGTGGGTAGCAAGTGCTTTCCTTAGAATGCCGTGTTTTTTTGCCTCCATGCACAACGCCTTTTTGTATGACCAAACAACTCAATCTTTGTTTCATCAGTCCACAGGACCTTCTTCCAAAATGACACCTTTTGTGTCTCCCCTGTTTCTTCATAGACTGTAAGCTTACGAGCAGGGCCCTCACTCCTCCTGGTATCTTAATTTTGTTATTTTGTATTGTCTCATATTGTTAATAGGGGGAAGGGTGAGCGACTTGTAACATTGAGAACAAAAAAACATTAATTTGCTTAAAATAAATTCAATCAAAAGTTATATCAAAGTATTAATGCATATCTGAAGAGAATACCACTGAAATAAAGAAAAAGCAATGAAAACATATATGTATTTATATATGCTGATATTTGTAGTTCAACAAATGGATAAATGAAACACTGTAAATTGAAATTGAGGAGAGAAGGATGGAAATGGAAATGTGTTAAAAAATGTATATTCTGGCAGATACCATAAGAACAAAAAGGGAACTGAACTCTTGTGAACTCAGCTGCCCGTGGGAATTGGAATTCCCCGAACAGCGCTTGTCTGAGAGCTCACCATGAGTTATACTGGAGCTTGTAATGAGAGTGTTAAGGGTTAATGAGGCAGAACCACCAGGGAAGCTCTGCTGGAACAAGTGTAGGAAAGGAGGAAAGTTTGTAATTGCCTCTAAAACAAGAATGGTGACAATTGCTGTAAGGAAATGAAGAGTACTATACAGTATATGAATAGATGGTTACTGTGTATGAATTAGTAATATGTGTGTACCCATCAATAAAGCGTAACAAATACAGGGAAAGAAAAGAAAAATGATCGATTGAAGTGATCTATTGTTAAAATTTGTTATTTTGAGAAAAAAAAAATAAAAAATATATATATATATATATATATATATATATAAATCTCATTATCAGGTTAAGTGGCGGGAACACAGTGTGAACAAGTGTACTAGAAATGATCTCATTGTTAAACAAGGATAATGACAGTTACTGTATGAAAATAAAATAGATGAATCCTCGTATAAATAGTTACTGTGTATGAATATGTGAATCTTTGACTTTCAGGCTCCATATCTCACCATCCACTACAGCTTTGAATGTGAGACTACCATTATTTTATAGACAATCATCTTGGCTATCTCATACATAAATTTGACTTGCAACTATTCAGCATATGATTAGTTATGCAGATTCCAGTCTGTCACTGCATTGTTACTGTTTTGCTCCTAGAAATCTAAATTTTACTTTTTATTATTTTGTTAGTATTTTGTAAATCCACCTTTGGCTTTTAGCACTGCCTGAATACTTCTGGGCATGCTTTCATTCACAATTAAGCATGTCTCGACTAAAATCAGATCCCAGCTGGTTTAGGTAGTGACCACTGGTGAAATGTATATAACTGTCAGCATCAACCTTTTTGAAAAACGTCTTGGTATGAATATGTGTTTTCTGGAAAATGGTGAGATCTAAAAAAAATATCAATATATTCATTGGATGCAGAGTCGGTGTAAAAAATAAACCCCAATTGTTTTCAATTCTAATAATTAATAATAAATAAATTCCAGGAAACACATATAGAATTGTCTCAAATAATAAAAAAATTGTCAATGACTCTCCATTAAAGAATATCTTCACTACATTGGGTATTCCAAATAAAAATACTTTAAAATAATCCCATGGCTAAAAATTAGCAAAGGTTGGTGCCGCTTAGTACCCATCGCCATCCAACATATCTGGTGGAACATATCCTTTTGAAATGTAAAGTAAAATGGTTATTTTTTTTAAATGAATGATAATCCCTAGTATGTAAATACGGTATGTATTAACAGCTCAGACCAATCCCATGTGTAATATTGGCGTAATGCTCTGACATCTAAAGTGATGAAGACAGATATTTTTCCATTCGATCCCTTGACTGAGAATGATGAATTTTGTAAAATCCCTCAGGAAACTGGGAAGTTGTACTACATGATGTTGCAGTTTTTTATCAATGCCAATATCCTGATTAAATATTTGGAAGTCCAAAATGAGTTGAAAATCTTGAACTTTGTGAAGGGGCGGAAAGAAAGAGCTTTAGAGGTTAATAGAGAATCATTATTTTCCAAAATATAATCAGATAAATTCAAAAAATGAGTAAGGAGTGAGGCTTTCTGAAAGTATATTTTTTCTTTTTTGATATTTTTGCCCACCTCTAGTTCCTCTGAAGGATTTTTTAGTTGTATTCTGGGTTTGGGGTGGAAATCTCCTGTAATCTGATGATTTTTTTTTTTGAGTAATAGCCCTGGGTTAAAAAGGCACAGTGCCAGAGGATTAACTGTAGTATTCTTAATAATGATAGTATTTTAGGTGAGGGATGCACATTTATATTTAGAATTGTTATTAGATAATTAAGTATGTGATCTGTACTGCCATATAGGCTCACATACACATAATGGTACTCACATTGCAGTAGTTAAATATGTTATGTTTTTTTCTCAAGGTGTCCCGGAGTTTATCAAAAGGCCCACTGATGAGATTGGTGTTTCTGGTGGCGTGGCTTCCTTTGTGTGCCAAGCTACTGGCGATCCCAAGCCCAGAGTCACCTGGAACAAGCGAGGCAAGAAAGTGAACTCCCAGAGGTTTGAGGTGAGTGTACGTTCATGTTAGACATCATGTTGAGTATGAGAAGAACGTTAACAGGTGATCATTGGAGAATTGTAAAAATGCACTCTAATTACATTTCCTCAGCCTCACGTTTAGACTAAAGAGTGTTAAGACAAACAGTAACCCGCCGTATTGTCTTTCTAGGCAGCATTTTAGCCTAATTAATTACCACAATTTTGTTCTTTTTGGGTGCCATAACCCAATCATTTTATGTATTACTTTGGTTGCTTGTCTTTCAACCCTCTTTAGTTAATTGTTTCTTGTATACTGTTATTCTTAACAATACAGCTAAGTTTGCTAAAGTTGCATTAAAAATTGTAATGGGTTGGCATTATCTTTAGGATGGGTCATTAAAGGGAACCTGTCACATGAAAAAACACTTGGAACCTGCCCAGCGCATTCACATGGAACCCTGCTGCTGGGAGGAAATGAACTTTATTCCTCCCAACAGTGTACGGGTTTTAGTCACGGTGGGGGTTCTGTCACCGCTTTGTGTATTGAGAGCAGCACCTGTAACCGAGCCCCCGCACATACTGACAGCCTCCTCTAATGCTGAGCTGCTGTCAGTCAGTGTGGCGGGCACAGTTACAATTGCTGCTCTCATTACACAGAGCGGTAAATGAATCTGCTCCGGCACCACCAGGATGATGAAACCCGTACGCTGCTGGGAGGAATAAAGTTTTTTCCTCCCAGCAGCAGGATTCCATGTGCAGGAGCCCGGCAAATTCCAAACACTATTAATTAGAAGATTAACCTCATATTTGCAGGTAGTGTTTCTTCACATGACCGGTTCCCTTTAATATCTGCAATCAGCTATTTTGAGTTCCGATGACTGCCAAATGTATACAGTTTACAGCTCCATAAATTGTTTAATGGATGTCACCGAGAATTACAGCTACTAAATGTGTATTGACAGCTATCTCTACAGGCACAGTTACGCAGGTAACACTATCAATCACTGACTAACGCCATCCACCAGACATGCTACAAACACCAGGGATTTCAATGAATAAAATACAAGTTTCCCACAAAATGAATATCAATCAGATCAGCTCCTCCTGCTCTATAACATCCTGCCTGCAGATCACATACCATTTTCACCAGGACAGGTTCCATTAAAATGGGAATTATTTTAGAATATAAAACAGTGATCTGTGTGGAAAAGAAGTAGCTCATATTAAGTATTTGCAACATGTAGTGTAAACCAACAGTGTCACCATGGCATATGTTTTGTGGATGGCTGTCTTATATCAGACGTTTGCAAAACCCTTGGTAAGAAAATTATTCTAACTTTTGGAAACTAACAATGCAAGCCTTCTATTAAACCTGTGATTGGCTGCAGCAGTCTTATGGAAGTGCTAGCATCACGAAGACTAACAGTGACTGCAGAAGCACCAGGATATAAGCAGCGGGGTAACGGTAAGGTGAGTATGAAATGTTGGAAATTATTTTAACCCTTTGTGAGCTGTTAAGAATAAAAACATTATGGAGTGCACAAACTATTAGTGATAAAAGTTAAAGGTTCAAATAGTGGAATGGTCTCTTTTCCAAGTTAATGTGATAAATTACATATGAAACTAATGCATAAAAAGTTGGTGTTACTGCCTTGTCAGTCGATTTAGCATCAGAATGTTAGGGTTTTCCTTGACCTCTTCCTTCCCCCTAACCTTTCCATAGAATCTTCAATCTTGTATCATCTCCTATCCCAGCAATGGGAAAATCTCTCTTCTGGATACAGATTTCATATTTTATCTATGAATTGAGAGTGAAAGATCAGTCCCATAGGAGAAAGGATAAAAAGTATCCATTAGATAAGTTACAAAGTTCCTAATCTTCATGTGTACTATTGGTTTATGAAGTAATTAAAACCCATGTTACTCTTTGAGACTTTAGACACTTACCAGTATTTTTAACTCCTTCACGATCTTGTGATTTTCCATTTTTTTGATATATGGGCTGTGTGAGGGCTTATTCTTTGTGTCTTGAGCTGATGTTCTTACTGATACCATTTTGGGGTAAATACAATGTTTTGATCACATTTTGCAATGTTGTGGTGGCACAAAATCTCATAATTCTGGCCTTTAGATTATTTTTCTTGTTACACAGTTTACCAGTTGGATTAATTCATTTTTTTATTTTGATAGAGCTGACTTTTTTGAATGCAACAATACCAAATATGTGTATTTTTAATTTTTTTATTGTTTTATTGTTAATGGGTCAAAACGAGGGGTGATTTTAACATTTGTGTGTTTTTTTTTTCATATTCTGAATAGTGAAGGGCGATCCCGATCTATAAAGATCGGGGATTGTACCGATCACATAGTGATCGTGTGCATGATCCCGATCACGAGCTTTCCTGGGAAGCTCGTGTTACAGATCAGGTACAAATCGGGTCCAGGGGCTGTAAAAAAAAGAAAAAAGCATATTATTAAAAAACATTATAATCATACTTACAGGTCCTGCGACGTGTCTGTCAGACCCGCTATCTCCCGGCCGCTGCTTCCGAGTCCGATCATTGCTGTGCCCTCCCGGTAACCACCGCTGACTAAAAGGAACTTCTGTGACATCATAACCATGTGACCAGTCAGGTGTGCATGTTGTATTACCTCATTGGCTACAGACTGGTCACATGGCTATGACGTCTCGCAAGTCTTGTTATCTGAACTTGGATTGTCAGTGTGCAAGTGTAGCATCACGGCGCACACTCTCCTGACATCAGCGGGTCAGCTGCATATATTTCCATGCAGCTGATGCGCTCCTGTCCGGAGAGCGTCAGATGCAGGGTGATGCAATGCGAGACTTCACGAATTATACCCTGTCAGCCTGCTTGATGTAGCAGAACTGACAATGTTCTCTGTTATGATCCGGAAACCGTGGTAGATTACAAAAAACTCCCATTGGTGAAAAAACACCAAGAAACAGGAGTAGGAGTAGTTGGAACCTGGGCTGACCGCAATCACCTATCAGACCACACTAGAAGTAGCCGTGAAGCGTTCCTAAAAACCTAGACGCCACGTCACAGCCTGAGAAACTAGCTACGCCTCACAGAATGAAATGAGAAAATCTACCTTGCCTCAGAGTAGTCCCCAAAGGAGTAGGTAGCCCCCCACATACAAAGATTATGGTGATATAGGAAGACACAATACTCAGATAGGAAAAATAGATTTAGCAAAGGCGAGACCCAACTAACTATATACAAAGGAAAGGAACTGATTGTGGTCAGTACAAAATTCCTGTACAAAAATACCAAACTCCTGATAGTAAAAATGGCCCTGGAGGTCATACGACCTCACCCCCACTATATCAGGTACTCCTGTAAACAATGGGAGAACAAAACACTAAAAAAGGACACAAAATACAGAAGAGCAAATAGTCAAATTAAACAGGGATAAAATCCCTTTACCTGCAGGAGAGCTAGCACAGGGGGAACCCCCATGCTCACAACACAAGAGAAACAGAACTTCACGTGCAAGAAAACAGATACAAAGCAAAACAAGAAAAAAACAACACCCTAAGTGTAAACCAGGAAGCAAGGCAAAAACATACAACATACATACAAAAAAATGCAATTATAACCGGCACCCGCAGGGCACAAAGTGCTCTCCTATATAGACCAGACTTGTCTGCAATAGGACTTCCCCAATTAAACGCCGACACGTGTCTGAGTCACAGGCTCAGATTCAGCATCACTACCATTCCTGGCCACTAGAGGGAGCTCCAGAAAAGCACCCACACAGACGACATTCACAACAGTTCTCTGCTTCTCACTGTGTATAGACTGTAAAGCACCTGGAAATGGCGCTAAGAAACAATGCGCCATTTCCAGGGGCAGCTGCGGGCTGCCGAGAATCCCAGCCCCCAGCTGGCTGGCTTTACCTGACTGCCGATCAAAATATGGCAGGAGCACACGCATTTTTTTAATTTTTTTTTTAAATAATTAAAAAAAAATGAATGGGCTTCCCTGTATTTTGATCGCCAGTCAGGTAAAGCCAGGCAGGTGGGGATGGGGGTGGCAGCCCATAGCCATCAGCTTTATCTGCGGTGAGAATCAAAAATACCGCGGAGCGTTACATAATTTTTTTAAACTATTTATTTATTTTTATATAACTATATATTGTGTACATATATATACATATACCGCGCTGGCAAAAACTAAGAGACCACTGCAAAATGTTCATTTTTTTTATTTTTCTCTTTATAGGTATATTTTTGAGTAAAATGTAAATTTCTCTTTTATTCTATAAACTACTTGTTACGGTTGCTGTGGCACTGGAGACTATGTTCGGATTTCTTGCTACTGCACATGTGCAAGCGCTGGAGACTAAGTCCTATCTAAGAGCCATTTCACATGTGCGGGTGACATCATCGCTGACACGAGGTCACATGTCTCTGACACCTTCTAAGCTGATTGGTCGCTGCTCATGTGCTTGTGACACGTGGTCACATGTCTCTGACACCTTCTATGCCGATTGGTCGCTGCTCATGTGCTTGTGACGCTTTGCTCGGTGATAGACCAGCGTGACGTCATTGCTGTCGTTCTGGCAGCGGATTGGCTCTGGTGTCCTCCATCTTGGATGAGGCACAGAGTCTATATAAGACCCTGATGCACGCCACCCAGCACTCAGTCCTCTTGGTATGCATGAGAGTAGACGCTCTGTGCACGTCCCTCTAGGCATCTCTCTGTCTATGCTAGGTGAGCGCTACCGGCAGGGTAGCGTTCTTGTACCTTACAGCTTCGGCTGCGGTCCATATCCTTACATCTTAGTGGAGCGGACATAGGCAGGTGCCTGAGGCACATGGTCCAGCTGGGCCTCGTGATTCTACTCGTAGGTGGACGTTGCCGCTAGGGTAACGTTCCTTATACTGCGTCTGGCAGTTGTTCGTATCCTCGCACACTAGGGGAACGAACATAGGTAGGAGCTTTGTGTGGCTTGTGCTGCTGTCCGTCTCTTTTGCACCACTAGTGGAGTGGACTTAGGCAGGTGCCATATCTATTAAATCACACAAAAATCTGTTATAGATATACAGATATTAAAGAAGCTCAAAGAAGCCAGAAATAATAAAAATATATTTTTTATTCATTATTTATTAAAACTCATATATGAAAAAACTCCACTATATAGTACCCTAGGACTAGGTTAAACAGGTCAGAAAGTTTCACCAAGGGTTCTACATTAAACATATAAATTCAAGGATTCATGGTGCCCCATAGTTGATTACACATATATAAGGCTACGATGAAAATTCAAACCTGCTTTTTTCAAATGCAGAAACCACTACATGAAACATCATCATAGTTGCATACTATATGATAACCAATAACTAGGTAAAAAATACCATAACTCAGTTTTCTAAGTCCCTGAGGGATTCCCAGTTAGCATTTAGTATGTGTCCTGCTATGTGGACATGTGGCCGGAGTCCTATGACCATAAGGTTACCCCATAATACACCACATAGCTTATCAGTAGGAATAGTAACCCCCAACCCCTCAGGGAAACCAATAGTATGCAATTTACCTATTAAAGACCTGATATCCGCGTCCTGCGACCCCAACACGTGTTTCGCCTTTTCTTCTTCAGGGGGCGTGTGTTGGGGTAGGGGGACTCGGTCTTTATATAGTACGCTGCCTGATTACGTGAACTCCACTCACCCGTGCCGTTTTGCGCGGCGTCGGGAAGCCGGACTGCCGGAAATGAAAGGAACTTCCGCCCGGCGGCTCTGACCCGCATACTGCGTTCCATCTGTCACGTGACAACGGAAGCAGCGCATGGTCAATTCTAGCCGCCGGGCCAAAGTCGCAGTCCGAGCCTCTCCAGACCCGCGCATCACACTGTGAGAGCAGTGCACATAAAACTACATGACAGCACAGATTTTAACACGAGGGGACAACCCTCTTCATATACAATACGTACATCAATATCCATATAACAGGCGTATGGACTCTTAGAGAGTAAAGTGCATCACAAATTGTCAGAGAAATGGTGTCAGAAAGGCATCAATACACATATATATAAATAAATAAGTGTACATATAAAATAGTTAAGTACATGTACATAATAATAATAAATAGATAATACAATATACAATAGTGCAATATTCATAAATACATAATAAGGATGCAAAAGTGATGAAATATACAATTTACATGAAATGAATAATAATATATAAGTGAGCAAAATATATATATACAAGAATATGTGAAAGTGCTACTTCATAAACATACATTAATATATACAATACATTAACCTTCATTCCTCATCTGACCATAAAATCATGTCTAAACACCCTCACAAAAAATAATAAGAGAATATAAAATATATTTTTATTATTTCTGGCTTCTTTGAGCTTCTTTAATATCTGTATATCTATAACAGATTTTTGTGTGATTTAATTGAAATAGAAGCTTTACCACAGTGGTGGTGGAAGTATGTTATAGTAGGCAAAACGTGTGAATTATAGGTGCCATATCTAGTGGTTCGTGTCCTCGCATACTAGTGGAGCGAACACAGGTAGGAACTTTGTGCGGCTTACGCTGCTGTCCGTCTCCTGGCATCACTAGAGGAACGGACCTAGGTAGGTGCTATTTCACACTCACTGCTTTTGTCTCTGTGATCATTAACAGAGACCATACCACACACCCTCCGAGTAAGGGAGGAATTGCTTTATTTCCTAACTATATGCCTCTGTGAGTTTAACAGAGGTGTTGCACTCTGCACTTTTGCTACTACTATTACAGCGGCACACTTATATACTCTTCCTCACTCATTAACCTATCCCTTTTACGTTAATACTAAATACGGTAGTCGCTGTGACTTTAACAGTACACACCGTGATTGGCTCTAGTGTCACTGAGATGTATCAGTGTCAGTACTGCTTCCGTAGTACAAGATACCCCTTATCCTCTGCCATAGTCTGCAGCAGAGACTTTACACGGTGGACCCTGACTGTCTGATATCCCTTTGGTTTTTATAATCAGACAGCTCCTGTAACATTAGGACTGAGCCAAGGGTCTGGCAGTTATGGCAGAATATCAGCAGTTACACCGTTACATACAAGTACTTGAGTCGCGGCTCAAGAGTATAGAGGATAAACCTCAGACCATGGTGACATCTGCACATGATCCTCGACTTGCTCTGCCAAACAGATATTCTGGCGATGCCAGATCATGTCGTGGTTTCATTAGTCAGTGTCAGATACACCTAGAGGTCAACTCTTCTCGCTTCTCTACGGAGAGGTCCAGAGTAGGCTTTATCATCTCCTTACTTCAGGACAAAGCCATAGGCGGGCTTTGCACGTTGCGACATCGCAAGCCGATGCTGCGATGTCGCACGCGATAGTCCCCGCCCCCTTCGCAGGTACGATATTTTGTGATAGCTGGCGTAGCGAAAATTATCGCTATGCCAGCTTCACATGCACTCACCTGCCCTGCGACCGTCGCTCTGGCCGGCGACCCGCCTCCTTCCTAAGGGGGCGGGTCGTGCGGCGTCATAGCGACGTCACACGGCAGGCGGCCAATAGCGGCGGAGGGGCGGAGATGAGCAGGATGTAAACATCCCGCCCACCACCTTCCTTCCGCATTGTGGCCGGCGGCAGGTAGGAGATGTTCCTCGCTCCCGTGGCTTCTCACACAGCGATGTGTGCTGCCGCAAGAACGAGGAACAACATCGTACCTGTCGCAGCACCGGCATTATGGAAATGTCGGAGCCTGCACCGATGATAAGATAACGCTTTTGTGCTCGTTCATCGTATCATCTAAGATTTACACACTACGACATCGCAAGTGACGCCGGATGTGCGTCACTTTCGATTTGACCCCACCGACATCGCACCTGCGATTTCGTAGTGTGCAAAGCCACCCTTAGAATGGGCGACTCCCCTATGGGAGCGCTCTGATGTAGTTACTCTGAGACATCAAGACTTTCTTGATGCTCTTAAAGTGGTATTCATGGGTCCGCAGGTTACCCATGATGCGGCCCTGAGACTGTTAGATCTATATCAGGGTTCGTTATCCACTAGTTCTTATGCCATTGCTTTTAGAACTCTGGTGGCAGAACTAGACTGGCCAGAGAAGGTGTTGATTCCTATCTTCTGGAGAGGGTTGGCAGGCTATGTCAAGGATGCCCTTGCTACTCGTGAGGTCCCTGCTTCTCTGGAGGACTTGATCACAGTAGCAACGAGGATCAACGTACGCCATAGGGAACGTAGACTCAAGGTCTCTTCCTCACGCCCTAAGCATCGGGCTAGTCCAGTTGTTGAGGGTCCACCACCATCTCCCTCAGCACCTGAAACATCTCCTACTCCTATGTAGTTAGGTCATACGTCCTCCAGACTACGCAAGTCTGGCCCTCCTATATGGTACGTATGTTGTCAGGCTGGGCACTATGCCAACAAGTGTCCTAGCCGTCAGCGAAACTCCCAGGCCTAGTAACCATTAGAGGGGGGTTACTAGAGACGTCTTCTGCACCCTCTAAGTGTAGTATCCCAGGTCAGCTCTCATTCTCTGAGAATACATGGCCTATTATGGCTTTTGTGGATTCCGGAGCTGACGGGACTTTTGTGTCCCCAGGATTTGTAAAGAGACACAATATTCCCTCTATCATGTTAGAGGCGCCTATTCCTGTCCGTGTTGTTAATGGGACTATGTTGTCTGCTCCATTACATTGAGGACAGTTCCCTTGCGCCTTTCCCTGTCTCAGGGTCACAGAGAGGAGATTTCTTTTTTTGTTTTGCCTGAGGGTATAGACGACGTCCTTCTGGGTCTCCCATGGCTTCGGGCTCATGCTCCTCTAATTGACTGGGAGTCCGACAGCACTATTAGTTGGGGTTCGAAATGTCAGTCCCGATGTCTTCCCTTACCACCTAAGGTCGTTGCGGTTGCATCAACTGATCCCTCTCCCATACCTACACCCTATTTGGATTTCGCTGACGTGTTCTCCAAACAGGGTGCTGAGGTTCTTCCACCCCATAGGCCGTATGACTGCGCCATAGACCTTATCCCAGGTTCGGTTCCACCTAAGGGCAGGGTTTAACCCCTGTCAATACCTGAGTCGGAGGCCATGTCGACCTATATAAGAGAGAGTTTAGAGAAGGGGTTCATTTGTAAGTCGGTCTCTCCCGCAGGAGCTGGGTTTTTCTTTGTTCGGAAGAAAGTGGGTGATTTGCATCCCTGCATAGATTACAGGGGTCTCAACGCAATCACAATAAAGAACAAATACCCGTTACCTTTAATTTCGGAGCTCTTTGACAGACTAAGGGGAGCTCAGGTTTTTACGAAGTTGGATCTGCGGGGTGCGTATAACTTGGTACGAATTCGAGAGGGTGACGAATGGAAGACCGCTTTTAACACCCGAGACGGTCATTATGAATACCTCGTCATGCCTTTTGGTTTATGTAATGCACCCGCAGTATTTCAGGACTTCGTAAACGATGTGTTCAGGGATTTACTGTTATCCTCCGTCGTGGTGTATCTGGACAACATCCTGATTTTTTCTCCTGATCTGGAGACTCATCGTCAGGATGTCGTTCGTGTCCTTTCCCGTTTAAGGGAGCACTCATTGTTTGCTAAACTCGAAAAGTGTGTATTCGAGCAGTCATCCTTGCCTTTTTTGGGTTACATTATCTCACAAGAGGGTCTGGCTATGGATCCTGCGAAGCTCTCTGCTGTCCTGGAATGGTCCGAACCTCATTCCTTGAAGGCGGTGCAATGCTTCTTAGGATTCATAAATTATTACCGGCAGTTCATACCCCATTTCTCCACTTTGGTGGCCCCTTTGGTGGCCTTGACTAAGAAAGGTGCTAATCCAAAAGTCTGGTCTACTGAGACATCCCAGGCTTTTGAGGCAGTAAAAAGACACTTTTCAACTGCTCCTATTCTTCAAAGACCAGATGAGAATAAGCCTTTCCTCTTGGAGGTTGATGCCTCTTCAATGGGTGCTGGTGCGGTCTTGTATGAAAAGAACGGTGCAGGTAGAAAAAGGCCGTGTTTCTTCTTTGCTAAAACCTTTTCACCGGCAGAGATAATCTATACCATTGGGGATAGGGAACTGCTCGCCCTGAGATTAGCCTTGGAGGAGTGGCGTCACTTGCTAGAAGGAGCGAAACATCCTTTCCAGGTCTATACAGACCATAAGAATCTGACGTACTTACAAACCGCTCAGCGTCTGAATCCTCGCCAAGCCCGCTTGTCCTTGTTTTTCTCCTGCTTTCACTTCTCCATCAACTATCTGTCTGGGAGTAAGAATAACAAGGCAGACGCCCTGTCTCGCTCTATGGTTTCTACCCAGGAAGAGATTGACGAACCTCGTCTTATCCTTCCCGCCAGGGTTTTTCATACGCTCTCCCCTGTGACGTTAGACCAAATCCCACCGGGCAAGACCTTTGTTCCGCCTGATCGACAGAATGATATACTGTCGTGGGTCCATACCTCAAAGGTGGGTGGGCATTTTGGTATTAGACGGACACGAGAGTTACTCGAGAGGTGGTATTAGTGGCCACACTTAACCAGCCACGTCAAGAGATATGTCGGTTCCTGCTACTCGTGTGCTCGCAACCGTCCGTTACGGCAGAGACCGGCTGGGCTCTTGCATCCTTTACCAGTGCCAGATAGACCATGGGAGGTGGTAGGCATGGACTTTGTGGGTGATCTTCCGTGTTTACAGGGACATAGATTTGTGTGGATCATTACGGACCATTTCTCCCGGATGGTTCATCTCGTACCGTTATCGAGAATCCCATCTTCCAGGGTACTAGCCAAACTATTCCTCAAGCATGTCTTTAGGCTTCACGGGATGCCAGATCGTATCATTTGTGATAGAGGCCCGCAATTTGCTTCCCGTTTCTGGCGAGATCTTTGTAGCCTTCTGCAAATTGAGTTGAATCTCTCTTCGGCATACCATCCGGAGACCAATGGTTTGGTTGAGCGTACCAATCAATCCATGATTATATACCTTCGACACTTTGTTGCTGAGAACCACGATAACTGGTCCTCCCTCCTATCCTGGGCAGAATTTGCCCTTAACAATTCGCTGCCTGAGGCCACAATAATGGGCAACACCCTAGGGTACCGGTACCATTTCCCGGTGCTGCACCTCCTCCTCTTGTGGCCGACTGGGCAACTAATGCCAGAGAGGTTTGAGATCGGACTCAAGAGTCGATCCAAGCAGCTAAGGACCGTATGAAGACGGTGTCCGATCGGTTTCGTCGCCCGGCTCCTGTCTATTCTCCGGAGACTTTGTGTGGCTCTCTGCACAACACGTGAAACTTAGAGTGAGCTCTGTCAAATTTGCTCCTCGCTTCCTGGGTCCTTATGAGGTTCTTCAACAGGTAAATCCTGTAGTCTACCAATTGAAGTTACCCGTCCATCTTAGGATCCATGACAAATTCAATGTTTCACTGTTAAAGCCGGCTATTTTACCTCACGCTCGTGAAGTGCACTCTCCTGCCTCTGATTCCTCTCGCTCTAGCTACGAGGTACGAGCCATAGTTGGTTCTAAGATGGTTCGAGGGCGCAGGTTCTTCTTGATAGATTGGGAGGGCTACGGCCCGGAACATCACTCTTGGGAGCCTGAGGAGGCTGTCCATGCTCCCGACTTAGTTGCCGAGTACCTGCATCACCGGGAGGGGGGCCCTTGAGGGGGAGGTACTGTTACGGTTGCTGTGGCACTGGAGACTATGTTCGGATTTCTTGCTACTGCACATGTGCGAGCACTGGAGACTATGTTCGGATTTCTTGCTACTGCACATGTGCAAGCGCTGGAGACTAAGTCCTATCCATTGCACATGTGCGGGTGACATCATCGCTGACACGAGGTCACATGTCTCTGACACCTTCTAAGCTGATTGGCCGCTGGTCATGTGCTTGTGACACGTGGTCACATGTCTCTGACACCTTCTATGCCAATTGTTCGCTGGTCATGTGCTTGTGACGCTTTGCTCGGTGATAGGCCAGCGTGACGTCATTGCTGTCATTCTGGCAGCGGATTGGCTCTGGTGTCCTACATCTTGGATGAGGCACAGAGTCTATATAAGACCCTGATGCACGCCGCCCGGAACTCAGTCCTCTTGGTTCATGCATGAGAGTAGACGCTCTGTGCACGTCCCTCTAGGCATCTCTCTGTCTATGCTAGGTGAGCACTACCGGAAGGGTAGCGTTCTTGTACCTTAAAGCTTCGGCTGCGGTCCGTATCCTTACATCTTAGTAGAGTGGACATAGGCAGGTGCCTGAGGCACATGGTCCGGCGGGGCCTTGTGATTCTACTCGTAGGTGGACGTTGCCGCTAGGGTAACGTTCCTTATACTGCATCTGGCAGTTGTTCGTATCCTCGCACACTAGGGGAGCGAACATAGGTAGGAGCTTTGTGCGGCTTGTGCTGCTGTCCGTCTCTTTTGCACCACTAGTGGAGCGGACCTAGGCAGGTGCCATATCTAGTGGTTTGTGTCCTCGCACACTAGTGGAGCGAACGCAGGTAGGAGCTTTGTGCGGCTTATGCTGCTGTCCGTCTCCTGGCACCACTAGAGGAACGGACCTAGGTAGGTGCCATTTCACACTCACTGTCTTGTCTCTGTGATCTTTAACAGAGACAATTCCACACACCCTCCAAGTAAGGGAGGAATTGCTTTATTTTCTAATTATATTCCTCTGTGACACTTCCTCTGCACACTTATATACTCCTCCTCACTCATTAACCTATCCCTTTTACGTTAATGCTAAATACGGTAGTCGCTGTGACTTTAACAGTACACGCCGTGATTGGCTCTAGTGTCACTGAGACACAAGCAGCTACTGGTTGCTAACCCCCGCTGCTTGTGTTACCTTTACTGGCAATGGAAAATCCAGGGAAGCCCTTTTTTTTTTTTTACGTTTTTTGACAAAAAAACTAAAAAAAAAAAAAAAAAATGACGTGGGCTTTGCCATATTTTTGTATGCTAGCCAGGTACAGCAATATAATTAGCTCTGGCACACTGTAGCGATCAATAATGTAAGAAAAGAACTCTTTGGAATGCTGAAAATTCTTTATTAGTGCAAAAAGGATAATTCATCCGACGTTTCGACCTTGTTTTTAGGTCTTAATCAAGGACAAAGTTATTTAAGATCATAGAGGGTTACAAAATCTTATAAGCACGTAATTAGTACAAAGTACAACATAACAGTACAACATATCATTGTATAAATGTACAATGGGTCCAATGACTATGATGCACATACAGAAGAATATTTTACTCGAAACCATAATGAAAACGTTTGTACAAAGGAAAAGAAATTTCCACATGACCCATCTGGAGAAACATTCTGAATTAAATAACCGAAAAAAAGTCAAGCAGATAGGTACACACCTATATAGGTAACAAGATGATGTGTGCTCAATTGTATAGCGTCATTTCCAATAGGGTACAGATGGGAAGCTTGTAATCCTATATAGTAAAGGGAATGGACACATATCATATCAAAAAGCACAGAAATATGATTGTGAGAAAAACCTCAATGTTTATACTTTGTTCCTTATAATGGTGTGAACATATATATGTCTCAGTACCTTATGCACTTAAAACTTCTAGTAAGTGGATGATGAGAGCCTATTCCAAAACTGGAATGGTAAATAATGGTAGGTAGAATCTAAAAAAGATGACACAAGTGTTATCATGACACATGGGCTGTGACATCATGGACTATGAGACCAAGAAAGAAACGAAAGAAGAAAAATGAAACTACCTGTGAGACTACGTGGTAGTAACCGGTAAGTGTCACTGGACAATTCAGGTAAAAAGGACTCCTTTATCAAAGGGTTCTCAGTCGCCTCAGAATCATGGAAAACTGAGATAAATAATAGAAGGATGGATAAGAGGCACTTACTCAAAGAAATGTGAAATGCAGGACATGTGTCTGTAACCCCTGGAAATCATGATAGACAAAAAGAAAGGGGAAAGAAAGCAGAAAAAGAAGAAGAATGGATACAACTACCTGAGTTACTGCAGGGAAGCCCCTGGTTGGTATTGTGAGGGTTAATGGAATACCTTCACTGAAGGTTTCTCAGTTGCCTCAGGTTCGTGAAAATTGCTATAAACAGATAATGTCCAGAGAAAGGGGGTTCACAGTGAACAATGGTAATACAGGATACGAGTGTCACATGTACTAGTATATATATATATACTAGAAGGTGGCCCGATTCTACGCATCGGGTATTCTAGAATTTACGTATTGTGTAGTTCATGTATGATTTTTGTTATATATATACACATATATATATATATATATATATATATATACCATACTATGAGAAAAAAGACATGGATCGCACATCCCAAAAATACAATGATCTAAAGCCGCTTGGCAAAAAATTAAATAGAACATGAGGTTCTTTTGTTACCATTCTGATCAGATTGTATTAAGCCCACTGCCACGTCACGGCAAACCTCTTGAGTGGGTCCCTAACCTGACCTTTTTGTGCGGCACTGTGCACTGACCACCGCCGCAGCGACAAAGCGCCAGCAGGGCGGGCGACCCGGTGCCTCACAGCACCCATGCTGCAAGGCGAAGCCCCCAAGGCTCCAGGCCGCGCCGCCCCACTGACACGACACCACCACGACAGCAGCCACCACACAGCACCAGCACACAGTGAGAGGAGCTGTGCACTCACCTCCCACTGGCTCCCATATGTGAACTGGGAGCAGAATGGAGGCTGGCCCCTCTTGCAGTCTCCTGCTGATTAAAAACACCTGTGCCAATTGGGGAGAGTGCAGATCCAAGCAAAAAAAGAGGGGGATAGCCTGATATAAATACCATACTATGAGAAAAAAGACATGGATCGCACATCCCAAAAATACAATGATCTAAAGCCGCTTGGCAAAAAATTAAATAGAACATGAGGTTCTTTTGTTACCATTCTGATCAGATTGTATTAAGCCCACTGCCACGTCACGGCAAACCTCTTGAGTGGGTCCCTAACCTGACCTTTTTGTGCGGCACTGTGCACTGACCACCGCCGCAGCGACAAAGCGCCAGCAGGGCGGGCGACCCGGTGCCTCACAGCACCCATGCTGCAAGGCGAAGCCCCCAAGGCTCCAGGCCGCGCCGCCCCACTGACACGACACCACCACGACAGCAGCCACCACACAGCACCAGCACACAGTGAGAGGAGCTGTGCACTCACCTCCCACTGGCTCCCATATGTGAACTGGGAGCAAAATGAAGGCTGGCCCCTCTTGCAGTCTCCTGCTGATTAAAAACACCTGTGCCAAATGGGGAGAGTGCAGATCCAAGCAAAAAAAGAGGGGGATAGCCTGATATAAATACCATACTATGAGAAAAAAGACATGGATCGCACATCCCAAAAATACAATGATCTAAAGCCGCTTGGCAAAAAATTAAATAGAACATGAGGTTCTTTTGTTACCGTTTTGATCAGATTGTATTAAGCCCACTGCCACGTCACGGCAAACCTCTTGAGTGGGTCCCTAACCTGACCTTTTTGTGCGGCACTGTGCACTGACCACCGCCGCAGCGACAAAGCGCCAGCAGGGCGGGCGACCCGGTGCCTCACAGCACCCATGCTGCAAGGCGAAGCCCCCAAGGCTCCAGGCCGCGCCGCCCCACTGACACGACACCACCACGACAGCAGCCACCACACAGCACCAGCACACAGTGAGAGGAGCTGTGCACTCACCTCCCACTGGCTCCCATATGTGAACTGGGAGCAAAATGAAGGCTGGCCCCTCTTGCAGTCTCCTGCTGATTAAAAACACCTGTGCCAAATGGGGAGAGTGCAGATCCAAGCAAAAAAAGAGGGGGATAGCCTGATATAAATACCATACTATGAGAAAAAAGACATGGATCGCACATCCCAAAAATACAATGATCTAAAGCCGCTTGGCAAAAAATTAAATAGAACATGAGGTTCTTTTGTTACCGTTTTGATCAGATTGTATTAAGCCCACTGCCACGTCACGGCAAACCTCTTGAGTGGGTCCCTAACCTGACCTTTTTGTGCGGCACTGTGCACTGACCACCGCCGCAGCGACAAAGCGCCAGCAGGGCGGGCGACCCGGTGCCTCACAGCACCCATGCTGCAAGGCGAAGCCCCCAAGGCTCCAGGCCGCGCCGCCCCACTGACACGACACCACCACGACAGCAGCCACCACACAGCACCAGCACACAGTGAGAGGAGCTGTGCACTCACCTCCCACTGGCTCCCATATGTGAACTGGGAGCAAAATGAAGGCTGGCCCCTCTTGCAGTCTAGTATATATATATACTAGAAGGTGGCCCGATTCTACGCATCGGGTATTCTAGAATTTACGTATTGTGTAGTTCATGTATGATTTTTGTTATATATATACATATATATATATATATATATATATATATATATATAGAGATGTTGTTGTGTGTAGTTACCAAGTGTTTGTGTAGGCGCTGTACATGTTCTGGGTGTTGTCTGGGTGTGACGGGAGGTGAGAGCGGTGTTGTATGTGTGTTGCGTGTGTTGCGTTGTTTGTGGAGCGCTGTGTGTCTGTAGCGTTGTGTGTGTGTTGCGCGGTTTGTGTGTGTGTGGTGTGTTTTGGGGGGAGGTATGTTTTGTGCAATGTGTGTGTTGTGCGGTATGTGCGTATATTTGTGTGTGCCGCGGTGTTTGTGTGTTGGGTGTTGTGTGTGTGCAGCGTTGTCTATGTGTGTGGGTGTCTTTGTAGGGCAGTTGTTTGTGGTTCCCAGTGTGTGTGTGTGTGTGTGTGTGTGTGTGCATCAGCCTCTCTTCTCTCAGCCTACCTCTCCCAGCCTCCCTCCTCCCAGCCTCCCTCAGCATCAGCCTCCCTCTCCCAGCCTCCCCAAGCATCAGCCTCCACCAGCATCAGCCTCTCTCCTTCCAGCCTCCCCCAGCATCAGCCTCCGCCAGCATCAGCCTCTCTCCTTCCAGCCTCCTCCAGCATCAGCCTCCCTCTCCCAGCCTTCCCCAGGATCAGCCTCTCTCCTCCCAGCCTCCGTCCTCCCAGCCTTCCCCAGCATCAGCTTTCCCCTCCCAGCCTCCCTCAGCATCAGCCTTCCCCAGCATCAGCCTCTCTCCTCCCAGCATCAGCCTCTCTCCTTCCAGCCTCCCCCAGCATCAGCCTCTCTCCTTCCAGCCTCCCTCAGCATCAGCCTCCCCTTCCCAGCCTTCCCCAGGATCAGCCTCTCTCCTCCCAGCCTCCTTCCTCCCAGCCTCCCCCTCCCAGCCTCCCTCAGCATCAGCCTTCCGCTCCCAGTCTCCCCCAGCATCAGCCTCCCCAAGCATCAGCCTCCACCAGCATCAGCCTCCATCAGCATCAGCCTCTCTCCATCCAGCCTCCCTCAGCATCAGCCTCCCGTTCCCAGCCTTCCCCAGGATCAGCCTCTCTCCTCCCAGCCTCCTTCCTCCCAGCCTCCCCCTCCCAGCCTCCCTCAGCATCAGCCTTCCACTCCCAGTCTCCCCCAGCATCAGCCTCCCCAAGCATCAGCCTCCATCAGCATTAGCCTCTCTCCTTCCAGCCTCCCCCAGCATCAGCCTCCCCAAGCATCAGCCTCCACCAGCATCAGCCTCCCTCGTCCCAGCCTCCCCCAGCATCAGCCTCCCCCTCCCAGCCTCCCCCAGCATCAGCCTCTCTCATCCCAGATCAGCCTCTCTCATCCCAGATCAGCCTCTCTCCTCCCAGCATCAGCCTCTCCTCTCTGTCCCCAGCATCAGCCTCTCTCCTTCCAGCCTCCTCCAGCATCAGCCTCCCTCTCCCAGCCTTCCCCAGGTTCAGCCTCTCTCCTCCCAGCCTCCGTCCTCCCAGCCTTCCCCAGCATCAGCTTTCCCCTCCCAGCCTCCCTCAGCATCAGCCTTCCCCAGCATCAGCCTCTCTCGTCCCAGCCTCAGCCTCTCTCCTTCCAGCCTCCCCCAGCATCAGCCTCTCTCTTTCCAGCCTCCCTCAGCATCAGCCTCCCCTTCCCAGCCTTCCCCAGGATCAGCCTCTCTCCTCCCAGCCTCCTTCCTCCCAGCCTCCCCCTCCCAGCCTCCTTCAGCATCAGCCTTCCCCTCCCAGTCTCCCCCAGCATCAGCCTCCCCCTCCCAGCCTTCCCCATGATCAGCCTCTCTGCTCCCAGCCTCCTCCAGCACGCCGTGCTCCTCTGCCGACACTCACACACCCGATCGCATCCACTCACACACACCCGATCGCATCCACTCACACACACCCGATCGCATACACTCACACACACCCGATCGCATCCACTCACACACACCCGATCGCATACACTCACACACACAGACACTGACGATATCGCACATACGCGCTCACAGTCACAACATCCGGTGATACCACATGCCTCTGGCCATGTGATCCTCCCTCAGGTCCTGGAAGGTCACAACAGCACAGTATCGAGGCCGAGAAGCAAGCGATATCGCCGGATGCTGTGAGTGTGTGGATGCGATGTGAGGTGTGTGTGAGGTGTGTGTGAGTGAGTGTGATCTGATGTGTGTGTATGTTTGTGTGTGTGCTGTTATGTGTGTGCGTGTGGATCTTCCGCCGCAGCAGGACCTTGATGCGCTTGTAACCATGCGAGCATGGTTACCGACGTATCCACACCACTCCCGTGCGAGCGGGGGCCGGGGGTGGGGGTGGGGGTGGGGGTGAGTACAGTACTCACCTCCGTGACAGCCGTGTCAGTTCGGGGAATGCGCGGGGGGGGGAGGGGGGGGAGTACGGTACTCACCTCCGTGACAGCCGTGTCAGTTCGGGGAATGCGCGGGGGGAGGGAGGGGGCGGGGCCAGAGCTAGCGTGCATTGCGTCAGGGGGGCGGGGCGTGGCGTGGCCGAATTGCCAATGCCTGCAGGGTGCCGGGGCGAGAGGCCAATCTGTGGGGGGGGTGGAGCCTGGGCGAGCGGCTGGCCAATCCATGTGGGGGCGCAGCCTGGGCGAGCGGCCAATCGGTGTGGGGGGGCGGGGCCATGGCGAGCCCAGCGGCCAATCAGCTTTGTGTCACCGTAAGGACACAATTTTGGAGCATGACAGACAGACAGATAGACAGACAGACAGACAGAATAAGGCAATTATATATATAGATATATATATATATATATATATATATATATATATATATATGTATATGTCTATGTATATTATATTGGGCTCTATATCAAAAATAGAAAGTGGGAAATGAGGAATACCTGTATTGCTATATGGTAGCCACTATTAGACTATGCTATGGAGGTTTCACTGGAATAGTATGATTCCTTCGCTGAAGGGTTCTTAGTTGCCTCAAGATCACAAAATTCTATAGACAAATAATGCCAGATTTAGAGTTGTTCATACACAATAGGATAACACCAGTATAAGGTACATATAGTGTGTAAAGAATTCTAACGATATTACCTTTGTATAACCTAAGAGACTGATCTTTAAGGCACTGGAGACATGAATAAGGGAACAAGTCGTCCCACTAGGGCTCTATAGGGAACCCTATAGAGAGCACAACATTAGTAATGATATAGTAAATGTATCAGCTGATCATTATCGTGTCGGCCAGATCACATACCTGGTATGAACTGATGGGAAACAAGGAGCAGACAGAGCGCTGTATTAGGAATCTAAGGGAAAGTGTAAGGGAGAGTGAATAATTGTCTACTGAATAAACAACATGGATAGGGGTGAGTGGATACACATACCTTTCAGTGGTGATACAGGGTATAGGCCCCAGGGAGGAGTGCGTCCTACCGCGGTGGTGGCATCATTTATACTAAAGAGCAGTGCATTCACCGTCTGACTTCCTGGACGGTGGAACGCAGTGTGGGGCCGGTGGAACGCACGCCGCGCATGCGCAGTGTAGACGGTACACCGCGCATGCGCGGGGAGCGTCACACAAGCCGATGATGTGAAACGCTGTGGTTGGAGGACGCATGTGGAGGGGCGTGTATCTACATAATGGTGAGGTGCTCGGATAAACTGGACTGTGGATTGTGTACAGCGAGGGCGCTGCGCCTGGCTGTTGGCACAACGCCCAAGCCGGGCACAGAACACAGGCCAGTGTGATGGGGGAAATAGCAATGAGCTGTGAAGTCCATGTGAGGCCAACGATTGCTGTATGCTTAAGGTGAACCAGATGATGTGCCACAGGATGATCCTATATAGTGCATGTGACAAGTAGTAGATGGATAGCCAATATTGGTGCTGGTTGGTGCAGGGATCAGGTGGAGGAAAGTGCCTAAAATAAAGAAGAAAGAAAATTAGAATGGGGTTACTTATAGAGTCATAATTATACTGCTATTCGCCCTTATACTGGAGTTTTACAATTTCATACATTAGAGAACCAAGATACCTGAATAAAAAAGGTTAAAAGACACAGTCAGACCTGAGAATACCCAGAAAAAATGATTCTCAAATAAAACACTATGTAATCATGTTAAGGAGACATATAAAACCTTATAAGAGAAGAAAAATGGGTCATACATAAAGAAATATTATAGGCACATATCGTGTTCTCGATTGAGACCTCTAGGCTCCAATGTGTTGAGGGTAAAAATCCAATAGGATTCTCTTTCCTTAAGGATACGTATTCGATTCCCTCCCCTTCTTGGAGGAGGAACATGTTCAAGTACCTGATACTTCAGTTGGGCAATTGTATGACCATATGTGATAAAGTGATGCGGGATGGGTAATAGAATCTGCTTGCACCTTATTGTGGACTTATGTTTACTTATGCGGTCTCGGACATGCTGGGTGGTCTCTCCAACATATCCGAGACCGCACGGGCATTTGATCAAGTAGGCAACATAAGAGGACTCACAAGTGAAAAATCCATGTATCGGAAAAACGCGGCCTGACAAAGGATGGGTGAAAGTGTCGCCCCTGGTAAGATTGTTACATTGTACACAATGATGACACGGGAAATTACCTCTCTTTGGGGTGCCTAAAAAGGTTTGTCTCTGCGTAGTCTTGTTAGAACCAATATCCGCTCTAACTAAATTATCGCGAAGATTCTGTGGTCTCTTATTGCAGAAGAGGGGGGGTGATTTAAACTCACTTACTTCAGGGTAGGCCTTGCTCAAAAGTGGCCAATGTCTACATATGATGCTCCTGATTAAGGGACAAAAAGGATGATACGTGTTAACGCATGAGACCCGTGGAACATTTTTATTAGTGGTAGGTTTATGGGAAGATCTCCTATCTGCAATTTGAATTGGATATCCCCTTTGGAGGAATTTATTGCACATTTCTGAGGATCTTATATCCCGTTGTATGGGATCTGATACAATACGTTCAACACGTTTATGTTGGGAGGTGGGGAGTCCCTGTTTAGCGTGACGGGGATGGCAACTAGTGTAATGTAACAAGCTATTACGGTCGGTAGGTTTAACGTATAAATCTGTACTCAAGGTACCAGCAGATAGCATCACCATAGTATCAAGAAAGTTGATTTTCTGATGGTCATGATGGATCGTAAAAGTAAGGCCCTGTCTGAACGAATTAAGATCAGTGAAAAATTGGGATAAGGTCGCAAAATCACCCCGCCAAATCATGAAGATGTCATCGATGTATCTTTTCCAGGTTACAGAATGTTCTAACCATAACGGGTGATTATAGATATAGATCTCTTCAAAATGCGCCATATAGATATTAGCATAGGGGGGCGCTAAATTTGAGCCCATTGCGGTCCCACGTTTCTGTACATAAAATTGATCTTGGAACAAGAAAAAGTTGTTCTCAAGAACAATACGGAGAAGGTCCAAGCAAAATTCATTCTGTACGGGAGAGTAAGAGCTGTGTTTAGACAAGAACCAGTCGACAGCCTGAATGCCTTCCTGATGTTGGATACTAGTGTACAGACTATTGACGTCAAAGGATACAAGTAGGCACCCAGGTGGTAATACCCCAACTTGTTGTAATTGTGTTAGAAAATCAGAGGTGTCTTTGAGATAAGATTTGATCTCAGTTATCAAGGGAGTAAGAATTCGTTCGACCGTGATGGCAAGTGGAGACAGAACGGATTCTGTCGAGGCTACAATGGGGCGTCCGGGGGGTTGGTTCATATTTTTATGAACCTTCGGTAGTGTGTAAAAAACCGGTATTATAGGGTGTGCCTTGATGAGAAACTCCGCCAATTTCTGGTCTATGGTGTTACTGGTAAGATAGAGGTCAATGATGTTCTTAATCAGTCCTTGTATGTGGGATGTAGGATCTCGTGGAATGGGACAATAGGTATCAGTATCACTCAGTTGGCTTAATATCTCATTAACGTAATATGTTTTGTCAAGTACCACTATGGCCCCACCTTTATCTGCCGGTTTAATCACGATCTTAGAATTATTCTTTAGGTCAACCATTGCCCGGCTCTCCTCTATGGTGAGGTTATGTCTTATCCTGAAATGCCCCTCCTCAACAGATTTCAATGTTTGACTAATATCTCTGGAAACCAAGGCAACATATGTTTCGATGGGGTGATAGGACTTGGGCGGGTTAAAGGAACTGGGAATTCTCAGGTCCAGTTGCTTTAACCGGAACATGTTGTCAGGAGTAGTTGGTATTGTCTCAATTGGTGTATCCCTATCTGTGCTGAAGTGGGCTTTCAACCTAAGGGTCCTAAAAAACCTCCTCATCTCCTGATCCAATACAAATGAGTTAAAGGGTGGAGTGGGACAAAAGGATAAACCTTTTTGCAATACACGTGACTCAGTTACAGATAAATTATGAGAGGAAATGTTATAGACCAGGTTAATACCTGAGACCGTGTCTGCACGTGGTAGGTCGGTATGGTTCCTGTAGCCCCTCTTGCCGCGCCTCGTCTTCCTTTTTGATTTGAACGCTGGCCTAAAAAACGGGATTGTCGAGGAATAAATTGTTCCGTGTCCGATCCTGACGATGAAGAGTAGCGGTTATAGAAAACTGGCCGTCTGGGGTTGTCCTCTATAAACTGCCAACGGTAGACACGATTCTTGGAATAGTCGTCCTGATCTCTTATGAACTTGGACCTTTTTCGCTCCTGTAAGGTTTTTCTGAATTCGGCTATAGTCTCCTTAGTTTTAGTTTTTTTCTGAGCACCTACTATATATACACAGTGAGCCAGACATATTCTATTTCAATCAGCCAGGTACAGCAGGCACGTATGGGCTTCCCCCAACCCCCAGCTGCCTATTTTTACTTAGCTGGGAAACAAAAATATAGGGAAACCTTTTTTTTAATTATTTAATCAATTTCATGATTTAATTAAAAAAAATGACATGATGTCCAGCCATGTACAACTAAGCAGCTGGGGATTGGAATCCGTAGCGCAGGGTGGCCCAAGCTTTCTGCCCCCCCCGCTTGAATTGTAGTCTACAGCTGCCCCAGAAAATGGCGCTTTCATAGAAGCGCCATCTCCTGGCACTGTATCCTACTCTTCCAGCGGCCCTGGTGCCAGGTGTTAGCTGGGTAATAAGGGTTTAATAACACCTTTTTTTTACCAGCTGGTATTAAGTCCGAGATTCTTAATGTCAGGCCAAGTTTTACCCAGCCATTAAGAATCTCCAATAAAGGGTTAAAAAAACACACCACACAGAGAAAAAATGCTCTATTAGAAATAAATACACAGACACACGTAGGGACTTCATCTTTATTTCTCTCTCCCTGTGATCTCCGATAACCAAACTGTGATCTCCGATAACGAAATTCCCGGCGTCGCTATTCACCGACTGTGGCATTGCAATGTGTGTCAGCCAATCCCTGCATGTGGGCTAACTCTGTAAAGAGCACAGACATGCATGAGCATGTGCCCGAGCATCTCGCCGGTACTCGGCGCTCGCTGAGTATATTGAGTACTGAGATGCTCGGGCGAGCACCTAGTACCGGCGAGCATTCTCTCCCATCCCTATCCACTGACACTACAGGACCTTGCATGACGTCATAGCCATGTGACCAGTCCGTAACCAACGAGGTAATACAAAATTCACACCTGACTGGTCACATGGCTATGACGTCACGGAAGGGCCTTTAGTCAGCGGTGGTTACCGGGAGGGCACAGCGATAATCAGATGTGGAAGCAGAAGCAGCGGGAGACAGAGTCTGCAGGACACATCGCGGGACCTGTAAGTACAATGACAGTGTTTATTATTAACTATATCCTTTATTTTACAGCCCCCCCCGCTCTATCCCATAACTGTAAAGTCCAAGCTCGGTGACCGGACGCAAGATTGTATTATCTCGATCCCGATCTCGATCTTTACAAAACGATAGGGCGAGTCTCCCCGATCTCGACCATCGGGGGGATCGCCCATCACTAATTCTGAGACATTTTTTCCACTTTTCATTGTGTTTAATAGTCTTCTTGGTGGATGTGAATCTGCTTGTGCTATACTTTTGCTCTCTGTACCAGAAATCACGATCTCTTATGACTGCCGGCTCGTAGCCAACGTTCATAGATCGTAATTATGGAGGCACAAGGATCAGTGGGTACTTTCATCAGCTGGCCTGGTTGACTTTAGAAAGCCTGCATGGTCCGGGACTCATCTCATTGAATGCCTCTACTCATTCTTCATAAGCAGAACACTACTCAGACAACATAGGATAAAGGTACTACACAATTGACAACATATAAACATCCCCAGCAAGCACACAGTAGATGGTACAAGCAACAGAGTCTCACCCTTCCCCTGGTTGGCCAGGGATTAGAATCTTTTTGACTTGGGATCATCCAGGGCTAGCTATCTCTACCAGGAGCACCCTGCTTTAGGCGGGCACCCACTGAAAGGAGATAGCAACTTTGAAGCTGACCAAGCGCAGCAAGGTTTGTAGCCAGGTGACCGTGTTGTCCCAACCTGGGTTCCTCAAACGAATTTGTGGGCTCAGTATTGGACAGTGGATCAGCTCTATAATCCTCCAGCTGAAACCATGGACCCTAGGCTAACAGTCTGCAGAATGATGCTCAGTGACAGAAGCAGTCTCTGTTAAATCTCTCAGCTCCCATTTTAGGGTATTGTGCCCCACAGGATTGGGGGAAAGGCAATCATCCTTCATTGTATGATGATTCAATTTGACTGCATAATTGTCCTCCAAATGCAGACTAGTACATCGCAAAGTACTGATGCAATCTATAATCAGCAGACATTCCCCAAATTAACATATAGAAAAAGGCACTAAACAGTCTTACATTTAATGTCTCTTCATTTACTGAACAAATGAACAATATGCCTGGCATAATAGTTCACACTCACACAAGTGTCCAGATTGATGCTGCGACATCACATTCCTCCCCTTTTTTAATTAGTGCCTTAGACTGCTGGACCCTCCCTTAGGTCTCCGTTCATCCTTCGCCACTTGGAGTCTGTCGGCATTTTCATCACCTTTGCCCTTCCAAAAAATTATAGGACTGTAAGGCCAGATTCCATTTGAGTAAACATCTGTTGGCCAGCTTTAAGGGATTGGGGTCAGATAGGACCGTTAACTCTTTGCCATATAAGGCTGCAATTTATTCGGGGCCCAGACTATGGCCAGGCATTCTTTTTTATTGTGGCATAGGCCCTCCCCTGGTCCAACAGCTTCTGGAAGATATAGGCTATTGGGTGTTCCTGACCATTGCGTGTAAAATCCTTCTGTCAAAGATCTCGGATCCATCCACAGGTGTTAGAGGCACATGATGGCTGATTAAATCAGTCATTAGGTGCAGGAAAAGATGTTTGGCTTAGTTTGGCTTGCCATCAAAGGCAGGGACACGACCTTTGACTTACTAGTACATCCAAGCTAGGAGTTAATGAATGTAGTATACAGATTATTATAGTGATAAGTGGTGACGTTCCTGATGTCACTGCTCATCACAGTCATTGGGTCTTGCAGAAAGCACCGTGAGCCGGGAGTGGCTGCTGCTCAAGGTCAATGGAACCTCGATCTGATTTTAGAAAATGGTGAACCATGAAACGTTTGGAGGGATTGTTTATTTAAATAAAGCATTTTTGTGTATGTATTTTTTTACTTTTACTTAAAGGGTTAGTAATAACATTGTCTCATAGACACTTCTCCATTACTAACACCTGGGCTTGATGCCAGCTGAAGCTACACAACTGACATCAACTCCAACTACCATTACCCCGATTGCCAACGCACCAGGAAGAGCCAAGGTGAAGTGCCAAAATAGCGTATCTAATATGAGGCACCACTTCTGGAGTGGCTGCGAGCTGGTATTCTTATGTTAGGAAGGGCCCAATAACCATGGACCTTCCCAGCCTGATAATATCAGCTCATAGCTGTCTGCATTACCTATAGTTACAAAAATTGTGGGGGGGGTGTTGGTTGAGGACCAAGTGTTGTTCTTTTCATTTACTTATTTTTTCAATCATAAAAAGCTGTCCAATTAGCTCCACATGGTGAAATTTTACTATATGTATGTCTCTGTCACTTCGCTCTGTCTGTTGCTCTCTGTCAATGTTTCTGTTGCTCTCTCTATTTTTATCTATTATCTAATTTTTATAGATCCGATAGAAAAAAAGAAACTCTCCTCTCTAATGATTAATGTCTAAATCCTTTAATGATACATCAATTCAAAATGATATACATATTGTTACGGTTGCTGTGGCACTGGAGTCTATGTCCAGATTTCTTGCTACTGCACATGTGCAAGCGCTGGGGACTAAGTCCTATCTTGGAGCCATTGCACATGTGCGGGTGACATCATCGCTGACACGAGGTCACATGTCTCTGACACCTTCTATGCCGATTGGTCGCTGGTCATGTGCTTGTGACGCTTTGCTCGGTGATAGGCCAGCGTGACGTCATTCCTGTCGTTCTGGCAGCGGATTAGCTCTGGTGTCCTCCATTTTGAATGAGGCACAGAGTCTATATAAGACCCTGCCGCACGCCGCATGGCGCTCAGTCCTCTTGGTTCATGCATGAGAGTAGACGCTCTGTGCACGTTCCTCTAGGCATCTCTCTGTCTATGCTAGGTGAGCGCTACCGGCAGGGTAGCGTTCTTATACCTTACAGCTTCGGCTGCAGTCCGTATCCTTACCTCTTAGGGGAGCGGACATAGGCAGGTGCCTGAGGCACATGGTCCGGCTGGGCCTTGTGATTCTACTCGTAGGTGGACGTTGCCGCTAGGGTAACGTTCCTTATACTGCGTCTGGCAGTTGTTCGTATCCTCGCACACTAGGGGAGCGAACAGAGGTAGGAGCTTTGTGCAGCTTATGCTGCTGTCTGTCTCTTTTGCACCACTAGAAGAGCGGACCTAGGCAGGTGCCATATCTAGTGGTTTGTGTCCTCGCACACTAGTGGAGCGAACGCAGGTAGGAGCTTTGTGCGGCTTACGCTGCTGTTCGTCTCTTTTGCACCACTAGAAGAGCGGACCTAGGCAGGTGCCATATCTATTGGTTTGTGTCCTCGCACACTAGTGGAGCGAACGCAGGTAGGAGCTTTGTGCGGCTTACGCTGCTGTCCGTCTCCTGGTACCACTAGAGGAACGGACCTAGTTAGGTGCCATTTCACACTCACTGCCTTTGTCTCTGTGATTATTAACAGAGACCATTCCACACACCCTCCAAGTAAGGGAGGAATTGCCTTATTTACTAATTATATTCCTCTGTGAGTTTAACAGAGGTATTGCACTCTGCCATAGTCTGCAGCAGAGTCTTTGCACGGTGGACCCTGACTGTCTGATACTCCTTTAGGTTTTATTATCAGACAGCCCCCTGTAACACATATTAAACCTATTTAATAAAGATAAAGTAGGGGAATGTATAGGAGGCAAAAAAAAGACCCAGGGCACAACATAAAAACATTGTTTTCTGAATCAAACAATCACATTAATTGTAAATATAAGAGGGTAAGGTATATACACATAAAATAAAGACAAAAGATAGTAAACAGGATGGGTGTGAATAAGTGCTCCTGCTCCAAGGTGTATGGGAGTTTCACAAAGGGAGATCTAAACCAGTGGAAACAAATTAGCAGATCAAGGTGCAAAATTAAATAACAACCACACATAGCCATTAATATACAGTGTGTCCACCCATATCCTGTCCACCGCCATTAACTTGAGAATGGCGGCAGCTATAGGCATAGAAGGGGTGTCTAGGTATAGTAAAGTAGCCATGCGCTACGCAATGAAACCACCTATAGCGCCACCTGGTGGAAAACAATGGAGTTAGCATTTTTACCTTGAAAACGGAACGAGATAGAGAAAAAAAGTGAATTACAAATTTGTAGGGCATCATCAATGAAACCCATGACTCCCCCCCTAAAACATTGAATGCTGGTCACGCATATGGCGCTCATTTAACTTTGATGCTCAAAGTGGCCACCGTCAGCTGCAATGCACATCTGGACTCTGGACAGCATACTGTATCTTACTGCACGTTGTGCAATATGGTAGGTGACACGTTTGCACAATCATCTGTGATACGTAATCGTAGGTCCTACAATGTTGTTGGAGGGGTCGCATACAGCTACTGTTTGATGTGACCTCACAGAAAGAAGTCCAATGGGGTCAGGTCAGGTGAGCGTGGAGGCCACTCCACGCAGCCACCATACTCAATGACTTGTAGGAAGGTCTCCATGAGCTATTGCTTCACGTCCGCAGCCTTGTGAGTTTTAAACATTCTAATCATAGCATTTCTGTATGCAAGGTGTCGATTCGTATTGAATTGATGATGCCCTACAATTTTGTAATTCACTTTTTTTCTCTATCTCGTTCCGTTTTCAAGGTAAAAATGCGAACTCCGTTGTTTTCCACCAGGTGGCGCTATAGGTGGTTTCATTGCATAGCGCATGACTACTTTACTATACCTAGACACCACTTCTATGTTTATAGCTGCCGCCTGTAATGGAATGCCTGGATCCACAGACTCAGGCAAAGACGTAGTCAGAAAACGAAGCAGAGGTCAAATCCGGATCGGGCAGAGGTACAAAATGGTAGGCAGGAGGGTAGTCAAAAACACGCAGAAATCAGCACACAGGAATCACCAAACAGAACAGAACGTAACAGGAGCCAGGAAAATCAGAACTATCTCTGGCAGTGTCCATGTGACAGGAGGGGGAATAAGAAGGGTGCGATGTCTTCCCATTGGCTGCAGGTGAAAGCTGGCAACTTCAGCCGAAGAGACACACGCCACCTACAGTCAGCCAGTGGTACTGCAGGCTCCAGGGAAACGCAGCCTAATGGATGAGCGGAGTCTGCGCTCTGCAGAGCCACGGGCACCAACTCCTCTCCCACCATCGGCACCACCCACGGCGGGAACACGGCGCCGCCCGGCGACCGGAGCAGAAGTCGCCGGAGCAGACTCCGTTGGCGACGTAACAGAACCCCCCCCCCCCTCCACGAGGGGCCTCCGGACCCTACAAAACCCGGCTTGCCAGGAAATTGGAGGTGAAACCGCCGGACCAGACCCTTAGCATGAATATCGCTCGCAGGGACCCATGACCTCTCCTCAGGGCCGTAACCCCTCCAATGCACCAAATACTGTACCGCCCCCCTGACAATACGGGAATCAAGTATTCTCTGCACCTCATACTCCAAGTTACCTTCAACCAAAACAGGAGGAGGGGGGGCACTGACTGGGTGAACGGGGACACGATATAGCTTGAGGAGGGACTTATGGAATACATTTGATATCTTAAAGGATAGGGGAAGTTGCAGGCGGAAAGCTGTGGGATTAATTACCTCGATTATCTCGTAAGGGCCAATAAATCTCGGACCCAGCTTAGCAGAAGGGACCTTGAGTTTAACCCCTTCACGACCTTTGACGGATCTAGCCGTCATGGTGGCCTGGTACTTAAAGACCCATGACGGATAGATCCGTCATGGCGAAATCGCGGCCCCGGAGCACCGGGCACCGCGATCGGGTTTAAAAAACTGTAGATTCGGGAAGGAGAGGACTTGTACCTGACCTCAGGAGGGGTGGTGTCTCCTTCCCGGACCTACGGAGGCTGTGATTGGCTGAACGGCGTTTGTCAGCCAATCACAGCCAGTGTTATGTTTCAGCCATTGAAAATGGCTGAAGCATTGAAATCCAGCTATGTCAGTGCTGCTGCAGCACTGGCCATTGGCTGGAGCTCAGTGAGCTTTACTGCACCCGCCCCCAGCTCTGATTGGAGAGATCGGCCTTGTGACCGATTTCTCCAAGCAGCACCGTGCCTCTGGGACCGGGTGAGCTCGCTGTAGGAGATCGCTCTCCTCAGCGTCTCCCTCCGTGAATCTGAGAGCGATCCCTGCGGGTGCCCCTGCATCAGCCGCCGCACTCTCCCCATCAGCTGCTCCACCGCCCCTGCATCTGCCGCCGCACTCTCCCCATCTGCCACCACACTCTCCCCATCTGCCGCTGCGCCCCTGCATCAGCCACCTCACTCCCCCATCAGCCTCTGCGCCCCTGCATCTGCCACCTCACTCCCCCATCAGCCTCTGCGCCCCTGCATCTGCCACCTCACTCCCCAATCAGCCTCTGCGCCCCTGCATCTGCCACCTCACTCCCCAATCAGCCTCTGCGCCCTTGCATCTGCCACCTCACTCCCCAATCAGCCTCTGCGCCCTTGCATCTGCCACCTCACTCCCCCATCAGCCTCTGCCCCCTCCCTGATCTGCTGCCTGCTCTCTCCCATCCCCTTAATCCTCTGCCCCCTCTTCCCCCCTCCCGGATCTGCTGCAATCCTGCTGCCTAGATCCATTCTGTAAGGTAGCTATCCCCAATCTCATCTCCCACTCCCCTTCCACCCTTCCCCTCGCCCCCCCTTCCTCCGCCGCTCCTGCATCCGTTGTGCCCTCACCCATCCTCCACCGCTCCTCCATCCGCCACGCCCTCCCATCCTCCGCCGTGCCCCCTCACCCATCCTCCGCCGCTCCTGCATCTGTTGCGCCCTTCTATCCTCCATCCATCTTTTTTCCATCCCACCTAGTCCCCCCCTTTTTGCAGTACATCTGTGCGTTCGTCCTAATTTTTTTTTCTGTAAACTAAGAAAGAAATACAAATAAACTTAGTTTAGGGCCAGTAAAATTATACTGTAGTAATCATCAACTACAGTATTTTTTACTGAATATTGTAAGGGTCAGCCCAGTGCCACACATGAGAGCGATGCTCGAGTCTCACACCGCATCATCCGGCACGGTCGCTCTCTTCCAGACAGGAGTGTGCGGCTGTGTCGGGTGATGCGATGCGAGATTTGTGCATTGCTCTCACGTGTGGCGCTTGCCTTAGTGTCAGTTGCAGGTGCATATATTTTTTTTTTTTTTACTGACGTCTGTATTTTTTATTATGCCAAACTAATATTTCTTTGTATTGGGGGGGGGTCTAGTTTCCAACATGGGGTCACATGTGGGGGAGCTCCACTGTTTGGGCATATCAGGGGGATCTCCAAACACGACATGGTGCGGCTAACGATTCCAGCTAATTTTCCATTTAAAAAGTCAAATGACGCTCCTTTCCTCTGGAGCTCTGCCGTGCGCCCAAACAGTGTTTTTCTGCCACATATGAGGTATCAGCGTACTCAGAACAAATTGCCCAACAAATTTTGCGGTCCACTTTATCCTGTTACCCCTGTACAAATTAAAAAATGGAGCCTAAAATAACATTTTGTGGAAAAAAAAAGTACTTTTTTGTTTTTATGCCTCAATGTATGAAGCACGTGAGGGTTCAAAGTGCTCATTACCCATGTAGATTTATGCCATGGGGGTTTAGTTTCCAAAATGAGGTCACTTGTGGAGGAGCTCCATTGTTTAGGCACCTCAGGGGGTCTCCAAACGCAACATGGCGTACGCTAATAATTCCAACCAATTTTGCTGTGAAATGGCGCTCCTTCTCTTCTGAGCCCCGCTGTGTGCCCAGACAATTACTTTCCACCACATATGAGGTATCTGTGTACTCAGGAGAAATTGCACAATACATTGTATGGTGCATTTTTTTCCTGATACCCTTGTGGAAAAAAAAGCTACCTGGTTGAAATAACAATTTCATGGTAAAAAAAAAATATATATATTTTCACGGCTGAACATTCTTAACTTTTGTGAAGCCTCCAGGGGTTCAAAGTGTTCAGTAAACATCTAGATAAATTCAATGAGGGGTCTAGTTTCCAAAATGGGGTCACTTGTGGGGGAGCTCCATTGTTTAGGCACCTCAGGGGGTCTCCAAACACAACATGGCATCCACTAACGATTCCAGACAATTTTGCGTTTGAAAAGTCAATTGTCGCACCTTGCCTTCCGAGGCCTGCTGTGCGCCCAAACATTTGATTTCCACCACATATGAGGTATCTGTGTACTCAGGAGAAAATGCACAATACATTTTATGTTGCAATTTTTCCTGATACCCTTGTGAAAAAAAAAGCTACCTGGTTGAAGTAACAATTTCGTGGTAATTTTTTTTTTTTTTTATTTTCATTGCTCAAAGTTATTAACTTTTGTGAAGCCCCCAGAGGTTCAAAGTGCTCAATAAACATCTAGATAAATTCCATGAGGGGTTTAGTTTCCAAAATGGGGTCACTTGTGGGGGAGCTCCATTGTTTAGGCACCTCAGGGGGTCTCCAAACGCAACATCGCATCTGCTAATTATTCCAGACAATTTTGCTTTCAAAAATTCAAATGATGCTCCTTCTCTTCCGAGCCTTGCCGTGCGCCAAAACAATTGATTTCCCCCACATATGAGATATCGGTGTACTCAGGAGAAATTGCACAATTAATTTTATGGTGCATTTTTCCTGATACCCTTGTGAAAATGCTAAATTTTATGGCTAAAGTAACATTTTTGTGTAAAAAAGTAAAATTTTCATTTTTTCCTTCAACATTGCTTTGGTTGCTGTAAAGCTCCTAAAGGGTTAATAAACTTCTTGGATGTAGTTTTGAGCAGTGTGAGGGATGCAGTTTTTAGAATGGGGTAACTTTTGGGTATTTTCTGTCACCCAGGCCTCTCAAAGTCACTCCAAATGTGATGTGGTACCTAAAAAATTTTTTTTGTAAATTTTGTTGGAAAAATGAAAAATTGCTGATGAACTTTGAACCCTTCTAACTTCCTAACGGAAAAAAATTTTGTTTCGAAAATTGCGCTGGTGTAAAGTAGGCAAGTGGGAAATGTTACATAGTAACTATTTTGTGTGACATATCTCACAGATTTATGGGCATAAAATTTCAAATTTTGAAAATTGCGAAATTTTCAAAATGTTCGCCAAATTTCCAAACTTTTCACACATAAGCGCAAAAAATATCGGCCTAAATTTACCATTGACATGAAGTACAATATGTCACGAGAAAACAATGTCAGAATCGCCAGGATCCGTTGAAGCGTTCCAGAGTTATAACCTGTCAAAGTGACACTGGTCAGAATTGCAAAAAATGGCCGGGTCTTTAAGGTGAAAACAGGCTGGGGGCTGAAGGGGTTAATATTTCATGTTGATAACCATACCTTGTCCCCAACTCCAAGGCTAGGGCCCTTAGAACGTCTCTTATTAGCAGAGGAGGCCTGACCAACCTTTGCCTTCTTCAAGTTCTCCTTCACTTCAGACCAGATAGCCTTCAGTGTGTCCACAGTTGATTCAGCCTCAGGAGTATCCACCACAGTGGAAGAAAAAGAACCAAAACGTGGATGCAACCCTAAATTGCAGAAAAAGGGGGTAGTCTTGATGGATTCCTGATACTGGTTATTGATAGCGAACTCAGCTAGCGGCAGATATTCCACCCAGTCAGACTGACGGTCAGACACATAACACCGGAGATATTGTTCAAGGGTTTGATTGGAACGTTCAGTCTGACCATTGGTCTCTGGGTGGTAGGCAGTTGAAAAAGATAGCTCTATATTGATCTTTTTACAAAATGCCCTCCAGAATTTCGAGACGAACTGTGTTCCCGTGTAACCGCACAATATGCCTAATAAACAACTTGCTAAGAGTTTCAGAATTGGGTAATCTGGACAGAGGAACAAAATGACACTGTTGAATCTATCCACTACTACCCAGATACAAGTCTTCCCTTCTGAGGGTGGAAGGTCAGTGATGAAGTCCATGGAGAGATGTGTCCAAGGGCTTACTGGAGTAGGTAGGGACTGGAGAAATCAGGCAGGGTGGGTACGGGGTGCCTTGGCTCGATCACAAGTCTCACAAGCCAGTACATATTCCTTACAATCCTTTGCTATGGTTGGCCACCAAAAATACCTTGTTACTAGACGGAGGGTATTGCCGATACCAGGGTGACCTGCCAGCACAGAATTGTCGGATTCCTGGAGTACCCGTAGGCGAAGTGAGGGGGCGACAAACATTTTACGGTCAGGAGTGGTTTCAGGAGCTTGGTCTTGGGTATTCTGGACCTCTTCTATCAGATCCAAGCAAACAGATGCCATAATAATGCCTTAAGCTAAAATAGGGACTGGTTCAGAGTTTTCAGACTGAGAGGGACAGAAGCTACGGGAAAGTGCATCAGCTTTTGTGTTCTTGGTAACGGGCCGGAATGTTACCACAAAATCAAATCTGGAGAAAAACATTGCCCACCTAGCTTGCCTAGGATTGAGTCTCTTAGCATATTCCAGATAAGTGAGGTTCTTATGGTCTGTGATGACTGTGACCTTATGTTTGGCGCCTTCGAGGAAGTGGCGCCATTCCTCAAAGGCCCATTTAATTGCCAACAGATCATGATTACCAATGTGATAATTTCTCTCTGTGGGAGAAAACTTGCGGGAGAAGAAGGCACAAGGACGAAGCTGAGTGAGAAACGGAGTACCTTGTGATAGCACCGCTCCCACTCCAACCTCGGATGCATCAACTTCTACAATAAACGGACGCATAAGGTCAGGCTGAACTAGAATCGGGTCTGAAGAAAAACATTCTTTTAATGTAGAGAAGGCATGGATCGCCTCTGGCCTCCAATTAACCACATCAGCCCCCTTTTTAGTCAAATCGGTGAGGGGTTTGGCAATTTTGGAAAAATCTCTAATGAATTTGCGATAATAATTAGCAAACCCAAGGAAACGCTGCAAGGCTTTCAGAGACTTGGGTTGCACCCACTCCTTAATCGGTTGAAGCTTAGAGGGATCCATGCGGAAGCCTTCTGCAGACAATATATAACCCAGGAAATTAACCTCTGCCTCAAAAAAAACACATTTCTCATATTTAGCAAATAGGGAGTTCTCCCTGAGTCTCTGGAGTACAGTGTGTACATGTTGGACATGTGACGTAGCATCAGGAGAATAAATCAGGATGTCATCCAGATAAACCACCACATATTGACCACAGATATCTCTGAAATTGTCATTAACAAAGTTCTGAAATACAGCCGGCGCATTACTTAACCCAAAAGGCATTACCAAATACTCATAGTGTCCCTCTGGAGTGTTAAATGCTGTTTTCCACTCATCCCCTTCTCTGATGCGGATTAGGTTATATGCACCCCTGAGATCCAGTTTGGTGAACCACCGGGCTCCTATGAGCTGGTTAAAGAGATCGGGGATGAGTGGCAGAGGGTACTGATTCTTTACAGTAATAGCATTAAGTTCACGGTAGTCAATACAAGGTCTTAGTCCACCGTCTTTTTTATCAACAAAAAGGAATCCAGCGCCGACTGATGACCTGGATGGTCTGATGAACCCTCTCTGCAAACTGTCTGCTATATAATCTTTCATGGGCTGACGCTCTGGACCAGAAAGATTATACATTTTACCCTTGGGGAGTCGGGAATTGGGGACCAAATCTATGGGGCAGTCATAATCTCTGTGCGGAGGTAATTTATCAGACTCAGACACAGAAAACACATCAGCAAATTCCCTAAATGCATAAGGTATGAAAATAGGTTCAGCTCTAGTCAAGTTAACAGATAACGACATACACGTCTCCTGACACTCAGGGCTCCAGCGCACAATCTCACCCTGGTGCCAGTCTATGACGGGGTTATGTTGCGCAGCCATGGCATGCCCAATACCACTGCTGACATCAGATTCTCCAGAACAAAAATGACACAGATTCTACATGCAGAGCCCCAACCAGCATGGATATCTCTGGAGTTACAAAAGTAACCACACCCTGAGTGAGAGGTGTACTATCTATAGCAGATATCCTAATGGGAGCATTCAATCTTAGCAAAGGCAAACCCAGCTCTTTTGCTACAATAGTGTCTATGAAATTAGCTGCAGATCCACAATCAACAAATGCCTGCAGCCGCAAAGATTTTCCCTGGTGAGACAAGGAGACAGGTATCATTAACCTCATAGGGTCTGCAGGAAGTGCCTAGGCGCCTGAGCGGGTATCCTGAAGCCCACTCAGATGCTGCTGCTCCTTTGGAAGTGACTGCCTCTGAGATCCAGGCACTCCATGTTTGGCTCCACAACGGGATCTGCTCCCTTGCAGTTGACGGGACTCTGGACACGATGAGGTAGCTGTTGCAGGGGCTTGGACCTGAGCAGACCTGAGATCCTGAACTTGCTGTGTAAGTCCATGAACAAGACCAGAAAGGGTGTGCACCTGATTTAGCACACCATGGAGAGAATCCATTTTTTTTTCTCTCTCCTTGTAGATGGGCCAGAGATAATGTAAACGCCTGCCTGGACCCACAGACTCAGATGGCCTGTAATGGGGAGGCTAGAGGGAAGCCACCCACTAAGCAGGACCCCCAGAACCCTGAAACCCTTTAACCCCTATACAGGGATTTCGAATTACACAGGGCAATGAAGATCACTACCTGTGGAAGGCTGCAGTCCAATGAGAGTAGTAGTCAGGCAGGTTCAAACCAGGAATAGCAGAACAGGGACAGAATCGGCAGGCAAAGATGTAGTCATTAAACGAAGCAGAGGTCAAATCCGGATCGGGCAGAGGTACAAAACGGTAGGCAGGAGGGTAGTCAAAAACACGCAGAAATCAGCACACAGGAATCACCAAACAGAACAGAACGTAATAGGAGCCAGGAAAATCAGAACTATCTCTGGCAGTGGCCATGTGACAGGAGGGGGAATAAGAAGGGTGCGGTGTCTTCCCATTGGCTGCAGGTGAAAGCTGGCAACTTCAGCCGGAAGACACACGCCACCTACAGTCAGCCAGTGGTACTGCAGGCTCCAGGGAAACCCAGCCTAATAGATGAGCGGAGTCTGCGCTCTGCAGAGCCACGGGCACCAACTCCTCTCCCACCACCGGCACCACCCACGGCGGGAACACGGCGCCGCCCGGCGACCAGAGCAGATGTCGCCGGAGCAGACTCCGTTGGTGACGTAACACCGCCATTCTCAAGTTAATGACGGTGGACAGGATATCGGTGGACACACTGTAAGTTTAAGGCTATGTACTGTGAGGTAGCGTGGTCGGCTGCACAGCAGAAGACACGGGATCCAGGCATTAAGGTTCACAGCACACGGTTTAATCCAAACAAAAGTCCACAAAAATATACATGTGCCTCTCCAGCAGAGAACTCAGGGAGTTCTGTTCACTCCCTCACACCCGGCACACCTGCCCTTGTTCCTGTTTCCATTTAACCCTTCCTTCAGCCTGTAGGGAAACAGCATTAACCCTAGAGTGGATTTACTTTCTATCATGGAGTGAGCACAACCGGGGCGAGACATACCGGCCGTCATAGATATCCCCGGTCACAGTCTCACATACCCCCCCCCCTCAGTTCAAGCGTGCGGGGTTGAACTCCCGCCATCAAACACGGGCCGCGGGACAAGGCATCGGCGTTGCCCTGCAACCCACCGGCCCTATGTTCAACCGTAAACCGGAAGTTCTGCAGAGAAAGGAACCACCGGGTAACCCGGGCATTCCGTTCCTTGGCGGACCTCATCCAGACCAGTGGAGAGTGATCTGTCACCAAGCGAAACTGCCGTCCCAGCAGGTAATAGCGTAGGGACTCCAAGGCCCACTTGATCGCCAGGCACTCCTTCTCCACTACGCTATAATTCCGCTCAGGAGGGGTGAGCTTCCTACTTAAGAAGGTGACGGGGTGTTCCTCCCCCTGAACCACCTGAGACAGCACTGCCCCCAGGCCGACCTCCGAGGCGTCAGTCTGTACTATGAACTCCTTCCGGAAATCAGGGTTTACAAGAACGGGCTGTCCGCACAGGACCTCCTTCAGGGCCCGGAAGGAGTCCTCGGCCTGCGGAGTCCAGCGCACCATGACGGACTTCTTGCCTTTGAGAAGGTCCGTCAAGGGGGCTGATAGTCCCGCAAAATCCTTTACAAACCTCCTGTAGTACCCCACGATACCCAGGAAGGCCCTAACCTGCTTCGTGGTCAGGGGTCTAGGCCACTTCTGGATCGCCTCAACCTTGTTAATTTGGGGCTTAATCACTCCTTGGCCTATCACGTAGCCCAAGTAGCGGGCTTCCGTGAGTCCCAATGCACATTTCTTGGGATTGGCTGTCAATCCGGCTGTTCGAAGCGCGTCCACCACCGCTTGTACCTGTTCCAAGTGGGTCTGCCAATCGGAGCTGTAAACAATGATGTCATCAAGGTACGCTGATACATACGCCTGGTGGGGTTCCAGCACTAAGTCCATCAACCTCTGGAACGTGGTCGGAGCGCCATGTAACCCAAAAGGCAAGACAACATAGTGGAAGAAACCCTCCGGCGTAACAAAAGCGGTTTTCTCCTTGGCGGACTCCGTCAGTGGCACCTGCCAGTACCCCTTGGTCAGGTCGAGCGTGGTAAAATATCGCGCCTGCCCCAGCCTATCAATCAGCTCATCCACCCGGGGCATGGGGTAGAGATCGAACTTGGATATTTCGTTCAATCTCCTAAAGTCATTGCAGAACCTTAAGGAGCCATCGGGTTTTGGTATTAGGACAATCAGACTAGCCCATTCACTCCGGGATTTTTCGATGACCCCCAGGCGTAACATTGTCTTTACTTCCTCCGATATGGCTTGTCGTCGAGCCTCCGGTACCCGGTATGACTTCAGGCGGGGCTCGGTGACAATATCATGTCGTATCAGACTGGTCCTACCGGGCAGCTCGGAGAAGACATCGGGGTTCTGCTGAACCAACCGTCTGGCCTCTCGCCTCTGAGTCTTGGTGAGGGCTTCTCCAATCCTTACTTCCGGTTCGTCCTCTCCGGAGGTCGCTGGAGCCGGATGTGAACGACCTGAAGAGGAGGGAGATGGGGAAAAAACAGCCATCAGGCTTTCCCTTTTTTCCTGCCAAGGTTTTAATAGGTTGACATGGTATATTTGTTCAGGTTTCCGCCTACCGGGCTGCAATACTTTATAGTTAACTGTTACATCTCGTGGCTCTCCTGAGGCAAGGACTGAGGCAGTCTCCCATTCCTTGCCTGCCACGAGCATTCCTGCTCAGCAGCGCCGAAGGTCTGCCAGACTGCGCAGTGTGCCGGAGATACCTTCTCAGAGAGGCAGCAGAAGGGTGACACCTAGTGGTTCTCCTGTTACAAGGAGTGAAGCGGTCTCCCATTCCTGGCCTGCCGCAGACTCTCCTGCTCAGCGGCCCCGAAGGTCTGCGAGGCTGCGCAATGTGCAGAGGTTTACTGCTCAGGGAAGCAGTGAGATTCCCGTTATCTCTGCACATTGTGAGACCGAGGATCCCGCCTCTATTTCCCAGAGGCAGGAGGGTGAGCATGTGCAATGCGTGGTGGGTCCTGATTCGCTCACTGACGTCACACGGCTTGATGACAAGGCTGGTGACGTGGTGAATCCTGACTGGCCAGGCTGGGACGTCGTGGACCCTGATTGGGTCAAGTCCGTCATCTCCGCCTCGCGCCCGCCCTCGGGTGGAGCTGCACCTCCTTAAAAGCTCCCCCTGCCATCATGGCGGCGCGCGACCGTCCTTATATGTTTGGATGTCTGGCAGCGTGCTGCCACGCCACTGCTCAGGCATTACTGTCTCTTGTGGGCTTGGCCCTTGCTGCTCCGGCAGTACCTCGTTTGCAGGCCGTGTTCCTGCCTTGCTGCTCCGGCAGTACCCCCGTCAACAGGCCGTGTTCCTGTCCCAGGTGAGCTCCTCAAGTCTCCATTGGACTCACCTGGTTATTGAAAGCACACGTGCGTGGGCACCTCTGTGCTTCCCCGTGCAACAGGTACACCGAGCCGTGAGATCTGTGCCATACAACCCTCACGGGTTAGGGCAGATCGGTGTACATAGATCGTCTGTGACATTCCAGACGATCGCTAGCAGCAACCCGCTCACTCTTCACCCACCATAGCGGCGGTCCCTTACACCGCACAGTGGACCTTGACCGGCGGAAGCAGTCCATTTCCCATCTTGGCACGCTTCCCCGGGTCCCCCTCGTAACAGTTAACCACCCCGATTCTTTCCTTTATCTCGTAGGGGCCTTGCCACTGAGCCAGGAATTTACTCTCCGCCGTGGGGATTAATACCAACACCCGATCCCCGGGTTTAAAGGTCCGCACGGTGGCTTGTCTATTGTAGCGGCCGCTTTGCGCGGCCTGAGCCTCCTGTAAATGCTCCTTCACAATTGGCATGACCGCGCTTATGCGGTTCTGCATACCCAAAATGTGTTCAATCACACTTTTATGGGGGGTGGGCTCTTGCTCCCATGTTTCCTTTGCCAGGTCCAACAATCCCCGGGGATGTCGCCCGTATAACAATTCAAAAGGCGAAAACCCCGTGGATGCCTGTGGCACCTCACGGATGGCAAACATCAAATAGGGAAGCATCATATCCCAGTCTTTCCCGTCTTTTGAAATCACCCTTTTGAGCATGGTTTTCAGGGTTTTATTGAAACGCTCGACTAAACCGTCCGTTTGAGGATGATACACAGACGTACGCAACTGCTTGATCTGGAGTAGCCTGCATAGCTCTTTGGTCACTTTAGACATGAATGGGGTCCCCTGATTCGTAAGGATCTCCTTGGGCAACCCCACCCGGCAGAACACAGCAAACAACTCCCGAGCTATAAGCTTTGCTGCAGTATGTCTGAGAGGTATCGCCTCGGGATACCGGGTGGCATAGTCAACGATCACTAGGATGTGTTGGTGCCCTCGAGCGGACTTTACGAGGGGCCCCACCAGATCCATCCCTATCCGTTCAAAAGGGACTTCTATAATGGGTAACGGTACCAACGGACTGCGAAAATGGGTCAGGGGTGCGGTAAGCTGACACTCCGGGCAGGTTTCGCAGAACAGTTTTACCTCCCCAAAGACCCCGGGCCAATAGAACCTTTGCAATATTCGCTCCTGCGTTTTCTTGACCCCTAGGTGGCCACTCATCAGGTGTTTATGAGCCAAGTCGAGGACCCGCCGGCGATACGGCTGGGGCACCACCAACTGTTCTACCCCCACGCCCCGTATTTTATCTACCCGGTAGAGTAAATCTTGCTTAAGAGCGAAATGGGGGTACCTTACCTGGGCACCGGGCAGCTGTGCCACCCCGTCAACTACTGTCACCCGACTCCGGGCATGTATTAACGTAGGGTCCTGGAGTTGGGCTGTCCCGAACGTATCCGGGGACGCCTCCAACTCCGGGATAGGCTCGACCATCTCAGCCTCTCCTGCCAATACCTCTAGGGGTGACCTATCGGGTTCACACTCTGTCCCTATCATGGTGACCCCTACGGCAGGCGTCCCGGATTCAGGATTGTAGGGCTCAGGTCCTGGACTGATCAATATCTGAGGGGACTTAGGGGTCCCCTCCATAAAGTCCAAAAATAGGGCAGATCCCTTCCTAGGATCACGTCATAAGGAAGAGTGTTAAGAAGTCCCACCTCATGTTGCACCTGACCGCAAGGTGCTGTGATGGTGACAATCCCCGTGGGATAATCTCGGCGGTCCCCATGTATGCAAACCACCCCCACGGTACGTCCTGTGGCCTTTACTTTAGCCCTTAGGGTTGATCGCACAAGGGTCACTAAGCTTCCGGAATCCAACAATCCTGTAATCGGAAATCCATTCACCTGTATTTGGCACAAGTGGGGCTCCGTCTCTGGGGAGACCAGGTCAGCGGTACACACCACCTGAGCATACATTGAACCCCGCCGGGTAACCCCACAATCCATGGGCTCCCTGGTGAGTGGACACTGGGCTTCCATATGTCCCACCCGCTGGCACCGCCAACATCTAATGGGGACGGAAACCCCCTTGACGGGTTGTCGTTTAGGGTACAGAACCTTCCGGACCTCAGGAATGGCGGGCGCGGCCTCAGACGGGACGGTAGGGGACTCCTGCACCGTTGTCAGCGGTGGGTCCTTGGCCCTAGGCTTGGAGGGGCCGGACCGACGGGCGGTACGCAAAGTCTCAGTGTCCCGTATCAAGTCCTGCGTAGCCACATGCCGCTCTACCAGGGACACTAATTGGTCGAGGGTACTCGGGTCACCCTGTCCTACCCACCGTTGAACGGTGACGGGTAAAGTGCGCACAAAACGATCCACTACTACCCTTTCCACCATTTGCGCCGGGCTCAGAGTGTCAGGCTGCAACCACTTTTTTACAAGATGCAACAAGTCATAGGCCTGGGAGCGTACGGGTTTGGCTTCCTCATAGAACCACTGATTTACCCGCTGAGCCCGTACATAGGTATTCACCCCCAACCGAGCCAGTATTTCGGCTTTCAGGGTCACATAGTCAATGGCGTCCTCGGTACAGAGGTCCAGGTACGCTTTTTGGGGTTCCCCCGTCAGATAGGGCGACAATACCTCAGCCCACTGGGGGGTCGGCAGCTTTTCCCGCTCGGCCACCCGCTCAAACACCGCCAGGAACGCTTCCACATCATCCCCGGGGTCATCTTTTGCAACGCTTGTCTCACCGCTTTCCGGACGCTGCCGTCGTCACCCGGTCCCGGGGTTTTTTGCTGCCGGTCCGGCACGGATCGACTTGGCCAGGAGGACCATCTGTTCTTGGTGCCTCTGTTCCTGCAATTTCAAGGATTGCTGGTGCTGGTGCTGCTGATGATCCAACGTCCGGAGCAGGTGTGTATTCATCTGTTGTTGCTGTGCAGTAGCCTGAGCCAGCTGCTTTAGTATGTCCTCCATGGCGTTGCCGGGTTTGGGCTGTAGTATAGCCGCTTGAATCCAGGACATGTGCTACCGGGTCACCAGAAATGGAAGCTACACCTCACCGGGCTGGCATGCCCGCCGATTCTCCACCATATGTGAGGTAGCGTGGTCGGCTGCGCAGCAGAAGACACGGGATCCAGGCATTAAGGTTCACAGCACACGGTTTAATCCAAACAAAAGTCCACAACAATATACATGTGCCTCTCCAGCAGAGAACTCAGGGAGTTCTGTTCACTCCCTCACACCCGGCACACCTGCCCTTGTTCCTGTTTCCATTTAACCCTTCCTTCAGCCTGTAGGGAAACAGCATTAACCCTAGAGTGGATTTACTTTCTATCATGGAGTGAGCACAACCGGGGCGAGACATACCGGCCGTCATAGATAACCCCGGTCACAGTCTCACAGTACCCACGGAACAATGTACCCGCGGATTTTGCCACAGAAAACCCGCGGATTTATCTGTATTTTCCAGATAAATCCGCAGGTTTGCGTAAGTACAGACACTCCCCATGTTACCCTATGGGATTTAGGGAGTGCTGTATCATTGCTGCGGTATATGCGACTGCGGAATATGCGACGGATATCACACAGCCGCACGTAACTGCATGTCAATTATTCCTGCGGAAATATCTGCAGATTTCCAGCTCCTCCACTATGTTGATAGAGGCCGGGAATTCCGCAGGTATTTCCGCACTTGTTCTGCAGGTTTACCGGAACAAAGATGCTCGAAACCCGCAGCAATGGATAGCTGCGGATTCCAGGGAGCAGCTGCGGGAAATCTGCTGACAAAAACCTGCAGAAAAATCTGCGGGTACATTGTCTCGTGGGCACATGGCCTAATACACCTGTAAACAATGTAGGTGAACAGGGGCTGGCTGGCAAATTGTAGGCCCATGAATCGCTGTCCATCAGTATCATATTTGCTTCTGGCTGCTTGATAAATTAGAGGTAACAAGATGAAAATTGGTGTGTTATTGGGATCACACACATGTATGCAATTACACATACATTTTGCTGTTTGTTGCTGCGTAATCCTATAGGTGCTTCAGTGGTCAGTAATAAAACATCATAACCTTAAAACTAGATATTTTAGATGTGAATATCAGGATCCCAAGCATACATCTTTATAGATTCCATCATACATGGAACTCAACACATCAAACAAACTCCATACAGAAACATCTTCACCAAAAGATATGACTCTATCTATTGCCAAGAAAAATTGATATTAACCTCCATTGTAAAAAAAAAACAAAAAAAAAACAAGTCCATCTAAAGCAGAATATTATTGACCTACAGTTGCAGCTTATTAGTTCATAGTATAAAATATCACGTTATACTGTATATCATCTGTTGTCGATATATCATACCAGTCATATATCATCCTGTATACAACATATAATATTAAATGTCTTTGTGCACAATATACAACATACAGTGTGCAGGATAATATGTGACTGGTATATGATACAATATGATGGTGTACTGGTGTAATAATATACAGACTTCAGATGTTATACAATATAATAATATTTCATGGTATATATTATGGTATATATTATACTATCTGTAGTACTCGGAGTTGCTCGGAGTTGCTGGTTTTTCACCCAGTCCCTGTCTGTCTGTCACTTTCCCTGTCTGTCTATCTCTTTCCCTGTCTGTCTGTCTCTTTCCCTGTCTGTCTATCTCTCTGTCTGTCTCTTTCCCTGTCTGTATGTCTCTTTACCTTTCTGTCTCTAACCTGTCTGTCTCTTTACCTGTCTGTATGTCTCTTTCTTTCCCTGTCTGTCTCTTTCCCTGTCTGTCTCTAGGTGTCTGTCTGTCTCTCTTTATCTCTGTGTCTGTCTGTCTGTCTCTCTCTATGTCTGTCTCTCTCTATTTCTGTGTCTGTCTCTTTCTCCGTCTGTCTATATGTCTCTTAGTCTGTCTCTGTCTGTGTTTGTCTCTCCTCTGACATCATATTGCCTCACACATAAGCTTCTTACACTATGAATGTCCTTTGTTCCTATAGCAACCAATCAGAGCTGCTAATAATGACCTGTAGCTCTCAGCTCCATTGACTTTAAGGGAGGCAGGTTTTTTGGAAAGTAAATGTAAAGAGCGGGGTTACATTTTCCTGTCAAAACATAGTCTTTGACGTTCCCTAAGTCACATGAGGCATCTGTGCAAAATTCCGTGATTGTAAGTGCGACGGTGCGAATTCCTTTAGCGGACATGCATACATACACACACATACACTTAGCTTTATATATTAGATGAATACAGAATATCACATGAAATACCAGCCACATATTATCCTGTATAGAACATTGGATGACTGTGCACGTAGATTATTACATCCGATATATAGAAGAATATTTTTGTCACAGTATAGGTATGATGCCACCCACAGTTCCTTATACACAGTCAGATCCCCCCACTACTCGCTACATACAGCATGATGTCCTCCATTACTCCTTATATAGTATGATAGCTCTCACACCTCCCTATATATAGTATGAGGTCCCCCACAGCTCCCTATATCCAGTCAGATGCTCTCACATCTTCCCTATATACAGTACAATGGTGCCTACAGTACCCCTATATACAATGTGAGTCCCCCTAGATACAATATGGTGACCCCCACAGCTTCCTATATACACTTTATGCCCACACAGCTCCCTACATACAGTATAATATCCTCAACACCTCCCAAATAACAGTATGCTCCTACAGCTCATCTATACAGTGCCTTGTAAAAGTATTCGGCTCCCTTGAATTTTTCATCCTTTTCCCACATTTTAGGTTTCAAACATAAAGATACAAATTTTAATGTTATGGTGGACAATCAACAAGTGGGACACAATTGTGAAGTTGAATGAAATTTATTGCTCATTTTAAACTTTTTTAAAAAATAAATAACTGAAAATTGGGGCGTGCAATATAATTCGTCCCCTTTAAATTAATACTTTGTAGCGCCGCCTTTTGCTGCAATTACAGCTGCAAGTCTCTTGGGGTATGTCTCTATCAGTTTTGCACATCGAGAGACTGAAATTCTTGCCCATTCTTCCTTTGCAAATAGCTCGAGCTGAGTGAGGTTGGATGGCGAGCGATTGTGAACAGCAGTTTTCAGCTCTTTCCACAAATTCTCGATTGGATTCAGGTCTGGACTTTGACTTGGCCATTCTAACACCTGGATACGTTTATTTGTGAACCATTCCATTGTTGAATTTGCTTTATGTTTGGGATCATTGTCCTTTTGGAAGACAAATCTGCATCCCAGTCTCAGGTCTTTTGCAGACTCCAACAGGTTTTCTACAAGAAGGGTCCTGTATTTGTATCCATCTTCCCATCAATTTTAACCATCTTCCCTGGCCTTGCTGAAGAAAAGCAGGCCCAAACCATGATGCTGCCACCACCATGTTTGATAGTGGTGAGGGTGTGTTCAGGGTGATGAGCTGTGTTGCTTTTATGCCAAACATATCGTTTGACATTGTGCACAAATGGTTCGATTTTGGTTTCATCTGACCAGAGTACTTTCTTCAACATGTTTGGTGTGTCTCCCAGGTGGCTTATGGCAAAGTTTAAATAACACTTTTTATGGATATCTTTGAGAAATGGCTTTCTCGTTGCCACTCTTCCATAAAGGCCAGATTTGTGCAGTGTACGACTGATTGTTGTCCTATGAACAGACTCTCCCACTTCAGTTGTAGATCTCTGCAGTTCATCCAGAGGGATCATGAGCCTCTTGGCTGCATCTCTGATCAGTTTTCTCTTTGATTGAGATGAAAGTTTGGATAGACGGCTGGATCTTGGTAGATTTGCAGTGGTACTCCTTCCATTTCAATATGATCGCTTGCACAGTGCTTCTTGGGATTTTTTAAGTTTTGGAAATCTTTTTGTAACCAAATCTGGCTTTAAACTTCTCCACAACAGTATCACGGACCTGCCTGTTGTGTTCCTTGGTCTTCATGATGCTCTCTGTGCTTTAAACAGAACACTGAGACTATCACAGAGCAGGTGCATTTATACAGAGACTTGATTACACACAGGTGGCTTATATATATCATCTTCAGTCATTTAGGACAACATTGGATCATTCAGAGATCCTCAATGAACTTCTGGAGTGAGTTTGCTGCACTGAAAGTAAAGGGGATGAATAATATTGCACGCCCCACTTTTCAGTTTATTATTTTTTATAAAAGTTTAAAATAAGCAATAAGTTTCCTTCAACTTCACAATTGTGTCCCACTTGTTGTTGATCCTTCACCATAACATTACATTTTTTATCTTTGTTTGAAGCCTGAAATGTGTGGGAAAAGGTTGAAAAATTCAAGGGGGACAAATACTTTCGCAAGGCACTGTATATATTAGGATGGCCTCACATAGCTCCCTATTTACAGTAGGATATCTCCACTGTTTTCTATATACTGTTGGATGTATCCACAGCTCCCAAGTATTGAGTATAATGGTCAACACAGCTCCCTATACCTAGTTTGCCTGCACAATTCCCTATATATAATTTAATGGTTGCACAGCTCCTTGTACACAATATAATGGTCAATGGCACCCCAGAGTCCTATAATGCTTAAAAAAAAAAATCTATATACTCACTTTATCCAAGCATCACAGTGTTCATCACAGCCTTTGTATCTTTTGTATCCTTGTCTGGCTTGTCACACAGAGGTTGTCGGGCATTGTGATTACATCACATCACTTGCTGCCCTGCATGCCACTGCATGGTGCCAGACTCTTACAGGAACAGGCTAGAAGCAGCCTGCTGTCTGCTGAAGTAAGTGGTGAAGCAGGGAGCTCATGGCTCTCTGCCTCATTTCAACTGTTAACAGTATCCTCATCCTGAGTTCACCAAATACTGTTAAAAGTTTTCCAGGTTCATGCGGCACATGTCTATTTTCCATCTGACCTTTGCCAAATTTTTCCAATTGCCAATGCACCACTGCTACAGTTATCCTGAATGTAATCTATTTATGTAGAAATAATGGCTATCATTAATGCTCATTAGGGGTTCTGTCCTCTTCAATTCCTCTTGGAATAGTGAATTCAGTAGCTGATTAGTAAGTATCCTCACATATTTTGAGATCTACAGTGAATTAGACTTGCCAGAGCCTTCTCTATAAAATACATACAATTAAAAGGTAAACCTAGACTGTTAACTAAATTGTTCTCAAGTGAATCTTTGGGGATCCCTGACTACAGGACGCCTTCTTTTTTTGTGTGATTGGTATGGCTCTCAAAAGTCAGTTTCTTAAAATCATGTACTTATCACCTATTCTGTGGAATTGGAACTAAATATAGTTGTTAGAAAAAAGCCTTTAACTGTATAAGGCTCTGTGCGCATAGTGTGTTTTTCGCGGCGTTTTTGCACGTTTTTCAGGTGCATTTTTGGTCTAAAAACTGCATGATTTTGCTTCCCCAGCAAAGTCTTTGAGTTTTCATATTTGCTGTCCGCACGGTGCACGGTGCAGCTTTTTTTTTTTTTTTTTTAGCTGCTTTTTTGTTGTGACCACAAAGATTCAGCTTGTCAATTATTTCTGCGTTTTTGGCAGCGTTTTTCACCCATACAATGCATTGGAAAAAACGCAGGAATAAAAACGCAGCAAAACGCAGCAAAGAATGCAGCAAAACGTGGTAAAAACGCAAACTTTTTTTATGTGTTTTTGTTGTGGGTGCGTTTTTTTCTGCGTTTTTTGGGGCCAAAAACGCACAAAAACGCTGCATCTTTGTGGTCAGAAAAAGGCAGCATGCGCACTTAGCCTAAAGATGACAATTGAACATCTTTTCAATGGTTTTATTAATATGCATACTTAGCCCCCTCTCTTAGCAGAAATCAGAGAGATCACTAATCTTTATCCTTGTATATATAATTCACCAAAAATGTATATATATTTTTTTAATTTCAATCTTTATCCTTGATACAAAAATTAATACACCCCACATAAAATAAAAACTTCTACATCTAGTACATCAAGACTTATGCAATTGTAACTCTGGCCTTACGGTTCGCTCACATGAGCCATATATCTCGCACAAGTATCGTATCGCATCACCTGGCAGCCGCACACACTCCTGACAGGAGCGTGCATCTGCATTTATTTCTATGCAGCTGCACGCTCGTGTCTGGAGAGTGTGCAACCGTGCCAGCTGATGCACACTAATACTTGTGACAATCCTGGAGCTTTACCTCGCTCTTCCCGATTGTCCTGGTGCAGTGGCAATTGGGGTAATAAGGAGTTAATGGCAGTCCACAGCTACCACTAAGTCCTGGATTAGTAATGGCAGCGTCTATGACACGCCGTTACTAATCAGTAAGTGACAGTAAATAAACACAGACACCGAAAAAATCCTTTATTTGGAATAAAATAGAAATCCCATCCTCTTTCACCAATTTATTAACCCCAACACACCCCTGCAGGTCCGACGTAATCCACTCAAGTCCCACGATGATTCCAGCTCTGTTACATCTGTTACAGAGCGGCCATAGAGCACGACCACTCGCTGTGAGCTCCAGAGAATGAATGAGCCACAATCACTGATTGGAGTCAGACGAGGTCACGTCTGACTGCAACCAATCACAGAGGCCAGGCCGGCCGGTGGGTGAGGAAAGCAGTGCTGAGTACATATGGATGAGCAAGGATGACTGAAGGTCGCAGGAGCAATGTACAGCCGCGTGGGAGCAGTGTACAGCTGCGACGGAGGCTAGGTAAGTATGACACACTCGCTTCATTCTTGTTTTCTTTATTTGTAACTTCTCAAGTGCCGGATCCGGATCAAACAGCCGGAATTCCAGGCTCGGCACCTGGGATACTTTGAAATCGCGCGGATCCAAACTTTTGCAGTCCGGGTCCGCCCAGCTCTATTAATGACCTTTAAAATAAAGTTAGCTTAGTTCAACCGCATGGCATATGGCCTAAAAAAATCTAAATATATCCATATAACAGTTGAAATAAGTATGTTGTTTGGGCCAGGTGGACGGGCAGACCCAGGAGGTGGATCCACTGGGCTGAACACCTCACCGAGGGCAAGGTGCCCGGTAGCCGGAGCACTACAGGTAGCAGGACAGTCCGTTCAGAGGAGTGTAGAAGTCCCTGGGACCACGGAGTCACTGAAGGTAGTCCGGGTGACGGAGCTCAGGTTCGGAGGCCGAGATGACGTCAGGCAGAGTCCGGAGCCGACGGAGCGAGAAGACGGGTCACCACAGGGATCGGTGATGGTATGAACTTGATGGGATGGCAGACCGTCACCGTTCGGGGTTCGGGTATCGTCAGAACCGGTTGGCGAGGCAGGAGCGGCTCTAGGAGAGAGATAGGTAAGTATACCACAAAACACAAGGAGACCTGACTCCTAGCTTAGCAAAACACGAAGAACAGGCCCCGCCCACTTGGAAAGGATCCCCCTATATACCCTGTACCTGATTCTTCAATATCCTGTTGGAGGACACTGGCCCTTTAAGAGAGGGTCAATGACCACGCGCGCGCCGTAATGCGCATGCGCGAGGCCCGGGTGCCAGAAGCCAGAGCAGGGAGCGGTGAACAGGAGGCAGGAGAGCCGGGCTGGAGCAGAGCTGCCCACGGGCGCCGGGAGCGGGGACCGGGCCGCCTGGGGACCGCAGGTGATGGGGCCTGGAGGCTGTGGAGCGGGGGACGCCTGGCAGAGGAGCCGGGGAGCGAGCCAGGGGAGCCGGGGAGCGAGGCAGGGGAGCCGGAGAGCGTGGCAGGGGACCCGGGGAGCGTGACATATGTGAACGTTACCAATTTCCTAACTACATTTATTTGTAATTGTGGTGTTGACATGAATTTCTAAACAGATGTCGGTAACAGCCAATCTTATCGACACAGGAATAGAAATCAAAACGATAGCTGTCCATGTGATGTGCAATAATGATAAATGACACAGGAAAAAGTATTGAACACATTAAGAAAGTGAGGTGCAAAAAGCCATGGAAAGTCATGACACCAGCTGAAATACATCAGTAATTAGAAAGCAATCCTGCGGTAGTGAAAAATAATATCAGCTGGTTCAGCTGATAGCCCACAAAGAGGTGTCTCATTACCAAGGTGTCACACAAAAAAACATCTTATGATGGATAAAACCAGTGAGCTGTCTCAAGACCTTCGCAAACTTATTGTTGCAAAACATACTAATGGCATTGGTTCTAAAAGAATTTCTAAGCTACTGAAGGTTCCAGTGAGCAGTTGGGGCCATAATCCAAAAGTGTAAAGAACATAATTTCACGTTGAATAGCTCACAACCAGGTGCTCACTGCAAGATTTCAGACAATGTGTGAAATAATAAGAAGAGTTGTCTAAGAGCCAAGAACAACCTGTGGAGAGCTCAGAAAGACCTGGAAGGTACAATGGTTTCAAAGAAAACAATATGTAATGCTCTCAACCTCCATGGCCTGTATGTTTGCTCACCACACAAGACTCCATTGTTGAATAAATAGCATGTTCAACCATGTTTAAAATTTGCTCAACAAAATTTAAACAAGCTTGTGAAATACTGGGACAATATAGTCTGATGAGATGAGACCACAATCAAACTCTTTGGATACCATAATACACACCATATTTGGAGGTCGAAAGGCATTGTATAGCAGCCCAGAAGCACCATACCAACAGTGAAGTTTGGTTTGAAGGTGGGAACATTATTCAATCTAGCTGTTTTTCAGCATACGCCACTGGAACACTTGAATGGACAAATGTGCCTACACAGTCTTGATAAAAATCTGCTGCCTTCTACCAAGATGATAAAGATGAAATAAGGATGGCCATTTCAGCAAGACAATGATCCAAAACACACAGCCAAGGAAACGTTCAGTTGGTTTCAGAGAAAGAAAATAAGGCTGCTATAATGGCCAAGCCAATCACCTGACCTAAATCCAATAGAAAATTTATGGAAGGAACTAAAGCTCAGAGTTCATAGAAGGAGTCCACAGAACTTTAATTATTTGAAGAGTGTTTGTGTGGAAGAATGGGCCAAAATCACACCTGAGCAACCCATGCGACTGGTTTCTCCATACAGGAGAAACTTAAAGCTGTCATCATCAACAAAGGATTGGGTATGAAGGTGTTAAATAAATTTGTCACATGGAGAATTTTACAAACTTCGCTGACTATCATGGCGGCATCAGAATCTATTCAGACTACTGACTCTGACACTCTGCCCGATAACTTCTCTAGTGTCTGTAGTCAACGCAGGCAGACTTGGGCATTGACCTACAGAGTAATAGTTCACAGGCAGGCTAACAAGAGTTAATCTCTGCTAGTCTGCTTGTTAGTCTCCTTTGATCACATGTTGTGATTACAATTACATCTGCTCCGCTTCTTTATATGCTGGCTAGATCCTTCCTTCTATGCCAAATATACTTTATCTTAGCTGGTTTGATGAAGTTTTGTGATACAGACTATCTGGTGATTGGGGTACTTGTTGCAGAGTGCGGTTGTGGAGTTTTTGCCTTTTGTTGCTACCTTCCTGCTCTTCTCCTGTGTCTCTCATTCTTTATTTCTGTGTGTTTACAATGTGTAAGAGTTTTGATTTCACTTGTCTGTCTTTATCTGTGTTTCCATCTCAATTCTGCACCTTCCTTTCCTGGTCGGAGGGGGGAATCAGATTAGTTCTGGTCAGGAGCATAGCCAGGCACGGGACTCGCGCATCTCCATCATCAGGAGTAACCCTGAGGTTAGGGGTAGCCTAGTGTCCCCTAGCGGGAGTAACAGCATAGGAGCCCTGTCCCTCATTATCTTACAGTCACATGTAGCAAAATTTCAGTAGATGTGTTCTATACGTTTTCCCTTTGTCATTTCTCTTTATTACACATCACTACATTTTTTGACACCTATAGTTTGATTTTGTTGCCTGTATGGATTTGATGGGTTATTACTTACATCTAGTAAGAAATTCATGTCAATAGCAACTTTAGAAATAAATTTACATAGAAAAACTGTAATGTGTTCAATACTTATTTGACCCGCTATATGCATTGCATACAAGTGCATCTCAATAAATTAGAATGGCATCGAAAAGTTATTTTAATAATTCAATATAAAAAGGAAATATATATTGATGATTATGGCTTACAGCCAATGAAAACTCTCAAGTCAATGTCTCAGAAAATTAGAATAATTGCCACAAAACACCTGCAAAGGCTTCCTAGACATTTTAAATGGTCCCTAAGTCTGGTTCAATAGGCTACACAATCATGAGGAAGACTGCTGACTTGACAGATGTCTAGAAGGCAGTCATTGACACTCCACAAGGAGGGTAAGGCACAAAAGGTTATTGCTAAAGAAGCTGGCTGTTCACAGAGTGCTGTATCCAAGCATATTCATGGAAAGTTGTGTGGAAGGAAAAAGTGTGGTAGAAATAGGTGCACAATTAACTGGGATAACCGCAGCCTTGATAGGATTGTTAAGAAAAGGCCATTCAAAGATTTGGGGAAGATTCACAAGGAGTGGATTGCTCCTGGAGTCAGTGCTTCAAGAGCCACCACACACAGATGTATCCAGAACATGGACAACTGTCGCATTCCTTGTGTCAAGCCACTCATGACCAATAGACAATGCCAGAAGCGTCTTTCCTGGGCCAAGGAGAAATAGAACTGGACTGTTGCTCAGTGGTCCAAGGTGTTGTTTTCAGGAAAAAGTAGATTTTGCGTTTCATTTGGAAATCAAGGTCCCGGAGTCTGGAGGACGAGTGGAGAGGCCATAATTCAAGCTGCTTGAGGTTCTAGTGTGATGGTTTGGGGGGCCATGTCATCTGCTGGTGTAGGTCCTCTGTGTTTTATCAAGACCAAAGTCAGCACAGCTGTCTTCCAGGAAATTTTAGAGCACTTCATGCTTCCCTCTGCTAACAAGCTGTTTGGAGATGGAAATTTCATTTCCCAGCAGGACTTGGCACCTGTCCACATTACCAAAAGTACCAATACCTGGTTTAATAACCACAGTATCACTGTGCTTGATTGGCCAGCAAACTCGCTTGACCTAAACCCCATAGAGAATCTATGGGGTATTGTCAAGAGGAAGATGAGAGACACCAGACCCAACAATGTAAACGAGCTGAAGGCTGCTATCAATGCAACCTGGGCTTCCATAACACCTCAGCAGTGCCACAGGCTTATCGCTTCCATGCCACGCCGCATTGATGCAGTAATTCATGCAAAAGGAGCCCCGACCAAGTATTGAGTGCATTTACTGTACAGATTTTTCAGCAGGCGCCAACATTTCTGAGCTTAAAATCATTTTTCAGTTAATCTTACATAATATTCTAATTTTCTGAGATAATGACTTTTGGGTTTTCATTGGCTGTAAGCCGTAATCATCAACATTAACAGAAATAAACATTTGAAATAGATCATTCTGTGTGTAATGACTGTATATAATATATACGAATAGATCACTCTTTGTGTAATGACTCTATATAATATATACGAATAGATCACTCTGTGTGTAATGACTATATAATATATAGGAATAGATCACTCTGTGTTTGTAATGACTCTTTATAATATATAGGAATAGATCACTTTTTCTATTGAATTATTGAAATAAATTAACTTTTTGATGACATTCTAATTTATTGAGAAGCACTTGTATAAATATATAAAAAAGTCAATTGTATAGTACACTAAGAAAAACTACTTTTCCCTAAAAAATGATTTTTAAATAAAATTAAACGTATGGATCACAGTGGCACAAAGAATATTGCTTATCCATTAAAGATGCAGTACTTGTGCAAAATATCAAAAGTGACCTAATAATATATACGTAATGAAGCAAGGAATACCGGGCACTGCTGATCCACTGTAGGCTGTAAGCTCGGTCCCAGTCAAAGAACACGATCCGGGTGCGTACCTCAAAGGAGAAAGATCATAACTTATCCAAGAAAGGTCGCACTCCACAAGGATCTGGATACAAAGTTCTTTTTAATCCATGTTCAGGTAGGGATACAGGTGGTGAGGGAGGTGGAGACACACAACGCCGGCGTTGTGTGTCTCCACCTCCCCCACCACCTGTATCCCTACCTGAACATGGGTTAAAAAGAACTTTGTATACAGATCCTTGTGTAGTGCGACCTTTCTTACCTTTCATGGATAACTAATAATATATACATTCTTGCTTTTTCCACATTCATATTACTGACTAATATTGCATAGTATTAAAAAAATGCATGCAAACAGAAAGCATGCAGAACACAGCAGAATTTTTTTTGTTGCACATTTCTGACGACAAATTTGTTCTAGAGATCTCTGTGACTCCTAATAATGTAAATAGGGTTTGCAGAAATGTAATTGCTTGCCTCAGAATTAAGACCTTTTCAGCCTCTTCTGCCCTTAAGGGCCTGTTACACGCTACGATATATCTAACGATATGTCTTCGGGGTCACGTCGTTAGTGACGCACATCCGGCATTGTTAGACGTATCGTAGCGTGTGACAGCTACGAGCGACTGTGAACGAGCAAAAATACTCATCTTATCGTTGCTCGTTGACACGTCGCTCATTTACAAAAAATCGATCGTCCTTCTGCGTGTCGGTTGTTCATCGTTCCCGAGGCACCACAAATCGTTCCGTGTGACACCCCGGGAACGATGAACTGCAGCTTCCCTGCGTCCCGCCGGCAATGCGGAAGGAAGGAGATGGGCGGGATGTTACGTCCCGCTCATCTCCGCCCCTCCGCTTCTATTGGTTGGCCACTGTGTGATGTCGCTGTGACACCGAACGTCCCTCCCCCTTCAGGAAGAGGATGTTCGCCGCCCACAGCGAGGTCGTGAGGGAGGTAAGTACGTGTAATGGAGGTTAACGACTTTGTGCGACACGGGCAACAAATTGCCCGTGTTGCACAAATGATGGGGGCGGGTGCGATCGCACGATAAATCACCGCGTGTAAAGCGGCCTTTAGGCTAGTGCTATGTTGTGAGATGTCAGACAACAGCAATTCCCAGAAAAGTCACACAGCAAAAACATCTGTGCAACTTGACTGTCACGTGCCTATTGTAGAGATACCATAGGAAGCTGTTCCAGCCAATGTTGCAATGCCGCTGCGATTTCAGTGTCGCTGACATATGTAGCCTTTACTTAAATCTGTTAATTGTGAACATTTCCTAAAAGAAATGCCTGTTGAACAATTGTCTGTTTTACTTGATTTCAATAAATATTTTTGTCTTCTGATAACAGCTTCAATCTGAAAGCATCTATTTTATTTCCTCCCCAGACAATAGAGTTTGATGAGGGAGCTGGTGCGGTTCTACGAATTCAGCCTCTGCGCACGCCACGGGATGAAAATGTGTATGAATGCGTTGCTCAGAACATTCTTGGTGAATCTACAGTCAGTGCCAAACTTACTGTCTTGAGAGGTACAAAAACAATACATGACTGATGCATTTGTGTTCTAGCTTTCTCAGTCCAGCATTAATACAAGAGAATGTGTAAATATTGATGTGGATCTCTTAGAACAAACCAAAGTGATGTAGGCGCTGTTCACATTTACAGTAGTTTCCTTTTTTGGATCTGTTTTGTTATCATAAAAAGGGAAGCTCATTCATTTGAATGGAAACAGAAGTGTAATAAAATGTCTTTCATTTGCTCTTTTCCAGCTTCTTTTTTCAATTGTAATGTAGAGGGTGTTTATTGTTATTTACTAAGGCCCCTTTCACATTGCGTTTTTACTTACGTTCAGAGGTCCCGTCGGGGCATCCGTCCAAATTGCCCCTCGCCCAACCCGCAAAACGTGTTTTGGAAGCATGCACCGACGGGGCCATTGACTATAATGGAGCAGACTGAGTCAGCATGTGCTCTGTCTTGCACCATTTTGCACATATACATTTTCTGCAGGCGGACACCCAAACGTAGTAGACTATGTTCGGGTGTCCGCCTGCAGAAAACATATATGTGCAAAAATGGTGCAAGACAGAGCACACGTTAACGGAGTCTGCTCCATTATAGCCAATGGCCCCGTCGGTGCATGCGTCCAAAACACGTTTTGAGGGTTGGGGGAGGGGCGATTCGGACGGATGCCCCGACGGGACCACTGAACGTAAGTAAAAACGCAATGTGGTAACATGGTTCTCTATTTGTATAGGTTTTTGAGGTACGCACAACGTTTTAATTGCTTTTTATTCCTTTTTTTGTCGGTGGAGCGGTGACCGAGAACCATCAGCTTGGTTGGGTTTTTTTCATGGAATTTATCTTATGGGTTAAATAATTTTTGTATTTTCGTTGATCAGGGTTTTATGGATGGGTCAATATTGAATATAGTTTTACTTTTAATGCTTTTATTTTTATATGGGGAAAAGGATGTGGGGGATTTAAATGTTATGTATTTTTATATATTGTTTCTTTTTAATTTTTAGTTTTATTTCTTAGTCGCTATAAAGAGTTGAATCTGCGATCCTTTGATTGCCAGTACTATATACTGCAATACTCTAGGGCTGCAGAATATAGCTAAACTCATGATCTTCTTTGGAGCCTGTAGTGGAGCTTAACAGTAGTGCACAACAGGGTGGCTGAGAGGGCCTTCCTCAGATCTTTGGCAGCCATGATAGCTTATTGGAACACTGCAAACATGGGGGGAGGGGACGATGAGTGCCCGAAAGGATGCCCAATATGGATCACGCCACTTTATATGGTTTAAACAGCAGCTATGGAATCTAGCTTCAATCATTGAAGGTGCAGGTGCAGCTATATAACACAGCTAGCACCCATTCTGTGTGGACCTGCCTCAGCTCCTGAGCCCGCTCCATACATCTGCACCTGCTACATGTCGTAAACATTGCTAAAAAAGGAAACAATGTGTTGTTACTTATCACCACGAGATTACACATCCCTAGCAGCTGTTATAGTTATGACAATAGAAAAGTGGGGTTACAGTAAGCAAAAAAAAAGTGGATTCAGGGATCTAATATCTGCCTCAAGGAGACACCTATAGCATTATGATCGGCTCTTGAGAGTCAGTGTGCCAACACATCATGCATCACACCTCATACTGCTGCACAAGCAGGGGAATAAAATGTGATCAAAAGGTCATAATTAGTTAAAAATTGTATACATGAAAATGTCATATTGTCCTCAAGAAAACAAGCCCACATTCAGCTGTCAGTAAAAAATGAAAAATGTTAGCTAATAGAATATGGTGCTATGTTAACAACTTTTTTGTCTATAAAGTTGTTGTTAGTGTGCAAAAGTAGCAAAACCGTCCCTGATTCGGCGGTGTCTGCCTATTTAGGCAGTTACTGGTTCCCAAAGGAAATGTTTCACATGCACCCATAGACTTGTATGGGTGCGAGTGAACCGAGACTCACTGACAATCACAGCATGCTGTTTTTTTCTCCTAAGTCAAATTAGGGCTGAGGAAAAACTCGCAGATATGAGCTACCTCATTGACTAACATTAGGCCGAGTGCAATGCGAGGATATAAAAAGGGGCCTGCTTATGTCACCAGTGTGATTTCAAAGAACCTCAGCCTAGGGACGATGGTTGCAGCTGGTGGATTACAGAACTGCTCCACTGCCCTACACTGAGCACACAAATTCATTTGGAGAACCCAGGTTGGGACAATCCAATCACCTGGCTGGTGTGTTGGTCAGTTCCTAAGCTTACTGCTATCTCCTGTCAGTGGAAGCCCGCCAAAAGCAGGGTGCTGCTGGCTGGGGTAGTGGCCATGAATGCTCTGAATGTTGTAATCCCTGGCAATTCTGCGGAAGGGTGACACTGGAAATTTACATGCTGTTGTTTGTTGATAACCCAATAAAGTTTTACCTGAGTGTGGTACCTTTACCGTGTGGTCTGAGAAGTGTTCTGCCCAGGGGGATGGTGTATGTGCGGTCAGTGGGATGAGCTGTGACCTGTGCAGTGTTTCTATAGACAGCCAGGCCAGTGGACGATAGCACCCCCTCATGTCTCCACAATATGCACGCCAGAAAACATTTCTCTTTACAATTCACCCTGTTGTTGGAAACTTGACAATGCAATTTAGGGAAGTGTTTATGTGGGCTATGTTTGCCTCCTTAACCCTATTTGTTATTGGTTGTGATTTTGAATGGAATGAAGCCTACATTTGAATTTAGGTACTGTGAGGCAGTGACAGGGGTAATATTTGAAGACCGCTATGTGTCCCCCAGAATGTGTCTGGAAACCCTCTGAGTTTGCTATAGCTATTACTGGGAGTATAGCACAAAGGGTAACAGGGAGACAGATCCCTCCTCCCAGTCCAGGTTTTGTAGCAATCCTCATGTCCGGCATTTTCATTTAAAATCATGCAGAGCACAGCAGGGTGTGTCTCAGTTGAGAGCCAGGCTTGGTGAAGCTAACACATGCCGTGTGAGCTGGGCTGGCTCTGTGTGGAGTGAACACAGGCCAAGAGTGTGAGCCTAGGAGAACCTTACACAGATCCCTGCGGTTAACGGGGTCCTAAGGTAACAAGACTTTTTGATGCAAAGAATTTGTCTATATGCACCGGCTGTGATCCGGAAGAGACTTTGACAGTGGGAAGTTGGATCTATTTATGCTGCAACAATAAATAGACTGTTGGTGTGAACACGCTGCTGCCTCACTGCCTCACGTTTTTGCCCAAGCAACGCTGCTACCTCACATTATGGTGGAGAATGCGGGCACTGCAGCCTGGTTGCTAAGGGCAATGGCCTAAGAGGTACTTACCCGGGAGAAGAAGAAAAAAAAAGGAATTGTTTTTTTTTTACTGACCGTTTGCGGTGGATCGGCGGGTCCACGAAGCTTACAGGCGTTGCAGCCTGGTTGCTAGGGGCAACAACCCAGTTTTCACATGTTTATGATCAAGCCTGCAAAGTTACAGTTTAACTCAGCAGCCACCATGGAGGATCTTGTAAAGCAGCTGGCCCAGGCTAATGCTCAGCAGCAACAAACCAATGTCCAGCTCCAGCGGGTGTTCATTCAGCAACAGGAGACAAACAGCTTGTTGGCTAAGCAGCTTTCTGCTCTGCGAGAAGCGCTCCCAGCGGTAACTCCAGGTCATCCAGTCCTTCCTGCGGCCCAGGACAGAGTAAGTGCAGCACTTACGAGGATGAGTGCAGAGGATGACCCAGAAGCCTTTCTCTCCGTGTTTGAGAGGACCGCTGAGCGAGAGAAATTGTCTATCGACCGTTGGACTGATGTCGTGGCCCCGTTCTTGGTAGGTGAACCCCAAAAAGCCTACCTGGATCTCAGCACGGAGGATGCCAAGGACTATGGCACACTGAAAGGTGAGATCCTTGCACGAATGGGGGTTAACACTTATCTCCGGGCCCAACGAGTGAATCAGTGGTCCTTTGAGGAGGGAAAACCTGCACGCTCACAGGCCCATGTCTTACTGGACCTTGTAAAAAAATGGCTGCAGCCGGAGACCTTGAACCCCGGACAGATGATTGAGCGGGTGGTGATTGAACGGTTTGTGCGGACTTTGCCAGCCCCCATTCAACGGTGGGTGGGACAGGAGGACTCCGGTACCCTAGACCAGCTAGTGAATTTGGTGGAACGCTACACAGCTACCCAGGAGTTGGTCCGGGACTCTGCTTCACGGCGGGCACTCCGTAGGGATACGCCCCCTTCACAGTTGGTAAAAGACTCCCGTCCCTCCTCGGGTGCTGCCCCGTCTTCAGCCCTGGCAGAGAGTAAACCCCAGACTAAGGTCAGTAGGAGTCCCGGTTCCCCAAAGTCAGACACCCGAAACAGGGACACCTCTGCTGTTATGTGCTGGCGGTGCCATCAGCTCGGGCATGTGATGGCACAGTGCCCACTCACATCAGAACCCATGGACTGCCGGTACGCTCGCCGGGTATCAATGTATGCCCATACTGTTTGTACCGTAAGCACTGTTACTATGGGGGTGGAGCCCCATCTCTGCAAAGTACGTGTTAATGGCTATACAGCAGAGGCTTTGTTGGACTCAGGAAGTGTAGTGACTCTTGTACATGCCTCCTTGGTCTCCGGGGAAAACCCTACGGGACATAAAGTAGGGGTACTTTGTATTCATGGAGACCTACGTGAATACCCTATGGAAAGGGTCACCATTGCAACCTCGTGTGGAGAGGTTCAACATGAAGTGGGGGTGATGAAAAGACTTCCATATGCTGTTATTTTGGGAGGAGACTTGCCCCTGTTCTGGACATTATGTGGGAGGCGACCTAGCCCTCCGAGGTGTATGATTGAACCAGGCCCTGAGCCGGACGATCCCGACTCAGGGATACCTGCCGTAGGGGTCTCCAGTATAGGGAAAGAGTGTAACCCTGCTTGGTTCCCCCTAGAGGTAATGGCAGGAGAGGTTGAGCCACCCGAGGCCATCCCGGAGTTGAACGTGTCTCCAGATAATTTCGGAACAGCACAGCTCCGGGACCCCACATTGGCTCCTGGACGTGGAAATGTACAGGTAATTGATGGGGTACCCCAGCGGCCTGGTGCCAGGCTGGAAACTCCCTACATGGCTCTAAAGCGAGAGTTGCTCTATCGGGTTGATACAATCCGGGGGGAAATAGTGGAACAGTTGGTGGTCCCTCAGCCGTACCGCCGTCAGACCTTGGAATTGGCTCATAACCACCTAATGAGTGGGCACCTAGGTGAAGAGAAAACGCGGGAACGCATGTTTCAGCGGTTTTACTGGCCAGGGGTCGGCGAAGAAATTAAGAGGTTCTGTGAGTCCTGCCCAGTTTGTCAGTTGACTGCACCAACGCACCGTTTCCGTAGTCCTCTGATACCTTTACCCATTATAGAGGTGCCTTTTGAGCGGATTGCTATGGATCTGATCGGACCCATTGTAAAATCAGCCCGTGGTCACCAGCACATCCTGGTAGTGATGGATTACGCGACACGTTATCCGGAGGCCATTCCACTACGTCACACCTCGGCGAGGCTTATTGCTCGGGAGTTGTTTGCTATGTTCTGTCGCGTGGGGTTACCCAAAGAAATCCTGACCGATCAGGGCACTCCCTTTATGTCTAAAATTACAAAGGAACTGTGCAAACTCCTCCAGATCAAGCAGCTACGCACGTCAGTGTACCATCCCCAGACTGATGGTCTAGTGGAACGTTTTAATAAAACTCTGAAGGCTATGTTGAAAAAGGTGGTCTCCAAAGAGGGGAAAGATTGGGACATGTTATTGCCCTATTTAATGTTCGCTATCCGCGAGGTCCCACAATCTTCCACCGGGCTCTCGCCATTTGAGTTACTGTATGGCAGACATCCGTGGGGACTGCTGGATATAGTTAAGGAAACTTGGGAACAGGAGCCCACCCCTCACAAAAGCACAGTGGAATACGTTATGGGTATGCAGGATCGTATCACGGCAATAATGCCCATTGTTAAAGAGCATTTGCTGGATACTCAGGCAGCCCAAAGTACTCAGTATAATAGAAAGGCCTCCATCAGGTCTTTTAAACCGGGAGATCGTGTCTTAGTCCTAATACCTACTGCAGAAAGTAAGTTCTTAGCCAAATGGCAAGGTCCCTATGAGATCCGGGAGAAAGTGGGGGAAGTAAACTATAAGGTGTATCAGCCAGGTAGAAGAAAACCAGAGCAAATCTACCATGTAAACCTGCTGAAGGCGTGGAAAGACAGGGAATGTATGGTGGCTGACGTAACGTTGGACCTAACCTTTTCAGGTGCCTTGACAACAACAAAGGAGGAGTCCCCTGATGATGAATTGGGAGTGAGGATAGGGGATTCTCTCTCAAAACAGCAGAGACGGGAGTCTCGGAGGTTAGTGCAGCGGAATACGGATGTGTTCTCAAGCCTACCAGGCCGAACAACCGTAATCCACTATGATATTGTCACCGAGCCTCAAGTAAGGGTACGCCTGAGGCCATACCGGGTACCAGAGGCTCGTAGGCAAGCCATTGCGGAGGAGGTAAAAAAGATGCTCCAACTAGGGGTTATTGAAAAATCCACGAGCGAATGGGCCAGTCCCATTGTGCTGATCCCGAAACCAGACGGTTCTTTAAGATTCTGTAATGACTTCCGAAAGTTAAATGAGGTTTCGAAATTTGATATGTATCCCATGCCCAGGGTCGACGAGCTGATAGAGAGACTGGGACGGGCCCAGTACTTCACGACTCTCGATCTCACTAAAGGTTACTGGCAGGTGCCGCTGACAGAGGCGGCAAAAGAAAAGACCGCTTTTGTCACGCCAGGGGGGCTCTATCACTATGTCGTCTTGCCATTTGGTTTACATGGGGCACCGGCCACGTTTCAGAGGTTAATGGACATAGTGTTAGAACCCCATCAACCATATGCCTCCGCATATTTGGATGACATCATCATCTATAGCAGTGACTGGAGCACCCACTTATCTCAGGTACAAGCGGTAGTGGATTCGCTCAGAGCTGCTGGTCTGACGGCGAATCCAAGCAAATGTGCTATGGGTCTCAAAGAAGCCCGTTACTTGGGGTATGTGATAGGCCAAGGGGTTATCAAGCCACAAGTAAACAAAATGGAAGCCATTCAAAACTGGCCTCGTCCCCTTACCACAAAACAGGTAAGAGCCTTTCTGGGTATAATGGGGTATTACCGACGATTCATACCCAATTTTGCGGGAAGGTCGGCGCCTTTGACCGATCTCTTAAAGGGGAAGAAGTCGGTTATGGTCCACTGGAATACACAAGCAGAGGAAGCCTTTCAGGCGCTAAAGGTTATCCTATGTGGTCAGCCTGTCCTTGTCAACCCTGACTTTCAAAAGGAGTTTATAGTACAGGCAAATGCCTCTGAGGTGGGTCGGGGTGCAGTTCTGTCCCAGGAGGTAGATGGGGAAGAGCACCCGATCACCTATTTGAGTAGAAAACTCACCCCGGCAGAGAAGAACTATAGCATAGTGGAGAAGGAGTGCCTGGTCATAAAGTGGGCTCTGGAATCCCTACGCTACTACCTGCTGGGGCGACACTTTCGCCTGGTGACAGACCACTCCCCTTTGGTCTGGATGAGGAATGCTAAGGAGAGAAATGCTAGAGTCACCAGGTGGTTTCTCTCCTTGCAGAACTTTCACTTTTCTGTGGAACACCGGGCTGGTAGGTTGCAGGGCAATGCGGATGCCCTGTCCAGAGGTCCCTGTATGTTGGCAAAAGTTCAACCCCGCCCGTTTGAACTGAGGGGGGGGATATGTGAGGCAGTGACAGGGGTAATATTTGAAGACCGCTATGTGTCCCCCAGAATGTGTCTGGAAACCCTCTGAGTTTGCTATAGCTATTACTGGGAGTATAGCACAAAGGGTAACAGGGAGACAGATCCCTCCTCCCAGTCCAGGTTTTGTAGCAATCCTCATGTCCGGCATTTTCATTTAAAATCATGCAGAGCACAGCAGGGTGTGTCTCAGTTGAGAGCCAGGCTTGGTGAAGCTAACACATGCCGTGTGAGCTGGGCTGGCTCTGTGTGGAGTGAACACAGGCCAAGAGTGTGAGCCTAGGAGAACCTTACACAGATCCCTGCGGTTAACGGGGCCCTAAGGTAACAAGACTTTTTGATGCAAAGAATTTGTCTATATGCACCGGCTGTGATCCGGAAGAGACTTTGACAGTGGGAAATTGGATCTATTTATGCTGCAACAATAAATAGACTGTTGGTGTGAACACGCTGCTGCCTCACTGCCTCACGTTTTTGCCCAAGCAACGCTGCTACCTCACAGTACCCACAAATCATCTGTTTCCCCAAGGATGCTCTCCCTCCAGTCACCACTACCCAAGATCTGCCAACAGAATAGTAGTTCTTCTATTTCTTCTTCCTTCAAGATCTTCTTTTTTTCATCTGTATCTGTGTTGCTTTCAGCATGTGGAGCGAAACTTCTTTCGCTTTGGTGTCGTTGGGTCAGCAGCCTCTCCTACTTTGTTATACGAACTAGTGTAGAACGGATTTAATTCCCCACACAATTGAACCCTTGGAATGGTGTCATCTTTTAACCAGAGTACATTATATAAACACAGGCAACTAATTATTTAGGCAGTCTTTTGTCAGAAGCTTCATCTGTGTTTTACTTCCTATCTGTAACTGCAATGCTATTCATCACCATGGTACAAGATGGTTTTTTTGGTGTTGAGTCAGAATTCAGGGGCATCTCCCATTTTGACATATACCAACCATTGTGGAGTGGTTTTTATTTACCACAAGATTGGACCTTGGAGGGGCCTTATCTCTGAGCAAATGTCTTTTAAACAACATTATTTGAACACGGGCAACACCACTGTTAATTTGTAACTTGGTCAACTTGTCATTTGGAGACAGTCCTTTTCCAGAAGCTTATTGGTATTTTGCTTCCTATCTTTAACTGCATTGCCTTTCATCACCATGGCTTTGGTGTTGTTGAGTTACTAGTCAGGGGCCTCTCCCATTTTGATATACCAACCAGTGTAGAGGAACTTTGATTCACCACAAGGTTGGCTTTTGGAGGGAACTCATTTCTGAAAAACTGTTGTCTTAATAAGATAAGAAAAGTCAATTTAATAAACGCAGGAAATATCAATGCTGATTTGTTACCAGTCAAGTCCAGTCTTATTCCAACTCTTTACTTGGGCACAGGCTTTAGACAGAAGCTTCATCTGTATCTTGCTTGAAAGGCAAACTCACATTTACCATGGACAGAAAACTAGGTCTTTGCTCTATGACATTAGCATGACTAAGAAGCAGATGGTATCCTGATACCTAAGGCATCAATTGCGGGGAGTGGCATCTCCTTCCATTTTCTCTGTACATGTCATTCAATCCATCATCCAATGGACCATACCTTTATAAGGTTGAAGAGGCAATTTCTTTAAACACATTAGGTTACCTTAAAATATGTGGATTTCTTACCTGTCCCTAGTGGCTCCTATGCTTTTTCCCACTCATGCAGACTTGACACATATTACAACTTCATTTAAAAAGCATATTTGGTTCAAGTGCATACAGACTTACTCTAAAATTGCATATATTCTTCTTATCCATAGAACACATGCAGATCACTAACCCATGTGCAATTAAGGTTTAACTACTGTTGCAAATATATGAACAGCTACACATGAACACACAGCAGACTGCAAATCTCGTTACCTGAGTTATGTCCATGTATAGGCAATCCTGCACTTACATCTAAAGTGTCTATGTGCCATATGTACAACTGGCCTGCCAAAACCAATGCTCCATGCGGCCTACATGGGTATACTGATAACACTGTGAAAGTCCACACACCCAGCTAGGACCGCGTCTTCCATATAGTGTGCTGAGGCATTAGGAATCAACACCTTGCCCATAACTACTGCGCCGCGACACTGTACACTTGGCAAAGTCAGCCAGATCTTGCCTTGCCAATGGAAGATCTGAGTTTTGCAGGGAAGGCACATGTAGAGTTGAAGACACACCGTTGCTTGGTCGAAGATGATGCTGAGCATAGGCTCTAACATGATGGCTGGTGGAAGAGCTGCAAAAGAAGATTCTACTCATCGTGCGTGTTAGAGAAGTGGAAGGGTGCAAAGATCGGTCTGGCCCTTGAGAAATTCCACCTATCAAGAGGTGTGCCACCCCTGATGCTAAGGAGTAATGTTGGGGGATGAGAACTGGATAACCTGATGTTCCATACCGGTTGAAGTTAACTTCAACTTTGCACACATCACAGCAGGTATTTTGGCCCACTCCATACAGATCTTCTCCAGATATTTCAAGTTTCAGGGCTGTCACTGTGCAACATTAGGTTTCAGCTTCCCCCAAATATTTTGTATTGGGTTCAGGTCTGGAGACTGGCTAGGCCACTCCCGGCCCTTGAAATGCTTCTTGCGGAGCCACTCTTCAATTGCCATGGCTGTGTGTTTCGTGTCATTTTCATGCTTAAAGTCCAAGCCACAACCCATCTTCAATGCGCTTACTGAGGGAAGGGGGTTTGTGGCCAAAATCTCACGATACATGACCCCATCCATACTCCCTTCAAAACGGTGCAGTCCTATGTCCCCTTTGTAGAAAAGCATCCTCAAAGTATGATGTTTCCATCCCCATGCTTCATGGTTTAGACAGTGTTCTTGAGGTTGTACTAATCATTCTTCCTGCAAGCACGGCAAGTGGTGATGATACCAAAAAGTTCTACTTTGGTCTCATCTGACCATGTGCCTCCTCTGGATCATCCAGGTGGTCATTGGTGAGCTTCAAATGGACCTGAATATGTGCTGGCATGAGCAGGGGACCTTTTGTGGCCTGCGGGAGTTTAATCTTTGAGACTGTGGTCTCATCTCTATTCACATCATTGACCAGATTCTCCCGTGTAGTTCTGGGCTGATTTCTGACCTTTCTCAGAATCATCCTTACCCACAAAGCAATATCTGGCATCTAACCCCAGACCGAGTAAGATCGTCAGTCATCTTGTGTTTCTTCCATTTTCTTATAATTGTGCCAACAGTTGTTGCCTTCTCACCAAGCTGCTTGCCTATTGTACTGTAACTCATCCCAGCTTGTGCAGGTCTACGATTTATCCATAATGTCCTTAAACAGCTCTTTGGACTTGGCCATGGTGGAGAATTTGGCATGTGATTGATTGTGTGGACAAGTGTCTTTTATACAGGTAGCGAGTACAAACAGGTCCAATTAATACAGGTAATGAGTGCAGAGTAGTAGAGCTTCTTAAAGAAAAATAATTCTTGCTGGTTGGTAGGTGATCAAATACTTTTTTCATGCAATAAAATGCAAATTAATTATTTAAAAATCATACAATGTGATTTTCTACATTTTTTGGAGGGATTCCATCTGTCACAGTTGAAGTGAACCCACAATAAAAATTATAGCCCTCGCTATTCTTTGTCGATGGGAAAACTTGCAAAATCAGCAGTGTATCAAATACTTATTTTCCCTACTGTAACTCTTTCCTCATGGGTTGAAATTGTTAATTTTGACCCAACTGTGCATGATGGGGTACATGAAACTGAGAGAAATGCTTTTTTGGCTATTTTATCTGTGTAAATGCATTTTCTCCATCACAATATTGTTGTGCAATGACAGTTTATTTCAATATGTCCAAAGTGGCCACATTTAAAACATGTAACAGAGCAATATTTCCTGGCAGTTTTTGTACTTTGCCATATGACCTGAGCCAGCATAGACATAACATCTAACACATGCCATGTTTGATTTAGGACCCCATCAGTAAATCATTCATTATGCCTGGATCTTTTAAACTGCTCCATTGCTAGGGTTTCATTTTAACAAGTGTACTTTTGCATTCCCTTATAACTTTAGAATGCATAATTTGCCTTTACATTTATGGATAAGATGAAAATTTGAAATATTTGACCCATCACTACTGATGGGCGATCCCGAACAGTAAAGATCGGGGTTCGTACCGATCACATAGTGATCATGTACACGATCCCGATCACAAGATTTCCTGGGAAGCTCGTGTTACAGATCGGGTGCAGGGACTGTAAAATAAAGAATATAGTTAATAATAAACATTGTAATTATACTTCCAGCACCACTGACTAAAAGGACCTTCAATGATGTCATACCCATGTGACCAGTCCGGTGTGAATGTTGTACAGACATCGGGTTACACTGGTCACATGGCTATGACTTCCTCGAAGGTCCTCACTGTCAGCCTGCTTCTCGCTCTGTACAGAACGATGTAGCAGAGCTGACGTGGCTCTCTCTGCTTCTCACTTTGTATAGACTGTGTCTGCAGAGTGATGAAGCTGACAATGCTTTTTTCGTTTTCTTTCTAATAAAAAAATATTTCTCTGTGTTGTGTTTTTTTTACTGTTTACCAGAAATTCATGGTGGCCATGTCTAATTTGGCGTAACACCATGAATTTGAGGCGTAGTACCATCTGAGAATATAAAGCTGGTATTAACCCCTTTATTACCCAGCATGCCACCACATTAAGGCCACTGGACGAGCCAGGTAAAGCACCTGGAAATGGCGCTAAGAAACAATGCACCATTTCCAGGGGCGGCTGCAGGCTGCCGAGAATCCCAGCCCCCAGCTGCCTGATGTTACCTGACTGGTGATAAAAATACGGTGGGAGCCCACGCATTTTTATATATATATATATATATATATATATATATATATATTATATATTATATTATATATATAGTACACAATATATAGTTGTATAAAAATAAATAATTAAAAAACATGACATAGTGCTCCGTAATATTTTTGATTCTCAGCGCAGATGAAGCAGACGGCTACGAGCTGCCACCCCCATCTAGCTGGCTTTAGCTTGGCTGGCAATCAAAATACAGAGAAGCCCATTATTTTTTTTTTAATTAAAAAAATAATTAAAACTAAAAATGCGTGGGCCACCCCCTTATTTTAAACGCCAGTCAGGTAAAACCAGCCAACAGCCGCTGCTGGAAGTGGCGCATTGTTTCTTAGCGCCATTTCCAGGTGCTTTACCTGGCTCGTCCAGTGGCCCTGATGGCGGTGGCTCACTGGGTAATAAAGGGGTCAATACCAGATTTGTATTCCCAGATGGTATTTAACCCGAAATTCATGGTGTCACTCTAAATTAGACATGGCCACCATAAATTTCTAATAAACAGTAAAACAAAACGCAACACATATAAAAATTTATTTTATTTAAAATAAAACAAAAAAAACATTTAGAGACTCCATCTTTATTATAAAAAACTCCTTAGTCCTACGTAGTTAACAGGGACAGCAATGTCAGCTTCATCACTCTGTACAGGAACAGTCTATACAAAGTGAGAAGCAGAGAGAGTATTGTCAGCTCTGCTACATCGCTCTGTATAGAGCGAGAAGCAGGCTGACAGTCAAGACTTTCGATGACATCATAGCCATGTGACCAGTCTAACCCAATGTCTGTACAACATTGACACCGGACTGGTCACATGGCTATGACGTAATTGAAGGTCCTTTTAGTTAGTGGTGCTTACCGGGCAGCACAGCAATGATCGGATGCGGAAGCAGAAGTGGACGGGAGACAGTCTGCAGGACCCGTCGCGGGACCTGTAAGTATAATGACAATGTTTATTATTAACTATATTCTTTATTTTACAGCCCCCGCCCCATCCCATAAGTGTAAAGCCCGAAATCGGTGATCAGACGCAAGATCGTGTTATCTCGATCCCGATCTCGATCTTTACTAAACGATTGGGCGAGGCTCCCGATCCCGACTATTGGGGGGGATCGCCCATCACTACCCATCACTTATTTCATTACTCTCCCCTTTCTGCCCTATACAGAGCAAAATTTGCTGGGGGCCTCGACTTCAACACAATGGGAAGGCTGGCACCATGTTTGAAAAATCATTGATGATATTTTGCATACTAGTCAAACAATGATTTTCTATCTCCAGCAGTTGTGATTCAAGCATGAAACTCTGCTTCTCTGTATCAATGTTACATTGACCATTCTCAATCAGTTGTGTGCGTAAGGCACAAACTCTTCAAGATGTCTTCAACTGCACACAGTTTAGACATCTGCAGCATGATTTTACTGGTTACAATTGAATGGTTTTTGAAAAGCAGGTTATGCTATTCCTTCCACGGTTATTCCAGCCCAGTTGTGTATAGATATATAAATGTTAACTTTGTGCTAACATCCACTGGTTTTATTAGTGTCTAATTCTCTTTCCACACAGAGGACCAACTGCCCCCTGGCTTTCCAAACATTGACATGGGTCCACAACTCAAGGTTGTAGAACGTACAAGAACAGCTACCATGTTGTGTGCAGCCAGTGGAAACCCAGATCCTGAAATAACCTGGTTCAAAGACTTTCTCCCAGTAGATCCAGTAGCTAGTAGTGGAAGAATTAAACAACTAAGATCGGGTAAGAGAAATAATAGTATTGGTAATGTACAATATGATGTTGGATTCATAACAGTGCACATCTATCTATCAATCAATCTATCTATCTATCTATCTATCTATCTATCTATCTATCCATTTATCTATCTATCCAAAGTCCATGACCTATAGAAAAAAAAATATAAGATCAATCACTGAGCCTGAAATTGGCTCTGAGGGAGTTCTGAGGAATAGACTACTTTATTAAGCACATCTACAAATCAAATGAGTCCCAAATATAAATAAATATAAATCAAACTTCACATAAATGCAATCCTGCAAAAATTCCCTCTTTATTACTAAAAGTAACACATTGATTTAAGTCATAAATTTCATTTATTTGGGAAAGACATAACACGACCATAAAATCAATTACAAAATCTGAGACCGATGTTAAGCAATGCCGTGATCATAAATGATATGGAATGTAAATATCACATTAACCACTAGGTGGCAAAAGAAGATAGAAAGTTACATAGAAATGGCCAAAATGTAATGATAGTAACAAGCATATGGTATGAAACAAATAGGCCAAACTATAGTGGCATACAAACTTAATGAGTATATATCAACTATCCATTGTGGTATTAATAGTAAGTACACCAGGTTGTTTCAGTTCATTCAAATAAAACAAAAACTATGTAATAGAAAAATATGGTTATTTCTTTGATGTCAACAATTGCATATTTTTACATTGCACTCCAGTTATGCCTAATGCTTAATTTAGGGACAACAAAATGCACATTTATAGTACAGTGATTTCTCAGGTTATATCTTACAGTGGTTCATCCCATAGTCCTGGCTTATTCAATATTGCCATAGAAAGAGCGGATTTACATGAGTGCAATTAACTGCATTTCACTGGTGAAAAATCTGTAATCAGCACATCAAATTGGAGACAAGTAGAGACAATCAGTGGGTGCTAAAATACTGAAATCATAGCTCCTCTCTGCAGAGCAATATTTACTATAATACTCTTCTCCTGTGATATATATGTACCATACTCTATCTGTATTATGTGTACTGCTGTCCATGTGTACTACATGTATTGTACTGCTGTCCACCTGTGCTACATGTGCGAACTACTCCCGTCCCTACCAATACTACATTTATTGTACTGCTCTCTACCTGTGCTACATGTGCCAAACTACTCCCTACCTGCACTATATTTACTAGAGTACATGTACTGCTGTATATATTTACTAGAGTACATGTACTGCTCTCTATCTGTGCTACATCATGTGCCGAACTACTCCCTACCTGTACAACATTTATTGTACTGCTCTCTATCTGTGCTACATGTGCCGAACTACTCCCTACCTGTACTACATGTACTGTTTTGCTCTCTACCTGTCCTGAACTACTCTCTACCTGTATTACCTTTACTGTACTGCTCTCTACCTGTGCTGCATGTGCCGTATTACTCTCTACCTATACTACATGCACTGTACATGTACTGAACTACGTCCTACCTGTACTACATTTACTGTGCTCTCTAACTGTGCTACATGTGCTGAACTACTCCCTACCTGTGCTACATATGCCATATTACTCCCTATATGTATTATATGTTTTGTATTACATGTACTGTATTGCTCTCTACATGTACTACATGGGTTGTGTTGTCCTGTACCTGAGCTAGCACGGTGGCAAAGTGGTTAGCACTGCAGTCTTGCAGAGCAGGAGTTCTGAGTTCAAATCCCATCAAGGTAACATCTGCAAGGAGTTTGTATGTTCTCCCCGTGTTTGTGTGTTTCCTCCCACACTCCAGAGACATATTGATAGGGAATTTAGATTGTGAGCCCCAATGGGGACAGTGATGATTATATCTATAAAGCGCTATGGAATTAATAGCACTATAAAAAGTGAGTAAAATAACTAAATATGTATGTTACTGCTCTCTACCTATACTGTATTGCTATTTACCTGTTATACACATATTGTACTGTTCTCTACCTGAACTACATGTCCTACTACTCTCTTCTCTACTTGTAACACATGTATCTGTACTTCATGTCCATACTGGTGTAAACTGAAAGCAGTACAGAATATATACAGTACATGTGTTGTACTATTCTCTAATAATTGTATATGTACTGTACAGATCTCTACTAGTGATGGGCGAACCCGAACTGTAACGTTTGGGGTCCATACCAGATACCTAGTGTCCGTACACGGACTTCTCAGGGAAGACCATGTTACAGTTCATATTTGGCCACCCAAATAAAAATAAAATAAAAGTTAAAAGAAAGCAAAATGGGGATTAGAGCAGGACAATTATACTTACCAAGTCTCCACGCAGCTGTCACACTGCTTCCTGGTCCACTCATTAACTCTCATGCATATTCATTGGTTCCCTCGCCCACCTTCTGTGATAGTGTCAGAGATTGGTTCCAGTCAGAATGCCAGCATCTGTGATTGGTTGTGGAGTGTAAAAATAAATAAATAATTAGAAAAAAAATGGTGTAGGGTTCCCTGTATTTTGATGCCCAGTGCAGATTGGCTGCACCCTCCAGCTGTGTGCGTTCTCTTGGCTGTGTATCAAAATATGACGGACCCCATGCAGCTTTTTAAAAAATTTAAATAACGAATTAAAAAAAAAAAAAAACGGCATGCAGTCCTCCCCTAATTTTGATATTCCCCCCAAAAATTTTGATATTCAGCCAAGATAAAGCAGACAGCTGGAGGCTAGTATTTTCAGGCTGGGAGGCCAATGGTTATTGGGCCCTCTGCAGCCTAAAAATAGCAGCCCACAGCCACCCCAGAACTGTCGCATCCAGTAAATGCGCCAATTCCGGCGCTTTACCCGGCTCATTCACATTGCCCTGGTGCAATCGGGGTAATATAAGGGGTTAATGACAGTTGTAATTTGTCACAGAAATTTTTAGTATTGGTGAGGGGTTTATGGGGCACCCCATTACTAATCGTGTAAGTAAAAATAAACACAAAACATAGAAAAATATTTTATTTACAAAAAAAAAAAAAAGACACCCTCTCTCTAGTTTATTAACCCCCAAAACACCCCTGCAGGTCCGATGTAATCAACACAATTTCCCATGATGATCCTGGGTCTACTACATCTGAGGTCTCAGTACGCGGTCATATTAGAAAACGTGATCGAACACTGTGGCTTCAGGGAGACACTGACAGAGCCGCAGCTGTGACACCACTAAGTTTGCCTGTGGTCACAGCTAGCGATTACCACAGTACCCCAGCTGAGACCTCAGGTGAACTGGCTTGAAGTGAACTCATTGAATTCAGTGACTTCACCTCAGGTGAAGTCATTGAAATCAATGCCAGATTATCACATTAGGCGACGTGTGCACATTGAGTTTTTTGTTGCAGACATTTCTGCACCAAATCTGCATCTGCTGACAGAAAAACGCGCAGAAACTGCATCAAAAATGTATGCGGTTTCGGTGCGGTTTTCCAAGTTTAATTAGTGAATTCAATAAGTTCACCTCAGATCACAACTGGGGTACCATGGGAACCTTCAGCTGTGACCTCAGATGAACTATCTGATGTCACCGCTCACAGCTGCAGCTCTGTTAGTGTGTTCGGTAGTTTGTGGTTTTATTTTCTAATGTGACCACGCACTGACACCTCAGGATGTAGCAGAGTTGGGATCCTTCTGGGTCCTCGTGTTGATTACGTTGGACCTGCAGGAATGTTTTGTGGGTTAATAAATGGAAGAAACAGAGTGTGTTTTGTTTTTTTTTTAAATAAAAGGATTTTTCTCTGCGTTTTGTCTTTATTTCTTTTTACTTACATGATTAATAATTATGGGGGGTTCTCATAGACCCATGCCCATTACTAACCTAATCACAGCTGTCAGTAACCCCTTATATTATCCTGATTGCCACCCACCAGGACAATCGGGATGAGCCAGGTAAAGCACCGGAATGCGTTTAATGGATGCGACAATTCTGGGGTGGCTTCGGGCTGAGAATAAAGAAGTCACCAAAAATCTAAATATATCTAGTGTGTCAGTTAGTAAATGGTTACTGTAAAAGACACTCTAAAATTGACAACTTTTATTAAGATACATTAAAATATCACATATAATGATCCAGTGCACAACAAAACAGACAAAATACATAAAACATTGTGAAGCCTAAGCAACATCTATATAGTATTTTCATATTTTAACACACATTGATGTATATTCGTAGTCATAAAGTCAGAATGTCAGAATACCATCCCTACAAAAGTCCATCCCTTAGCATTATAATGGAAAGGACAGGTGTGGGTCACAACTTATAAAAAAGAAACTGATCAGTCCCAGAAATAACGCTATCCCATTTGGAAGAGATAATAGCTAATTTAAGTCGCCAGACCATACATAGTTATGGCACAATAACTTATTAGAGGTATACAGATATAGAATATACATTTACTAGATTAGAAAAAAAAAATTGTGAGAAGCACAGATGTCACCAATAAATATTTATATAGCTCAGGAGCCAAACAGTTTTCTAGAGAGCAAAAAATCATATAGAAACATTAATATAGCAAACAACCTAATCTAAATTAATCTAGAAAAAATATATTCATATGCAGACCACTTTAGATTAGAAGAAATATTTAGATGAGTTAGCCAGTAGTGATGTGCCATTCTTGGAGAAGACATTCTTGGAGAAGACAAGCAGTCTCTCAAATACAGCGTATTACTACACCTAGAGGGATTTTATTTATCTATATACATATATATATATATATATATATATATATATATATATATAGATAGATAGATAGATACAGCATATACACAGATATATATATATATATATATATATATATAAACTGTGTGTATGTATATATATATATACATATATATATATATATATATATATATATATATATGTATATATATATATATATATATATATAGTGCCGTGCAAAAGTATTTGGCCCCCTTGAATTTTTCAACCTTTTCCAAAGTTTCAGGCTTCAAACATAAAGATAAAAAATGTGTGCAATATTATTTGTCCCCCTTCCTTTCAGTTTACATGATAAAAATGCTAACTCCGTTGTTTTCCACCAGGTGGCGCTATTGGTGGTTTCATTGCGTAACGCATGGCTACTTTACAATACCTAGATACCACTTCTGTGCTTATAGCTGCTGTCGTTCTCAAGTTAATGGCGGTGGACACACTGTATATTCCGGCCCCAGGTTAAACACCCAAATAGAAAAAAAATAGACATGTCACTTGATAGCAGACTGTGCCCTGGTAAAGAAGGGGCTGGAATTAAAGAAAAAGCAGCCCAATCTTAATATTCCTGTCTAATCCCAGTAATAGTATAGGAGAAGCAACAATGCATACCTGAACCGATAAGGCCACAACTTCCCTCGATTTCCTCTGGTCTGCATATCAAAACAGAAGCCACATGCTGACCTTATATATCCACCTCAGCGCCATCATGGAATCAGCAAGTGTTCCAGTGTGGCGCTTACGCCACTAGAAAAAATGTTCACGTACAGTACAGTCTCATCTCTAGAACAACTGTTAAGAGGAGACTTTGTGCAGCAGGCCTTCATGGTAAAATAGCTGCTAGGAAACCACTGCTAAGGACAGGCAACAAGCAGATGAGACTTGTTTGGGCCAAAGAAAACAAGGAATGGACATTAGGCCAGTGGAAATCTGTGCTTTGGTCTGATGAGTCCAAATTTGAGATCTTTGGATGCAACCACTGTGTCTTTGTAGAAAAGGTGAACGGATGGACTCTACATGGCTGGTTCCCACCGTGAAGCATGGAGGAGGAGGTGTGATGGTGTGGGGGTGCTTTGCTGGTGAAACTGTTGGGGATTTATTCAAAATTGAAGGCATACAGAACCAGCATGGCTACAACAGCATCTTGCAGCGGCATGCTATTCCAACCGGTGTGCGTTTAGTTGGACCATCATTTATTTTTCAACAGGACAATGACCCCAAACACACCTCCAGGCTGTGTAAGGGCTATTTGACTAAGAAGGAGAGTGATGGGGTGCTACGCCAGATGACCTGGTCTCCACAGTCACCAGACCTGAACCCAATCAATATGGTTTGGGGTGAGCTGGACCGCAGAGTGAAGGCAAAAGGGCCAACAAGTGTTATGCTTCTCTGAGAACTCCTTCAAGACTGTTGGAAAACCATTTCCGGTGACTACCTCTTGAAGCTCATCAAGAGAATGCCAAGAGTGTGCAAAGTAGTAATGAAAGCAAAAGGTGCCTACTTTGAAGAACCTAGAATATAAGACATATTTTCAGTTGTTTCACACTTTTTTAAGTATTTCATTCCACATGTTTTCATTCATAGTTTTGATGCCTTCAATGTGAATCTACAATTTTCAGAGTCATGAAAATAAAGAAAACTCTTTGAATGAGAAGGTGTGTCCAAAGTTTTGGTCTGTACTGTATGTGCTGAAAAATGCAGCCAGTAAAATGCACAGCAGTGTCCCCCAGCAGCAGCATGCGTCCCACCGTGGAACGCACGCTGCCGGAAATCATCACAGTAGGGGGAGGCACTCAAATTCAATGCGCACATCTGGAAAAAGATACTGAGTTCCACTCCGGATTGCAGTGTATGGGCTGTCACTGATAAACCGCACATGCCCAGTAGCCCAAAAGGTGGAAAAAGGTGACACACGCAACTGCGCATGCCTCAGGAATAACCATCCGATCAATGCAATGTATAAAGGACATAGAGAAAGAAGGCACTGCGCATATCCATATATATATAATGGTAAAACCTCTTAATACACCTGTTAATGGAAGTAAAACCAAAAACAACATTTAGGGACTCCATCTTTATTATAAAAAAAAATCCTTTGCCTGACGTAATCCGCAGGGACAGCAATATCAACTCTGCTTCATCACTCTGTACAGACACAGTCTATACAAAGTGAGAAGCAGAGAGAGAATTGTCAGCTCTGCTACATCGCTCTGTACAGAGCAAGAAGCAGGCTGACAGTGAGGATATGATTCCACCTTCCTGATTCCAGGACCTTCGATGATGTCATAGTCATGTGACCAGTCTGTAAGCCAATGTCTGTACAACATTCACACCAGACTGGTCACATGGCTATGACTTCATGCAAGGTCCTTTAGGCAGTGGTGCTTACCGGGGACACAGCAATGATCGGACGCGGAAGCAGCGGCCGGGAGACAAGAGTCTGCAGAATGCGTTACGGGACCTGTAAGTATGATCATAATGTTTTTTAATAATGTGCTTTATTTTTTTACGGCCCCTAGACCCAATCTGGACCCGATCTGTAACACGAGCTTCCCAGGAAAGCTCGTGATTGGGATTGTGTACACAATCACTATGTGATCGGTATGATCCCCGATCATTACAGTTCGGGATCGCCTATCACTACTCGTGATCAATGATTACCATATTGCCCCCCTATCTGAGGGCTTAAAAATGAAATCTCCATTATTTCCCAAATTATCCAAGGCATCCCTTTCTTTTAGACTTAGGTTATGTGTAAATCCACCCATATTTTTATCTAATTTCTGCAGATCCTCAGTCACCAAATCAGTGAAGCTATGAACACTGCTATTGTCAGACATTGGTGGCATACAAATACTATTTGGTTTAAGCTCCGTGAACGATTCTGTTCTTGGAATCCTATCACTTTCAAAAGGTGGACACATCCTTTACCCATTCAAATTCGTGAAATCGGTTGTGTGTTGCATATCCCAAACCCTTCCAAAGCACTCTTTCCTTGATCTGACTGAGAGCGTAGGTGGCTAAGTTAACAATCCTACTGTTGTCTCTATCAAAAGTTGGATAGGAGGAGCAAGTGGATTTAGAGATGTACACATCTTTCGTTACTTGAATTGAGAAAGACCTATCCTCTGTCTCAGATATTATGTATTTTGATGAAAACCTGCATCCAAAAAGGAAGGGGATGATGAGGAGGAATGTGACAAACCCATTAAACGACTGCGACCACCCCCGCCCCCCCAGCCCCATTTTTTGCTGCCTTTGTTCTTAGAATTTCGTAAATCAAAAGTTAAATTATTCTCCCTACCATAAATAATTAGGAGGGCATTTTTTTCACCATCCGAAGTATCAGCCTCTGAAGAGGAGATATCAGTAGTCTCCTCCCGTGAATTCACAGATAGAGAGATGTAGACTCTCTTTTCCTTGAATTCCACTAGTTCTCTAGCAAATTGTTTGTTTTCTATCCTTAAGGCTCTGTGCCCACGTGGCGTATTTTCATGCAGTTACGCTGCGATTTGCACCACAAGCGTAACTGCATGCGTCCTGCGCCCCCAGCACAATCTATTAAGATTGTGCCTAACCCATGCCCACGTGGCGCTTTCGTGCGCTTTGCATGCAGCCCCCGCTCTGTCTATGGCAGAGGCTGCATCCAGAGCGCAAAAATCGGCAGTCAACGAAGCTTCAGAACAGAGCTTTTCAGCTGCGCTCTGAAGCGCACATTCAGTGACGTAGCCTAATAGTCATCTGAAACTTTTCTATGTTAAACTGCAAGGCAGATTCTCTATGGGCAAATTTCGTATCCGTCTTTAATTTCAGAGCTGTTTCAGTCAATTCTGATTTTTACCAGTGCGATCAAAAATTACCTCTTCCTCGTTAAGTAAGATTTTCATAAAGTGAATAGAGCGCTCCTTTAACTCCTGCTCCTACCTGGCAAGTAAGTCAGAGGCTGGACAGGGCCCAATAACCATGGGCCTCCCCAGCCTGAGAATACCAGCCAAGGTCTTTCTGGTTTATCTTGTCTGGGTCTCAAAATTAGGGGGATCACATGCTGTTTTTTAAAATGATATATTTAAATAATGAAAAAAAAATCTGCATGGGGTCTACTGTTTTTTTTATACACAACCAATATAACGCACATAGTTGGTGGCTGCAGCTGTTAGAGAAGTCATTTTGTCTTGTTCACCATTTTGTCAGCTCTTACACAATAGTATATGATATCATTATGTTCTATTGAGAAACTTTTACAAAAACAACAGCTGCTACAAATAACATGTCTCTTTCTTAAAATATGTTGTCTCTTTCCCAAAATATGTCTTATTGTTAAATGAGATTTGGCATTATAATCATATCCCTTGAAACCTTTATATCCTCTTGGCTCAATGTTAGCCATTCCTTGGCCCAATTCTATTCATTCCTTGACCCAATGCTATTCTAACTATATCCGATCCTATACTCCCTTTCTGACATAACGTTTCCTGGGAACATAATCTTGGCCGACTCTTTGTTAATTTCCCAGAAATGTAACAAAGATTAACTTTGACATATGACATATGGTAAACACCTAAAATTCATGATTATGTAATCTCATATCCCATATTGTGTAACCACCCCGAGGTGTATATAACCCTCTTATGTTGCAATAAACCAGTGTGACTTTGGCAAATTACAGACTGGTCTGTCTTGGTTTGTTCAGCGTCTCCATTCAGATACGGCTGCCGATCCAATCTTTGACTGCTACCTGAGAGGAATAGAGTCCACAGCCTGTAGCTATCTGCTTTGGTTATCAATATATGAGAGATCCTACTCCATTTTTTCCAATTATTTATTTTTTCACTCCATGCTGGCAATCTGACTTCAACCAATCACAAACGTTATCACAGGGGGTGGGCGGTGGAAGAAGTGCACATGTATGAGGGTTAAAGAGCGTACTAGGAAGTAGTGTGACAGCTGCGCAAAGACTCGATAAGTATAATTGTCCTGCTCCAGTCCCCATTTTGCTTTCTTTTGCAGCACCTTAGCCCTTATGAACACCATTTTACAACACTAAAGTTTGGGTCTCCATAGACTTATATGGGGTCTGGGCTCATATTCGGGTTCAAGTCTGTAATCAAATTGTAAGTCCGAACATCTATGGGTTCGCTCATCTCTAATCTCTACCCTTTGGACACCAGGTTATGATAACTTTATTTTTACTGTGTACTGTATAGTAAGTACCCTGAAGATGCTCCTCTTCTCCACATAGAAAATGACACTTGCTTTTGGCAGCTTTTTGTGGCTGTTATTGTTTTAACATTTTTTTGTTGGTATGCTGAGATGATATTTTTTGGGGCAATTGTGGTCTTAAGTTACAATAATTGCAAGTTAGAATTGTACTTCCAGAACCAAAATATGGTAAGATGAGAGATCATTGTATGAAAATTATGTAACCGATCTAATCTGATACTGAATGGGGTGATTCACTATCTTCCTGTCTAGATCATGTTGGTTTTGCGGTATTGTTTTCCCTAGAACATGAGAACTTAACAGTGAACCTAAAATTAATGATTGTACTAATGCAAATTTCTTGTCCTGGAAACAGAAAATCCATACTTCAGGACAGGAGAAAAAGGACAATAAGAAATGAAAGCTAACAGTATACAGAGAAAGAATTAATGCTGTTTATTGGTCCTCTAATTTCACTCTGGCACAAGATATAACAATACAACTGCCCTCATCATTAAACTGACATCTTAGACATATAGGATATATAAGGATATTGTATTTACTTTGAAAATTCATGAGCAAAGTGGCAGTGTAATCATTTCTGACAGTTAAAGGGGTTGTTCCACAAACAAAGTACACTGTAATTAATAGATCTTGAAAAAATATTAAGTTACACAATTGGATGTGTTAAAAAAAATCTTCCTGTGCTGAGATAATCTTATACATGTGCCCCTACTATGTAATGTCTTATTTTCCTGTTCTCACTATGCAGAGCTGCTCTAGTTCATGATCGACACAGACCACAACTCCTGGCCAGGGGAGGAAGCATAAGACAGTATACAGCAGGGGCATGAAGCTGCTTCTGTCTGTAAAGTAAAACATTTCCCTACCTACTTTATCATAGGAGTAAGTTTTTCACAGTATATAGCAGTATATCCTGTTATATAGGGCCCCATCCTGGTATATATGTCTCCATCATGGCCTAATCCTGGTATATGTGTCCCCATCATGGTCCCATCCTGGTATATATGTCTCCATCATGGCCCTATATTGGTATATATGTCCCCATCATGGTCCCATCCTGGTATATGTCCCCATCATGGTCCCATCTTGGTGTATGACCCCCATCATGGTAATATCCTGGTTTATATGGTCCATACTGGTATATATGTCACCATCATGGTCCCATCCTAGTATACATGTCCACATTCTGGTCCCATCCTGGTATATGTCTCCAAAATTAGAGAAAGGTGAATTCTTAGCAAGAAGAAGGGACATTGAGGAGGTATTAAACAAGCTACTGTAAATTGACAGTAAATAAGTCAAAGGGGTTGTCCCACAAACAAAATACATTTTAATTATTAGAGCTTTGAAAAATACTAATACGTTCCTCTCTATAGCTGAGCTCATAAAATGTTCAGCTTAATATCAGGATTATACAGACATTTTATAAAAAAATGCTATTAACCTGTAGATATGGGGTTAATATGCAGTCATAGGGATGCAGTCAGCGCAGCTTGAGTTATCGCTCAGTGCATAGTAAGCAATAGATCTAATTAATAATGTGTACACTTTGTATTGTGATATCTGTTGACAGATTTGAGTGGTCAATACATTTCATCAGTCTGCCTAAAAGCCTTATCTTCAGAGTTACAACTCACATATTACCTTATTAAAGAGAATCTATCACCAGGTTTTTACCACTTAATTTGAGAGCAACTGAATGTATAGTCCGACACCCTGATTCTAGCCATATGTCACTTACTGAGCTGGTTGCTGTAGTTTTGATACATTTTTTTACTTTTATCAGCACAAGATTATCACTAGAAAACTAGTAAATCTGCTGCCATGTAGCCCTTCTTGTGTAACCCTACCCCACCACTGATTGTCAGCTTTCTTCCTATTCACAGTATACATGTGATGCCCTGGACTAGCCAGGTAGTCACATACATACCAACATACACACCCCCCACCCTAGACAGTAACAACAGTCAGACAAAAACACTTGTTGCCTCTCTCCAGGGTCTGATATCCACACCAGGTGGGGCGGAGCCAGGCGGTTGGCCCCACCCACCGAGGAGTTCACAGGCCTGGAGGCGGGAAAAGTGACAGTTTAGTTTTGGAGGTGGAAGTGAGAGGAGTAAACACTTGAGCTGTCTGGGTCGGAGCCCAGGCACTGACAGCAAGGTTGGCAGACGGTGGTGGCCGTCTGCAGGAGTTGGTGGAACTCCGCAGAGCCGTAAGGACCGGGGTCGGGCGTCGGCCCGCCTGTACCGGACTGGGGAACGGAGTGAAGCTAAGCACACAGGCAGGGCCATCGGACCCCGACCAGGCTTGGAGCCGCCGTCAATAGTCAAATCTGAATGTGACAGGAACCCCAGGGGTTTCCTAACAACCAAGTCCCGATTGAAGGCAACAGTCCACCCAGGGAGGATATACAGCCACCGCCACAGGCTAGAGATCTAAGGGCCAGCGCCTGCGGGCAAAACGGGCTCCTACGGCACCTATACGCTGGGGAGCTGACTACTGGTGGGCAACCACAGGAGTCAAGAACATCTTCACAGGTGCAGGGAAAGGCAGCCACCATCAGCCGTCCGGGGAGAGCACAACAACAACACTGCAGCCAGCGGCGGGACCCGTCCATCCGGCCGTTTTGGTTTACCAGAGACTTTGTCAGTGATTGTCTGAGTGAGTACACCAGTGCCATCCGACACCGCGCCGCGCTGTCCCTGCAACCCTGCACCCCAGCCGTCCAGCCTCCCCGTTTCACCACCGGGCCCCGGGATCACCAACCCCCCTACCCACGGAGGGGACAACATCCTAGCTGCACCCTACCATCTCTCCCGGGATCTCTGTTACCAGCAGCGGTGGTGCCATCATCACCACGTCCCGTGGGTGGCATCACGAACAATCTCCCTAAACATACCACCCCCTTTTCACTCACAGGTGAGGAGCGCTGCTCGAGTCCCCGGGTCCGGTCCACCGCTCGAGCCACCGAGCAGCAGCAGCAGAAGCCCCGGACCCGAGCATGGTGAGCGCGTCCCCTCCGCCCGCGACATACACAGAGAGCTGCAAAGCAGTGATGTTTGGGTTATACAGAGATTCACATTCAGACTTCTGCAGAAGAAAAATCAGTGGTTTTATCAAAACTACAGCAAACAGCCCAGTAAGTTACACATCGCTGGAATTGGGGTCTCTGTGTCTATATCATACTGATTTGAGATGGAGCAGTGAAAACGGTGATAGATTCCTTTACAGGGAGCATGTTACAGATAGAAGGCTGTGATGTGTAACCTTTGTATAAATTCCCTGACTTTAATAGTGAATTTGGATATATACTTTCCCAACCATGTACAATATTTGGGAGTTTTCTCTGTGTCAAGCTAAGCTTTATGCAGAAAACTTCAAACTTCAGCATTTGTCTTCTGTATGCAGTCTGTTTCTACACAGGAGCAGTGAAGGAAATTTACAAGACTACATACAGTTTACTGTCCGTTTTTTTATGGGCAGCACTCAGAATGAAAATATGATTGTTTTTTATGGGGGTTTTTTGGCATTATTTAACGGGCAATATTTTGGTCAGTATCTCACATCAGTGTTTGTAAGTAGAGATGGACGAGCACTAAATGCAGGTCTGAGGCTCGGACAAGCTCGACACAAGTAATGAGTATAATGGAAGTCACTAATTGGGCAGCCAGCCATATACAGAGTATTTCTGGGGGGAGGGATAGAGCTTTTTTTCTGGGGGGGTGGGGGGGGGGCACACTATGTCTGAGAGCATTGTTTAGAGACTGTGAATGGCTCTCCCTGGGGTGCCCGCACACATCATGCAGTGAAGCAAGCCTGTGCTTTGTGGTCATGGTTTCATGGACAAAATATCCAAGTACTCGCCATACTCAGCCGAGCTCCGCGAGTACCCGAGCACCCCGATCATGCAATGAGCAGTGCTGAGCATGCTCGCTCATCACTATGTGTAAGCCAAAACCATGAGTGGATGAAAAAAGCAGACGTTCACATGTTTCTATTATACTTTTTTGCCTGATAGTTTTACTGATTTTGGCTTACAGATACTGATGTGTGAGCGTGGTCTTAGAGATAGGAATACTGTGTGATTTGTAACAACCAATTTTAGTGCTAAGAAGAATCAGAATTTATTAAAATCGTCCTCTTTGTATTTCTTATGGCTAATCAGTAGTGTTATAAATGATGTTTTTGTTGTTAACCTGATTAACCTGACTTATTCTGCACTCTTTACAGCTTTACCTGTTTAACGGATTTCTGGTTCATGCTTTCCTTTTTTCCCCTTAGTTTATATTTTCTTTCCTGCTGGAATCAGTATATGTGGGACATAGACATATCCAATGTATACATGTTTTGTGCAGGGGCAGTGCCATCTGTAACATACGGTTTAAAAAACAAAGATGTTACAAAATGTACACTAAATGTTACCTTGAGAATAATCTCTTTTCAAAAAACGTGAAAGGAAGATTGCAGGAAGCTCATTAAGCAAGTAGATTTACACTAGCAATTTTGATCAGGTAAACTCAAAATGTGGCACATTTTGCCTATACAGGAGCCAAAATTCCAATATATGGCATACATTTAGAAATTTAGTGTATGTATGGACACCATGTGTGCGCACTGCAACCAAGCTGACCTAAAATGATATGAAGGACTCTGCTGATCAGTTTTATGGGTCTCAAATTTTAGAGGACAAATTAAGGGGTAACTGCTGTATGTTGAGCTGTTGGGAAGCTGATGAAGATGACCACCAGGGACCCCTGGTTTAGAGGCTGGTAGCTTTTTTTTTCTTTATACTCCTGACATAGGAAATGGGTTTAATATTGCTTTGAAGAAATATAATTGCTATGATATGTAATACTAATTTATTTTCTTACTATATAATTGTGAATGTTACTCTTTTTATTTTAAAGGAGTTGCCACTACGACAACAAATCCTACTCAATTCCTCTTGCTCTCCCAGTAAAATAATAACAGCTATACTCCCCTCCGCTGCCGATGTTGTTCCACCGGGGTCAGCACTGCCTCTCTTGGGGATTGGAACAAGCTGTGGCTATAAGGAGCACAATAGGGTCTTACCAGTGTAAAATATCGTGACTTTTTAATAGGAAAACCTCTCACCTGGAATGGTTGTGAGACAACAAGTATAAAGACATATAACAGGTGCAGACGATCCCACGTGCCAAAGGCAGAAGCAAGACAAAAAAACAGGATAATTGGGATATACTCCACGCTGCTGTACAAAGAAACACTTATCGGTGGATTTTCCTGAGGAAGAAGAGGGAATATCTCTTCGAAATGTGTAGAATAAACCATACACATTGCTTTTATTATTTGAAGTGTTTCTTTGTACAGCAACGTGTATAATACCACAATTATCCTGGTTTTTGTCTCCTGGGGATTGTGTGACATTGTTAAGTCACTTGACCCCTGCAGACACAGTGCTCACGTCACTCTCCCCACCTTTGGACAAAATCCAGAGGAATAAGAGATACGGCTCTCTCACCTCCCCCAGATGTATGTAATTTATCCGAAGGTGAGGAGAGTTAAGCGACCTCTGATTGGCTGCAGGGGTCGATTGATGTAACAATGTTACACAATCCCTGGGAGAGGCAGTGCTGACACTGGTGGAACAACGTTGGCAGCAGAGGGGTGTATAGATGTTATTTTACTGAGGGGAAACATAAAGATTAATAAAGGGTTGTCTGAGTAGTGGAAATCCCTTTAAGGCCCCCTTCACACGTCCGTGAAAAACACGCACGTGTGTTACGGGCCGTTTTTCGGGTCCGTGTCCCGTTTTTGTGTCCGTTTTTATGGTCCGTGTGGCATCTGTGTGAATTGCGTATGCTAGCCGTGTTTGTGTGTAGAACGTCCGTGTGTGCGTGTGGAATTAACGTGTATGTGTACGTGGAATGTCCGTGTGGAATGTCCGTGTGTGTGATGCACAATGTCGTTTATAAATGTCGGCTGACAGCAGACAGAGTTGCGCGATGAGAATGAACTCGGGTAAACTTCACCCGACTTTATCCTCATACCGCGGCTCTGTCTGTGTCGAGTACTGATTAGCGGTCACCTGTGAAGGATTCACCGGTGACCGCTAATCCCCCGAGTGACTGAAGTTTCCCCCCCTCTCTCATACTCACCGTTCCTCGATCCCCGGCGCGGCGCTGCACGGCAGTCACACTGCTGCGGCGGCTTTTACTATTTTGAAAAAGCCGGCCGCTCATTAAACAATCTCCTATTCCCTGCTTTCCCCGCCCACCGGCGCCTATGATTGGTTGCAGTGAGACACGCCCCCACACTGAGTGACAGGTGCCTCACTGCACCCAATCACAGCAGCCGGTGGGCGTGTCTATACTGTGCAGTAAAATAAATAATTAAATAATTAAAAAAAAACGGCGTGCGGTCCCCCCCAATTTTAATGCCAGCCAGATAAAGCCATACGGCTGAAGGCTGGTATTCTCAGGATGGGGACCTCCACGTTATGGGGAGCCCCCCACCCTAACAATATCAGTCAGCAGCCGCCCAGAATTGCCGCATACATTATATGCGACAGTTCTGGGGCTGTACCCAGCTCTTCCCGATTTGCCCTGGTGCTTTGGCAAATCGGGGTAATAAGGAGTTAATGGCAGCCCATAGCTGCCACTAAATCCTAGATTAATCATGTCAGGCGTCTCCCCGAGACACCTTCCATGATTAATCTGTAAATTACAGTAAATAAACACACACACACCTGAAAAAATCATTTATTAGAAATAAAAAACACACACATATACCCTGGTTCACCACTTTAATCAGCCCCAAAAAGCCCTCCATGTCCGCCGGAATCCAGGATGCTCCAGCGTCGCATCCAGCGCTGCTGCATGGAGGTGACCGGGGCTGCAGAAGACACCGCCGCTCCGGTCACTTCCACGCAGCAAATGAGGTGAGTAGCGCGATCAGCTGAGCTGTCACTGAGGTTACCCGCTGTCACTGGATCCAGTAACAGCGGGTAACCTCAGTGACAGCTCAGCTGATCGCGCGGCTGTCTTCATTAGCTGTGTGGAGGTGACAGGAGCGGCTGTGTCTGCTGCAGCTCCGGTCACCTCCATGCAGCAGAGCTGGATGCGACGCTGGACCATCCTGGATGACGCCGGACATGGAGGGCTTTTTCGGGCTGATTAAAGTGGTGAACCAGGGTATATGTGTGTGTTTTTTATTTCTAATAAAGGATTTTTTCAGGTGTGTGTGTGTTTATTTACTGTAATTTACAGATTCATCATGGAGGGTATCTCGGTGAGACGCCTGACATGATTAATCTAGGACTTATTGGCAGCTATGGGCTGCCATTAACTCCTTATTACCCCGATTTGCCAAAGCACCAGGGCAAATCGGGAAGAGCCGGGTACAGCCCCAGAACTGTCGCATATAATGTATGCGGCAATTCTGGGAAGCTGCTGACTGATATTGTTAGGGTGGGGGGCTCCCCATAACGTGGAGCTCCCCATCCTGAGAATACCAGCCTTCAGCCGTATGGCTTTATCTGGCTGGCATTAAAATTGGGGGGGACCGCACGCCGTTTTTTTTTAATTATTTATTTATTTATTTATTTTACTGCACAGTATAGACACGCCCACCGGCTGCTGTGATTGGGTGCAGTGAGGCACCTGTCACTCAGTGTGGGGGCGTGTCTCACTGTAACCAATCATAGGCGCCGGTGGGCGGGGAAAGCAGGGAATAGGAGATTGTTTAATGAGCGGCCGGCTTTTTCAAAATAGTAAAAGCCGCCGCAGCAGTGTGACTGCCGTGCAGCGCCGCGCCGGTGATCGGGGAACGGTAAGTATGAGAGAGGGGGGGAAACTGACCAACAGACTGTGAGAGAGGGACAGACAGACGGAGAGACCGACAGAGAGTCCGACCGACGGACTCAGGGAGATTGACCAACATACACAGAAATAGAAAGAATAGCCGACATCACTAGAAAAAAAAACACCAAACGGACACGGACTATAGGTAGATGCATACGTGTTTACTAACGTGTGTGCACATACCCATAGACTTTCATTGTGTCCACGTGTGCGTGCTCCGTGCAGATAACGGACATGCATCCGTGCAAAACGCAAACACATACGGATCACGGACACGCACACACGGACATAATGAAATAACGCACGTGGGACCACAATCATAGATTAACATTGGTGCACGTTTGGCCGTGTCTCCGGTATATACGGAAACGGACCAAACACGCACGTGTATCACGGACGTGTGAAGGGGGCCTAATAAAAAGGAAGAGGTAGTGTCGGGCAATGTTGACAACCAATGATTTTGCTGTGGTTTTTTTTGCAACCAAAAAAGCTGCATTTACATTTTTTTTTTCCATTTCTGTAGTGTTTTGACACATTTTTTGCTTATTTTTTGGGTGTGGATTACGTGTGATTTGAACAAACATATTTAGTAACATTAGCTTTATTCACCAAAAAACACAGTTGACTTTTTTTGCAGCATTTTTTCCACTTTCTCATTGCTTTCTATGGGTGAAAAAATGTGGAAAGAATTGACATGCTGCAGATTAACCCCTTCACAATCTTTGACATACCCATACGTCATGATCTGGAAGGAGTTCCCGACTTTTGACATATGAGTTCATCATTGCAATTATGCGGGGCACAGGAACTGTGCCAAAACAATTGCCGCCTGGAGCTCAGCTTCATTGATAGCCGAACTCTAACGATGTGATCACGGATTCCCAATCGTTTACATGGCAAACCAAGATCAAATTATGATCTCTGGGTTTTCTGGCTACAGTGGCCTGCTAGACCATGCCAACCGCATGATCTAAGAGGCGTTCTGCCAGTTTAACACTGATAGGTGTAATGCATTGCCATGCCTGTGAAATCAGACTAATGAAAGTTAATGTCCCTTAGGGGGACTAAGTAAAAAAGTAAAAACAAAAAAATTGAAAAAAATATTTTTTAAAAAATCCCAAAACAAATAACAAAAAAAAACTAAAAAAAACCCTTATACCATTAAACACATATGCATATGTAAAAAAACAAAAAAAAAACAAACATTTTTTATATTGCCGCTTCCGGGAAAACCTGATCTATTAAACTGTCATACTATTTAACCCCTTCAGTGAACACCGTAAAAAATGTGGCAGAGAATGATGCTTTTTCATCATACTGCCTGAGGCAAATGTAACAGTTTTTATACGTACCAGAATCACGGACATATGCAGACCCATTAAAATCAATGGGTCTGCACACATATCAGTGATTTTTCACTAACCATATCACCGTGTGGCGTACATGTGTGTCCATGTGTTCCGCATGGAGACATGTCCTTTTTTTTCTAGTATCACTGATGTCCCAGGGAACACACAGTGGTGTAGTCCATGAAACACGTACCAGAAAAACACGTACATTTAAAATAAAAAACGTTTTATACTCACCCGTCTACAGCAATGCTGTCTCTGGCCTCAGCTGGCTGCTTCTTCTGACCCAGCTTGTTATCATCATGAATATGCAGTTATGCACTGCACAGCTGACCCGTAAGTAGCTGCAGAGGGGTGACAGTGGCGGCCGGACACAGGAGAGCTGGAGATTCAGCACCACGACGAGCAGGAGCGGGGACAGGTGAGTTTGGAATACCTGATCTCCATGTGCTTTCACGGATCACAGATAGCACATGGAAAACACACGTGCCGTGAATCACGGCACACGGAGGGACATATGCGTTTTTAACAAGTCAGTGAAAAACGTCTGTGTTTTCACTGACATGTGAAAGGCCTAAAAAAAGTGAAATAAATGTGATAAAAAAGCCAAATGTAAATAAAAATTGTATTGCTGAAATTGTCATATTGTCTTGCAAAAAGCAAGCCACCATACAGCTCCATCAGTAGAGAGATAAAAAAAGCTACAGTTCTATGGTGAAGCAAAAACATATTTTTTATAAAAAAAAAAAAAAAACTAAACTTTTTTAAGTGCGTGATAGAAGCCAAACATAAAAACCTACCGTATATAAATTTGATGTCATTGTAATCGAACCGACCCAAGGAATAAAGCCACGTTATCACTTATACTGCACAGTGAATGTAAGGTAGACATGTGGTAAGTGTTCTTTATTAATGATTTTGCAAGGTAGAAGTATCTGGCTTAAGGGCATAAAAATTAAAAGTTCAAAAATTGGGAAATTTTCACCTTTTCATCAAAAGTTTGATATTTTCATAAATAAACTTTACCAAAATTTGCCATGAACAAGAAGTACAATGTGTCACAAAAAAATCTCAGAACACTGGGATCCTTGAATGTCCTAGAGTTATTATCGGTATTTCATAAAGTAACACTGGTCAGATTTGGAAAACTTGTCCTAATCAGGAAGGTGAAAACAAGCTGGGTGGTGAAGAGGTTAAAACCACAGCAGTTTTCTAATTCAGTCAGAAAAAAACTACCAAGCTTGTGCAAGAGATTTCTGATAGCTTTTACTGGTAATGAAAAAAGCAGCTTTTAATTTGCGTGAAAAAAAGCTGCAGAAACACAAGGTGTGAACATAGCCTTACAGTCATTTTGATATGAATTAAATTCAAATAAAGGCATAAAGCCAATAATTGTTTTTCATTTGTAGTTTATACTATGCCCCATGGCTAATAGCTAATTACAGTACATTATCTCCCATTCAGCTATTCATAGGCTGAAGAGCCAACTATAGCTTCAGTTTACAGAACTAGACAAAGTCAAAGGTTTCTTTTCTAGATAATAGAATGTTGCAGTCTTCAGTATAAAGTGTGTGATTAGCATCAGATTGGTCTGGAGATTCAGAGCTGGCCTTTGGTTGGGCCTGTAGGTAGTGCAGAACAAGTTCATCCAATATTTGTGTAATACGGTCAACAGCAGATAAACTTCCTATGAAACAAAACAGTGCTCCAGATACTTCTCCGTAGGCCGGAGTCACACTTGTGAGTGACTCGCATCTCATCACCCGGCACGGCCGCACTCTCCTCACAGGAGTGGGTCAGCTGCATGTGTTCCCGTGTAGTGGAGATGCTCCTGTCCAGAGGGCAGCATGCCACACCGGGGGATGAGACTAGCGCAAGTCTCTCCCAAGTGTGACTCCAGCCATATGCAGATAATATACTGATTCATCTTTGCAATGCCCTTAAAGTCACCATCCACAAGAAGCATACTTTCCTGTTGTTAGAGCAGATTGTACTCCCAAATAACCATTTATTGCTTTATAACAATAGAAAAGGATTACAGGAATAATCATCCACCTAGTTGGGATTAAGTGTGGACAGAAGCCATAAATATCTATTTATATTTTACTGCAACCCCCTGACTGACTATAGTCTATGACAGATCCAATGGTGTCACCGCTGCCTGACTCTTTATGATGGTGACATGCAGGATGGGTTCCTTAATCTGGCACCTATTTATTACTCGATGTTGGTGTGGTAAGGTAAAGAATGTGTTACTAACATAATTGTTACATACCCTAAAGCTAAAGTATTATGTACCTAGTTGTGTAACATTTGGTTATGGAGTACCAGGACCAATTAACTGGACTGTAAAGATTGGTTTACACTAAGGGATGCGTGGTGTTAAAAGCAACCTGTCATGTGAAAACATGCTATTAACCTGCAGGTGTGGGGTTAATCTACAAGATTATAGTGTTCTGAACCTGCCCGGTGCCCGCACTAGAGCTCTGGTGCCGTGATGAAATGAACTTTATTCCTCCTCAGGGCTTTCAGTCATAGTGACACAGCTGGAGCAGTTTCAATCACAGTACATGGTAAGCCACAGCTTTACCTACGACCCAGCACTGGCTGACAGCTGGCCCAGCATTAGTCAGTCAGTGCATGATGCGCGGTTACAGCCGCCACTCATTATACACATAGCAGTGACTAAACCCGCTCCGACGCCGCCCCTATGACTGGAATGCGGTGTTTTTCTTGGCTGTACAAAAAACATAAGTGGCCCTACTGCTTCATAATATCCAAGATGCTTACCTGCTCCATAAAAGTACATCATACCATCTGTAGTGACTGTGGTGCCTATTTGTCAGCTGACTGCAGTCCATCCACTTGTGGCAGTCACTTTCTGCTTCTTTCCTCCCTGAAAACATATTGTTCCAGCTTCTCCTTTCTGCAGTCATTTTCCACTTTTGATGTGTTGTAGAATGGTTTCTTCCTCCAGATGACCTTATGTGCCCTGACACCTTCCCTCCTGTTGGCCACCTAGCACAATGCTACATTTTTCCTCATCCAGCTGATACTTATGTACTACTACCCCCACAACATTCTCTAAAGCTCCATTGTGAAGTACTTTGTGCCAGATTAATGGAATCTTCCTGTGTACATATTTCCAGATATGTAGTTTTCTATGTAGACCTTTTTTCTTCTTGGTTGACATTCATTTGGAAAGATGATAGCATTCCTTCCATGGGTATTTGTAATGTGAAAATAAAGAATTGCACAAACTGTGTACACATTCAACGCCTGATCGGTGCACAGTACAGGAGCGACACATGGTAGTCATGGGCTTTACCTGTTCTGACCTCAAACCCACGGTAACTTCCAAATCAAGTGCATTTTTTCCATGCGTTTCTCAGTTTTTAAATCCATAGTCAACCCTAGGTCAGCCTTCCATTTATTAGCCTTCTAGCAACGACAAGCCACTAAATAATTTACTATCTGTGTGCACTCGTTGCGTTCTAATAATTTTTTTTATGCATTTTTGAGTGCAGATTTGACACAAAACCTGAAGGGAATCCTGATGCCCGCAATGTCAATGAGAATCCTGAAGTGTCATGCACAGGTTGCTTAGTTTCTCTTTGCAGATTTGGTGCAGAATTAAAACTACAGCATGTCAATTCTTGTAATGTTTTTGCTGTGAATTTAACCCATACTAATTAGTGGGAAAAATCTGCGCCAAAAATGCATTGACAATGCAGCAAACCCGTGTTTTTGCCTTTATGTTTTTCCTGCCTAGGGATGCAGGAATGGTGCAAAAATTTCTGCACTACATACTTAAAGGGAACCTGTCACCTGATTTGGGACCTATAAGCTGCAGCCAGCTGTGGGCTCTTATAAACACATTTTAACATGATGTATATAAGAGTCCAGGCCGCTGTGTAGAACTTAAAAATTACTTTATAATACTCACCTAAGCGGCCGTGTGGTGTAGAATGGTCAGATGGGTGTCTCCATTCTCCGGTACCAGCACCTCCTCTTTTTGCCAATTTTGTCCTCCTTCTTCTGAAGCTTGGGTGCATGACACATCCTATGTCATCCACACTAGCCTGCATTAAGGCCCCATGCAGGCGCACTACAATACTTAGATCTCCCATGCTCATGACAGATCAAAGTGCACCTGCGCAGGACCTCAATGCTGGCAAGTGAGTATGACGTAGGACGTGTCATGCACACAGGCTTTAGAAGGAGAACAAAGATGGCCAAAAGAGGAGGCACCGGTACTGGAGAACGGAGACACCCATCCGACCAGTCTGCACTGCACCGCCCCTTAGGTGAGTATTATAAAGTGATTTTTACAGCCTGGGCTCTTATATACACCATGTTAGAATGCTGTGTATAAGAGCCCAGTGGTGATTGCCGCAGCTTTTAGGTCCCAAAGCTGGTGACAGGTTCCCTTTAAACTGTGTTTTGTGAGGCTATAGCTGAAGAGGTGAGATGTATGTGATTAAGGTAAAATAAATGGAGAACCATAAAATAACATTGTTTTTTATGTTATTTAAATCTAAACTTAACCTGAGATTTTAAAGTCTACAATGTATTAAACAAATGACTTTGACATGACATTTGTTGTGTTCTAACACAGTAACAAATGGTTAACTTTTTTTTTTCTTTTCCTTTGTTTCACTCTTTTTAACAGAGACTTTTGGTAAGTTGGTAAATAAACCAAAGACCCAACCAAAGCCAATATGCCCTAAACTAATTCTAACAAGCTTTGACAACGCATGCTTTGCCTATAATACTAACTTCCTAAATGGCTGTACTACAAAAGCAAAACAATCCCTTCTAACTAACGTAATAACACCTAATACATGTGTTAATCTATTCCTTCCCTTATTAACTTGCAAATTGCCCATTAACTAGATCCTGTAGAAATACCACAGATTGGTGAAATTTCTTCCACTTGTTTTGGATGGGAGATTTCAGAATTAAGTAGTATGATTTTCCTTTGCTTTCCAACCCCTTTATTTTCTGTGAGTTTAAAGAGAATATGTTGTGAGAAAATTACCTTTTGTTTAAATGAGGTTTTTTATATATATATCTGTTTTTGTTGTTTTGTTTTTTTTTTTTATTTTGGCAATGTTAATTTTCATTATCACAATCTTTCCTAAAAACAATCTATTCTTGCATATTTCACACTGGACACAGGGACTTTTTACATTTTTTTTGGGACTCTTAGGCCCCAATTCATCCATTTTGTCGTAGCTGGAAGAAACCAGTGTGAAACACCAAAGGTTGCAACGTTTTGGCACAATCCGGAGTTGCGGCAAACATTTTCAACTTTTTCACCTCAGGTGAATTTGCTTTGAAGAGTTTGGGGCCTTCATATTCATTCAGGAACAATTTTCAGCAGGCTCCTTATCAAGACAGGTAAGATTACAATGACAGGTATACTCTGCTGATTACACAGGATCCTGCTCAGTGACCTTTACACATATAGTTGATCTCGGTTTATTGGTGGTAATGCACATTCCTTTAAAATAAGGAGTGAAAGAATAAAAATGCCTCAATGGCCAGTGTGAAAACTGGGTACTAGCATGAAGAGACTAATATTAAAATGTAACCTAAAAAAATGCAGCAATGATCCCAAAGCAACACAAACCCAGGGTCTAGTCTACTGTCCCAAGACTAGAGCACTAGGCAAACGTGGCTAATAAGCGTAAAGTGCAGAATGCTCAACTGTGTCATTAATAAATGCTTCAATCTCACCCCATTCAGATGAATTTATGCAATAGTCCATGGAAACCCAAGGAAGACAATTGGTAGGTACAGGAGTACATTTTCTCCCTGACTAACCCTGTCATGCCCCATGCAATGGCTCCCGCCTTCACAAGGGCAGTACCTAAGTGTGAGACTGGATTAGGTGTCCCCAAAAAGAAATAAATATTCCTCCAACTCATTTCTTCCTGTACATGCTAGGGGAAAACAATGTTAATAAGTTATCCAAAAAGTCTACCATATGATTATGAAGGTTCAAAAGGATATAGCATCCTGTAACGACAAGTACACCCTATCTGGTGTGCAAAGTGTTGCATCACCTACAAAATCTGGGGAGCAACCTGCCATGCCCATGTGTTGAGCTTATATAGTGTACATGTGTGATTCCTGTTGCTGGGCGTCTGACCTCATTTCCTGGGCAGGGCGTTTCTATCCCCACCCCATACTATACAAGGCTCTGGTAAATGGTGCCTTTCCATAGTGACAGAGGTCCGCATGCCATCATTTGTTGGGTTTATGTTGCTTTGGGATCATCCCTGCATTTTTATCTTATCTATTAAAGGTTAAGTTTTAATACTAAAGTCTCTTCATGCTGCTTACCCATTATACTCCAAGAGATCTATAATTGATGACACAAGTCGATTAATTTAGCTAAAAGACTAGTGTGAACATTGCAAGAATTTTCATTTTTATTTTTGCTTAAGATTGTGATATGAAAAAAAAAGCATTACTAAAATTTGCAAAAAAAATACAATAAAACCTGATTTAAACAATAGGTTATTTTCTGATGACACTTTCCCTTTAAAACACATTGTTGCCTACATTGTTTAGAAATGTATTTTTTTTGCTGCGTTTATACTATTATTGTACTGAAAACAGATACCGAGCACCTTTCAACTTAATTTTAAGATCACTGACATGACACGTTACCAGATATACATGTCATGATTCTGGAAACTTCTCTGTACCTTAAGATACAAAGGCTTAATAGAGCCCAGGATTCATATACTAATGTGCTTTTGACTGACAAAGAAACCACATACTTAATGCTCCCCCTAATGTTTCAGACTATTTTTATATCATTTTTTATGCAGCACTATAATACTTTAGAATTATGTTCCTTCTGACGTTCTTTAGCTTGTCACTACTCAGTATAGCAGTCACAATAAATATTTTTTGTAGGGGTGTCTAATCAAATGTAAATAAAGCCTATCATTGGTATACTAGGCTAGTTACATATCTACTTTCCAGGCTCCATTGCAGATTTCTTAATTTTTTTTGTTAAACAAAATAATGCATCATGCTGCACTGTTTTTGTCCTGAAAAAGGATAGTATATCTCATTACAAAAATCTTTTAACTTTTGTGCCAAGTTGCTGCCCACTGCTCATTTGGTGAAATGTAGTATTATATTGATAGCATTTAAATAAATGGACTTCAATGTGATACATAGGCAGGTCGAGTCTGCCTGAGCATAATATACTGTTTTTAAGCAGTTCTATTCTTTGGCTCATAGGGGTTGATTCTAAGTGGCGACACCCCATCTATATGCCCTATATAGACACACAGTAGCCTAAATGTGCTACCATGCTCTACAATATCTCTGGTCTTGTCTGCCAGTAAGCATATCTAGGACATCATTGGACAGCAATTGCAAACAAAGCTGCCGGCAGCAGACCATGATGATTTGCCCAAGTGCTTTCAGCATGTTAGAACATTTCTCAGACAACCATTAATAACATCATTGATAGCAGTCAAGGCGTGTAAGCAGGGGTGGGCTTCAAATTTTTAACAACAGATTATCTGTAAACCCCGTCCATTTGAAAACTACATCCATTCTGTAACCACACCCATTCTGTTAGCCACACCCATTTTCATGCACTTTCCTCAACCAAAAAATATAAGTAATTTAAAGTAAAATCTCCTTCCCCTCCTATACATTCACTCTCCCGTCCAGCACCAGTTGTTCCAGTCACTGTCAGTCATATTTTATTAAATGGTTTTTCTACAGTTTTTAAAAATTATTACTAAAGGAGCCCTGCTAAAATTGGAACGGATGACCTTCCCCATACAGATCCCATCCTATTATGGCCTCTTTCCCCCTGCAGATCGCATCCCATTATGGCCTCTTTCCCCTGCAGATCCCATCCCATTATGGCCTCTTTCCCCCTGCAGATCCCATCCCATTACGGCCTCTTTCCCCTGCAGATCCCATCCCATTACGGCCTCTTTCCCCTGCAGATCCCATCCCATTATAGCCTCTTTCTCCCTGCAGATCTCATCCCATGTGCTCCTTTTCCCTGTAGATCCTGTCTCATTATGGCCTCTTTTCCCCTGCAGATCTCATTCCATTATGGCCTCTTTCCCGCTGCAGATCTCATCCCATATGCTCCTTCTCCCCTGCAGATCTCATCCCTTATGCTCCTTTTCCCCTGCAGATCCTGTCCCAATATGCTCCTTCTCCCTTGCAGATCCTGTCCCATATGCTCCTTCTCCCTTACAGATCCTGTCCCATATGGCCCCTCTCCCTATATAGTCACCCCTGCGTGTAAGTGCAGAGATTTCTGGCTGTCATACAGGATACTGAATGAATTGAGACTTTTCCTTTTTGGTGTTGCAATTTCATTGTTGAGTATATATTCAAAAGTTTGTTTTCAGTTATGACAACTAGTAGATTCATCAGATACAGTCTAGAGAATAACAATACAGAGTTCACTAGGTTTCATGGGGTTTATTAGCTTCAAATCCCTTCTTACCATCACTCTCAGGAAAGTTATGGCCTCTCTATTTATGGACTGTGAGATGAATATATAGTCCAGCTGAGGCTGACAATAATCCTTTGGGGGAGGTTAGGGATAACTTATAGGGACAGCCATGGAATGGGGGCACCACTTGAATGCTAGGGTGTGTGTAACTTAATTGTTATATCTCCATTGTGAGGCAGGAAACAATTCTCCCCTAGTGATCAGTTTATTTGGTGGCTCTTTAATGAAATTTTGGGGTAAATCCCTATTTGATCAAAATTAATGGGGTTATTCCTTTGGAGATATTCTGTCTTGTAATTATTGTGTGTATTTATTGCCATGTGGGATATTGTTTATTTTAATAATTTAAGAGTAAAGTTGTGTTTTAAGATCTAATATTAAGGTAGATACCACAACTACATATTTTGCAGTGGTCCCCTATATAGGAAAGTACAATCTCCTGCTCTTTCCTATACAGTTTTAGAGATTGCAAACAGACAACAGAATCCTTTGGCTTCTATCTTAAGAATAGGTGATTTTGAAATGTTAACATATTCTCCAGGAGATTTACTAGCATAGCTGTTAAACCTAGTGCACAATCACAGAGAGCACTTAGCCTTACAGATGGGTGAACAACATTTTTTTAGTCCAAGGCTAGATTATTATACTGAACCATTTCGAAGAGCTCCCAAATTTTTAAAGATTTACTTACATAAATACAATACCAGAACCACCATCAGTACATTAATACATCATCAGAACCAAATGTTAAGTATTTAAGAAGGATTTAGAGAGTTTTTATGGCAGAAACATAACCAAATCCACCTCATAATCTCAAAAATACATTTTGAGGATTTTTTCAGTTTAACATGACGCACGTTATGGATCGCTACATGATCAAAATCACTGTCAGTACATGAATGCAACATCAGAACCATCATCAGTACATGAATGCAGCAGCAGACCCATCATTGGTACATGAATGCAGCTGCAGACCTACCATTGGTACATGAATGCAGCACCAGAACCACCATCAGTACATGAATCCAGCATCAGAACCAACCTCAGTATGTGAATTCAGTGACAGAATCACTATCAGTAAATATCACCAGAGCCACTGTCAGTACAGGAATACATCACAATGTTTAGTACAGTAAACAATTGCAGTTTGACGTTAGCCCCATACAGTTAGGTCCAGAAATATTTGGACAGTGACACAATTTTCGCGAGTTGGGCTCTGCATGCCACCACATTGGATTTGAAATGAAACCTCTACAACAGAATTCAAGTGCAGATTGTAACGTTTAATTTGAAGGTTTGAACAAAAATATCTGATAGAAATTGTAGGAATTGTACACATTTCTTTACAAACACTCCACATTTTAGGAGGTCAAAAGTAATTGGACAAATAAACCAAACCCAAACAAAATATTTTTATTTTCAATATTTTGTTGCGAATCCTTTGGAGGCAATCACTGCCTTAAGTCTGGAACCCATGGACATCACCAAACGCTGGGTTTCCTCCTTCTTAATGCTTTGCCAGGCCTTTACAGCCGCAGCCTTCAGGTCTTGCTTGTTTGTGGGTCTTTCCGTCTTAAGTCTGGATTTGAGCAAGTGAAATGCATGCTCAATTGGGTTAAGATCTGGTGATTGACTTGGCCATTGCAGAATATTCCACTTTTTTGCACTCATGAACTCCTGGGTAGCTTTGGCTGTATGCTTGGGGTCATTGTCCATCGGTACTATGAAGCGCCGTCCGATCAACTTTGCGGCATTTGGCTGAATCTGGGCTGAAAGTATATCCCGGTACACTTCAGAATTCATCCGGCTACTCTTGTCTCCTGTTATGTCATCAATAAACACAAGTGACCCAGTGCCATTGAAAGCCATGCATGCCCATGCCATCACGTTGCCTCCACCATGTTTTACAGAGGATGTGGTGTGCCTTGGATCATGTGCCGTTCCCTTTCTTCTCCAAACTTTTTTCTTCCCATCATTCTGGTACAGGTTGATCTTTGTCTCATCTGTCCATAGAATACTTTTCCAGAACTGAGCTGGCTTCATGAGGTGTTATTCAGCAAATTTAACTCTGGCCTGTCTATTTTTGGAATTGATGAATGGTTTGCATCTAGATGTGAACCCTTTGTATTTACTTTCATGGAGTCTTCTCTTTACTGTTGACTTAGAGACAGATACACCTACTTCACTGAGAGTGTTCTGGACTTCAGTTGATGTTGTGAACGGGTTCTTCTTCACCAAAGAAAGTATGCGGCGATCATCCACCACTGTTGTCATCCGTGGACACCCAGGCCCTTTTGAGTTCCCAAGCTCACCAGTCAATTCCTTTTTTCTCAGAATGTACCCGACTGTTGATTTTGCTACTCCAAGCATGTCTGCTATCTCTCTGATGGATTTTTTCTTTTTTTTCAGCCTCAGGATGTTCTGCTTCACCTCAATTGAGAGTTCCTTAGACCACATGTTGTCTGGTCACAGCAACAGCTTCCAAATGCAAAACCACACACCTGTAATCAACCCCAGACCTTTTAACTACTTCATTGATTACAGGTTAATGAGGGAGACACCTTCAGAGTTAATTGCAGCCCTTAGAGTCCCTTGTCCAATTACTTTTGGTCCCTTGAAAAAGAGGAGGCTATGCATTACAGAGCTATGATTCCTAAACCCTTTCTCCGATTTGGATGTGAAAACTCTCATATTGCAGCTGGGAGTGTGCACTTTCAGCCCATATTATATATATAATTGTTTTTCTGAACATGTTTTTGTAAACAGCTAAAATAACAAAACTTGTGTCACTATCCAAATATTTCTGGCCCTGACTGTATGCACTTGAAGAATCACGTGAACATGCAACACCCAGTAGGACATTAAAGGGAGTCTGTGACATGTAAAAAACATATTAACCTGCACATTTGACATAAATCTGCAGATTATTAGCGTTTGGAATATGCTCTGTGCCTGCACCTGAAACCCTACTTCCGGGAGAAATTGAAATTTAATCCTCCCGGCAGCGTTCAGACTTCAGTCATGGGGACGGCGCTATAGCGAGTTCACTCATCACTCTCCTTATAAAGAGCAGCGGATGTAACCACACACCCCATGTTAATTGACAGTTGGCTCTAATGCTGAGCGGCTGTCAGTTGTTGCGGGGGGGGGCATGTCTACAGCTGCTGCTTTCCATACACAGAGCAGTGAATTAACTAGAGTGCCGCCCCCATGACTGAGACCCTAACTCTGCTGGAAAGATTAAAGCTCTTTTCCTCCTGGCAGCAGGGTTTAATGAGCAGGTGCCAAATGCTATTAATTTGTAGATTAACCCCATACCTGTAGGTTAAAAGCATTTTTACATATGACAGCGTCCCTTTAACAATAGTAAGGGGATACTGGAAGTTGTTACCAGCCATCATCAGACAACAGAACACACAGGAACCACAATACTGATGAAACAAAGTAAATATCGCAACTAAATATTTACATTCAGGTACCTTATAGGAGACATATTCTCTGATTGAAGTTATTCCCATGTATTTTGTCTCCAACCCCTTTGTCATAGTTCAGACGCTATGATGAGATTCCACATTCAGAGCTCATCACTCCAGACATCCTTCTTCTCCAGCCTTCAGCAGAAATTCCTGATTCGGTGCTCTTAAAAATAAAAGTATTAGTATACTGTCCCATAAATATAAATATTTCCAATGCTGTGACCATGAATAACTAATTGCCGCTCACTGTGCTATCAGCACAAAATATGTCCCCCCACATTGCCCCTCTCCAAAATGTCACCCCCACACTGCTCCTATTCACAATGTCCCCCGCAGTGCCATATTATACCCTCCACAATGCCTCTCTCCATAATATCCCCCCACATGCCCCTCTCCATAATATCTTCACACACTTCTTCCCTTCTCAATAATATCCCCACACACTTCTCCTCTCCATAATGTCCCCCCACACTACTCCTTTCCATAATATCCTCTCCACACTGCTCCTTTTCATAATATATCCCTCCACTTTGCCCCTCTCCATAACATCCCCCACACTGCCCCTCTCTATAATATCCCCCATACTTCCCCTATCTATTATTTCCCCATTTCCATAATGTCCCCCGACAATTTTGCTTCTCTCCATAATGTCCCCCCACACTGCCCTTTTATATAAGATACTTCCCACACTGCCCCTCTCCATAATATCCCCCCACACTGCCCCTCTCCATAATATCCCCCCACACTGCCCCTTTCCCTAATATGAACCCGCTTATTCCCACTTTAAAATATGCCCCCACACTGTCCCACTCCATAATGTCCCCCTCACACACTGACCCTTTCCATAGTATACCTCCCACACTGCCCCTCTCCATAATATCCCCCACACTGCCCCTATTTGTAATGTCACATCCGCACAGCCCCTATTCATAATGTCTGCCAACTACTCCTATCCATGTTTCCCCACACTGCTCCTATCCATGATGTCCTCCTCACACTGCTCCTATCCATTAGGTCCCCCTCACACTGCTCCTATCCATAATGTCCCCCCCACTGCCCCTCACCATAATGTGTCCCTTACACAGCCCCTGACCATAATGCCCCCCACACACCTTTCCCCTCTTCATACTGTGCTCCTCTTCACAATCTCCCTCCCTTTGTTGCCATAATGCGCCCTCATAGAATCACTATACCACCAACTTCTCCTATAATTAGTATACCCCTTCATGTGTTTACTGATTTTGTCCACATCCTTGCCACCTTAGCACTGTGATGCCCTGCAACAGCAGCACTATGATGAGGTGACAGCATGATATGGCATCACGCTGCTGCATGTTGGGCAAGGGCTGCTGAGTTCTGGTGTCGAAGTGCTCAACTGTATTTGTGTCTGAATGATGCAAATACAGGTGAATATAGGAAGATAAGAACCAGTTTCCTTGTTCTATATGGGCCACCCAACATCCATTGGCGGGCTGTATGTTATGTTGTGCAGGCCTGCCTTATAGACACAATAACCTTTATGTATACATTACCTACTTGTAACAGTGGAAATTTAGTTTAGGCAAGCAATCAGATTTGAGCTTTCATTTTTCCATAATAGATGAAAAAGTGATTTTTCTTTAGCGCAATTCTATCAGTTTTTCGTAGAACTGTTTTTTTTCATAAGGCCTGGGATGTGTGGCCACCAGTAAGAGTTAAAAAGTTGCATAAAAAGTTGCGTCCTGGCCAAACTAAAAGCAGTAAATGCAGTAAGTATATTTTTGAAGTGAAGATAGGCAGAGATTCATGACCGTGGCCAAAAGTGTATTTTTAGCAGGTTTGTCTAGTTACTTGTAGAATGTTTGTGTTTTTTTTATCTTAAACTGGTACTTTATATGCAGGCCTCCGCATTTTCTTTCTTTTAACTAGTCCGCACATTTTGTAGACAGATCATCTGTAGTGAATTATCTGTTCATTTGAGACTTGCTAAGATTATTGGGAGAAGCCTTCAGACCTCACTATTCTACAATATATTTTATTGTGAGCGTGTGTGGTAGCCCTAAATAGATCATCTTTATTTTTTACTTGTCTAATGTTTTGTGTTTGCACTTAAAGAGGTATTCTCATGTTGTTAAATTGATTTAAGTTAGACAGCATAAGAATAAGCAACTTTGCAATTGACTTGCCTTCTTTTTGTGCTGTCATTCTCCTGAAATGAAAACGTTTCTCTTACATAGTGCACAGCTGGTTTCCATGCAACTTGGCCACTAGTGCCTGTCCGACTGTCAATAGTTTTGAGAGCAGTTCTCCTAATTTTGGCTCTTACTTTCCTGAATCATGTGTTTTTTCAAGTCCCTTTTATCTCTATCTGTAAATACAGTGATGGCAGAGTAGACCCAGGAAAATCACTTAAAGACCTGTTAATTTTTAGTAGCAGAATGACACTTCACACCAGAACTACCTATTACACAAGGAGGAGCACCTCCCCTAAAGCAACCAAGACGAAGGTAGAGAATGTAAGGAGATTGCAGAGCAATGAAACTGCTAAAGAGACAACTTGAGAATACCATTTTAACAAGAAACCTTTCAAGTTTTAAAACTTGTTACCATTCATATTATGTACAAACTGTGTAATTCTCAGAATATCGTGTTATAAATAAACAAAGAAAAAAAATAATGAAATGGCTTGTGTTTCCCATATCAAAGCCTGCTGGTTCATCATTCTCCCTTCCTTATGGCAGATCTTCCACCAATTGTGGATGGGCAAAAAAATTGCTTTTTTTTTCTTTGTTGAAACAGCTGTTCCAGTTTTGATGCTTACTCTGAAAACCTCTATCTTCCCACGCAGTATTTTTTTTCCCTTTAAGCCTATACTCCCTCTGCTTTATTAACTAAAGCTTTTCCTTATTAATTTACTATATGCTAATGTGTAGAAGAATATTACCAATAGGATCACATTACTGATCATTTTTTTATTTAACTGTGCAGAAAATAGGTTATTTTATATTACCTATATAATGGAAAATGTACTATAAAATACAGTGGAACCTTGGTTTACGAGAACAATCCGTTCTGGGAGTGTGCTCGTAAACCAATTTACTCGTCTAGCAAAGCAAGATTTCCCATAGGAAATCATTGGAATGCAGACAATTCGTTCCACAACTTGTAGCATGTCACATAATGTTCCCCTATTTTGCCATTCCACACGCGCACACACATGCACAAACATGCGCACACACATGCTAACATGCACACAAGCACATTATGCTCATTTATCCTCCGTTCCCTCGCCGGCCTGGTTCTTGCAGTCCGCTGGTAACCATGGTGGGCGATGCAAGGACTGCCACTGTCAGGCCTTCAGCAACTGTTGTCATTGGCATGAGCCGCTTGCCTCTGATTGGCCAGGACACTGACGTCAGTGGCTCTGATTGGTAAGTGTGCTGCCATTGGGAAGCACAGCGGCAGCTCCTGCATCGGTCGCGATGGTTGCCAGCAGACTACAAGAACCAGGTATGAGGCCGGTGAGGGAACGGAGGATATGTGAGTATAATGTGTGTGTTTGTGCGTACGGAACGGAAGTGTGTGCAGTATTTTGCTCGTACAGCAAAGCTTGCTCGTAAACTGAGTTGCAAATTTACAGCAAGCTTTACCTGTATAGCGAAATACTCGCACACCAAGTTACTCGTAAACCGAGGTCCCACTGTATATTTCCTAATGTATCAGTGACATTTATTTAACGTTTTCAATTCTTATTTCTTTTGTGACAGTAGCTATTTTCAGGATTGGGGAAGCTGTAGAATCAGTGACCACACTGATTCTATTAGTGGATCTACTAAAAGGTAGAGCAATCCAAAAATAGTGAAAAACAAGTTGTTCATGACTATGTCGCTTAATTGAAATCCGGATAGTAATTTCTACAAAGTTACTATCTTGGCACCAACATATTGTGAAAGGAGCACTTAGCAAATAGTGTATAACATATTGGGACATGAAGTTATCTTTATGGTACATTACATTGCAAGGATTACACTTTTTCATAGATATTAATATCATTGGTACTGTTTGCTAGAATTTTTGCAATACATCTCAGTTAAGTATTTAAAAAATGTGTTTATTTCTAACAGAAGCTTGATACATAAGTGCATCTCAATATGTGAATAAGAGCATATTTTTCGAGGGCAAAATGATCAAAATGAACATCGTAGGTTGATTTTGTAGCCATGCGCTTCCCACAAACAAGCCAAAGCAATTAAACATTTTTTTTTCTGATATTTAAAAACTGAGTGCCCGGTTCATCAAAGCTTTCATGCCAGAATTCTGATTAATAGCTTTTAAAAGTTGCAAAATTTAGATTTATCTCGGAGTTGTGCCTACATTTTGGAACTTTTATCTCCAGTTTCTCCCAGCTTTACCAATATCGGTGGAACTGGGGCAGGATGAGGGCACAGTGCCACAGTTTATTTAATTCATGGCAGGCTATGACATTCTGTATGCCAGAAGTCTCACTTTGAAGCATTTCCATGGGTTGAATAAAATCTGTGCTGGCCAGTTGAAGAGAAATCCAGAGGTTGATGGATGAAAGTGGTTTATTTGTTGAGGCGTTTCTGAGTCAAATAGACTTTTTCATCAGGACAACCACATAAAGGATCACAAATAAACCACTTTCGTTCATCTACCCCTGGATTTCTCTTGAATTGGGATGCGCAGATTTTATCCAACCCATGGAAATGCTTCATATCTGATTTGTGAATATTTCAGTGGCATGATTCTCAGGTGCTTTAGTGGTTGTGTCCCACACAACCCCACTAGGTGAGCACATCCCTGCCACTTTCCTACTATGTTATCTTGATAAGACCCTGTTGCGCTTTATACATTTGTTTCAGAAATTTTACATTACTGCCCGACTGGAGTGAGATTCTGGCGTATAGTACAATCAGATTACCAAGATCAGCGAGTCCAAACCGGTTTTAAAACACCCCCCGCTTCGGGCCTGGTATTGATGCCAAATATCTGGCCGGACTCCGGTCCCCATATAAGTCTATGGGGACCCGAATCATGCACTTAAAAATAATGGTAGAATTGATAGAGGGATTGGAGAAAGCACTGCATAGTTACTGGACTCTGTGCGGCTGTACCCTGTTCCTGAGGATGCTCACTCTACTTCCAGGGCTGCTCATTATCTTCATGCATATGCATTGCTTCTCCCGCCCAGCGGCAGTCCCCGTTTCTCTGATTAGTTGCAGTCAGACAGCACCCCCAGCTTGTGTGACAACATGTCTGACTGCTGTCAATCACACACGCTGTCTGCATCTACATTGGTGTAAAAATTAATAAATAAATAAAAATTGTTGTAGGGTCCCCCCAGATACAGTAAAAACTATTTGAAAATGAAAACATGAAGCAATTCAACGGGGGGGGGGGGGGGGGATTAATGTTTCCAAGGGACTCCATGAGAGACATTGACTGGTGCGGGGGGCTGAACCAAAAGGCTGAACTTAATTTTGCTCAATATTAATATTAACATATCAATTCTAATTGTTATTTGATATCAATATTTATTGTATCACTTAATATTGAGCAAACTTTCGTATGCTTACATCCCCTATATACTGTATGAGCACACACACAGCCCCCTAAACAGAGTATGAGCCCCCGCACAGCCCCTATATACAAAATGAGCCCCCACAAAGCCTCTTCCATACAATATGAGCCCCAACATAGCCCCTATATACAATATGAGCCCCAGCATAGCCTCTCCATATAGAGTATGAGACCCAATATAGTCCCTTTTATGCAGTATGAGCCCCACATAGCCCCTCTATATACAATGTGAGCCCCCACATAGACCTTCTATATACAGTAATGAGTCCGCACATAGCCTCCTAAATATAGTATGAGCCCTCACATAGCCTCCAAAATACAGCATGAGCCCTCACATAGCTTCTGGAATACATTATTAGCCCCATACAACCCTCTATATACAGTATAAGCACCACTTAGCCTCCTATATATGTTATGAGCATCACGTAGCCTCCTATATACATGATGAGCTCCACATAGCCTCCTATATACATCATAAGCATAAGGTATAAACCTTCTATATACAATGGCGAGCAAAAGGGTAATAATGTTTTGAACTTTTGACTTTCTGACTTCATATCTCACCATACACTACATGAGTGTATGTCTTCATTTTATAGAAAATTATCTTGGTTATTTCTTACATAAATTTTACTGTATAGCATATGATTACCTATGCAGGATATTGTCATGTTACTGCATCATCATGTTTGAAAGTTTGAAAAAAAAAATTCTTCCCATATACTACAAATTACAACTTATTGTCACATTTCCTAATAGTTCAATGTTTCATTAGGTTGATTCCCAAAGGAAAAGGTCACTGGTTTGAATCGAGGAGCAGCTATGAAGAAGATTTCCCAATAAAGGAGAAACTGCATCATCCAGCGCATCGATAGCGGTCCTTTGGCCAAACTGCATCATAAGGGTATGTGCCCACAATCAGGACTCACTGCGTCCTGGACGCAGGGGGTCCTGACCTGCTGGGCCATGAGTCTCCTCCGCAGCACAAATCAGGAGACCACAGCTGCTTGTACCCACGATCAGGGTTCAGTGCGCCGTGGTCTCCTGCTTGTGTTCTCCCTACGGAGGACGCATGTGATTCCCCAACAAACAATTGACATACTGCGGTCTGGAAAGACACACTGCAGGTCAGTGTTTGCTGTGGAAAAAGCAAACACAGTGGGCACGGGATTTCTAGAAATCCCGTCAACTCTGCTTGTACTGTGCACGCAGCGTGTTAGATGCAGCTAAAGCATGCTGCATACAAAACGCTGTAAACACTGATCGTGGGCACGCACCTTAATAGTTGAAGAGTACAAAATGAAGTCCATCCACCCATTCAAAAGTCAAGAGTTGGACGTCCCTGCAAAAAATCAGACTCAACAAGTCGGCTCATCACAAGGTCTATCAGTTTTAGTGCAACAGACATGACAGTGGAGGTGGCTCGTATGGTTCATAGTCGAGAGATTACAGACGTCCATGCAAGCACCGTGTGTCGCATGTTACACAAGTCTGGAATGGTGGCCCAAAAAAGGTGAAGAAGCTTCAACTTCAATATCATCATAAGAAGCCTCGGTCCAAGTTCGTAAAAAAAGTACGAAAAGTGGACAGTTGAAGATTGGAAAGATTGGTAATTTGGAGCGACGATAGACTAGGCTCTGATGGGTACAAATGGGTTTGGAAGAGATGAGGGAAAAAGGAGCTGACAAAACGAGAAATTAAAGGAACTGTCAAGTTCAATGAAGGAAGCCTGGTGATATGGGGTTGTTTCATAGCCGAAGGCGTTGAATACTTAAACAGGATCGATAGTGGTCTCAATGCTGAGTTACATGTTAGTATCCTACAAGATGAATCACTTCGTACACTCAAATACTATGGGTATGAAAAGGATGACATAGTGTTCCAGCAGGACAACGACCTGAAAAATATGTCAAATTGGCAAAGAAATGGTTCAATGACAGTGAAGTAGATAAGTGGCTTGGCCCTCGCAGTCTCCAGACCTCAACTCAATTGAACACTTGTGGATAGAGTTGAAGAAAAAGCTGTATACATGCCCAAGTAAGTCGAGCAGTTACACCAACATTGGAATTGTGTAGAACAGACCTAGGTTCAGATTTTGGTTGCGATATGCTTGAATCTGATTGAGTACATGCCCAGAAGGGTTCAGGCAGTGTTGAAAGCCAAAAAAGGATTTACAAAATACTAACCAAATTATCAAGATTAAAATTTAGATTTTTAGAAGCAAAACAGTAACAATGCAGTGACATGACAATAATCTGCATAATTAATCATATGCTGAATAATTTCAAATAAAGTTCATGTATGAAGTTGCTAAGATGATTGTATATAAGATGAAGGTAGTCTCACACTCAAAGCTATAGTGGAAGGAGAGATATGGAATCTGAAAGTCAAACGTTCAAAACATTGTTACCCTTTTGCTGTCAGTGTCCATTTTGAGTCCCACATTGCCTAATATATACATTATGAGCCCCCACATCGCCTATTTCCTTTAATGAGCTCCACATAGCCTTCTAAATACAGCATAAGCCCCCACATCGCCTCCTATATAATTAATGAGCCACATTATAGCCTCCTATATATTGTGAGCCAACCTTAGCCTCAGATTAGCTTTAGATATCCAGCATAAGTCCCCTGCATACATTATGAGCCCCACATAGCCTCCCAAATACAGCATGAGCCCCCATGTAGCCTCCTATATAATTAATTAGCCCGCACATAGCCTACTGTATACATTGTGAGCCCTACTTATCCTCAGATAAGCATTATGAACCCCCACATAACCTCCTATATACTTTATGAGCCCACATATAGCCTCCTATATATACTTCTGAGCCCCCCTATACCCTCCTATTTACTTTTTTGAGCCTCCACATAGCCCCTTTTATAAATTTAGCTCCATGTACATCATGAGCCTACACGCAGCCTCCTATAAATATATACAAACATCCCAAACACATGAAAATAAATCCATTACATACTCACCCTGCTCCCGTTTCTCATGTGCACCGACCCTCTGCACAGCACATGAAATGATGTGACGTCATCGCGTCTGCTGTGCCTCATGCTGATTGATGGAAGATGAAGCCGGTGGCACTGTCCTCTACCAATGTGTTCACCACTGTCTACATCCCATGGATGGAAATAGCAGTGACATCGTGAAGCGGGCCGCAGCAGACGTGTTGGATGCTGCGGTCTACCTTTTTCAGCCCTTTAGCTGTTTTTGCCCAGCCCTGAGACAATTACTATAGTGCTAGTAGGAAATTTAATAGGGCATAAAAGGTCAACACAGTATATTGCACATTTCTGGTGATACATGGCACCACATAATAAAGGTAGTGACAGTGCTGCTACATTTCTACATGTCAGAAATAAGATGCCGTCTACAAAATGGCTTACATTGTTTCAATGACATAATTGGTGCATTTGCACTCCTAATTGATTCTGATTAGGGTTTTTTTGAGTGTGTGGTTAGATTAATTTTGTCCTGGACACGGGGCCCTTATTTTTGGCTGTGTGCCTGGTAACTAACTTCCTCACCACTGTCACTTTTTTCCTTTGCTTTCATTACAGAAAATACACCAATTCGAGGTAAGGCATTTTGTAACCTGAAAATGCTATTTTCCTTTAAGTTTTGGACCTACCTCATTCCTTTTAGTGTTTTTAATAGATTCTCTTGATCCTTGTGTTATTTCAGTATTTTCAGTTTGCTTAGTCTATGGATATGTACTTGCCTAACTTGACATTTACAAGATTACCTAGCGGTGAGCTTGCAGTTTTTACCTTTCACCATACAACCCAAGCCCGGTATCGAACAACCGTCACTTGTTGCTCTACGTGGTATTCACTTGTTTGATGTCACCATGATGTTTGTGAACCTTTACTAATTACTGATGAAAAGCAAACTACTGCTATAACATAATGGTATATGCCAATGGAAAGAAATTGCTCTAAATTTCGTAATTATAGTACATCTCAGTTATGCATAATGTGACAATAAATGTGCGGAGCTCAACTAGAGAAGGAGAAAAGGCAATCCATGGATGGAATGTCAGGTAGATGTTCTCCTCTTCCAGCAAAGGTACCTACCTATCTCTTTCATTAGTATGTTGTTACCAAAGTAGTGATCGTACTTTTAGAATAAATATGAAGTACAACAATGTGAGTAAAATGTTGGTTATCATTTTAAAAACATTTCTTTAAATTGCTTATTGCTTTCTGTGAATAGGTTCTTCCGTTCATGGCTGATGACTACATAAGCTATATAAAGACTGTGGTCTTAGCAGAAGGTTCCTCAAATGGTACCTCCAATTGGGTTACCAGAATGAAGAACAAGTAAAACCTGACCTTGATGGATTTTTGTTATTTTTTCTTCTTCCTTTGTAGGTGCCTTACAGATTGAAAATAGTGAGGAAACCGATCAGGGAAAATATGAATGTGTGGCAACAAACAGTGCCGGAGTTCGATATTCTTCACCTGCTAATCTTTACGTGAGAGGTAGGGAGCAGCAGAGCTCTGAACGCTGGTAATGTGTACAAATTGAGGGCTTTACCTGCTCTTGGGTCCTAATGTCATTTTATTTTCTATTTTTATTAAATATATATTGTATGATTATGTATCTGTCACCATTTCTACTAACTAAATAGGGTAGTTTATATTTATTTACAAACACTGAAACAAAGCTAAGATTGTTAATTTGTTACACCATTTTACATCAGTTTATGAACGAATATAAAACAATGTAGACATGATTGCTATAGTTTCATTTTACATAACACTTACTTTAGCATTATTGATAAGGAATATATATTTACTTTTTAGTCATTTTTTTCAGCTTTGTTAATTAGAAGCTGTTTTGTTCACATAAAATTAAAGTATGTATCCAACAATACAGTTCCATTCTCATTTTATGGGATATTAAGAAAACATATACATATAGGTTAGGCAGTGGTACCAAGATAATGCAGGGGCAATGATTTTTGCAATGATTCTAGGTAGGTATGGATAACTCTTGATTTTCGGTATTATTGTTTGTCCAAACATTACATTACTCTTGAGGCATAGTGCAGTACTAATTAAGATTAATATATGTGGCCTAAAGTTTTGCTCTCGCGAGATAATAGGATCATAAATTTGGCCGTGAAGAAAATTATTTACTGCTTAGGACAAACAGAAGCAATCAGTATCATGCAAGTAGATTTTCCTTGTTAGGAAGTCTCCTTTTGCTGACTTGATCCTTCCACATTCTCCCTATAACCTTCACTGGTTTCATGGAGCCCTGTGGCAAAGGGAGAAGTCCCATGATGGGCCGATTTCTCAAGAGTTTGAGACATCTTCCTGATTATGGCTGCATCACACATGTCTCTAAGATCTATAAACTTGTAAATGTATTTGTAAAAGCAGTTTCTGTTACAAGTCTTATTTAGTGATAGGAATGCATTTGTCAGTAGATATTTCTACTGTTGTTATTATTATGTTGTTTAGGTAGGTCTAAATAAAATGGTATGGACATATATATATATATATATCTGTATATCTATATCTAGACATGTACAGATATAGATATATAGACATTGCCATCAGTTAACTCAGAAGTAGTGGTTAGACTTATGTGTTTGAAAGAGATGACTTAGTGACTTGAGCTGGATAATCTCCATCTCAAAAGGAAAGGGACATTTATTTGTTAATACTTGAATATATATTGATGGATTAGTCGCTTTGCAGCTGAAAGCCTGGAGAAGGTCTTTTTTTACTCTCTCTGTGTCTCCCCTATTTTTTCTCTTCTCCTCATGTCATTGTGTTCTGCATCAAACCCCTTAACATCCCTCAGAGCTACGAGAAGGTTGGTGTGTTTTTTTTTGTTTACGTTCTTTACCCACATTTTTACATTCTTAAAAAAAAGAAAAAAAAGGAAAAAAAAAAAAGAAAAGCCTAAAAAATATTTTAGTGACGGACAGTGCAGCTGTCCTTGGTCTTTGGGGATTGAGATGATATTGCATTGTGAGACCTCTCTATGCATCCTTTGGTAATGTTGCTGGGTTTTTGCACTTTTCGTCGTCATGGTTAATGGGTGCTTGGGCATTGAGCCTGATGCATGAAAGAAGAATGCTACTATCTTTGCATGTATTTTCTTTATTTTATCTGTATATATGTGTATATTTTTTATTTTCTTGTGTTTTTTTGTCCTTTAATAAGCAAATTCTTTTAGTTTACTGTGGTAACAATGCATACATTTTTGGAGTTTCTGCCTTGTTGATACGGATCCTCTCAAGTCTTTAAAAATAATGTATTTTGTTATTTTTCCCACCAAATAATTATTAAGTTATAACTTAACAAGTAATGCAATAATAATAATAACAAATAAATCATAAATTAATATTGTAATTATATTTAGTTAGTAATAAATTCACTTTGACCCTTTTAACTTATACTGGTTAAACGTTTACACTTTTGTCCAATTAGACGGTTCTTTTTTATATTTGGTATCTACCAAAAGTTTGCACAGGGCAGGAACACATAATAAAATGCTACGTTTGTATCAGTGTTTTACACTGTTTGTGTATTGCTTTGTCTTTGCAAAAATAGATTACACCTTGTGAAGTTTTATCTCCTTTTACTGTCCCTATGAGGCAGAAATGTCTGCCAATCACTCTATCTTAATTCAATTGTTATTCTAAATTGCTAACATTCATCCATCCTTGGAAAACATTGAACTATAAGGTGTAATCTAAGCCTCTGTTTTTTTGTACAGGCTGCACATTATTTTGGCTCCCCTCCCTACATCCCTTTCTTCTGCATTTTGGAATAAGACGGAATGATTCCTGTCTCACCAAAATGGTATTATAATATTTGTCTTATCCCACCCTGTTTGGAGCCGCCGCTTGCTGACTGTTGGAGTGCAATGAAATAATTGGATTATGTTAGTGCTTAAAATGCTCATACCACTATGTGTTTTGTTTGTCTGGGTTTTTTTCTGTTTATTGCAATTTATTCTATTTTACCATTTATTAATTTATTTATTTTTATTTTATGTTATTTTTATTTCTAATTCGGGGCTTGAAAATCAGTGGTTTGAACATAAAATCTAATCTGAAATTGATTGTACAGCAAGAAGCACTCACAGAGTATATGCCTAAATATAAAATGTGAAATTGCCATCACAGGTACTCAGCCATTCTATCTGTATAAAAAGAAAAAGCCATAATGGCCTGAATAGCTAGAGGAGACAAATGTTAACATTATTAAACAGAATTTGGAGAGGTCCAGGTATGTACGGAGGATTGACTGTTCCTTTTTAATATTGACAATCCCTAACCATATTCCTTACTATATATGTGGAAAAAAAAATGAAAGTTCTCCATCTCTATAACCCTCTTTATGAACAAGAGCAGAGAGCTGATCTCCTAAATTTTCCCTGCAGTGAATATGTCTGGCCAGAAGTGGATTTTTATTGCTAATAGCTGATCACTTATAGAGCTAAGCTGATCATTCTATTAGCTTCTATTTGTTTTTTTATAAGACAACCCTTTTCAATTCATAGTCAACCACAATTTATGTTTATGGTCCAGCAGTAGGAGATATGTGTAGCTTGCATGTCAATATAACACTCTACCATACCTCCCAACCATCCCGGATTCAACAGGACTGTCCCGATTTGAGGGCTCCCTCCCTTAGTCCCACTGTTCACAGCTCTTGCCCCGGTTCCTCCCCTCAGTGCAGTGAATGAATTAACTCAGTTCAGTGCATATATTCAATTCTCATTTGCTCTGGTTTCCTGGGACGGGCCAGGACTCAAACTGATTGTCCAAAGGCAGCATCTCTACCATTGATCCAGGTAAAAAAAAAATCAGAAGCAGATTATTCAGCTACATAGATACATGATAGATAGATAGATAGATAAGTAGATAGATGATAGATAGATGGATAGATAGATGGATTGATAGATACATGGATACATGATAGATAGATGATAGATACATGATCGATTGATAGATAGATAGATAGATACATGATACATGATAGACATAGACAGATAATAGATAGAGCTAGTTAGCTATAGATGCATAATAGATGGATAGATAGATATACACTGCTGCATCTTTATGTAGGTGAAGGAGTTAGATTAATTTGTTCCCATAGAACTACTATAAAGTAAAGAGGGAAAAAAAAATACAAATATATATATATATATATATATATATATATATATATATAAAAACTCTTTTTCTTTATTGCCGCCCCCTTGAATTCAAACCAGCAACTTTCAAACATGTGACCAGCAGCCCTGGAATGATGTCAGAGGGAGGATTTTACGTAGATTAACCTATGATGCAGCCTCTTAGACTATGTGCCCATGAGAGAAAGTAACTGCGGACTTTTCTGCAGGTATTTCCGCAGGTTCACGCAGCAACTCACCAGAATCCGCTGCTATCCATTGGTGCGGTATTTCTGTGGAATTGTTGCAGTAAACCTGCAGAAACAGTGTGGATTGCGTGTGGAATTTCTGCGGAATTCACGCCCTGTATCTCCAGAGTGGAAAGGCAGGAATTCCGCAGATAATTCCGCATGAATAATGGACATGCAGTTATATGCGGCTGCGAGAGATATGCAGTATTTTCCGCAACTGCAAATACCGCAGCATTTATACAGCACTCCCCAAATCCCATAGCATAACATGGTGAGTGTCTGTACTTGCGTAAACCGGCGGATTATCTGGAAAATCTAGAAAATCCACGGGTTTTCCGCAGCAAATTCCGCAGTTACTTTCTCCCGTGGGCACATGGCCTTATACAGCATATTACACAGACATAGAGATCCATTGTACAGAACAGCATCTCTGTCCTGTGCTCTAGATGGAGAGGAAAGTAGTTTTTTTTTTCTTCTAATAAAATTACTAAAAATAATCAAAAAATTTGAATAATGTAATTTTATTACACTTTTTTATAAAATAATAAATATCACAAATCAGCAAATAACAAGGACATGTTTGGTGTCCCTGTAATCATAACGACCCGAACAATACAGCGATCAGATTATTTATGGGGATCGGTAAATGGCATAAAAAAATGCCGCAATTTATTATTTTTCTTTATTAAAACCCATAAAAATATGATAAAAATGTATTGCTGAGGCGGTGTTCACATGTAGAGTAAATGCTGTGTTTTTTCTGCAGGTGTCCGTACCACACAACGCAATGATAATCTTCTCTGATTATTGCGTGTCTGTGGTATTTTTTATGCATTGTTCCTCTTATTTGATACATGTTTGTTGCATGTGTGAATGCTGAAGCTTATAAAGAAAAAAACACCAAATGCGCACAGTTCAGCGCTGTCTATAGACGCACCAGGGGCATAGATTTCATGACATCTCATCCACTTTGCTTGGACATTTAGTCCATGTTCACATGTAGTGTAATTGCTGCATTTTTTTCTGCTGTTTTTTTGCACATTTATTCTGCTGTTTCTAATTGTCCAAGCAAAGTGGATGTGATTCCATGAGAAGAAGCCGCTGAACTCTGTGGTTTTGGGCTTTTTTTTTTCTAGAGGTTTCTATGTGGAGCTTAAAAAAATGCAGGAAAAAGCTTCTCTGTACAATAAAAACACTTAAAAACGCAGATTCACATCTGAACCAAAAATGCATTAAATAATGGATTAAAGGCACAAAAAATGCAGCAAAAATGGAAAAACCAGAGGAGATTGTTATTGTGTAGTTTGGTTCAGCAGAAACAAGAAACACAGGAATTATGCAGCGTGTGAACACGGCTTTACAGGCACAAATAAGCAACATGTCATATAGTGACACATAGAAATATAAGAAAATCTAGCTGCTATTACTATGAATGAACAGTCCATGGCATCTACTGAATGACCCTTATTGCCAAATGGGTGTGGCTAGGGGTGTGGTTAAAAAATTGCCTCAGCGCGCTGTGCATGCCGCAGAGTTTGTCACTCTTTTCTTTCTTCAAACGTTTGGAGGTATGCTCTGCTATTGAAAAGATCAAACTGACATTACCAATTGTATACTTGCGGTCATGTGACTGCCTTCTCTCACCGGTAACACCAGAAAATCCTGACAGTGTTCAGTGAGCACACTGTAAGAGTGGAGAAGTATCCAGACTTTTATCAGAATGTCAGACAACTTCTTTAACCCCTTAACAACTTAGGACGTGCCATGCACGTCATATGTTGGCTCCTTGCCTTTGATGCAGGCTCACATGTCGAGTACACATGTTTCCCTGCAGATGAAGGCTGAATTTTTCAGGCTCAATCCGCCTTTAACAGCCATGGGTGGAGCAGTGCCGATTAAATGCCGCTGTCAATCTCTGACTGTGTCATTTAGCATACGCTGGCATGGAAACGTGCTCTTCTGACCCCTCATCGCTGTGCCCACAACATGATTAAATGTGACCCCTGTGTCTGTCATCACAGTACTCCTGAAAAACCAGTCGGTGGCCAGCTTTCATAGGAAACTGAACTGTGATTTTGTCTATATATAGCAATGCTGATGCACTGCTGTGTATAAAACAAGTGATCAGGCCATTGCAGGTTCACAGCCCGTAAGGGAACTATTGACTACAGTAAAAAGTAAATAAAAAGGTTTAAAATAAATTATAAAAGTTAAAATCGCACCCTTTTTATGACTTAAAAAATTACACATATTTGGTATTGCTGCATTTATAAAAGTCCATTGCAGTTTTTTGACTGCCGGAACAACAGAAAAGAATATAATGACAGGCAATCAACATTGTATATACTTCAATATAATATTAATAAAAATAAGCCCTCACACAGCCCCATATTGCAAAAATTGAAAACTTTTCGGCTCCCGGAAAGTTGCAACACAAGCAATTTTTTTTTTTTTTTTTTCAAAATTTCTGAATTCTTTTCACCACTTAAATAAAACAAAAACTATACATGTTTGGCATCAAAGTAATCACACTTACCTGGAGAATCATACTGCCAGGTCCGTTCTATAGTAAAATGAATGTTGAAAATAAAAAAGATTATTGCAAAATTTAATTTTTTCTTTTTTGCTATTTTGCCATACTTGGAATTTTTTTCTCACTTACCATTACATCAGATGATAAAGTGGATGGTGTCCTTCAAAAGTACAACTGATCCCAAAAAAAACCCATGCCCTCACATGGCAATATCGACAGAAACATAAAAAGTTATGGATCTTGGAATAAAAGGAGGAAAAAACTAAAGCACAAAAACGAAAAAATCGCTCAGTCCTTAAGGGGTTAACTTTACCCTCTAGCGATAATGAATTTCGCTAGTGGTATAAATTAAATTACGACTGATTTGCAGCAAATGTATGAAGGATATATGGAGGCAATCTGCAAATCACACGCATTAACCTGTTTGCCGGATGATACCACATTTGGAATATCCTTCTTTCTGATAACACAAACATTGGGTTTTTTTGCTGTTCCCGTTTTGATTTTTTTAAAAGCAGAGGTCTTTGAGTTTGCTGCCAATTAACCATGAATATTTTTTTTTGTGAGACAATAATTTACAGGTAAGTAAAAGGTTGTTGTAATCATATTAATTTAATATTTCCTAATTTCAAGATTAGAAGCGTTCATGACTTGCACGATATTTGTCATGTGTTTTACGTACTTTCTGCACCTTAAACACCAAGATGAGTGGCTTCTATGAAGAGGAATATCATAGGAGAAAAGGCCGAAGCTTGAAATGTGCCAAAATTCTGCAGCAAATTTTTAGCACAAAGTTAGCCGAGTAAGTGGTGTATACTTGGACTAGACAGTCTAAAGATGTGCGAAAACTGTGCTATGATAAATCTGATGCATTTTAAGATTAACTGGTCCAAGTGTGCACTGTTTCAACTGTGTAAATAAGTGATAATTGAATTGTGATTGGTTCATTTTTATTTATTGAATATAAAATATAAAGTGGAATATATATCCTTGATTGAATATGTAATATACAGATTGTATACACACTTAAAGGTTACATTACTTCACACAGAAATGTACCGTATTTTTCGGACTATAAAACGCACCGCACCATAAGACGCACCCTGGTTTTAGAGGAGAAAAATGGGAAAATAAAATTTTAAGCAAAAAATGTGGTCATGACACACTGTTATGACGCAAAGATCTGCTGCTGACACTGTTATGGGGGTAATGTCCCCAAATTTCCTTCTAAGGCACCCCATCCTGATATTGATCCTCCTGCCTTGTATATTATCCCCATCCTTGTATATATGTCCCTCATCCTGGTGTAGCCTCCATCCTGGTATAACCCCCATCCTGATAAATACCCCCATCCTGGTATGTGCTCCCATCCTGGTATATTCCCTCATCCTGTGGCACACATAAAAGCATAAACGTTTATACTCACCTTTCCTCACTCCACGCAGCATCGCTCGTCTTCCTGTCTGTGCCAGCAGCTGCGCCACTGACCTGTGTGGAGCCGCTCTCCACACATATCAGCGGGTAGGCAGACAGGAGGTCATCGCGATGCTGCAGGGAATGGTGACCGGTGAGTATACCTATTCACTGCCCCCCGCGCTGATGATGATATGGGGGGGGCAGTGAATATAGCCACACATTTTCACTCGAGGCTGTAGGAGCCAGGGATGATCACGCGGGCCGGCTGTTTAGTATGTGCGAACCCCCCACCCATCATCCCGCCCATCTCTCAGTGCCGGCTTCAGGGCTGAGAGATGATGGGCGTCGGCATGCAGTGAATATGAAATGAAGCTAATGAGCGGGCCCAAGTGGTCATGGTAGGCACTGCTACAGCCTGCTCCTGCCTCTGATGATCCGCTCCACCACCACCGCACCCCCCTTCCCCGCAGCCATCGGACTATAAGACGCACGCCCCACTTTCCCCCAAAATTTTGCGGGAAAAAAGTGCGTGTTATAGTCCGAAAAATATGGTAATGAAGAATCAGAACAAGAAATAACATGATCACTTTTTAGCTAAATATTTCAAAGGAATCTGACAGGTGATTTTTGCGTTCCATACTAACAGTATACTGAAATAGGGCTTGGGCAGCCCTTTCAGGATATATAACTTTTATTCCTGTACATTGCCCCATTGTGTTGCTGCAAGCCCTGGAAATTTTATAAACGTGCGCCGGATAGTCAAGTGTATGTAAATATCGAATGAATATTCATCCCTTCCCCCGCCCACCCGTCTGTGCAGCATCAATGATTGGTGCAGTCACACTGTTAGTATTACTCCATTTGTTACAGCCACTGAACCTAATCCTGCAGCTGTGCATCCCCTCCCTTAGCAGAAAACCATTAGTGTATTTGTCTGGCATTTTTATTCTACCAGATGTGCTCAGCGTCATGTTACCCATATTACAGACCTTGTGTGCTGTGCTGGATGTTCTCCATGACACAGGGGTCTGCAGTGTTCAGCTAACCCAGACTTCTGATGGTGGCTGTCAGCTCAGATCTCATGTTAGTTACCTCCCAGCTCACAGACTGGATGGCCTGGGGAGAAAGAAGACACAGCAGCATAGTGAGTAGAGTGCACACACTGGGAGCTGCGCACGGTACCGACTCCTCCATCCTACAGCTGTGACACCCCCTCCCTTAGCAGCAAACCATTAGTGTATTTGTCCGACATTCCTCCACTGAAGGAAAGAGCAGCACTGCAGGAGACACAGCACCTCAGTCTGCCTATAAAACTGTGTCTCCTGCAGTGCTGCTCTTTCCTTCAGTGGAGGAGTCGGTGCCGTGCGCAGCTCCCAGTGTGCACCCTCTACTCACTATTCTGCTCTGTCTCCCTTCTCCCCAGGCCATCCAGTCTATGAGCTGGGAGGTGACTAATGTGAGATCTGAGCTAGCAGCCACCAACAGGGGATTGGATGAGCTGAACACTGCAGACCCCTGTGTCATGGAGAACATCCAGCCCAGCACACAAGGTCTGTAATATGGACAACAGGAAGATGAGCACAATACAATACAAATGCCAGACAAATACACTGATGGTTTTCTGCTAAGGGAGGGGGTATCACAGCTGCAGTATTAGGTTCAGTGGCTGTAACAAATGGAGTACTGACAGTGTGACTGCACCAGTCACTGACGCAGCACAGATGGATGGACGGGGAAAGGGGTAAATATTCATTAGACATTTACATACACTTGACTATAAAATTTCCAGGGCTTGCAGCAACACAATGGGGGCAACTTACAGGAATAAAAGTTACATATCCTGAAAGGGCTGCCCAAGCCCTATTTCTGAATACTGTTAGTATGGTACGCCAAAGTCACCTAACAGATTCCCTTTAAAGAGAACCTGTCACCAGTTTTGGGGCCTAGAAGCTGCGACCACCACCAGTGGGCTCTTATATACAGCATTCCAACATGCTGTATTTGAGTCCAGACCGTTGTGTAGAACGCAAAAATCACTTTATAATACTTACGTAAATGGTCGCTGCGGTGGAGTTGGGTCATATAGGCATCTTCGTTCTCCAGTGTCGGCGCCTCCTCTTTTGGCCATCTTTGTCGTTCTTCTTCTGAAGCCGGGGTGCATGATGCATCCTACGTCATCCAGACTTGTCGGCATTGAGGTCCTGCGCAGGCGCACTTTGATCTACCCTGAGCAGGGCAGATCAAAGTTTTGTAGTGCGCCTGCGCGGGACTGGCGAGTGTGTATGACGTAGGACGCGTCATGTACACAGACTTCAGAAGGAGGATGAAGATGGCCGACAGAGGAGGCGCTGGCATCGGAGAACGGAGATGCCCATATGACCCAACTCTACTTCAGCGACCGTTTAGGTGAATATCATAAAGTGATTTTTACGTTCTACACAGCGGCCTGGGCTCTTATATACGGCATGTTAGAATGCTGTATATGAGAGCCCACTGGTGGTGGTGGCCGCAGCTTATAGGCCCCAAATCTGCTGACAGGATCCCTTTAAAGATGTTGAGGCTGAATAACTGCTGAAAAATTAATGTGATGGCATCTTTTGAATCCCAACTTTGCTAATTCCCATTATTTGTTTCTCAAATCAAGGTATTGTCAGTGTCTGTAAGTGTTTATGGTAAAGCTACAAGCAGTAAAATGAAAACTGAGTTCTTTTTTCTGTTTTCCATGGGCAGAGGTGGAGACGGGCCATGAATATATGAAAAGCTTTGACAGAAAGTTGGGTCGGTTGAGTCACTGTTATGTCATTGCAACATTGCTCAACTTAATTTATTTTTAGCAGTTGTAATTAAATACCTTATATTAATTAAAATTCTCTTAACTCAAGGTATGTCTCCCGTGTTCCCCTATATGCCTACCTACATTTCATTTTGTTAGCACAATCCACAGATTAAGCTTGAAACATTTCTCCAAAAATATCAGTGAATGGGAGATTGTACATCTGATGCATAAATCTAGAGTATGAGTGTCAGTTTTCAGTTGGTATTCTAGTGTTGGCAAAAGATTTGTTTAGGCACTACACTAGCAAAAATGATGTTGACAGCACAAGCAAGCGAGGTATAACTCCGATGCAACAATACAATGGTTCAATTTACCATCTAGACCAGGGGTCTCAAACTCGGCTGGGTGTTTGGGCCGCACAGAGGAAAAAAAATTATTTGGGGGGCCGCACTCTTTGCAGGACAAAGTGACATTTTTATTGGTACCATATATATATATATATATATTTTTTTTATTTATTTTTTTTACACACCTTGGGATCACTGATTTTGAACATTTTCACTTGTTCATTATAGCAAACGTGCACATTCTTTGTTTAAATATAAACATTTTTTTTTTACATTTTATTCCTTTATTGTAACTAATAGTCTTACAATTAGCACTATATAGAAATTTTGACCAACATCTTTTAGTAATGTTCCCCATATTGTTGTAACGTGCCTATTCTTGTCCCCTGGTAGTATTGTGCCCCATCCTGCAGTAATGTGCTCATCCTTGTCCCATTGTAGTATTGTACCCCATCCTAGTCCTCATCCCACAGTAATGTGCTCATCCTTGTCCCCATCCTAAAGTAATGTTCCCCATCCTTGTCCCCATTTTGTAGTAATGTGCCCATCCTTGTCCCCATCCTATAGTAATGTCCCCAATCTATAGTAATGTGTCCATCCTTGCCCCCCCCATCTTATAGTAATGTTCCCCATCCTTGTCCCCTTGTAGCAATGTCCCCATCCTATAGTACTGTCCCCATTCTATAGTAATGTGCCCATCCTTTAGTAATGTGCCAACCTTGTCCCCACCGTATAGTATTGTCCCCAGCATTATCCCTATTCTATAGTAATGTTTCCCATCCTTGTCCCCTTGTAGTAATGTCCCTATCCTACAGTAATGTGCCCACCTTGTCCCCATCCTATAATAATGTGCTCACCTTGTCCCCATCCTTTAGTACAGTGCCCATCCTATAGTACTGTGCCCACCTTGTCCCCATCCTATAGTAATGTCCCCAGCCTTGTCCCCATTCTATAGTCATGTGCCCATCCTAGTCCCTATCCTATAGTAATGTCCCCATACTACAGTAATAATGTCCCCATCCTATAGTAATGTGCCCATCCTCGTAATGTCCCAATGCTATAGTAATGTCCCCAGCCTTAGCCCCATCTCATAGTAATGTGCGCACTTTGTCCCCATCCTGTAGTAATGGGTCAGCAGCTCCCCTCACCTTCCACAGACGCTGGAGTGAAGCTGAGGGGCGCGGTCTGCGGCCCCAGATCCACAGTGATTGGAGAGATCGGTCACAAGGCCGGTCTCTCCAATCAGAGCTGGGGGCGGATGAAACACAGGTCACCCAGCTCCAGCCAAGGATCAGGGCTACAGCTGCACTGATCTTGGCTGGATTTCAATGTTTGAGCGATTTTCAATGACTGAAACATTAGTGGCTGTGATTGGCTGACGAACACCGCTCAGCCAATCACAGCCTCCGTAGGTCCGGGGAGGAGACACCACCCCTCCTGAGGTCCCCTCCTCCCCGAATCTAAGGTACTTGCAAAGCGATCGCAGCCACCGGTGCTGTGATTTCACCATGACGTACTGGGTACGTCATGGGTCCTTAAGTACCAGGGAGCCATAACGTACCCAGTACGTCATAGGTTGCTAAGAGGTTAACGTCCAACACACACACACACACAAACCATTCTTCTTACCTGTCCCGCGCTCCCTCCGCTGCCTCATCTCTGCTTCGTGCGGCCCCCAGGCCCGTGCCCCTGGTCACTATCGCGGCAGCTGCAGTGTCACTGTCAGTGATTTATGTGAGATGATCGTATTGCCAGCGCGAGAGCGCAGCACCAGCAACACATTCATCTGACATACAGCGCAGACAGTGGCTGCGGCCCCTGCATCTGCCGTGATAGTGAACAGGGGCACGGAACTGGGGGCCGCACGAACTACCCTGAGGGGCCGCATGCGGCCCGCGGGCCGCATGTTTGAGACCCATGATCTAGACTCAGATCAAATGAAAATGGTTCATCAACATCATCAGTGCAGACTTTTATTTGCTCTTTCATGTGAAAGGCTACATATTGATTTAAACAGGTTTTTCTCAGGTGCTTATAGGTTTGTCTGCTCTTGTGACAACTATCTGCAGACACTGTATATGACTGCAGACGTCTGAATGCTTACACCGCACTCGGTCAGGATTTTTTGCTGTTGCCGGTAAGAGTGGGCAGTCACGCAATCACAAGTATATGATTTGCATACTTTCAGGCACATTCCCAATACATGTGCTCAGCCTAGCCCAAATCACTTGTATTGAGCGAGACAGAGCACCGCCCTCACAATCAATACCAAAGTATGCTGATAGCATACGGTGCACACTGTAAGGATTCAGAGATCTGCAGTCACATAGAAGAAGCCCTGACAGCCCCTTTAAGAAAGTTTGTGTGCATGAATTGTCATTGAGGTCACTTGAGGACAGGTTAAATGACACAAGAGCTTATTTTTAGCTACCACTGACGTAGTAATAACTAATCATGATGCTCTATATTTGTTGTTCTTTTTCTCCTATTGATTTCACCATCAAACGCAAATGTCTTTTGTAGGGTAGGTGTAATAATCGGATTGAAAAAATGACAAAGAGACTTGTCAGGTCCAATTAATTTCTATCAAAACAGAAAGAACTAAGTGCCCTTGTGCAGCTTAGTCGCGTATCCAGTATGCCCAGTAACTTTCCAGTAACTGACATTTCCAAGCCTAATTTAGCAGCGTGGCTGACATGAATCCTAATCTTGGCAGCTGCTTATTTGAAACTAATTTTGTTGAATGGTTGCTTCAGATAATTTTTACTTAAATGTCCAACAGCCAGCATAGTAGGTTAGCGGCAGGGTAACCTATGTAGTTCAGGTAACATACCGAACCTTTCTACGTAGGCCTTCCTCTCTGTTTCATATTACAACTGGTACAAAACAAGTCCACTTTGGACACAAACATCTGAAAGACTACGGATGTAGCGGAATAGGCTTTGCAATGTAATGGAACCAAGATGTAGGATACTCAGCATATTCCTTTTCTAAGATCCAGCAAAAGGACACATTGATCTTTCTACTAAGCCAACTCATTGCCTAAAGTTTACCTGCTCATGTGGCTTTCTTGTTGTCCTCTTAAAATGATACAGCCTGTCAGGTTGCTGAAAAAGACTTGTCTTTCATGATATGTAGCCGGTGGTTTTCAGAACTTATTTTTAGAATAATTGTCCCCCCCTCCCCTGAGTTTATTACAATTATAACTCAGAATATCTGGTCTTTAAGTAAAACTAAGACCTAATTAGTAACACATGCAAATATACAACTCATTCACAACAGTTTGAACTGTATAACATAAAAAGAAAATCATAGACGGTAATTTATCCATTACAGACTAAATGATTGCCACTTTTAACACATTACTTGCCAAATTAGAATTTTTCTTTTTTTTTTTATTAAATGACAGATTTTTAATGAAAAAAAAATAAAAAAATGAAAATTAAATTTAAGCAAAATTAATGAATTTAATGTTTAAATTAAATGAATTAATTAATGATTAATTAATTTAATTTAATGAATTTTATGCAAAAGATTAGATGTCCCAAAAAAAGGACAATGGTAGATAATAGGTTAATGAAACAGTAAAATAAAAAAGCTTGAATAGGATAACCAAATCTTACAAAGACCAAAGTCTGTGATGTTGACTTACCACGCTCTGGTGACAAGTTACTTTTCTGATTTCTTCAGGAACACTTTCCATAAATCCTAATCACTAAATGTATTCAGATATACTTACTTAGCTGTCACTATTCAAACCTGGAAAGTGTAGAAATTGATATAACACAAGCTCACAAGGTCTCTGTTATAACACTGTGCCTGACTGCAATGGAAGTAGAAGTGCGATCTCTCCAATTCCAACATGTCTTATCCTGACCATCAATTTTGAAAATGAAGAAAGAGGGACACGTATCGCTATGTGTGCCACAGCAGTATTTATTTTACACTAGTCTATTTCCTTAATCTAATCTATTTATACATACATACACAGGAATGTTGCTCCTAGTGAAGCCCATCTGTATTCCCACACAGAATAATACCCCTTTCACGGCCCCATACTGACTACCACACACATTATGATGCCTTCAGTGCCCCATACCAAATAGTATGATGCCTCTATAGTGCCTACCACAAAATGTAATGCCTCCATAGTGCTCAACACACACACACACACACACACTCATTATGATAACCTCACAGTGCCTTTACACACATTACAATGACTCCATAGTGCCCACCACATACATTATGATGCCTCTACAGTGCCCCCACAAAATGTGATGCCTCTATATTGCCCAACACACACACACACACACACACATACTATGTGATGATCCCAATTCCATCCCCTTTACACACACATATAAACACAGTATCATGCCAACTCAGTATTAAATCCCCAAAGACACCCCTACACAGAATACTGTAATGCCCCCACAATGCATCCTAATTGCCCGTGTATACTATCACACCCTGTTCCCATGTGACTGAGCTCATGTCTGCTGCTCAGTAATATAACTTGAATCTCTCACATGACCTGAAGGTTTTTGAAGGTCGTTTAGTCGAAATGGTAGAGCAGGGATCTGACAGCTCCTTGCTCCACCATTGTGTTTATTCTAGACGACACAGATATACTTGAATTTGGAACATACTCCTGACCTCTCAAGACAGTAGAACAGCTGTCCCATGAATCTGGGACAGTTGGGACATATACTCTTATTTCACGCAATATAAGTAAGATAGAATAATAAAATTTTCACTGAACATAGTTTAAAGGTATTGTTCCACCAAAAAGAATTAGTGCAGAATAAAATAAAACTAAAGAAACACTGAAAAAGAAAAAGGCTGCTCAGTCAATCACTGGCCGCACTAGTGATCCACCTCAGCCAGTGATTGGCCGAATGCAATCACTGGCCGCACTAGTGATCCACCTCAGCCAGTGATTGTCCGAATGCAATCACTGGCCGCACTAGTGATCCACCTCAGCCAGTGATTGTCCGAATGCAATTACTGGCCACACTAGGGATCCACCTCAGCCAGTGATTGGCCAAATAACATCTCCTATGTTTCTAGAAGGAACAGAAAGCAATCATAAGCATGGGATCAGGGGTGTATATGAAAGGCAGCCTTAAAGGAATGTGGAAATTATGCTCCTTTAGTTGCTTCTGGAAGGTGTCCTATAGGCTAGAAAGCTTATCATAATGGGCACAATAGGAGGAAGTGAAGTCAAAAGAAAAGGAAGGAATAGTCTGAGCCAGTAATCCGGGAGAAATTAAATAAAAAGATCAAAAATAAAGAAGCTATTGAAACATATTCCACTAAGGGGAAAACTCACATACTAATGGAGCTATATAAGTATCAGAAAATATATGCATGAAGTTGGAAACATTGGTCTAGAGGTATTGGTTAAAATGAACCTGTCACCAGATTTGGTGACTATAAGCTGCGGCCACCACCATTGCGTCATGCACCCAGGCTTCAGAAGAAGGAGGACAAAGATGGCCGAAAAAGGAGGCGCTAGTCCCGGAGAACAGAGACACCCATACGACCGGTCTGCACTGCACCGCCCCTAAGGTGAGTATTATAAAGTGATTTTTATGTTCTACATAGTGGCCTGGGCTCTTATATACAGCACATTAGAATGCTGTATATAAGAGCCCACGGGTGGTGGCCGCAGCTTATAGTCACCAAATCTGGTGACAGGTTCCCTTTAAAATCACTGTTGAGTTATAGTAAGGTCAGACATTAGGCAGACCTGTCAGTAACTAGGGCAGGCCACTTACTGTTTAGATTATTGCTGCCATTCAAACTGTGCAGTTACTGTATAGATATGATCAATAACGTGTTTATAGCTCTGTGCACCTGTTTGGATGTGTAGGACCACAGTATTGCTTTAAGTCTTTTTTGTAGCTTTCTTAAATAATCCTAATATTTTTTAAATGATGTATGATTATCCTGTGCTCTGTGAGTGCTTCTTTTCTATTTATGCAACGAAATGTAAAAGGAAGCATATTATCCATAAAGCTGTTTTGCAGCCCTGTCCTTCAGACTCCGATAGAATTTTCTTACAGCCAATTGTACATTTTTAGAATCTATTATCTATATCCTCTGTTTAAAAGTTTGCATTTAGTTTTTCTCATGACAGCAGAATATATACATCACATGCTGCTGTTTGTCTGTAAATGTGTTTGCTGACTACATTTTGTCAGTCAGCTTATGTTCCTACTCTCTGCACTCAGTTATTTGTTGGCCCCATCAGAAGAATTGCACTTCTCTTTTCTGTCCGCATGTTACTTTGTTTTTTCCACTTTTATTCATTGTATGTTAGGTGTGCCTGAGGATTTGGTGGAGCCTCTGTGACTCTGTTCTTTGGAGCAGATTTTAATGTATCAGACTTAATTATCTAGGAATTACCGGTAGTTTAAAATTATATGGACTTTATGTTCCATTAATACCATACTATTACACAGTTACAGAGAATGTTTGTATCACACCTTTCTCACCTTTATTGGCATGTAATATGTCAAAAACATTTAAGATAGCCAAGATCCAAATATGTTTTAATATGTAGGTATACATGAGTATGTGGATATATGTGTGTGTGTGTGTGTGTATATAAATAAATAAATATATATATATATATATTTATATATATATATATATATATATATATATATATATATATAATGTGTGTATGTATCTAAACACAATAAGTATATATATGTGTATATATATATATATATATATATATATATATATATATATATATATATGCACAAACATACACTCATCACTAATGAAATTGCTAACCAAAAACTAATGGAGTTTGTGAAATCATTGGACTGATAGCATGCTCAGTTATGGCATGCCATGCATGCTGTCAAATGGGTTATTATTGGTTGTCTGATGAATGTTCTGCGATATTAAATGTATTTGACCACACAAATCATCAAGGTCCACTGTTGGCAGCTTCCTTTGCCAATAAACTACTTTGTAGATGTTCTCAATGGGAAATAAGTCTGGAGACACTGCAGGTAATGATAGCACATTTCAGCGATACATGTAGTAGCATGAGGAACATGTGGTGTTATCATGTTGAGAAACGGCTTCTGGTACACTCTGATTATATGGTAATACCACTAGTTCCACCCAAAAAAAATCGATTTATTGCAAAACTGTTAGTGTACTTAGAATGAGATTATGCCACTCCACGCCATAATTCTGGGAGTGTGTGATGTTGCCTTTTTAAGGCCTTTTCATGGCCTTACTCACATGGTCTTCAAATAAAGACCGAAGGTTGGATTGGAACTGTGGTGGCTGGAATGGAGGTCTGTCCTCATCAGTGATAAATCCCAGTCTTGTCTTGAATCCAATGATGGCCTCAGATTTGTCTGAAAAATACATAGGCAACACCACGAAGAGGCCTTCATGAGGTAACATCTCACCTGTTCGATTCCCAGGATTATGGTATGGTAGATGGACCCCTCTAGTCTTTATTCCAGATACATTAGCAGCTCAGCGTTACATTAATTTGGTCATTGAACTAGTGTTATGGCCATTTCTCCAAAGCGTATCCAGAGTTTCATCTCATTGAGCACATGTGAGAGGCCATTGGTTAGAAATCACTAAGGGAGCTGCGAACAGCAGATCTTTGAGGATTTACACACCTAAGTGCATTCAGTGTGGCAAAAAATTCCTCAGGCAACCATAAATAACGTCATTGTTAGCAGCGAAGACATGTAAGTAAGTATATTTCTGCACTTGGCATTCATACTTGATGCTGAATAAATTGATATTCTAAAAATTGTCTTTCCATTTTCTCATGATATACGTATCACTAACATATCTTTCAATACTGCGATTATCATAACTCCATGACCTTTCTTTCTTGGTGTTGCAATTTCAATGTTGAGGAGTGTATGTTTATGTATATGCAGCAGGTGAAATAAGTATTGTACACATCACCCATTTTCTAAGTCAATATATTTCTAAAGGTGCTATTGGGCCTTAAATGCTCAAAGATGTTTGTAATAACCCATCCAATCCACACAGACAAAAAATAAATTAAACCATAGATGTCCATAAATTAAGTGATGTGTAATAATGAGAAATGACACAGGGAAAAAAGCCTTTGTTGTTGATGACACCTTCAAGATGGAGAACCAATTCGCATGCGTTGCTCAGGTGTGATTTTGGTCCATTCTTCCACACAAACACTCTTCAAATCCTGAAGGTTACATGGGCTCTTTTTATGAACTCTGAGCTTCAGTTCCTTTCATAAATTTTCTATTGGATTCAGGTTTGGTGATTGCCTGGACCATTCTAGCAGCTTTATTTTCTTTTCCTGAAACTGATTGATAGTTTCCTTGGCTATGTGTTTGGGATCATTGTCTTACTGAAATGTCCACCCTCATTTCATCTTCATCACCCTGGTAGATGGCAGAAGACTTTCATCAAAACTGTCTCTGTACATTTTTCTATTCGCCCTTCTTTAAATTATATGAAGTTTGGCAGAGCAGTATGCTGAGAAACAGCCCCAACCATGATGTTCCCACCTTCAAACTTCACTGTTGGTATGGTGTTTTTAGGGTAATATCTATGCAATGCCTTTTGGCCTCCAAAGGTGGTGTGTAAATTAGACAACCAAAGAGTTCAATTTTGGTCTTATCTGACCATACTATATTCTCCCAGCACCACAAGCTTGTCTGAATGTTGATAAGCAAACTTTAAATGTGCTTGAACATGCTTTTTGTTCAGCAATGGAATCTTGCGTGGTGAGCATATATACATGTCATAGAGGTTGAGTACATTACTTATTGTTTTCTTTGAAAACAATTGTTCCGGCTGATTATGTATTTCTGTAGATTTCCACATGTGGTTCTTGGCTCTTAGACAACTCTTCTGATAAGTTTTTTCACATCTCTGTCTGAAATCTTGAAGGGAGCACATGGTCGTGATCAGTTTATGGTGAAATCATGTACTTTCCAATTTTGAATTATTGCCCCAACAGTGCCCACTGGAACCTTCAGTAGTTTAGAAAGTCTTCTGTTTCATTGCCATCACTATCTTTTGAAACAATGAGGTTGCGAAGGTCTTTATACAGCTCACTTGTTTTACCCATCATGAAATCTTTTTTGTGTGGCACCTTAATAATGATACACCTTTTATAGGCCATCAGTTCAACCAACTTATATTGTTTTTCACTAAGTGGTAGGATTGCTTTCTAATTACTGCTATACTTTAGTTGTTGTCATGACTTTCCATGGCTTCTTAATCCTTTCTTTCTTAATGTGTGCAATACTTTTCCCCTGTGTCATTTATCATAAATACAGATAACTTAACTTATGGACATCTATGGTTTGATTTCATTGCCTGCGTAGATTGGATGGGTTGTTACAGACAACTAGGAGAATTTAATTTCAAAAGTACCTTTGGACTTGTTTAGTACTTATTGCACTTGATATATATATATATATATATATATATATATATATATATATATATATATATATATATATATATATATAAAAAATGCCAGTTAAAAGTCTGGACACATCTGTACATGTAGTAATGTTCCTTGTTCTTATTGGAATCTGCACATTGTAAATGCATACCAATGACATAAAAAGGGAACATGTATGGAGAGGGGTAATGAAACACAAGTGAAACAAACCAGAGTATGTGTTTACCCCTTATGGACGGTGTGATTTTTCATTTTGCTCTTTAGTTTTTTCATCCCCTTAGTTCAAGAGCCATAACTTTTTTATTTTTCCCTCGATATAGCCGTATGAGGGCCTGTTTTTTGCGGGATTAGTTGTACTTTTGAATAACATTCATTTTATTAGATAATGTAATGGTAAGCGTGAAAAAAATTCAGAGTGTGTTGAAATAGCAAAAAAACTAAAATTCTGCAGTTGTCTTTTTTTTAAAAAAAAAAAATAAATAAATTTTACAGCGTTCATTTTACCATAAAACTGACTTGGCATTATGATTCTCCAGGTCAGTCCGATTATGTAGCTACCAAACATCTATAGTTTTTCTTTTATTTAAGTGGTGAAAAAAAGTCAGAAATGTAAAAAAAAAATGTTGTTTGTGTCACAACTTTCTGAGTGTCGTAACGTTTTAAATTTTTGGGATCTCAGGCTGTGTGTGGGCTTGTTTTTTGCGCCCCGAGGAGATGTTTTTATTGACATTAGTTTGGATATATACAATGTTTTGATTAGGTTTTGATTACCTGTTATTACATTTTTATCTGCTGTTGCAGCAGCAGAAAAACTGCAATTCTGGTGTTTTGATTTTTTTTCGTTACGTTGTTTACCGATCGGATTAATTTACATTTTGACAGATCAGACGTTTAAAAAATATTTGTATTTTTAATTATTTTTTGTGTTTCTTAATTTTTAATTTGGAAAAAGGGGGTATTTTGAATTTTTATGTTTTTTAACCTTTTTCATGTTTTTTTTTTAAACATTTTGTTTTTTCTACTTTGTACTGCATTTAATAGTCCCCTTAAGGGAATTGATCCTGTAATGGTTTGATTACTTGTTCTATATATACAGCATGCCACAGCATTGTTGTATGTAGATGAAATCACGGTCTCCTATGAATGCCAGCCATGGAGGTCATGAGCTATCATGACAATGCAGTGGCATTCCGCAGTGGTGTTGCCGGAGCACCGATGAGGGCTCAGAAGAACTAGCCCCCCTGCCGAGATTGACAGCGGCATTTAACAGGTTAACAGCCGCAGGCTGAGCGCCGCTCCACCCACGGCTGTTAGAGGCAGATGAAGGCTGAATGATTCAGCCATCATCGGCAGGGAAAGACAACATGCGAGCCCGCATCAAATGTAGGTAGACAACTCATGACATACACATCATGTCATGGGCTGTTAAAGGGTTAAACCCTAGATTCCTGAAAACTCTCCTTTTATTATGATGTGAGCTTTAGACCCCTTTGGCATTCTCTCAAGCAGCTTCATTAAGTAATCACCTAGAATATCTTCTAATCAACAGGAACACATGTCAGAAGTCCAATTATAGAGTCAACTGTCTTTAGAAAGTGTTTGCGACTATTACTAGTGTTTTGCAGAGACAATAGTTCCATATAGTGCTGAGCCATAATCCACATCTGTTCTAATTTAGTTTATGGTAAGAATCACTCAACTAAGCAAAGAGAAACAACAGTAAGTCATTACTTTAAGAAATGACAGTCATTCAGCCTAGAAAATTGCTAGTACATTGAAGGTATCCTCATGTGTAGTCATGAAAACCATCAATCGCTGTCATGGAATTGGCTCTCATAAGGACTGCCTCAGGAAAAGAAAACCAAGAATTACTTCTGCTGCAGAAGATAGGTTTATCAAAGTTACCAGCCTCAGAAACTGCAAATTGACAATACTTAAAATAACTTTTATAAATGATACACAGACATTAAGCAGCAGCAGACACAAATCAACATCAACTAATCAGAGGAGACTATAACAAGCATGCTTTTATTTTTGAAATTCTTAAAATTAGCCAATACTGAGGACTATAAAACAGAAGAAGAGACTTGTTTTGGCCAAACAACACAAGGAATGGACATTCGACCAGTGGAAATCTGTACTATAGACTGATAAGTCAAAATTTGAGAACTTTGCAACCATTTGTCATGTCTTTGTGAGAAGCAGAAAAAGGTAAGTGGGTGGTTTCTACATGGCGCACACCATGGAGCATAACAGGGGAGGTTGTTTTGATGTGGGGGTACCTTGCTGGTGACACTGTGGGTGATTTATTTTACAATTAAGGCACAATTACTCAGCATGGCTACCACAACATTATGAAATGACACCTTCCCATCAGGTTTGCACTTGGATACTTCATTTGTCTTGCAACAGGCCAATGGACCAAAATACATCAACAGATTATGTAAGGGTTAAATGACCAAGAAGGAGAGGGATAGCGTGCTACTTCACATGCTATGGCCTCTACAACTACCCGACCTCAACCTAATTGAGATTTTTTAAATGAGTTGAACCACAGAGTGAGGTTCAAGACTGCTGGAAAGCCAGCATCTGATGAAGCTACTTAAGTGAATGAGAATGCCACAGGAGGTTAAGTAAAATATATCTTTGTACCGTGTTAGCCAGTAGAGATAAAAAAATTGTTTAAAAGAACAGAGAGTCCTCAGTGGTTGATACCTTTTAATGGCTAACTGAAAAGATGGTAATAATTGCAAGCTTTCGAGACTACTCAGGTCTCTTCATCAGGCATGGTATAACACAAAATCTGAAGAGTCACGTATTTATACACAACAGGACTTAGAATACTGCACTATTCTAAGTCCTGTTGTGTATAAATACGTGACTCTTCAGATTTTGTGTTATACCATGCCTGATGAAGAGACCTGAGTAGTCTCGAAAGCTTGCAATTATTACCATCTTTTCAGTTAGCCATTAAAAGGTATCAACCACTGAGGACTCTCTGTTCTTTTAAACAGGAGGTTAAAGCAGCCATCACAGGAAAAGGGGGGTACTTTGAGGAATATAAAGCATAACCATCGTTTTAATTTTTATTTCATAAATCAATAGTGCACATGAAAATAAGTAAATTTGTAATATAGAAAGGTATGTAATGTAATTTAATGTAATGTAGATAGATAGATAGATTTGCAACAAGTTCCTCCCTCTGAATCTAGCTCTTCCCTCTGCCTCTAGCTCCTTCCTCTGCATATAACTCCTCCCTCTGCCTCTAGCTCCTCCCTGTTCCCTTCATGATACAATCTTATCAGTAACAACATCCATATCCTAAGTAAATAAACTAGTGAGGAGGGGGCGAAGCTCTGCCTCTAGCACCTCCCTCTGTCTCTAGCTCCTCCTCTCATCATCATAGAATCTCATCAGTAACAGCTGCCATCTCCTATCTCAGTAAAGTCTCCACTGAGTACAGATTTTACCTCAGAATTGAGAATATCAATAATGTCTGATCAATTCCGGCAGATTTGTCTGATAAGATTTATTAAAAAGTTGCTAATTTTCATGTGCACTACTGATTTATAAAATACATTTTAAAAAGGCATTTACACTTTAAGGTTTAATGCAAGAGGACCAGGTAACATTCATTACTTGTTGAGAAAAGGCGATATGGACAGCTAAATAGCAAAAGGGTTCTTTCCAGTTAGAGCAGTCAGACTGTGGAATGCCCTACCGCAAGAGGTCATATTGGCAGGTACTTTATCAACATTTAGAAGAGGGCTGGATGCTTTTCTCACCACAAATGGTATTGTGGGTTATATACGGAACAAAGTTATGAACACACTTTTTTTTTTGCTTCCATTTTTCATGAGCTGATCTCAAAGATCTAAGACTTTTTCTATGTACGCAAAAGAGGTTTTTTTTCTCAAATATTGTTCACAAATTTATTTAAATCTGTGTTAGTGAGCACTTCTCCATTGCTGAGATAATCCATCCAACTCACATTTTATTGTGGGCAGCCAAAGGCACACCTGTGCAATGATCATGCTGTCTAATCAGCATCTTTATATGCCACACCTGTGAGGTGGATGGGTTATTTTAGAGAAAGAGAAGCGCTCATTAAGACCGATGTCACACTTGCCTCGCATGTATCTCGTGCGAGTTTTGTGGTGCATCACCCGTCATGGACTCACACTCTGCTCACAGGAGTGGGTCGGTTGCACGCATCTCTATACAACTGACCCGCTCCTGTGAGGAGAGTGGTAGTCCGGGCCGGGTGGTGCACCACGAAACTCGCGCGAGATACACACGAGGCAATCACAAGTGTAACACCGGCCTAAAATAGATTTAGACAAATTTGTGAACAATATTTGAGAGAAAAAGGCCTTTGTGTACATAGAAAAGGTTTTGGATCTTTGAGTTCCGGTCACAAAAAATGGAAACAAAAGTGTGTTTATATTTTTGTTCAGTATAAATAATTTAGCAATAGATCATTTATTACTGGTGGAGAAAGGTTGAACTTGACAGACCAAGTCTTTTTCCACCTATGTAATTATGTAACATATTCAAGTTTGAGACCCATGTGTTTCTTTACTCCTTGTTTTCATTTGTTATTTCATGCTTTTGATGCCTTCTGTCTGGATCTACAATGTGCACATTCCAATAAGAACAAGTTAAACACTGCATGAACAGCTGTGTCCATACTTTTGGCCGCTACTGAATGTATGTATGTATATATATATATATATATATATATATATATATAAAATGTATCAGAAAATTGGATACGCCCTCACATTTTTGAAAATATTTTATCTTTCAATGGGGCAACCCTAAGGATATGACACTTTGATACTATGTAAAGTAGTCAGTGTACAGCTTGTATAAAAGTGTTTATTTGGTGTGCCCTCTAAATGCCTCAGCACACAGCCATTAATGTCTGTTTCTTTTGAAAAGACAACCTCTAGATATGACGCTAAGGACTTGAACTCAACTTCTTTGGTTGACCATGGTGAGGCCTGTTCGGAGTAGAACTCTTGTTAAGCAGTATGGTCTTGGCCACCATGCTGCAGCTCAGTTTCAGGGTGTTGGCAATCTTGTTATATCCTAGGCCATATGCATATAAAGCAACAATTTTTTTTCAGATCCTCAAAGAATTCTTTGCCACGAGGTGCCTTGTTGAACTACCAGTGACCAGTGTCACATAGATTGTGAGCGATAACACCGAATTTTACACACCTGCTCCCCGTTCACACCTGAGACCTGGTAACACTATAGAGTCACATGACACTGGGGAGGGAAAATGGCTAATTGGGCACAGTTTGAATACTTTGCATTGTATCAAAGTGTCATATCTTCAATGTTATCCCATGAAAAGTTATAATAAATTATTACAATATTAATTTTTAAATTATTTTAAATTAAAATATTAATATTACAATATATACAGTATCGGTCAAAAATACATGTGCGTATGTGAGTAAATTATTTCTGAAGCGTTATTTATTTTTCTTTCCCCTAGTTAACTGAACTTATATTTGAACTTTTACTTTAAAATATGAGAACAAATTTATGATAATCTTATATATATTTGCATGGAGTTTTCAAAAAACTTTACTTAAGACATTGCCAAGAACAGAGTCACTGAAAGTGGGGCTGCCTCAACCCCTTGATCCATGTTCTAACTTGTGAGGTCTGAAAACTGCATCCACCTATCAGCAAGGGGGATGCACAGAACATGTCACTGTTACTCTCAGCGTTAAGTCCATCACTTTGTTTTACTGCAAATAATCCGTTTAATAGCTCACCAGGGCTGGAGGTGTTCATGTTAAACACATTATGTCACATATGGTGTAATTAAGAATTTTAAGTGGGTTCTTTGCCCTTAATCTCCTGATGCCTTTTTCTACACCTAGTATTATTGCGGGCATTTGCTAGTTGCCCTTATGTTATATTCCTCTGCATTTTCTGTCTTTCCCTTCCCTTTTTGTCTTCTCTCCCTTTTTTGTTTTGTTTTGTTTGTTTTTTATTTATTTATTTTTTAATCAATTTTATACCTCTTTTGCATGATGTTTGTGTTTCTGAGAGCTGCATTTATCGATGAAACCGTGTCAGATTCTAAAGAGGCTTCGTTAGGGTTTTTACACCCCAAAACCACAAAAATTTCATTAGAGTTTCTCATCTCTGCTGCTGGTATGCGGTGCATCAAAAAATAGATATACATTTAGAACATTTTATATGATACTTGTGATTACAGTGTATTGGCTGTGTTGTTATATGAGGCATCTTTCAAAGCCGACAACAGTTTCCTGGGAAAGTGTTATCATGCATGTAAGACTCCTAAAGAGCCCTTTTTTTATAAAAGTGACACATAAGCTTAATTTGGATTACATCCCCGTATCTGTTGTTAAAGATGAGAAATTGCTAATAAATTTTTGTGTATTATCTGTGCTGTGATGGGTGTACTCCTGATCTATGGAACCCTTTTGCTATGAATTATGGCTTAATGTTTCTATATTCTCACTTTTTGTTTGTGAAGTAAGTTTTTATTTTAAAGTCTTTTTATACATTTTTTTTCTAAATTACATAGTGCCCATTTAAGTCAATATTTTCTGTATCCTTGTTGATTTACCTGCAGTTCGTCGCGTCGCTCCGCGCTTCTCCATTGTTCCTATAAGCCACGAGATTATGCCTGGGGGTAATGTAAATATAACTTGTGTTGCGGTTGGTTCACCTATGCCATACGTGAAGTGGATGATGGGTGCTGAAGACCTAACCCCAGAAGATGACATGCCTGTGGGGCGTAATGTTCTGGAACTTACCAATGTGAAGGAGTCTGCTAATTACACTTGCGTTGCCATGTCAAGTCTTGGGGTTATCGAGTCTGTAGCCCAGATCACAGTGAAATGTAAGTATTGTTTCCTTAAATGTTGCCACAAATATTCACATGAAGTCTACAAGCAATGATCAGGGTTTGAATTGGATCCAGTCTACAAAAAATTCCAGATCTGCTGGTTTTATTTCTTCTTCCAGTAGGGCCATGGAAAGCACATAAACCATTTAGTTAAGACATAAACTTCAGGCACTTTATTCTTCATATTTCTTTCTAATCTTTAGTTGTCTGTGTCCTGGAACACTAAGGGCCCCATTCATTAAGACTGGCATTTGGGGAGGAGGAGGCTCTGAATTTATTAATCAATTTGTTGGATTTTATCAGTAGTGTACGTGTTCTTGCTCCTTACCAGAAATGCTACTTATGCTGACAGGAGTAACATTTCTGGCGTCATTTACACCACCAATATTGATAAATTTGACAGGCAGGCATTGCCACACGTCACACCCTGGCTCCTTCCCAGCTTCTCCTATTTTGGTGCAGCTGCCATAAATTCTTGTGAAATGTAGTGACTTTTCCAAGTGTTTTATTTCAATTTTCTGATGTAAACACTCTGATAAATTTGGGTCTAAGATGATTACTAGACATTGGACATATTGCCAATTTTTTAGGTTGCTGTTACTTTATAGCCACCTCTGTATTTAGGTTTGTGTTTATAGGAGTAAAAATAAATACATTTACTGTATTGTAGACTTTGTCATAACTTTTTTTACTGTATCTAGCGGTTTGATTATTTCTTCTTTTTTTTCCCCTAATATCTTAGCCCTTCCCAAGGCACCGGGGGCTCCTGTAGTAACAGAAACCACTGCTACAAGCATAACAATCACATGGGATTCAGGAAATCCTGATCCTGTATCTTACTACGTAATAGAGTACAAATCTAAAACACAGGATGGACCATATCAAATTAAAGAAGACATCACTACTACAAGATACAGCATTGGAGGCTTAAGCCCTAACTCTGAATATGAGATTTGGGTGTCAGCAGTAAACTCTATTGGCCAAGGACCACCTAGTGAACCTGTTGTTACACGTACAGGGGAGCAGGCACCTGCTAGTGCACCACGAAATGTACAAGCTCGAATGCTTTCCTCCACTACTATGATAATTCAGTGGGAGGAACCTGTGGAGCCTAATGGTCAGATAAGAGGTTATCGTGTTTACTACACCATGGAGCCTGAACAGCCAGTTAGCAACTGGCTAAAATATAATGTGGATGACAACCTTTTGACTACTATAGGAAACCTGTTAGAACATGAAACATATACCGTCAGAGTATTGGCTTTCACTTCAGTGGGAGATGGTCCGCTTTCTGATCCAATTCAAGTAAAAACTCAGCAAGGAGGTAAGCTGTTTACAACCCATATCATTATTAAAAAGTTTTTTATTTTTTAACATTAGGTGGAAGGCTGGGTTTGTACTCACATATTCTTCTTTCAGTATCAATCAGTACATTTTTCAGCAACTAGTCACAAATAAACATATTTGGGTAATCCTAGCAAAGGAAAGGGGTGGAAAAGTCACCATGTCCAAAAATTCACCAACACCATAAACAATTGGACACTGTCAGTCCGTCTGCTCAAGTCCCATAGAATGTAATAAGTTCCACAGATGATTTTTACATTAAAGCACCACTCCAGAGTTTGTTATTGTTTGCTTTTTTTAGCACTAGAGTGGCGCTTTAAATGTAAGCCCCCTGTTTTATACTAGAAGTAACATGACTAAGAGAAGTGGCTGCAGAAGGAGCTTCCACTTCTGCCCTATTTGCTGTAGGACACAATTACTAAGCTCTGTCACAAGCTCCTCTGCAGATGTCTACAAGACTATGGCCTTGATTAATCAAGGCCAATAAGATGTGCTAAATCATTAATAGGCATGCGTTTATGTGAATGCGGAAAAGCCACATCTTGCAACTGCTGTGTGCCTCATCAAAAAGGTTACTTCAGCCAGGGACTAGTATACATCCCTTAATTTACACCACCTTAGTGCCAAGAGTTATGATGAAATTTGAAGTCAGGTTTTCTCAACCAACCCCAGCTCAGCCCATTTAGGAACTGGCCTAAAATCATGAAAAGTCACAAACTTCAAGTTCTATAACAATTTTGTGACATTTCAGTGTCTTATATAAGAATTCAAAGAAAAATACTTTGATGAATTGAGGTCTGTGTTTCAGAAACATGCAGAAATCCCTGAAGGATAATAGCAGTAGAAGTCCCTATACACATCTCCATACAGTTTCAGGCCCCCATAGACATTAGATAGTTGTTAATGGCACAATTGTTTAGCCAATATCCATGTTTTCTGAGTCCCCTGCCATCCGGCATGCACAGGAACACACCTGTGTTGTTTTGAGAGAGTCAGCAGTTGGAAAATTGATGTGCCAGATGCTCCTTTCCTCCTTTGCCTGACTTCATTTGTATTTGGGGGGTGTAGTTGGAAGCCCTGCTGTTGTCAGCAGGTTTGGCCGACTTTAGTCTAATATGCATGGGGGGGTGGGATTTAGTTTTTCTTAAACTTGGGTAAAATGTATTAACATGTATACTATGATAGAGTTTTATATGAGGTCTGTTATACATGTTGGCTTTATTATGGCTGATGGACCACATGTCAGTGGATCACAAACAGCCTTCAAATAGTCGTTCACTATCATGCTCATTTTCTACACGCTAAGGCTTTCTTCACACATAGTTTTCTAGTGGTGTGTTATGGGGACTTGTTAAAACAAACTACCTTATTTTTTTTGCATTTTTAACAGCTTTTTCTGGGTGTTGCTCTTTTCAAATTGAGAAAAAAAAGGAACTTGTTTTTTTTCAGTTGTTTTTCAAGCTCTGTAAAGAAGCCTAAGACAAAAAAAGGAAACACACACAAAAAAACATGCTATCCTTCAAAGATTAATAATAGAAAAAAAAATAATTTATTTTTTTACATTTCAATTTTGCTAAACACTGGAAGCATGCAGAAAATGACACTTCTGTGTTTTTCCTAACGCTATGTGGAAATCCATCCTTACTCGTGCTGAATGCGAACTTTCATTCTTGCAAGTATTCAGTCTTATAGCTCAATGTATACGCACATGCAGATACGATCAGTTAAGTCACCGAGATCGGCCAGAAAATAAGGAAACTGGAACGATTTTGTAGTCAGCACTCATACAACAGTCACACAAAGGAAAAGACAAAACCATATAGTGCGGGTGTGTGTTCCTAAAAGTGAGCACATCATACCAAGAATGGCCCCCAAACGATAATTATTCAGTTTTATTGTATTATTATGATGAGAGAAGTGTACATTTAAGACCTTAGATAAGTATTCTATAATGTGTATCTTGTTTTGTGCACTGCAACCTGAACAGTCCCCGGCCAGCCGATGAATTTCCGAGCTGAAGCCAAGTCCGAAACCAGCATTAGCTTGACGTGGAGCCCCCCTCGTCAGGATAGCATTGTAAAATATGAGGTTTGTTACAAAGAAGGAGAACGAGGAAGTGAGGTAAGTGTTTGTATTACATGAGGAATAGTATTCTAGTATCTATTGTAAAGGAAACTTTTACACTTTCAGTCTGCCCACACACCATTCTTTTTTTCATTATATACTGTACTTACTAAATTAAGTGAAGATGCTTCTTGCCTGTGCTTCGGAGATGACGTAAGGAGCATGGACATGCTTCTTTATATGCACTTGCCAATTCGATATGGATGGAGAAAACTAAATGAGTATACTCGTAAATACTTCTAAGAACATGGCATATATGAAAACCATTGCACCCTAGTCCAGATGTCTCTGCTTCCTATTAAAAAGAGACCAATAAAAATAATGCCAGGGCATGTAGAATGAGTGTGTGTTTCTCTTCAGTTTCCTGCATTCTCCAAGGGCAAGAAAATCAGGTAGCAGTCAAGTTTGAATACTGTGAATTTAGTATTAATAATCCATCAAGTTCAGGACATTTATGCTTAGAATCCACTGGATCGGCGCAACTATAGATGATAATGCACAAGTTGGCTAGCCTTGATGTTGGAGCAAAAATAAAAAGTGCTTACGAGGTGGAGCTTAAATCCTTTAGGCAAAAAGTAAATGCAAGATCAATGTAGTAAGAACAGGTTAGCACTCACCAACTAAGCAAAAACTAGTATTTTCTGTAAAAAAAAAAAAGTCCATAAGCAATAGAGAGGTGCAGATTGCACCAAGGCTAGACATTTAGGCTCACTAATTTTGATAGGTGGATGTGGTCCTTTTCTACTGTTATTACAGTTAATAGTGCCAGGTGGAGTGCTTCATAACCATAAGAATCACATCTGATTCTAACTGCAAAAACCTGCTATGACAGTGACAGTTCCAACCTCTATCAATGACCAATGCGCTAATTAAGAAGCTCCCATAATAATAGTTGCCAAGTCTGTCCCTGAAAGAAAGAACTATAGCTTCTAATGGCAGCCACAATGTCCATTACACCTGTCACTATGACTTCCTTTATGATCAGGAATAGTATGAGATGTGACTTATGAGTTGCCTGTACTGGTCAATGCCAGTAGAAATCGGTGCTTTACCCAGCATGTGACTAATCGCTACATAGAGATGGTGTTGTAAAGAAGCCACCATGCAGATAACACATTGGTCAGCCTTGATCTTTATTGTTGCATCTAACTATTGAAATCGTAATTTAGGCATCATTGTATTAGTTCTCCTGTTTAAACAGTTATGTGCAAAATAATAGCAGTCTAATGTCTCTGTTCTGTTTAGTTACTATTTTTGACGAGAATAGATAATACAACATGGGAATAAATTCATGACTTGGTGCAGGTGAGTAATTGGAAACCAACAGAATCACCAGTCATGACTTGCACGCTGCTATAGTTTACTAATTTAATGAAAAGGGAGTGTTCTACTCAATAATAGTGTGCGGAGTTCAATTACTTAGGTGATTTATTCTGTGAAGAAACAAGTGTCAATTATGGCTCTTACTTTAAGAAGGAGGGCAGCAAATGTTCAACCTGCTGGCTTTAGCCCTTGTTTTTTTGAGAAAAATGGGTCATTCCTGACATTGTACCAATGGAGATAAATGCAGTTTTAGATACAAAACCTAAAAATGTAAAAGAACTGTGGAATGTAGTCCGGGCAGCTTGGGTGGGAATATCTGTTCGCAGGTATAAGATGTTAGGTGACTCAGAAGTCATCAGAAATAAAGGTTACACAACTAAATATTAGTTCATGGATTAACAGAAAAGCTGTAAACAAATTTCACTTTATGCTGTAAATATTGTGTAAATAATGTGTGTAAATAAAAATGCAGACACTGCTATTATTTTGATCAGCCTATTATTATTCCTTTTTTTCCCCTTAAAGATGTATATTTGTATTCTGTTTTCATTTGGAATTGAATGTGCAGTGCCAGTGTCTTTATATATATATATATATATATATATATATATATATATATATATATATATATATATATATATATAAATAAATGCTATTTATAAAGATTGAACTAATCACACTGCTATTATTCTGCACATACCTGTATCCATGTAAGCGTATAATGGTCATCTTAATTAGAAAGAAAATTGTTGACTTAAGCCATTGAGAATGATTATTTTTTCCAGTTTGCATTTGATGGAAAATGCAGTAGACTTCTACTGTACATTACTCTAAATGATTGTAATTCATTGCTATTTTATGTCTATTTTCAATGTATATGATGTTCTTACACAGTGAGTAATATGTTATGTTCTGCCACGTTCACATACACTATACTTAGAGTAATTGTATGCTGATGCTGTATATTTTACAGATAAGAAAAACATTTGATCCTGCAACATCTTATTTAGTAGAAGGCCTAAAACCCAACACAGAGTATATATTTCGTCTCGCTGCTCGTTCTAATCAAGGTCAAGGTGCTTGGACACTGGATGTTAAAGAGCGCACAATGCAGTCTAGTAAGTGTCCCCTTTCTTTATCACTGTGGAACAAGGTTTACCTTTTTTGGGATAACTACAACCATTGCTTTCTGGTTATTAGTGATTATAGTTCAGCTCTTTATTACATGTGGTATACTTTATTTTACCTTGCTCTAAATAACCACAATATTTCCCCTAAGACTGTTATGTATGCTTCATACAGTCAGAACTATTACATCTTTCCAAAGAGGAGTTTAAAGTAGACACATCCAGTATTGACCGGAATCTAAGTTTTTGATCAAGTTGTCAATATTTGTACATATATATATATATATATATATATATATATATATATATATAAAAGCAATCATGGCCAAACATGTTGGTACCTCTGAAACTGTTTCAGAAAATTATGTATTTCTCCCAAAAGCTGATTGCAATTATACGTTTTGTTATACACGTGTTTATTTCCTTTGTATACATTGGAACAACACAAAAAAAACAGAGGAAAAAAAAGGGGAATTGGACATAATTTCACACAAATCTATGAAAATGTGCCGGACAAAATTGTTGGCATACTCAACTTAATATTTGGTTGCGCACCTTTTGAATAAATAACTGCAATCAATCGCTTCCTATAACCAACAACAAGCTTCTTATACCCACCCCTAAACTGAAATTTCAGGTCTCTCATGTTTGAAGGGTGCCTTCTCCTTCTCCCAACAGCAATTTTAAGATTTCTCCACAGGGGCTCAATGGGATTTAGATCTGGACTCATTGCTGGCCAATAGAGAAATTTCTACCACAGGGTTCTCAAACTCGGCTGGGTATATGGGCAACACATAGAAAAAAAGTTATTTGGGGGCTGCATTCTTTGCAGGACAAAGTGAAATTTTTAGTAATGCCATATATTTTTTTCTATGCACCTTTGAATCACTTTTTTTGATTTTTTTCACTTGTTTTTTTAAAAATGTTTTAAATAGCATTCATCGCATGGATTATGATATAGTTTTATAGCTTGAATCATTACGGATGTGGTGATATGCAGTTTTTTGTTTATTTTAGTTGATATATCAAAAAGCATTTTTAATGGAAAAAAAAACAAATTCCCCTACTTTATTTTTTACATTTTATCCCCTTCTATTCTAATTTTGGCCAACATCTTTTGGTAATTTTACCATGGGGTCCTCATCTTGTAGTAATATCCCCATCCAGGTCCTTATCCTGTAGTAATGTCCCCATCCTGTAGTAATGTCCCCATCCTGGTCCCCTTCTTGTAGTAATGTCCCCGTCCTGGTTTCCTTCTTGTAGTAATGTCCCTATCCTGGTCCCCATCATGTAGTAATGTGCCCATCCTGTAGTAATATGCCCATCCTGGTCCCCTTTTTGTAGTAATATGCTTATCCTGGTCCCTATCTTGTAGTAATGTGACCATCCTTGTCCCCTTCTTGTAGTAATGTGTCCATCCTGGTCCCCTTCTTGAAGTAATGTGCCTATCCTTGTCTCCATCCTTTAAGCGGGCTTTACACGATGCGACATCGCTAGCCGATGCTAGCGATGGCGAGCGTGATAGCACCCGCCCCTATCGTTATGCTGATATTTGGTGATCGCTGCCGCAGTGAACATTATCGCTACGGCAGCGTCACACGCACTTACCTGGTCGAACATCCCGCCCACCTCCTTCCTTCCTCATTGCTGGCGTGTGGCAGGTAAGGAGAGGTTCCTCGTTCCTGCGGCGTCACACGTAGCGATGTGTGGTGCTGCAGGGACGAGGATCAACTTCGCCCACGCGACAGCAGTGATATTTGAGAATGGACCCCCATGTCAACGAGGAGCGATTTTGGACGATTTTGCAACGATCCAAAATCGCTCCTAGGAGTCACACACAACGAGATCGCTACAGCGGCCGGATGTGCGTCACAAAATCCGTGACTCCAACGAGATCGCTGTAGCGATCTCGTAGCGTGTAAAGCCCGCTTTAGTAATGTGCCCATCCTGGTCCCCTTCTTGTAGTAATGTGCCCATCCTTGTCCCCTTCTTGTAGTAATGTGCCCATCCTGGGCCCCTTCTTAAAATAATGTGCCATTCTTGACGGTTCTTGTAGGAATGTGCCTATCCTTGTCTCCATCCTGTCACCATCCTGGTCCCCTTCTTGTATTAATGTGTCTATCTTTGTCCCCTTCTTGTAGTAATGTGTATATCCTGGTCCCCTTCTTGTAATCATGTGCCCATCCTGGTCCCCTTCTTGTAGTAATGTGCCCATCCTGGTCCCCTTCTTGAAGTAATGTGCCCATCTTTGTCCCTATCCTGTAGTAATTTCGCCTTATATGCCGTTCTTCATATACAAAGAAAAAAAGATTTTTCTCACCTGTCCTCGATTCCCTCGATGTTCTCTTCCCTGCTTCTTTTTGCGGCCTGCAGGCCTGAGGACCCCATGACAATCGTGGCTAGTGCCAGGGGCTGCAGTAGTCAGAGCTTGTCCTGCAGAAGACCCATGACCTAGGACACAAACCCAGCTTTCTGACACTGAGCACTACATTGCAACCCAAAATACTTTGGTGAGCTTCAGATTTCATGATGCCTTTCACACAGTCAAGTCACCTAGTGCCAGAAGAAGCAAAACAACCCTAAAACATCTTTGAACCTCCACCATATTTGACTGTAGCTACTGTGTTCCTTTCTTTATAGGCTTCATTCTGTTTTTGGTAAACAGTAGTTTGATGTGTTTTACCTAAAAGCTCTATCTTGGTCTCATCTGTCCCAGAAGAAATTTGGCTTACATACATTTTGGCAAACTGCAGTGTAGCTTTTTTATGTCTCTGTGTCAGCAGTGGGGCCCTCCTGGGTCTCCTGTCATAGCATTTCATTCAAATGTCAATGGATAGTTTGTGCTGTCATTCAGAACCTTTTTGAATTTCTTTGGAACTTAATTGGAACTGCTTATCCACCATCTGGATTATCCTGCATTGCAACTTTTCATCAATTTTTCTCTACGGTCCACTTCCAGGGAGATTAGCTACAGTCCCATGTATTGTAAACTTCTTGACTATGTTTGTGGACAAAGGAACATCAAAATGTCTTGGAGATGGACTTGCAACCTTGAGATTGTTGATATTTTTCCACAATTCTGGTTCTTAAGTCCTCAGACAGTTCTCTTCTCTTTTTTCTCCATGCTTAGTGTGACACACACAGACATAATGCAAAGATTGAGTTAACATCTCCCCTTTGTATCTGGCTTCAGGTGGGATTTTCATATTGCTCACACCTGTTACTTGCCATGAGTGAGTTTGAACAAGCATCACATGTTGTTTACCCACAATTTTGGAAAGGTGCAAACAGTTTTGTCTGGCCCATTTTTGGGATTTTGTGTGAAATTATGTCCAATTTGCTTTTTTATTTCTCTGTTTTTTTGTGTTGTTCCAATACACGCTAACAACATAAAGATTTATAACAAAACATGTGTAATTGCAATAATTTTCTGGAAGAGGCACTTCATTATATCCAACAATTTTAAGGCTGCCAACACTTTCGGCCATGACATGTTTTGAAAGTTTGATCAGATGTTTAATCAGATGATATTTTCTTCAGATGTTACCATTTGCTGAATTCTGAGTGGCCTCTAATATTGTTTTTTCCGATTCATGCTTCTGCCTTTTCAGCTTTTTCTGCTGGCACTCTTTCAAAGGTAGATCCCAGACATCCTCAGTTGAATAGAAGGCTGACTTCTGGTCTGGTTACAGAGCCAGCTTTTGGTCTAATAGTCACAAGCCACCAAGTATCCACACAAGGTTTTTCCCTTGCTAATAAATACATTTTTTATCAAAGTGTTGCCCGACCATAAGTAATTGTCCATATTTGCTCCTGAGCTCATGATGACTTCAACTATCAACAAACTTATAGGGACATTTTTGGAAATTAAAGATTATGGATCACATAGGAGCTTAGCTAATTTCATTACAGAGCTGTCCCTTGTAATTAGCTGTACCTTTGTGACCTTAAAGAAGTCTTCCATGAAGTTTTGTTTTTTTAAATAAAAGTGTGTATATGTTCATGTAGTGTAGTGTGAGTATATTAATATACTCACCTTCCGCTGCTCTCACTGGAGTTCAGTGTTCTTCTGCTCCTCTTCTCAGTGACTACCAGACTACACAGCTAATCCTATGCACACTGCTTGAGCCAGATGTCGCTTTTACAATGTAAGTCTATGGAGACTTACTTTGGCTGCCTAACTTCAAGCATGTTCTCTAGGGATCTTTAATCAGGACTTATGAACTTTCCTGACATGTAAAAAGACATGGCTCTCTTTGTGACTTAATCACTGGTCTGGTAGCAGTAGATGGATTAAGAAACCCTACTTTTTCTGGCACTATTCTATGCTCTGATTGTGGTCAGACATCCTATTCCTGCACTGTTTGATGGAGTTGTGATAGTGAAAATGTTATAGCACTCAAGACGTCTTTGTTTGAGCTTATAAAATTTACAGTAGTAGTATTTTGGTGCTTGTACGATCTTCTGGCACCTTACCTGTTTGTCACCATCAGAGATGAGCAAAGCTTAAAGGGAACCTGTCACCAGTTTTTTGCCCTATAAGCTATATATAACAGCCCAGACCGATGTGTAGAACATAAAAAACACTTTTTAATACTCACATAAACCAGTCGCTGCGGTGGATGTGGCTTCATCCTCCGATGCCAGCGCCTCCTCTTTTGGCCATCTTCGTCTTCCTACTGAAGCTTGTGTGCATGATGCATCTACGTCATACACACTCACCGTTCCTGCGCATACGCAGTGCAATACATTGATCTGCCCTGCTCGGGGCAGATCAAAGTGCGCCTGCTCAGGACCTGAATGCCGGCGAGTGTGTATGACGTCAGACGCAGCTTCAGAAGATGGAGGACAAAGATGGCCGAAAGAGGAGGTGCCGGCAACGGAGGATTAAGATGCCCATTTGAGCCACATCCACTGCAGCGACCGGTTTAGGTGAGTATTATAAAGTGTTTTTTATGTTTTACACAGCGGACTGGGCTCTTATATACAACATGTTAGAATGCTGTATATAAGAGCCCACTAGTGGTGGCCGCAGCTTATGGGGCAAAAAACTGGTGACAGGTTCCCTTTAACTCTAAAAATCCTCTGCTAGGCTCAAAGTACTGGATGGTAGATGCACCTAGCATCTACCAGGTTGTTAATTTATGGACTTCAGTAGATGTCTTTTCAGTTTTCAGGCATTTACTTTTGTTGCATAATGTGACAGCTTTATTGATACAATAGTTGTTACTGAGTATAAATACAATTGGAATTTAATCTGTTATTTTCGAACTGTGTTCATTGACACCAGTTTAAATTGTCACTATCATATATTTATCATATAAATTAATAGCGGATTGTTTTATAGCACATTAAAAGACACAAATAAACTGATTCATATAAAGTGGTTAAAGAGTAATCGTCATATTTGTTTTCCCATAAATCAATAGTAAAGGACATTTTTAATATTTCTTATTAGCGAAATCTGACTCTTTTTCCTATAGTGAAATCATTCACTATGTAGAGCTCCAGAGAGTCCTGGAATCAGCGGGGTACAATTGTTTCAAAGAAAACAATAATTAATGCACTCAACCTCCATTTCCTGCATGTATGCTCACCATACTGAACAAAAAGCACATTTAAGCAAAATATATTTTGCTCAACAACATTTAGACAAGCCTGTGAAATACTGGGAGAATATAATCTGGTAAGATAAGAGAAAAATTGAACTCTTTGGAGGCCATAATACACACCATGTTTGGAGACCAAAAGAAACTGCATATCACCCTAAAAACTCCATACCAACAGGGAAGTTTGCTGGTGGGAACATCATGGTATAGGGCTGTTTTTCAGCATATGGCATTGGAAAACTAATGTCCTTGAAGGGAGGGTAAATGGACCAAGACATTAAAAAAAATCTGCTGCCATCTACCAAGATGATGAAAATGTACCGAGAGTGGACATTTCAGCAAGACAATGATCCCAAACACACAGCCAAGGAAACTCTTAAAGGGTTTGTCCACTACTAGGACAACCCCTTCTGTTTTTTCGTTTCCACCAGGTAAAATAAAAAAGTCTATACTCACCTCCACAGACGTGAGTGCAATGACAGTTAGAAGAATATGAAATGAAGTCCATCCTTCCATTCAAAGGCCACGCTATGGCCGAGTCAACAAGTTAGCTCAACAGAAGGTGTATCAGTTCTGGTGCAACAAACACAGCAGTGGAGGTGACTCGTATGTTTAGTAATAGTGAGATCACAGACGTCCATGCAAGCACTGTGTGACTCGCGTTACACCAAAAAAGGTGAAGACGCCTTTACTTCAATAGCATAAGAAGGGTCAGCTCCAGTTTGCAAAGAAGTAGAAAAAGTGGACAGTAGAAGATTGGAAACGGGTCATCTGGAGCGATGAGACAAAAATCTATAGACTAGGCTCTGTAGGGTGCAAATGGATCTGGAAGAAACTGTCAAGTTCAGTGCATAAAGTCAGATGATTTGGGGTTGTTTAACAGCCAAAGGCATTGGATACGTAACCAGGATCAATGGTGGTCTCAATATGTCAGTATTCTATAAGACAAGTTACTTCGTACACTCGAGTACTATGGGTATGAAAAGGATGACATAGTGTTCCAGCATAACAATACCCTTAACTGGTAAATATGTAGAAATTAGTGAAGAAATGGTTCAATGACAATGAAGGAGAGTTGCTGGATTGGCCCCCACAGTCCCCAGACTTCAGCCCAATTGAACATTTGTGGGGAGAGTTGAAGAAAAAGCTGTATACATACCCAAGTGAGTCAACTAGCATGCACCAACATTGGGAACTTGTCGAAGAGACCAGGGATCAGATTTTGGTCGAGACATGTTTGAATCTGATCAACAGCATGGCGAGAAGTATTCAGTTGTTAGGCCCTGTTATCATATGCCACTATCAATCTAGTTAGTTGTTATGCGCACTTACGTGCACAGGTGGTACATAAGGAAAAAATAAGGTCTTACTTAAATCGACTACACCTGACCGGTTTTGTACAGACTAGAGGTCTCAGCTGTGCAGTCCATAAAGGCCCCTGTACAGACTGACACAACCTTAACTGGATGACTCAGATGACCCACTCGGACCTTCGTTTCCTAAGCAGCCATCAAGAGTTCCACGTACCTCCTAAAGAATCCGATAGGAGATGCAAAGTAAAATAAAGTAAACCAAAAGTTTTAATCTGCCAGGAGAAACACAATACAAACACGTTGTAGTTCCAAGCAGGGTCCACGTCAGAAATATCACCAGCAGGAAATGGAACCCCGAGGCTTCAAATAGTTACACTCGCCGGGTTATAGGGCAAACTTTACTACATCTTAGGAAACACTTGTTAGCAGAAAGGAATTGAACACACAAAGTATTCAGAACCAGGACAGTGACAGAACCTTACTGTGGCTCAGTGGAGAGGGAAGTGGCTCACAGCACAGGAGGCTGCCGGTTCTCCCTCTTTATTTTCCTTAAGGAGAATAAGAAGTGTTTATTTTCGTTGTCTCATTGCAAATTGGTATGCCTTCCTAAGAATCCAGTTCGGGTAGCCGCTTGATGGAAACCTTTTCCTAAGGTCTCAAGATTGTTTGATAAAATTGCCCATATTTGAGCAGTTGTGTCAGAGTGCTGCCAAAACTTCTCTTTTTTATGATGTGTCTAAGGCACAAGTATGGGCCCTTTGGTATTCCCTTCTTCTGTGGGGGGCAAATGATGGCTGTTCCATTGAAGAACAGAATTAGTGCAGAAGATCGTGTTCCTGAGTGAACTGTTTTCTTCTCTTCCGGTCAACAGATCCAAAAACAGTAGTTCTTACTTATTGATTTCCCATGTGCATCATAGGCCAATAGAGTTTGGGTTTAAAGCTTCCAAAAAATGGATAAAACCTTCACATGGGGACTTCCAAAGTATAAAAATGTTGTTGATATATCTTGCCCACAACTCTATTTTGCCATTATGTGTTTCCATTTGTGCACAAAAACAAGACCAGCCCAGGAACAAAATTGCATACATTGGGGCACAGGGGTTCAACATTTCAGTGGCTCTTCACCTGATGGTAGACCATATTGTCCAATAATTATAGAGGAGTATAAGTATTCAACATCAATGCTAGTTAGCCATGTTTAGCCATTCACCAAAATTTCCTCAAGTTTCTTAAGTAGGTCCATTGTGTCCCTGGTGTATGAGGGAAGGTCTGTGACAAAGAATCTTAGCACGTGTAAATTCCCAAATTCTGACCAAAACATCCAATACTGGACACAATAAGCATACCTTTGACCAGGTTAACCCCCACTTGTGGATCTTAATTGTTGCATGCATTGGAAGGAGAAGAGTAAACTTGTCTTTACTAGCAAGAGTATTTTGTTTTGCTTCCATTAGAAGGGAGGTTATTTTCTCCAAAAGGGAATGAGGGGAGTTGGTGGATAGAATCATATATCCCTCTCTGCTTTCAAAAAGTGTGAGGCACATCTCCAAATATTGTTGTACATCCATAATAAGAATATTCTCTCCTTTAACCAATGGTTTAATGACAATAGTGTGGTAATTCTCCAGTTCCACAAGCACCCGCTTGCTAGAAAAATTGGGACTATGCAATTTCTTGTCAATTTTAGGTAGCTTCCTACTGACCCCGTTTGTTAACACATCAATCGGTGACAGATCCTCTGTTGTGGGAGGCATCTTATTACTTTTACTTTTGAGTTTTGTTAAAAGCCCAATACCGGTTATCCCTGGGGAAAGGTCTCTTAGAGATGCCAGCACCCTTGCATCCGGTAGTAAATATGATGGGATGTTCAGGTCAGTGCATAAACATTAATTCTGTTGTACAAAGCTTCCTCGCAAATTGTGTAAATCTTTAACCAATTCAAATAAACAAAAATTGCTTGTTGGTACGAAAGATGATCCCTTGCTAAGGACCTTCATCACATTGTCAAAAGGAGGTATATTGGGTAGATTTATTATTTGAGAAGCAGTGTTTAGTCCCTTGTTTGCTGATTGAGATTTCTGAGAAGGTAAATGTAACACAATTATTTTTAGACAAAAATACATGCATTTAAGTGACAAAAAAATGTCCCTAAAGGTGGACATCGATAAGGTGCACTTCAATGAGGCACTTTAGGAGTTAAGAAATAGTTGTCCATTTTTGGACAACCCCAATAAGTGCACTCGAAAATTAATGTTGATCACTGTGTAAAAGGTCTGTCCATACCAACAAACACTAAACCAGCACTAAATTGCATAGGTTCCCTTTAAATACACACCTTTCTGCAGGAGAAATTGTCCACTAAACTGACTCTGTAAATTGGAGATTAATGTATGCATGTAAAATTTCACACTGTGAGCCTGCATTAAGCTTTCATTTTTCTGCGTGTCAGCTCTGTGCTGCAGTAATATATATTTGTGGCAAACTGGAATGTGCATAAAAACAACTTGTCTAACATAAAGTATTGAATGAATCCTTGTAAATTGGTATTTTGTTGTCAAAAAAATGATAGTGACACTTTAAATGAAATGTTCATAAACATGATGTTTTTAATATTTTTGCATTTTAAATCTCTGTAGATTGAAAAATGTGATGATTATCTTCAAATTATCATTTTATATGGGCCAAAACTCAATTTTTTGTACAGAGCTCCAAATTTTTTTGAACAGCCAGAAATTAAATGGACTTTCCACAGGATAGGTGATAAATGTGTGAACTCTGTAGGGAGGCCCTAGTGCTTGGGGGGGGGGGCATGTGAATATGTGTTACTTTTGGTCCCATAGGCATTGACAGCTTTAATTTGTGGGTATTAACATCCTAATTGGAGCAAGGGTTTAGGAATTACAGCTATTTAATATGTAGCTGCCTCTTCCAAGGGACTAAAAGTAATTGGACAATTATCTCAAAAGCTCTTTATTGGGCTGCATGGGCTATTTCCTCAATCTATAATCAATTACGCAGGGAAAAGGTCTGGAATTGATTACAGATGTGGCATTTGCATTCGGAAGCTGTTGCTGTGAAGCCACAACATGTGGTCAAAGGAGCTCTCAATGGAAGAGAAACACAAACCTAATTGGGCTGAAAAAAAAATCCATCAGAGGGATAGCAAACTGGTGAGCTTGTGAACTTAAAAAGGACTGGACATCACTGAAGACAACAAGTGATGGATTATCACAGAATGCTTTCCATGGTGAAGAAAAATCCCTTCACAACATCCACCCAAGTGAAGAACACTCTCCAAAAAGTAGATGTTTCAGTATCTAAGTCTACCATAAAGAGAAGACTTCATGAGAGCAAATACAGAGGGTTCATCACAAGGTGCAAACTATTAATCAGCATTAAAAATAAAAAGACTAGATTAGACTTTGTGAAAAACATCTAAAGACGCTTACCCTGTTCTGGAAAAACATTCTGTGGGCAGATGAGAAGGAAAAGGCTTGGAATTTGTCATGTTTCAAAGGTGACCACATCCTCTGTAAAATATGGTAGAGGCATTTCCATGGCCATGCATGCATGGCTTCCAAAGACACTGGGTCACCAGTGTTTATTGATGATGTGACTGAAGACAGAAGGAGTCAGATGAATTCTGACATGTACGGGCTATACTTTCTGTTCAGATTCAACCAAATGCAGCAAGGTTGATTAGACGGACAGATGGACAATGACCCAAAACATACTGTGAAAGCAACCCAGGAGTTTTTTAAGGCAAAGAAGTGGCAAAGCAATGTATGAGTGAGTCAATCACAAGATATTAACCCCATTTAGCATGGATTTCACAGGCGTAAGACAAAACAAGGCAAAATGGCCCACAAACAAGCAACAACTGAAGTCAGCACCAGTAAAGGCCAGCAAAGCCTCATAGGGGAGGAAACCAGGTTTGGTGACATCCATGGCTTCCAGGCTTCAGGCAGTCATTGACTGTAAAGTATTATATGTAAAGTATTAGAAATTACCATTTTATATATGGTAAAGTAAATTTATCCAATTACTTTTGAGTCTCTGAAATGAGGAGGCTATGTGGAAAAATGGTTGCAATTCCTAAAGATTTCACAGGATATTTTGTTCAACCCATGTAATTAAACCTTAAAATCTCCACTTCAATTGCATCTCAGGTTCCTTTTAAATAAAGACTAATTGCAGGCAAAGGCCAAATCACGAAGATTCGGTCACTGTCCAAATATTTCTGGACCTTACTTATGAGGCAACCACAGTTTAGTAGCTTACTTGATACTCTTAAAGGTGCTTTACACGCGGCGACAACGCTAACAATATATCATCAAGGTCACGGTGTTTGTGACGCAAATCCGGCGTTGTTAGCGTCATCGCAGCGTGTGACAGCTAGGAGCGACGATCAACGATCGCAAAAACGGCAAAAATCGTTGATCGTTGACACGTCGCTCCTAATCATAATGTCGTTGGTGTTTCATTCCGCAGGTTGTTCGGCGTTCCTGCGGCACCACACATCGCTGTGTGTGATACTGCAGGAACGACGAACATAATCCTACCTGTGCCCACCCGAAAGGAGGAAGGAAGGAGGTGGGCGGCATGTTCCGGCCGCTCATCTCCTCCCCTCCTCTTCTATTCGGCGGCCGTTTTGTGACGCCGCTGTGACGTCGCTGTGACGCCGAACGCACCTCCCCCTTGAAGGAGGGATTGTTTGGCGGCCACAGCAACATCGCTGAATAGGTATGTGCGTTTGACGCTGCCGTAGCGATATTGTTCGCTACGGCAGCGATCACCACATGTCGCACGAGCGACGGGGGGGCGGGTGCTATCGCTCGCGACATCGCTAGCAATCGCTAGCGATGTCGCAGCATGTAAAGCACCCTTTACTGCATTGTACTCAATAACAAAATCAAAAATGATTTATAATTATTATTAGAATTTTTCGGTTTGTGCCCTAAAACTGGTGGAAAAATGGGGGTGTTTCTCACAAACTGCATATTGCTTACTGGGGAAACAGTGGTGGCACAGGGTCGGTGATACTGTGCACTCGTGGGGTGTCACGGCGGCGGGCACCATTGATCTGCCGGCGGGCTTAGAGGAGGGGGTGTTGTAGCTCAAGAGGGTCAGTGTGTGGCAGCGGTGTCTTGGCAATACTGTGGGCTTGTGGGGTGTCGTGGCGGCGAGCGCTATTGATCTGCGGGGTCCTTTGAATCACCTGCAATTGAAGAGATGGACTTCAAGAAAATGTTTCCGGAGGCAGCGTGTGCGCAGATAGGACTCGCGGCCATTTTTTTTAAGTCCATCACGTCAATCTGCGCACGCGCCACCTCCGCAGTCATTTTCTTAAAGACCACCGGCAATTCAATGGAGCCAGCAGGTCAATGGTGCTCGCTGCATGAGGCTGCAGTATTGCCAACCCACCGCACACTGACCCTCTTGAGCTGTGACACCCCCTATTCCAAACCCGCCGGCAGATCAATGGCGCCCACTGCTGTGACACCCCACGACCCCGCAGTATCGCCGACCCACCGCACACTGACTCTCTTGAGCTGCGACACCCACTCATCTGAGCCCGCAGCATCACCTACCCTGCCTCCTATGTCCTTCCTGAGCTGCTCCACAACCGCCTCTTCCCCCTGGTGAGTTAATATAAGAGGCACTTGGATTATAAGACAGACCTTCATTCTAACATTAAAAATTATTTTTTTCCTATTTTTCTCCTTTAAATTTAGGGTGCGTCTTATAATCTGTTGTGTCTTAAAAAACAAAAAAATGGTAATTTTGCTGTAACGTTTTGTTCCCAGCAAATGATAATGAATGAGATTTTTCAGTTCTAATATTTTCATTGCAAAAAATAGCATTACAGACTGTGCTGTTACCAAAGCCTGTAATAGAAAGGGGGGAATGGCACAAGGGTAAGCAAAACTATAGCTCCTCAATTAGCGTCTGCAGCTAGCCACCATACCTCCGTATCAGAATAACAATGACCTCTATAAAGAGAAATGTTACAACTCTTTCTGATCATGAAGCAGTTGCATTATAATGAAAACTGGAAGGACAGTGTGTAAAATACTGAATATAATGTTATCTTTACAGCCTGAAGCAGCCTGTAAAGCATAGAGATAGGTAATAAAATACTAAGTAGAAAGTGGAGAGCCATTATGTTTCCTATACACTCTCCATTTCACATGGCCTAAGATCATTTTTACTTGATTCTGAATATTTCCGTTTTAAAATATGAAATCATACAGTGTAAACACAGTAACATGTGAAAAGCGGATGGCGATGGTTCTCCATCGATAAGCATGCCTGACCATGTCGCTTTGTGATTTGTTGTTAGTCTTCCAGCAGAATCCATCATGCTATCAGGACTTGGTTCTCGTAATGTAAAAAGTGTGCATTTAGGTCTTTTTGATTACGTGAATCCCAATATAATGTGTACATTTTGGTCATTTTAGTTTAATGGATTGGAATGTTGCTGTTAATGTGGGGAGAGAGTTCCCTTCATGGCAATAAACCTGACTTTTCACAGACTGTTGCCTTTGTATGAATTGTTCTTCACTGCATGAGTGGCTGTGGCAGCTCTTCTGTTTTTCGTCTTGTCTTTTTCACCTATGTTAATCACCCAGCTATTTTAATAAGTAGGATATTTCACAATTTAGGCCACCATTTTTCATCTATTTTTTTTCATAGGTTCAGTTCTGTAACACAATGTTTTATGGATTCTTATGGAGTGGTCATGAATGCATTTTATAGATGACTGTAAGATATTAACGCGTTTATAACTTTACCCACACTCTGCTTCAGGTCCCTAGAACCGATATTGGTTTACTATTACCGTATAACACTTGAGACATTGCAGTGCATTTGTAAGGCTATGGTGAATATCAATCATTTAAATAATTATTAAAAATTAGTTTCAAGCTTTCCAAGGTATCATTGGGTGGAAAAATCCTTTTTGGATGACCTCTGGATCATGGAGACACCTCTTGACGGGAATATGCTGGTGTAGCTTGGTACAGACCTCCTTAGGTTTTGGTCACTCATCACTGTTTACCGTGTATGTATGTGTTGTGAGGGAAGAGTGTACTGCCCATCTTGTCTGTTCTTTCTTTCAACATCAATGCTTTGCTTTCCATGCATGCCATTTTTACATCACCCCTAACACTTTCCCTTAAATTAGCTTGCTTTCTGTGCACTCCGTGCTGCTTTAAGAAAACTTCTTTGTCCTTGAACCTCACTTCTATTACACCTGCTAGACTGTAAGCGCTAACAGCACCACAGATATAAGTAAAATCCATTAAACTAAAGGTAAAGTATATCTATATTTTTTTCTGAAGAAGCCGTATTTTAACTCTTTAAGTACCAAGAGCAGAACAGAGAATGCCAACTAATTAGTTTACTTAAGCAATATCTAATTGGTCAAGAACATAAAACCAAATTATATTTTCCACATGAAATGTACAAATCAGCTGGTACTTGATGGGTTAAATGCCCAGTAAAGCTATTTCTTTGAGTATGGACATCAGCCAGATTGCTGTAAAGCAGAAGAGGTGAGTAAAAAGTGAAGCCCCAGAATTGTTCATAGACTTGAAAGTTCAGGAGGGTTTATTTTTTATTGCTGGATTTGTCAAGGTCTTCTGTGTCTTGAACTGGAATTAGAAATACAGGTTTGCATCTTTTTCAAAATAGCAAACACAAAGAGACCCGTGGTTATGGCTGAAAGAGGTCAAAATGGCATCTTTTGAGCTAGGCAGAGTTGGAGAATTGTGTCGTTATGTTGATGTAAAGATTTATGAGGTCAGAATTCTTCCAGTGGATTGGTTTTAATATGATATCTATTATATAATATGGGAATTTCAATAATTACCCATATTTATGTTATTTTCTTACTTAAACCTATAGTTTATTTTGAAAAAACTGTAAAAATGATTCCATTGAATCCAAAAAAAGATGATTAATTTAGGAGCTAATGTAAATTTTGATATTGATGCATGATTTGAACCAACCACAGAAGGTGAGTCTGATCTTATGTTTTCTATCAAATATTGTCAGAAAGTCTTACATAATTGTTCATGATGTAAAGGTAGGTAATCAAAAAGGACCTAAACAGAATTGTAGTGTTATTTACTCATTTTATGTAGTCATTCATTTCCATTTTTATTTGTTTTGTTCCATTATAAGAGACATAGAGCATGTCTAAATAATGAAAACCATAGTCCATGTCTAAATGTAAAAATTCTGTCTAATTGTAACCCTGATTACTTATTCTTTTTATAAGCAACTGTGTTAGGGAGATGACTTTCTGTAATACTATACTAGTAAGCACCAACACATAAGTAAAATAAAGATAGCCAACCCCGTTACATATAGTACTCAGTCATTTACAGTGATTGGAGACATGCAGTGAGAAGCTATTGCTTTCTACATTTTGCCTCTGCCACAAGCTAAACAGTCTAGAAGTATACAGTGCCCAGGACAAAATTATATAAAGTAATATAAAATACCGGCCTGCACCAAAAATAATGCCACATTAATAACTGCATATGCTATGATAATATCACCAATCAGTAAGTAACTAATGAAAACACCTATATTTAGTCAATCCATTGGAGTTCTTAAGATGTGGACTCCTTGTATGCCATGTACAAAATCAATATGTATCCTGCTAGGAAAGTAATACCGTCTTTTTAAAACAAGAACATATTTTACTTCACTTCATTCATTTATTCTGGAATTTGTTATAATTTTCCATTATGTTCCATTTTGACATTTTAGTTAAACATTTGTGGTTTTGTTGTTTTCCTTTTATTTTTTTTTGAGTTGTTTTCCTTTTTTTTTCTGTTCCATTTTTTTATCTTTCACATCTTTTGTTTCTCTGCTTGCCCTATCCCTCCTGCCCTTAACTGTCCTCTCATAGAACCGTCTGCCCCCCCTCAAGATGTAAAGTGTGTCAGCACAAAGTCCACCACAATACTGGTAAGTTGGCAGCCACCCCCCGCAGAGAGTCACAATGGCATTCTTGCTGGATACACCGTGCATTATGGTGCTTTGGACTCCGAGGACCCAGTACCTAAAGAAGTGAAGGACATTCCACCTCAGACAACTGAAATCCTTTTAGAAGCTCTAGAAAAGTGGACAGAGTATCGTATCACCGTTGTGGCGCATACTGCTGTGGGACCTGGCCCTGAAAGCTCGCCCATTGTTGTACGCACTGATGAAGATGGTAATTTTATACTCTTACTACTTCTTAACTTTTATGTAAATTAGAGATTCATGTCTAACGTGTAATAAATACCAAATGTATTATTTTCCATTGTCTCGTAAAACCATTTTATCTTCTGTGAAAAAAAAAGACTTTGTTTTCCTCCTCAGTGCCTAGTGCTCCACCACGCAAAGTTGAGGCAGAAGTCCTCAACTCGACCGCCATTAAAGTATTCTGGCGTTCTCCTATTCAAAACCGCCAACACGGGCAAATTCGAGGCTACCAAATTCACTATGTTAAAATGGAAAATGGAGAAGCGAAAGGGCTTCCCCACATAAGAGATGTTATGCTGGCTGATGCTCAGGTGAGAGATTTGGAAAAAAAAATAACCAATTTGTAATGATTTGACTTATTAACATAACCTATGTTGATAAATATTGAGAAAACTGTAAAACTGAATTTAGTATATTGGAAAATATAGGTAATAAGCAGACAGACATGGCTACTCTTATCAAAGTCATTTAATTCTACTTTGATGACGGATGATCTACCATTTTACTTTTTATGGACTGGCAAAATTTGGTCATATTTAATGCACTTGTCCAAAGTGTGGACTGTCATTAAAAGGGTTGTCCGACAGTAACATAATGTGTTTTTTTCCATGGATTTAGGAAAATAATAATATACGGATGCATATTCACCTTCCATGCAGCACAGGCCCATTTGGCTTTTTCCACTGGCTCAGTAAGTGGTGTCTGCCCTGTAAGGACTGAACATCAGATGAAATACTCAATGACACACTTTTTGTCATGTAACCGCTGCAGTCAGTTACAGGTTTCAGACATTGCACCCAAAGCTGCCACCAAAAGACACATGGTAGGCATAGAGATCATGTATCCCTTTATCTTTAATCAATCTATGCCTAAAAAATTAAAATATTTTACTATTGAACAATCTCTTTAAGAACCTGTTTTAAGACAGTGTTTTCTTGGAATATGTTAATCCTTTAAAGAAGCTGTCTTTGGAGCATTTAGGCCTTGTGTGCACGCTGTGTTTTTGCAAGCTTTTTTTAGCTGCATCTTTGTGGTGACCATAAAGATGCAGTATGTCAATTCTCTCTGCATTTTTGCCAGCAATTTTGAGCCCTACCAGTCAATAGATTTGACTTAAAAAACGCACTGGGCAAAAACGCTGTAAAAAAATCGCAGTAAAATGTGGCAAAAATGCATGCCAAGGGTGCGGTTTTTTGGACCAAAAACGTGCATCCTTTTGGTCACCACAAAGAGGCTTCGTGTGCACATAGCCTAAGGATGCAAGGCTTTAACTATTCTTTTAGGCAATCCAAAAGACACATTTTTCTGTTAGTGTAGTCCTATCAAGGCTTAGTTTTTGTGGAGGAAGGAGTTATAATTTTCATCTGCAACTTTTTACTTTAGTTAGAACTTTTTCAATAAAATCTTTCTTTTCTAAAATATTTTTAAACACTTTGGACTCCATTAATTAAGAATAGCATTGTGCACACCAGTCACTGAATGGGGCCACTGGAGTAAGATGCACCTAATTCATACAGAGATGTACGCCACTTAATCTTACAAATTTTGAGCACCTCTGACAGGAATTATTGCAATGAGGGACCATATTTCTGGTTTAAGTTATGTGAAACTGGCTTTAAGTGTTATAACCTTTCATGAATTAGATTAGCGGACTTAGTAATTGGTCATGCCGCCCATGCTCCACACACTTTGGAAAGCTGACTTGGGCTGGTGTGACAATGCCAAAAGTCACCAAAGTTCCTACCAAAAGAATTTGTGATATTTGAAGATGTTTTATGCCCATAACCTGTTAAAAACCCCTGTGTGAGTTGGGGCTTCTATTTGAATGTTTTAGAATTTTTAATTCGTTCTGCTGTAGAACTAGACAATGAAATTGCTTTACAGTACTGAATTACTTCTAATAGTTGTACTGGACCATCCATGATGGAAGCCAACAGTAATGTACCAACCTCATAGATATACTGGGCTGTCGGTGCTTCTGCAAAACTTCTGCCATTGTGCTGTATCCATCATGTGAAGGATGTCTCATTAATTGATAATATGGCTTGTCCATGCTCCTTTGCAGTTTCAGTTATTGTAATATCACAAATAGCTATTCCTGCATTGTTTTATTTGATGTCCACTTGGATAGAGGTTTAGGATAGAGCCTCCAACGGATCTGAGCTTTTGCTACAATTGTAATCAGAGAATTCCCACATTGTACTTAACATAACTGTACAAGCCTTTAGGACAAGAATGAGAAGAATTAGATTTCTACAACAGAGATTACAGGATATTTATAAAACCAAGAAGGGGTTCCATATTGCTTGTCACTCAGCTTCTGGGGAAGATGTAGTCAGATTTCTACATTGATTTCATACAGGCCACATGTTCACACTGCTTCTGTAATGTACACTGCTTAGACTAGTATGGGAAAGTAGGAAAGAAATACGATCAGATTATGCTGCTAAAATGTATGAAACAGTCTTCATTCAAGGTTTTTACCTGGAACTGTAGACCTCTGTCAATTCAAGTAATGGATGCAATGTGCAAAAATTATATTTTTCTACTTAAGATGAGCACTTTTGTAAAAGAGTTGACTGACAGAATTGATGAACTAACACTGATACACTGATGTAAATTGTTAGATGAGATGAAGTACACTCCTCAATAAAAAAAAGTTACAACACCAAGGACAAGCTATAAAGTTATTCAAATGGAGGAAGTAGCACGTGTCACTGTGATCCGCAGATGGTACCTAGCTCCGATCTGTGGTATAAGGGAGGAGCAAAAATGTCAAATGGAGAGGACATTTTTTAGACACATGAAACCTCAAAAATTGGATCAACATTTGTGGGATGATTATGCTATGCCTCCTGCTCATTGACATGCCAGTAGTAACAAACTGAAAGGAACAGAATCCTTGAACTTAGACACCATGGTTTGTCACTGCTCCAGATCACTAGGATCACTAGGTGTGTAAGCCGACATGTCACCACTGTTCAACGTTGCATGTCCCAGTCATTACGAGAACAATGAAAAACTGTAATGACAGCAAGAGATGCACATATGTGAGCCTCTGCACCGGCAGATTGCAGTGATCCATTCTACAAGTGAAATTGTATATCACTTAATAAGCCTAAGGCATCAAACAATGTCTAAACAAACTATCAGATTACATTTGCATGACATTATGCTACAAGACAGATGTCTAGCTATAAGTATTCCATTGAACTCACACCACCGCTATCACCACAACCGCTACCAAAGCTATCAGAGCAAGACGACAATGTAGGCTGAAATAGTGATCTATCCTCTTTAGTAATGAGTCCTGCTTTTATCTGGCCACAATAATAGCACAATTCATGTGGTGGCCATATGTGCAATGCCATAAATAGGCTTTCAAGAGGGACGTTCACAGTTGTCCTACTCCTGGGATTATAGTGAGTATGTATTGTAGCCGGCTTCCACTAGTCTTCCTTCCAGGTACACTAACTGTTCAGAATTACATTGTTTTGGCCGTAGAACCGGTGGTACAGCCATTACTCCAAAGTGCCTCAATAGCTGTATTCAACTAAACCACATGTTGCTACTGTGGGCAGCCTGATTGTCCTATGGCCTGCAGCATCTTGAGAATGTCCCCCATTGAGTGCATCTGGGATGTCATTGGTCACTAATTGTAAGAAAACTCTCAACTTTTGGATCTTGAAGGATCTTGATGATTTACATGCCCTAATGCATTCAGAGTAGCAGAACATTTCTTAGAGAACCATTAGTATCCTTACTGATAACAGCCAACGTGTATACAGTCATGGCCGAAAGTATTGGCGCCCTTGAAATTGTTCCAGAAAATGAAGTATTTCTCCCAGAAAATTATTGCAAGTCCACATGTTTTGTTATACATGTTTATTTCCTTTGTGTGTATTGGAACAACACACAAAATAACCCCCAGAGAATTAAAAGGCAAAATTGACCTAATTTCACACAAATCCCCCAAAATGTGCTAGACAAAATTGTTGTCACCTTTCCAAAATTGTGTGTAAACAACTTTTTTCAAACATGTGATGCTCATTTAAACTCACCTGTGGCAAGTAACAGATGTGGGCAAGATGAAAATCAGACCTGAAACATTTGACATGAATGAGTAAGTTATGCCACATTAAAAATGTATTAGATAAGTTAAAAATATGCCACATATATTACTAAAATGCTATCATTCAGTCAAGGTTGCTGACAATAGTAAGGACACCATTGTATACAATTGGACAAAGTATACTGCCATGAAATATATAGTATGTATATATGGCAAAAAGCTATGCAGTTAGTGTAGATGTTTAGTAATCTGAATGTAGTTCAGCTGAGTTGCAAAATATAAGTGATTCACATAACATTAAGAAAAAAATATAACAGTTAGAGAAGAGAAAAGCACTTACTCATTTATTGCTGCTATGCTGTGGTGTCCTCGCCGCCCCAATGCACATTTCAAAAACTCTTCTTCACATCTCCTGAAGAAGAGTTTTTGAAACGTTTGGGGGCGGCGAGGACACCACAGCATAGCGGCATTACATGAGTAAGTGCTTTTGTTTTCTCTAACTGGTATATTTTTGCTCATTATGCTTAATGTTATGTGAATCACTTATATTTTGATTCTCTGCTGAACAACATTCTGATTACTGGACATTTACACTAACTGCATAGCTTTTTATCATGTATACCTACTATATATTTCATAGCGCTATACTTTGTTCCATTGTATACAGTGGTGTCCTTTCTATTGTCAGCAATCTTCACTGACTATTAGCATTTTTAGTAACATATGTAGTTTATTTTAAACTTATCTAATAAAAAAATTACATGGCATAATTTACTCGCTCATGTCCTCTTGTTTCTCTTGTATATCTTGCTGAGTTATATGCCACAAAGAGAATTTTTGATGAGGGTACATTTGTTATTATTAATATGAAGATCACACCTGAACCAGGTATAGAGGGGAGAAGTTGACTCAGTCTTTGCATTGTGTGTCTTTGTGTGCCATTCTAAGCATGGAGAACAGAAAGAGCAGACGAGAAATATCTGAAGACTTGAGAATCAAAATTGTTGAAAAAATATTAACAATCTCAAAGTTACAAGTGCATCTCCAGAGAGCTTGATGTTTCTTTGTCCATGGTGTGCAACATAATCAAGACATTTGAAACCAATGGCACTGTAGCTGATCTCCATGAGCATGGCTGGCAGAGAAAAACTGATGAAACACAGTAAAGTCTGGATGGTAGATAATCAGCCCCAATCATGTTCCAAAGAAATGCAAACTGATCTGCAAGCTTAGGGTGCATCATTGTCAGAGCAAACTATGCATTGACATTTGAATGAAATGAAACGCTATGGCAGGAGAGCCAGGAGGACCCTACTGCTGACTCAGAGACATAAAAAGCTAGACTGCAGTTTGCCAAAATGTATGTGAGTAAGCCAAAATCCTTGTGGGGAAAGCATCTTATGGACTACTGGGACGTAGACAGAACTTATTGGTAAAGCACATCATTCTACTGTTTAACGAAAATGGAAACAAGACAGTACCTACAGTCCAATATGGTGGAGGTTCAAAGACATCTTGGGGTTGATTTACTGCCATTTCACTTGGTACCTTGACTGTGTGCAAGTGTCAGGTTTCCAGGTTTTCCAGTTCTCTTTTGAATGAGCTTGCCCTCAGTTAACATGGAGTTTAAGGTTCTGTTGCCCTACTTCCTGTCCAGCTGCTTAAAAGGCCGCCTCTCAGCCCAGTCCAGTGCCTGAGTATACTGCTTGCTGTGTGCTCCTGCTTTGCTGTTTCTACTTCCTGATTGCCTTGGATTCTCCTGAAACTCTACCGACTGACTCTGGACCATACCCGGTTTTCTTCAAGCTGTGCCCGGACTCCGTCTGCCGTCTTTGATCAGCACTCTGCCCGGTTCGTAACCACTCTGGACAATCATCCCGTACGGACACTCCTGGACTATACCACTTGCCCCTTGTGTACCGGCTGCCGCACATTTAGGCCTTCCGGGGTTGATTGCCGGACAGTCCCTGTACAGGGGTTCGCTCTGGTGGTCTCCCTGGGGGAGTCCGGTGCGTGGCCCCGGGAATCCCCTTCGCTCCGTTTTGTGTGTTGTTTTACTGTGTTTATTCCCGTTGTGTATCTACCGTGGTGACATATTATATAACATCTTGTACCAAGAACTCGTCTCTGTTGTCATTGCCCTAACGCAATCGAAATCCTCAGAACATACAGTAGTATTACAGCAAGTCATCATGAAATCTGAAGATTACCAAAGGATTTTGGATCACAATGTATTGCCCAGTGTAAGAAAGCTTAGTTTGGATCCTAGGTCATGGGCCTCCCAGCAGGACAATGACCTCAAACATACTCAAGAAGCAACCAGAAAAAATGGAAACAAAATGTTGGAGAGTTCTGAAGTGGCCATCAATGAGTCCGGATGTATATCTCATTGAACACCTGTGCAGAGATCATAAAATTGCTGTTGGGAGAAAGCAGCCTTCAAATATGAGAAATCTGGAGCAGTTTGCAAATGAACGGTGGTCCAAAATTTCAGTTAAACAAGGTAAGAAGCTTGTTGATGGGTCATAGTATGCAACTGATTGCAGTTATTTATTCCAAAGGGCGAGCAACCAAATATATGGGTTGAGGGTGCCAATTTTGTCCATCGTGTTTTGGGGGTTTTGTGTGAAATATGTCTAATTTGTCTTTTTTTTGTTGTTCCAATACACACAAAGGAAAGCAATGTGTGTAACAAAATGTGGAATTGCAGTAATTTTTTGGGAGAAATACTTATTATCTGGACTGTAAATGTGTGTATTTCTGCCTGTGGCACTCATACTCAATTCTGAATACATCCATATGTTTTGAAAAATGTTTCCTCCTTTTTTAGTATTTTTAGATCCTAACATGTCGATTGATTCTGGGATTTTCATAATTCCATAACTTTTTCTTCTTGGAGTTGTAATTTCAATGTTGAGGAGTGTATAAGCAGTTAAAACCATAAATAATATGACTATTGTGAGCATACAAATTCAGTTGATAAGTACGACATCATCAGGGTGCTCCTTTGATTGTCACTAGTGTGAGTTCATCTATAATGTAATACTCCCACTTCTTTTGTTCTTTTGCCCCTCTAAACTCTTAAACACTTGCAATTCATATCACTCTTTCTTCCTCTATTTGCTTTTCCTTGATCAGTGGGAGAAGGATGACACAGCTGAATATGTAAGTATTGTCTAATGCTCCAACAACATGGCTTGATGTTGATGCATGTTTGAGAAAGTAAAGTATACCTCAACCATTATACAAATCTCTGCACATAACACTACATTTTGTTTAAAAGACTTTAGTCCAGCATTTATTGGAGCAGATGTATCAATACTGACTAATCAGTAGTGCAAATTTAGACTAAGAGGTCTTAAAATGTGCCAGATTATCATAGTGGTTCATACTGTCTGATAAATCTGGCAAATTTTTACACGGTCTAGTCTACGTTTACTCCCCTTATTTGTTGTGTTACTTTGTGCCTGAAATGTGCACGATGTTGGTGAAGTTTTCAGCACATGACTGAATCTTTGTGATTTGGGCTCTGTATTGCACTATTTTCATTTTAAAGGAAACAACTGAGATGCAAGTGAAGTGTAGACTTTCAGGTTTCATTTAAGGGATTAAACACAAATATCCTATGAATTAGGAATTACAATCATTTTTCTACAAAGCCTCCTCATTTCAGGGGCTCAGAAGTAATTGGTCAAATGACTTTATCATAAATACAATATTAATTTGTAATACCGTGTAGAGAATTCTTTGCATGCAATGAGTGCCTGAAGTCAGGAAGCCATGGACGTCATCAAAGACTGAATGTCCTCCTTTCTGGTGCTTTGCCAGGCCTATACTGCAGCTGATTTCAGTTGATGCTTGTTTGTGAATCTTTCTCCCTTAAATTTTGTCCTAAGCATGTGAAATGCACACTTCTTTGCCTTAAAAAACTCCTGGGTTACTTTTGCAATATGTTTTGGCTCATTGTTTTACAGAGGATGTGGTGAGCTTTGGATCATGCTGCATTTGGTTGAATCTGAGCAGAAAATATAGCCCTGTACAATTCAGAATTCATCCGGCTCCTTCTATCTTCAGTCACATCATCAAAAAGCACTAGTGACCCTGGGCCATTAGAAGCCATGCATGTCCGGCCATCATACTGCCTCCACCATGTGTTACACAGGATGTGTTGTGCTTTTGGATCATGAGTGGTTCAAAGTCATGTCCATACTCTCTTTTTCCCATCATTCTGGTATAGGCTGATCTTAGCTTCATCTGTTCAAGGAATGATTTTCCAAAATTGGGCTGGCTTCTTTAGATGTTTTTTGGCAAAGGCTAATCTGGCCTTCCTATTTTAAGGTTGAATAATGGTTTGCACCTTGAGGTGAACCCTCTGTATTTGTTCTCATGAAGTATTTTCTTATGTTAGACTTAGATACTGAAACACCTACTTCCTGGAGAGTGTTCTTCACTTGGGTGGATGTGAACTGTTTTTCTTCACCATGGAAAGGATTCTGCAGTCACTCGTCACTGTTGTAGTCTAGGACGTTTTGAGTTCCCAAGCTCACTAGCGGGCTCTGTTCATTTGGTCACTCCTAACATTTCTGCTATCTATCAGATAGAATTCTTCTTTTTTTTTTTTTTTTTTTTTAGCCTAATGATGGGCTGTTTCTCTTCTATTGAGAGCTCCTTTGTAGGTTCACAGCAACAGCTTCCAAATGCAATTGTCACACCGGGGATCAGCACCAAACCTTCTAACTGCATAATTGATGATGGATTAACTAGGGGATAACCCATGCAGCCAAAAAAAATCTTTTGATATAATCGTCCAGTTACTTTTGGTCCCTTGAAAAACAAGCAGCTACATTTTAAAGAGCTGTAATTTCTAAGCTCTTATTCCAATTTGGATGTGAATACCCATAAATTAAACCTGAGTCTTTACATACAGTCCATATTGATTATATAACTGAATCTTGACTAAACAGCTAAAGTGCCAACATTTATGTCACTGTCCAATATATTTCTGGACCGACCTAACTGTGTAATTAATTTACAGTAGTGCAAGCCATGATGCAAAATGCACTAGAAGTCTGGTACTTATAACCTTCATAAATATCCCCATTGTACTCCCAATTTTGGTTTACATTTGTCAATTCTCTCCATTTAAGGTAAACAAATGGAACTGACCAAATGTATTAAAGAACAGTTGTATCTGCCTACATTGTTCATATTGGTATTTGAAGGTAGAGTATTTTTGACTGGTAAAATAGCACAATGTCAGAAAATATCAAGGCGATGTCCTTTTCACATTAAATAAAAGCTAAATAAACTTTAGTAAAAAAAAATAGTCAGAGTAGCACAATCACTTTTTAGAGACTGACAGACCCACATACTAATTTAAAGACATTGGTTGAGGTACACTTTAATTTATATAATTATGTTGTGTTATAAACCAATTTTAGAAATTTCTGCTAGTTTTCTTATTTTTTTGATAATATATTCACCCTCCCTTATTTTTTTTCTTGTGCCTTTTTTTTTTTCATTGCCTTTCATACATTTATAATATATGATAAGCCTTGTGATGTCGCTTTGCTAGCTTTCAATTTTTCAAAATACATCCTTGATACATAATGGTAGTAGGCACTATGGGAGGTGCAGTTGAAGCTCCTGTTCTTGCCTGGTTCCATTTAAAATTATCTGTAATCATCGATCTATATGAGCAACTCTGGGGTTCTTCCTTCAGCCAAGTCTATCAAATGTATTATTATAATATTCTAATTCTTATAGCGTGTGACTACATAGGCATGACTTAAGGTCCGTTTACATGCACTTACCGGTGGCACAATACGACCTCTGAGGGGTGGTCACTTAAATACCTGTTTACACTTGAATGCTCAGTGCACAGAGGCTTCCGTGGTCATAATAGTATGAGACCTGTGTACATAGGACGATGCACCGCCGAGAACAATGATTTTTTTTGTGCTGCACAAAAGATCATTTTAGTTGATGAACAAGCATTTTGCTTATTCAATGGGTGATCAGCATCTTGTTAACATAGCTGGTTCACGATTATCTTGCAGTGTAAATGTCCACTTACCTTTAATGATCTGTATGAGTGACTCACCTTTGATGATAAGTCTGTTTGACTATCCTTCAACTGCTTAGCCATATTTTCTTTAAGGCCCAGTCACACACAATGACTTACCAGCGATCCCGAAAACAATGCGACCTGATAGGGATCGCAGGTAAGTCGCTGGGAGGTCACAGGTGAGATGTCACACAGTGAGATCTTACCAGCGATGCAGGAACAATACAGATCGCAGTAGCGACCTGTATAACGATCTCAGCAGTCACTGTGACCCTGTCACACAGTGTCAAACACAGCGATGTGTCCTGCTCAGCAGGACATCGCCTTTGAAGAAAATGGCCTGGACCATTCAGTAACGACTAGAGATCTCACAGCAGGGGCCTGATCGCTCGTAAGTGTCACACATAACGAGATCGCTAACGGGATCGCTACTGCGTCACCAAACGGTGACTCAGCTGCAATCTCGCTAGCGATCTCGTTATGTGTGACAGTACCTTTAGGGTCCGTCAAGATCCTGTGCAACACTTCCAATGCTTTGCAAATATGTGTATTATAATAAAGAAGGGAACAAGATTAGGAGCGATGTATGGAAATATAAAATGTAACCTTTGTTAATTGTACACTCCCTGACAGTTCTGTCGCTTATCCATGTTATGTAAATAAAAGCTTATAACCTGACTATAAATGCATCCATTGGTTTTATAAATTACTCTTTTGAACGCTAAAACCCTCCCAAATCTGGTTTAGGTTATAAAAATAAAGTTGCTGCAAAGCTGAAATATTGATCATTTAATGAACACAGAAAGGTCAGATTTTGGCAAGACAAATGTTTTGTCGCCCCAAGAAAGTAATGTGAAATTCAAACAAATAATTAACTTCTAATACAAAGATATGTTGCATAACATTGGTGAATGAAGTTGTGGTGCTATTAGAGCCATATTTAATATTTTGTGTGACTTCCATGAGCTTGAAAGACTGTATCCATGCGGTTCAACAATGATTCATACACTTTATTGATGAAGTCAACAGGAATAGCAAAGACTGCAGTCTTACATGCCTCCCAGAGTTCATCTAGAATCTTTGATTTTGTTTTCCAAGCATCTTCTTTCATCCTACCCCAAACATGCTCAATGATGTTCATGTCTGGTGACTGGGCAGGCCAGTACTTGAGCACCTTGATCTTCTTTGCCAGGAGGAACTTTGTTGTAGAGATGGATGTATGAGATGGAGCACCATCCTGCTGCAGAATTTGACCCCTTTTATGATTGGGAATGTAAGAGGTAGCTAATACTTCTTGATATTTTAGGCTATTGATATTGCCTTCCACATTGCAAATGTTTCGCACACCCCCATACTGAATGTAACCCCAGACCATGATCTTTCCACCACCAAACATAACTGTTTTCAGGGTGTATTTTGGCTCCATACGGGCTCCAGTAGGTCTCCTGCAGTATTTGCGGCGGCTGTGGTGTAATTCAACTGAATATGCATCAGAGAAATCCACCTTCTGCCACTTTTCAAGCATCCATCTGTTTAGCAGGCTGTGGGACTTGGCAAATGCCACACGTTTTTTTTATTTGCCTTTTGTTTAGTGCTAGCTTCTGGTCACTGATTTGACCATGGAGGCCATTTCGAGACAGAATCCTACAAACTGTTCTAGTTGACACAGGGACTTGGGGTGACCTGGCCTCTTGGAGCTCTGCTGCAGTGGAAGAGGGGCTGGCTTTGGATTTCCTAACCAATAAATGTTCCTCCTGCGCAGTTGTCTTGTGGGGCCTGCCGGACCTGGGCTTGTCAAAAACATCTCCAGTCTCTTCAAATCTTTTATTAATTCTTTGTACTTGACGCTGAGACACATTAATGGTGCCAGCCACCTCTGGAGTGGATCTGGTCTTCAGCTTCTTCATAATCAAGGCTTTGGTCGCAGGGTGGATTTTTGTCATGTTGTCAGAGGTCAAGTTGCAGTTCAAGTGAAGGTCTAGGGTGCTGGGTTTCGTTTTATACACACCCACTAATTAAGCGATCATTTAGTGAGCACAGGTGAGGATGTAAACTAGGATTGGGTGCATTATATGACAAGGCGACAAAACTTTTGTCTTGGCAAAATCTGACCTTTCTGTGTTCATTAAATGATCAATATTTCAGCTTTGCAGCAACTTTATTTTCATAACCTAAGCCAAATTTGGGAGGGTTTCAGCCTTCAAAAAAGTAATTTATAAAACCAATGGATGAATTCAAAAACCAAGTTATAAGCTTTTATTTACATAACATGGATAAGTGACAGAACTTCTGTTAGGGAGTGTATTAAAATATTATTAGAATTTTAATTTTAAAAAATTGTCCTGATCTTGTCTTATTAGGATGGAGTGGACTTCTACCTCAATTCAGTTCCAATATAAAATTATGAATGAAAGTAGCAAAGATCCAGCGATGACCCAAATAGAAAATGCAACTGCATAGTCTATCAAAACTTATAATTGATAAAATGTGGGCAAGTATCGCAGTATAGCCGCATAGAATAATGTTGTGAACCTACATGTTTCGACTCTGTATAGTCTTATTCACAAGTATTTTGTAGTGTGCTCCATGCCTATAACTATCAGGATGCTGCCCCAAAGTGCGTTTCAACAGAAACTGTCTTCTTCTAGTACTCTAGAAGAAGATAGTCTTACTATTGAAACGCGTGATGGGACAGCATCCTGATAGTCTTAGGAATAGAGCACACTGCAACATACGCAGTAAATTGCTGTACACCGTCACTACACATATCTCTCTATTAGCGCTCATTGCAGATGCACGGTAATGAGCCAGAAGCGGCTAGTCTACAATGCTCCCATAGATACAGCGCTCTACAATGTCGCTTGTAAATTAACCCTGACTGCACCCATGACCAAGTGCTTTACTAATGCTCATTGCCAACCCACGGCACTGAGCTAAAAGTGGCTAATATATAGTGCACTCACAGCAATGGCGCTCACTACTGCTGCTCGTAAGTCTATTCTAATTGCACCTATGACTAACCGTTTATTGTAACAGCACTTTAGCAAGCTTAACATTCCTGCTTGCTTGCAGCTCTAATCTAACAATGTATGCTGAGTTCAGTGACTATGAATATCTCCATTATTTCAATACTTATAAATAATGACTACTAGCGATTCAAAATGTATCAATTAGCGTTCCCTCGTATGTGAAAACTGCACATATATTACTACTAGCCACTCAATAACACCGCACTACTACAGCGCTGACCACGCTTGAGCTGCGCATTAAAAAGGCTAAGGTGCTAGTTATAATAACACTGAATATATCCAATATACCATCTTGCAGTTAGACTTAATACATTCTGTATTAAAACAGAGAGACTTATTACTGCCTAGCATATCATTTTATATTGGGACTAAATTGGGGTACAAGTCTACTCCGTCCTAATAAGACTAATAGATTGTGAACATTTTTAAAATAAAAATTATAGTAATATCTTAATACAATAATTAATAAAAGTTACATTTTAGATATCCACACATCTCTCCCAATCTCGTTCCCTTCCTTATAGTATAAATGGTGTACACTTAGCGCTGTACACTTGTGGGAATATTTGGTAAATAAATATATCTGCAAATATGTGAAAGTGCCACTCCCATTCTTCTTGGGCAGCTACAGGGCTGACCTACCTTACTAGGTTACTATATCCTGGGTTTGTTTTCTGTGTGGGCCCAACATATGTAGGTATTTTAGGAAATAAAGAAATGGGATTTATAAGTGCTGCTGCTGATGCTTACCAGAGAATGGTGAACTGGTGCTTACCAAAGTACCCACGTTATAGCACCTAGAGGTAATTTTGGTTTTCTTTTCTTTGCATTTTTTCCTTGATGCACACATGACCACATTGTAAACTAGAGAAACAAAAAAAGGCTGAACTGTGCAGCATTTGATCAGATAGTAGAGGGAAAGGAGCAATAAACAGCAAATAAACTCACAATTTGTGAGTGGCGTTTGAGCCACTCACATAAATAATAAAGTCTTCAATACTCTGGGGTCAGCGTGGTGCTTCCACATGGGTAGCCCTGAGCCCTGGAAGTCGTAATATGAAAAACAGCTAGAGGGATAAAAAGGAGGAGCAGCCGACACCAAAGATGAGATTGTCTCGGCCACAGACTGTGATAGCATTTAATTTGGAAACTGGGCAATCACATCTTTGGTGGTGTCGGCTGTCACTCCTTTTTATTCCTCTAATTGTTTTTCACATTGTAAACTAGAGATTAGTAAAATATGTTGATCCTCTTACTAAAAAACTGTCTATATAAAGCTTGATATAGACCTTGAATAACTTAAGACTAAAATTAAATGATTGCTACCGTTTTACCAATTGTGGGCCAATTATTTTGTTCTTATATCTAGTCAACCAGCTGGTGACAAGATTTGTTTGTAATCTGGTATACAGCTCTGGCAAAAATTAAGAGACCACTTCCAAATTTTCAGTTTTTCTGATTTTTTTCTTTGTAGGTATATTTTTGAGCAAAATGTAATTTTTTTTATTCTATAAACTACTGACAACATGTCTCCGAATTTCCAAGCGAAAAATTTTGTATTTATTTTCTGAAAATGTGAAATGGTCAAAATAACAAAACAATGCATTGCTTTCAGACCTGAAATAATGCAAAGAAAACAAGTTTATACTCATTTAGAAACAATAATACTAATAATGTTTTAAGTCAGGAAGAGTTCAGAAATCAATATTTTGTCGAATAACCATGATTGTTAATCACACCTTTCATGCATCTTGGCATACTTTCCACCAGTCTTTCACACTGCTTTTGGGTGACCTTATGCCACACAAATGTAAGCAGTTCTTCTTTGCTTGATGACTTGTGACTATCCATCTTCCTCTTGATTACATTCCAGAGGTTTTCAATGAGGTTCAAATCTGGAGATTGGGCTGACCAGGACAGGGTTTTGATGTGGTGGTCCTTTATCCACACATTGATTGACCTAGCTGTGTGGCATGGCACATTGCCCTGCTGGAAAACAGTCCTCAGAGTTGGGGAACATTGCCTGAGCAGAAGTAAGCAACTGTTTTTTTCAGGATAACCTTATATGCGGCTTGAGTCATACGTCCTTCACAAAGATGTTTGTTGAATTTTCTTTACTAATTTTCAGCTTTGCCCAACACCTGGTCATCTAATGGTTAGATGGAGACCTAGAGAGGCATACAATCCACAGTGTTTTGCACCCACTGTGAAATTTGGTGGAGGATCGGTGATGATCTTGGGATGCTTTAGCAAGGCTGGAATTGGGCAGGTTAATCCTTGCGAAGGAGGTATGAATCAAGCCGTATACAAGGTTATCCTTGAAAAGCAGTTGCTTCCTTCTACTCAGGCAATGTTCCCCAACTCTGAGGACTGGTTTTTCCAGCAGGACAATGTGCCATGCCATACAGCTAGGTCAATCAATATGTGGATGAAGGACCACCACATCAAAACCCTGTCATGGCCAGTACAATCTCTAAACTTGAACCTCATTGAAAACCTCTGGAATGTAATCAAGAGGAAGATGGATAGTCACAAGCCATCAAACAAAGAAGAACTGCTTACATTTTTGCGCCAAGAGTAGCATAAGGTCACCCAATAGCAGTGTGAAAGACTGATGGAAAGCGTGCCAAGGCGTATGAAAGCTGGGATTAAAGATCATGGTTATTCCTCGAAATATTGATTTCTGAACCCTTCCTGTGTTAAAACATTAGTATTGTTGTTTCTAAATGATTATGAACTTGTTTTCTTTGCATTATTTCAGGTCTGAAAGCAATGCATTTTTTTTGGTGTTTTGACCATTTCTCATTTTCAGAAAATAAATACAAAATTTTTTGCTTGGAAATTCGGAGACATGTTGTCAGCAGTTTATAGAATAAGAAAACAATTTATATTTTACTCAAAAATATACCTATAAAGAGAAAAATCTGAAAAACAAAAAATTTGGAAGTGGTCTCTTAGTTTTTGCCAGAGCTGCATACATTTGTAAGCTGATGCTTAGATTTTTGATCTAATAGTGCCTCCACTCCATCATCCTATAAAAGAAGTAGAAACAAGTGTTCCAGGCTGCACACAATCCAAGGTGCACGTGTCCGAGGAAGGCATCGTCAATATAGCTTGAACAAAGGACCAGCACTCCAAATCTGGAATTTACAAGAGTTTATTCCATATAGGCATACAGGCGTAAATTACGCATTCGGCTAATAGTGAGCCTTTTTCAAACACACTATTAGCACTGATCATTGGCTGGAGCTGGGTGAACTTTGTTTCACCCGCCCCCAGCTCTGATTGAAGAGATTGGCCTTGTGACCGATCTCTCCAATCACCTTGGATCTGGGGGCCGGTGACCTGTAGGTGACCACTCCCCTCAGTTTCACTCCATCCGTGAAAGCTGAGGAGAGTGATCCCTGCAAGTGCCATTTGGTAAGTGCCCCCGATCCACCACTGCGCCCTCCTCCTTTCTGCTGCCTCCTTTTCCATCCGCCACCACTCTCCCCATCAGCCGCTGCCCCCCTCCATCCGCCACTGCTCTCCATCAGCCGCTGCCCGCCTCCATCCGCCACCGCTCTCTTCATCAGCCGCTGCCCGCCTTCATCAGCCAACGCTCTCCCCATCAGCCGCTGCCCCCCTCCATCCGTCACCGCTCTCCCCATCAGCCGCTGCCCCCTCCCCGATCTGCTGCCCACTCTCTACCACCTCTCACCTTCCTGCATCTGCTGCCCCCTCCCCCACCTCTCACCCTCCTCCATCTGCTGCCTCCTCCATCTGCTGTGATCCTGCTGTCTAGATCCATCCTGTAAGGTAGCTATCCTCAATCTCACCTTCCACCCTCCCTCCCCTCACCCCTCTCCAATGGAGGGGGCGGCAAAGTTGACGACCGCCCTCGGGCGGCAAAAGCAGTTGCTACGCCACTGCCTACCACTATATAATATTTTATGGTATTATGTAATTTTGTGGCTGGGCACATTGTAATTTATGTGGAAACTATTAGTGTTACAAGTCATTTTTGTCTTAGCTTCTTTATGGCAATTAAACATTGGAGAGGGGTGATAACTGTGTAAAGTAATAATTGTTGCCCTATTGTGGAGCCAGATTTAATCGGTAAAATGTGGAATAACTCATGGATTGTAGAACAACTTAAATACATAACAATACATAATAATGATGCACCCCAGGGCTTTGAGGTACTCGGTCCCGGGCCTTGTATTCGCTGGGACGTATCACTGGGTGGCCGTTGCCTGGTTTCGTGATCCTGGGGTCACTTAAAAGGGGATATTTTACATGGGACAAATGAAAATAAAGTGTTTTTCATGACGCCACTTGCGATATGAAGCTATATGGGAAAAGCCACCGCTGCAAAGTTTCTCACTGCTGGGGCTGGTGGTATTAGGCAGCTTAGATGTGATGCCCCTCCGTAAGTAAAGCTCCCAATGGAGGATGATGGTGGTTGTATGTATAGATGCAGAGGTGTAGGAAGAATTCAGACAACACAGGGGCTGCGGTTTAACTTGTGCTTTACTCACTGGTCTGGAGTTGCTGCAACCCGGCTGGTGCTGCTCTTTACCAATCCGGTATTCCCTTTGTTCCAGTGCCAGTGTAGTGAACTGGTGAGCTTTACTTCCATGCACCCGTTTGTAGTTGGTGGGTCCCCGTGGCCTGGAGCATTTTGGGGTCTCCTCCTGTTGTCTCCGTCCTGGCCCGTACATTAGGCAGCTTGAACCTTTATTGGGTCGGACCTCTGTCCCCGTTTCCAGGTTCCCTCTTTGCTGCTGTGCCCCGGACACTAACGTCGGTAAGGTCCTTAATGGTCCCCTCACCGGGCAGATTGTTATCAGGTGAGCCTGAAGCGTCTTTCTGAACTAGGGCTCTGTGCCCCATTGGTGCTCAATCCAGTGAGTACTCACGCCGTACTCTTCCTGGCAACCATACTCCTTTTACTCAGCAAGTCACTTTACACTTTCTGTCAGCACGTTAACTTCTGACTGACTGTCTGTCTTTTCACTATCTCTCTCCCTGACAAGAAGTCCGTCGTTCGTCCATTCCACTGACTATCCCCTCCCTCTTCCCAGGTCTCTGACTAGTGGATTGGATGAGTCCCAACCAATAGGTGGCCATCTATCAGGTCCATCTCTAGCCTGTTACCCAGTCTGGGGAAAAAGGGCATGGGTTGTGTGTGTGTTGTGGTGTTTACCAGAACTGGTCTTCCAGGAATCTGGGGTTAGCTGTAGTACCCTGTGGCACCTGACACTCAGGGGCACCACATTAACAATTACCGTAAGTTTGTTTTGGAGAGGGGTAATAATGATTAACATGGATATTGTATCTGAAAATGTCACCGTGGTATGAGTTCAATCCTGAATACCAACTACTAGCTCCAAGACTCCATAAGCAGACCAAATCCCATTCTAAGATATTACAATAAAACACTATTTATATTATTAATATGGAGATTTTACAGTAGTAGTTCATTTGCAATACAGTAATGATAAGTTTGTGGATAGAAAGATGGCTCAGTGGTTAGCAGTGATTTCCTCCCATGGGATAGACTAGATTGTAGACCCCATTAGGGACAGTGAGTGATAGTAATGTTTGTAGAATATGGTAATGCTATATCAGCAACTGAAATCATTATATAATAAATATATATTGTGTAAACTAACGAGCAAAGGGTAACAATGTTTTGAACTTTTGACTTTCAGGCTCCATATTTCACCATCCACTACAGCTTCAAATGTGAGACTACCATCATTTTATAGAAAATCATTTTGGCTATCTCATACATAAATTTGACTGACAACTGTTTAGCACATGATTAGTTATGCAGATTTTTGTCATGTCACTACATTTTTACTATTTTGCTCCTATTAGTGCAAAAATATATTTCTTCCTTTATGCTACAGATTAAAACCTGTTCTCACATTCCCTAATAGCTCAGTGTTTTATTAGATTGATTGCCAATTGAAAGGTCACTGGTTCAAATCGAGGAGCAGCCTTGAAGATTTCCCAAGGAAAGAGAAACAACACCATCTAGCTTATCATTAGTGGTCTCTCGTCCAAGAAAATTGCCAAACTTTAACTTGTGAGTGCCATGACAGTTGGAAGAGTATGAAATTAAGTCTGTCCATCCATTGAAAAGCCAAGAGGTGGATGTCCAGGCAAAATATCAGAGTCAACAAGGCAGCTCATCACAAGGTCTATCAGTTCAGGTGCGACAAACACTCCAGTGGAGATGGCTGGTATGCTTCATAATAGTGAGATCATAGACGTCCATGCAAACACCATGCGATGCATGTTACTAATGTCTTGAATGGTGGCCCCAAAAAAGTGAAGAAGTCTCAACTACAATATCATCATAAGAAACTTTGGCTTGAGTTTTCAAAAAAGTACAAAAAGTGGACAAAGTTTTATGCAGCAAGCCTGATGATATGGGGTTGTTTCACAGCCAAAGTCATTGAATACTAATCTTTAGCTCGTATATGTGAGCATCCTACAAGACGAGTTACTTCGTAGACTCAAGTACTATGTTATGAAAAGGACATATAGTTTTCCAGCAGGACAACAACCTGAAGTATACGTCGAGATTGGTGGAAAAAATTGTTTAATGACAATGAAGTAGAGGTGCTACAGTCCCCAGACCTCAACCCAATTGAACACTTGTGGGTAGAGGTGAAGAAAAAGCTTTAAACATTCCCAAATTAATTAACAAGTTTGCACCAACATTGGGAACAGGTACGAGAGACATGGTATCAGATTTCAGTCAAGACTTGCCTGAATTTTGTCTAGAGCATGTCCAGAAGGATTCAGGCAGTGTTGAAACCAAAATGGATTTACAAAATACTAACAAAATAATAAAAATTAAAATGTAGATTTTTAGGAGTAAAACATAACAATGCAGTGAGATGACAAGAATCTGCATGCTAAATCTTATGCTAAATAGTTGCAAGTCAAATTTATGTATAAAACAGCCAAGATGATTGGAAAACGTAGGGAGTTTCATGTTCTAAGTTGTAATGGATGTGAGATATGGAACCTGAAAGTGAAAAGTGCTAATCATTGCTATCATTTTGCTCATTCGTGTATAACTAGGTTGCACTCATTTGTGAAACATTGTTATCCTAATTTTATGCATGCTGGATTGATAGAGGTAATTCCTAATGTCAACCAATATAAGCGCACCTATATTCAGATAGAGGTTTTCTATCTTTTTGAATTTACAGGAAATGATTATAGATGGACTTCACCCTGAAACGACTTATTCTATCACCGTTGCTGCATATACAATGAAAGGGGATGGAGCACGTTGTAAACCAAAGGTTGTAACCACACAGACTGCTGGTGAGTCATTATTCCTTATTTAACAAAGTGTACATGAAATCGGCTACCTGGTTAATTACCAAAACACCAGATATAGATATTACCTTGAAAAGTTGCAAGTGAATGTGGCAAGTTTACAGCAATTGTTAGCTCTCTCTAGAACTATATTGAAGGAATTCTTTTATGTACTCTACGCTACATGGCTAAATTATGTGGTCACCTGACCAACCCACACTTATAAATATGTTACTTTTTTATTCAAAATCCTTTAATATGTGATTAGGCCTCATTTTGTGGCTGTAATGTCTTCTTTAAGCTATCGCTGTCTGTATAGGGATTTGGATATTAGAGCACATTCAGGCAAAAGAGCATTAGGCCACTAATGTAGAATGGGAAGGGCTGCATTGCATTTGGTGTCCTAATTCATCCCAGTGGTGTTCACTGAGGTTTGCTTTTAGGCCTCTGTATAGACCACTCAGGTTCCTCCACGACAACTTTGTCAAACCTTGTCATTAGCAATCTCTGTACTCTTGACTTGTGCTCATGTCCCTTCCAGAGGCAATTCTCTATAATGAGTAAGGCCTCAGATGTCCATGAATTTTCTGATTTGGAAAAAATGGTCCTAGTTTCATCAGTGTTTTGTCAGTGTGACAGTTTTTAGAAACAACACAGCAATAAAGATCAACCTCTTTTAGTCTATGTGCCCACGTGAGCTTGTTTGTGTGGATTTTGCCATGGAAAACCTGCGGATTTTTCTGGATTTTCCAGATAAATCCGCAGGTTTTAGCATGTACAGTCACTCCCCATGTTATCCTATGGGACATGGGGAGTGCTGTGTCCACGCTGCGGAAAGTGCAGCTGCCGACCATGCTGCGGATGTAGGCATCTGCATGTATAATTGCATGTCAATTATTCATGCGGAATTACCTGCGGATGTCCCGGCCCTCCGCTATGGAGATTAGAGGCCGGGACGTCCGCAGGTAAGCCGCATGAATGTCCGCATGTTTCCCGCAGCTATTCCGCTGTAATCTAGCAGCTAAAAATAGCTGCGGACGCCAGCGGGCAGCTGCAGGAAACATGCGCTCATACCAGCGGATACATCCGCAGGTATGAGCACCCGTGAACACATAGCCTTAGTAGTAATATCTCAATAGGAATACAAGACAGCAACAAAAGAGCAGTGATATGTAACTCTTAATAAAACAGATAAAATGAGTAGGCACTTCTCCATAATATCCATACTGTTAGGGCCAGGTGGACGGGCAGACCCAGGAGGTGGATCCACTGGGCCGAACTCCTTGATGAAGGTAAGGGGTCCGGTAGCTGGAGCACTACGGGTAGCAGGACAGTCCGTGCACAAGAGTAGAATGGAGAAGTCCCTGGGACCACGGAGTCACTGATGGTAGTCCGGGTGACGGAGCTCAGGTTCGGAAGCCGAGATGTTGTCAGGCGGAGTCCGGAACCGATGGAGCGAGAGGATGGGTCGCCACAGGGATCAGAGAAGGAACGGACTGTCAGGATGGCAGATAGTCAGCGTTCGGGGTTCGGGATTCGGCAGGACCGGATGGCGAGGCAGGATCGGCTCTAGAAGAGAGAGAGGTGAGTATATCACAGGAACACAAGGAGACCTGACTCCTAGCTTGGGAAACACGAAGAACAGGCCCCGCCCACTTGGAAACTAACCCCTTTATACCCTGTACCTGTGTGCTCAATTTCCTGTCAGTGGACGCTGGCCCTTTAAGAAAGGGTCAATGACCGCGCGCGTGCCCTAACGCGCATGCGCGAGGCCCGGGTGCCAGAAGCCAGGGCAGGGAGCGGTGAGGAGGAAGCAGGAGAGCCGGGCTGGGGCTGAGTAGCCGACGGGCGCCGGGAGCGGGGACCTGGACGCCTGGGAACCGCAGGCAATGGAGGCTGGAGACCGGGGAGCGGCGGACGCCGGACAGAGGAACCGGGGAGCGACGCAGGGAAGCCGGGGAGCGTGGCAGGTGAGCTGGGGAGCAGAGCAGGGGACCCGGGGAGCGTGACAGTACCCCCCCCCACGCCCCCCTCCCCGCAACCGGGACAGGAAGGCACGGATCAGAGGAGTACCCACATTCTCCCGGGGTTCCCAGGACCTATCCTCAGGACCATACCCTGCCCAGTCCACCAGGAAGAACTGTCGGCCCCGTACGGTTTTCATGGCCACGATATCCCTTACCGCATAGATGTCGTCATCGGCAATAGGAGGAGGAGCCGAACTGGCAGCAGCGGAGAAGGGACCAAGGACAACCGGCTTGAGCAGGGAGACGTGGAAGGAGTTGGCTATCCTCATCGTGGCCGGGAGCTGCAGCTTGTAGGAGATCTCATTGATCTTGCTGAGGACTTTAAACGGCCTGATGTAGCGAGGTCCCAGCTTGTAGGATGGTAGCTTCAACCGGACGTACTTGGAAGCAAGCCAGGCGAGATCTCCTGGAGAGAAACACGGAGGGTCCAGACGCCTCTTGTCTGCGTGTCTCTTCAACCGCAGGGAAGCACGTCCAAGGGACGCCTTGACAGAGTCCCAAATCATTGCAAAGTCACGGGCTACAGCATCAGCAGCAGGGACATCCGAGGAAGAGGATACAGGCAATGGGACGGAAGGCTGAAGTCCATAAACGACATGGAAGGGAGAGCTGGAGGAGGACTCACTGACGTGGTGGTTATGGGAGAATTCAGCCCAAGGAAGAAGCGTGGACCAGTCGTCATGATGGGCGTTGACGTAGTGACGTAAGAAGGAGGTCAAGATCTGATTGACCCGTTCCACTTGGCCGTTCGACTGAGGATGGTAGGCTGAAGAAAAGTCCAGAGTCACTCCCAGATGTTTGCAGAGGGCCCTCCAGAAGCGGGAGGTGAACTGAGTTTCTCTGTCGGACACAATGTGTGATGGAAAGCCATGCAAGCGGAAGATGTGTTGTATATAGGCGTCAGCGAGTTCCTGGGCAGAGGGCAGTCCAGCCATAGGGACGAAATGAGCCATTTTAGAGAACCGATCCACCACGACCCATATGACTGTGTGTCCGGAGGACAGTGGCAAGTCCGTAATAAAGTCCATCGCAATGTGTTGCCACGGAATTGAGGGTATAGGCAGAGGCAGAAGACGGCCATATGGCAGGTGTTTGGGCGTCTTGTTCCTGGCACAAGAGGAGCAGGCTGAGACAAAAGAAGCGACATCCGTCCGAAGGGATGGCCACCAGTAATGACGTACAATCGTACTCCATGTTCTCTTCTGACCAGCATGACCGGCTATTTTTGCCTGTCAGTCTCAGAGACATAGGTCTTCCCGGGCGGTATCTGGGCCAGGGTGACAGGAGTCACCGGAATGATTTTACTAGGGCAGATGATGGGCTGGGATGTCTCCTCCTCCTGCTCCATGGGCATGAATGACCTGGACAAGGCATCTGCGCGTACATTCTTGTCCGCGGGTCGGAAATGGAGCTGGAAATCGAATCTGGCAAAGAACAAGGACCACCTGGCTTGCCGTGGGTTCAGTCGCTGAGCAGACCGCAGGTATTCCAGGTTCTTGTGGTCCGTGTAAATAATAACGGGGTACACTGCTCCTTCCAGAAGGTAGCGCCATTCCTCCAGAGCCAGTTTGACTGCCAATAGCTCTCGGTCACCGATGGTGTAATTGCGTTCAGGCGCTGAGAAGCTCTTGGAGAAGAAACCGCAAGTCACCATCTTCCCGGAGGAGGACTTCTGCATGAGCACTGCTCCGGCTCCCGAAAAGGAGGCATCCACCTCCAAGGTGAACTGTCGGTTTAACTCCGGACGGTGGAGCACAGGAGAGGAGGCAAATGCCCGCTTCAGAGAGCCAAACGCGGCGTCGGCCGCAGGTAACCAGTCCTTTGGATTAGCCCCCTTCTTGGTCAAGGCGGAGAGAGGAGCAGTCAGAGCCGAGAAGTGAGGGATGAACTGGCGGTAATAGTTGGCGAATCCCAGAAAGCGTTGGATTGCCTTTAGTCCAGAAGGAGGAGGCCAGTTGAGAATGGAAGAGACCTTCTTCGGATCCATCTGCAGTCCGGTATCGGAGATGACGTAACCCAGGAAGGGAAGAGAAGACTGCTCGAAGACACACTTCTCGTACTTGGCGTACAGACGATTCTCCCTCAGTCGTCGTAGTACCAGCTGCACGTTCTCTCTGTGGGTCTGGAGGTCCGGAGAAAAGACCAGGATGTCATCAAGATACACCACCACACAGATGTAGAGAAGGTCCCGGAACACGTCGTTCACCAATTCCTGAAAGACTGCTGGTGCGTTACACAGGCCGAAGGGCATCACACAGTATTCATAGTGCCCATCGCGAGTATTGAACGCGGTCTTCCATTCGTCCCCAGAGCGGATGCGGACCAGGTTGTAGGCACCCCGAAGATGCAACTTGGTGAACACACGAGCTCCTCTAAGCCGATCAAACAATTCGGGGATGAGCGGCAGGGGGTACTTGTTTTTCACGGTGATTTGGTTCAATCCCCGGTAGTCTATGCATGGGCGTAGGTCACCTTCTTTCTTCTTAATGAAGAAGAAGCCTGCTCTAGCAGGAGAGGAGGATCTCTGAATGAATCCCCTTGCCAGGCTCTCTGTGATGTAAGTAGACATGGCCCTTGTTTCGGCAGGAGACAGCGGATATATCCGTCCTCGAGGTGGTGTAGTTCCCGGGAGCAGGTCGATGGCACAATCGTAAGGACGATGTGGCGGAAGTACCTCTGATTCCTTTTTGTCAAAGACGTCCGCGAAGGACCAATAGGCCGAGGGCAGTCCCGGTAGGGACTCTGGAACCGGAGGTCGTCGGATGGGTTGTATGGACTTCAGACAGTTCTCATGGCAAGAAGAGCCCCATCGGGTGATTTCACCAGTGCCCCAGCTGACTGACGGTTCGTGTGCCCGTAACCAGGGGAGTCCCAGCAGGATTTGATGGGACATGTGTGGGAGGACGTAGAGAGCGATGTTCTCGGTGTGCAGGGCACCGATACGCAGTTCGACCGGCCTGGTGATCCACGAGATGGTGTCAGAGAGGGGTCTCCCATCCACAGAGGCAATCACGAGGGGTTTGTCGAGTGGAGTAACAGGCACCTGGTACTTGTCCACCGTGGCCTGCTGGATGAAATTGCCTGCTGCCCCAGAATCGAGGTACGCCTCGGCCGTGAACCGCGTCTCTCCCGTTGTCACTTGAACAGTCCACGTAACCGGGTCTGAGAGAGTCCCAGCACCTAGGGTGGCCTCTCCTACCAACCCTAGGCTTTGGAGTTTCCCGGCCTCTCTGGACAGGAGCGTAGAAGGTGTGTGCCCTCTCCGCAGTAGAAGCAGAGGCCCTTGGCGAGCCGCTCTGCTCGGCGTTGTTCAGACTGCCGCACACGGTCGATCTGCATGGGCTCGTGGACGGAGACACCAGATGCCGTTGACTGAAGTACGGCGGGCTTCTGCGGAGGAGAGGAATGCCGTACCGGACGTCTCTCACGGGACACCTCTTTGGATCGCTCCTGAAAGCGAATGTCCACTCGAGTTGCTAGAGTAATCAGGGCATCCAGGGTGGACGGTACGTCACGACCAGCCAGCTCATCTTTAATTCGACCCGAGAGTCCTTCCCAGAAGGCGGCGGTTAGAGCCTCGTTGTTCCACCCGAGTTCCGAAGCCAAGGTGCGAAAACGGATGGCATATTGACCCACCGTCAGAGTCCCCTGACGTAACCGGAGAAGAGATGAGGCAGACGCGGAGGCGTGTCCGGGCTCGTCAAAGGTGCCACGAAATGCCTGCAGAAACTCCTGGATGTTCGTGGTCACAGGGTCCTCCTTCTCCCACAAGGGGTTCATCCACGCCAATGCCTCACCCTCTAGATGGGACATCATGAAGGCGACCTTGGCTTGGTCGGAGGCAAACAAATGCGGCAGCTGCGTGAAATGGAGGGAGCATTGGTTTATGAATCCCCTGCAGGTCTTGGGATCTCCGGCGTACCGGGGTGGTGAGGCCAAAAGAAGCCTGGAAGCATCCGAGGAGGCTGCCACGGGAGCTGGAGCCGTGGATTGTCTAGTGGAAGCCCGAGATGCTGAAGATGTAACTGACGCTTGTAGCGTGTTCAGGCGGGCGTCCACAGAAGACATAAAGTTCAGCATGCGGGTCTGAGTCTCACGCTGGCGTGTGAGTTCTTCCTGCAAGGCTGCTAGTGCTTCGGCGGGATCCATGGCCTGTTCTTACTGTTAGGGCCAGGTGGACGGGCAGACCCAGGAGGTGGATCCACTGGGCCGAACTCCTTGATGAAGGTAAGGGGTCCGGTAGCTGGAGCACTACGGGTAGCAGGACAGTCCGTGCACAAGAGTAGAATGGAGAAGTCCCTGGGACCACGGAGTCACTGATGGTAGTCCGGGTGACGGAGCTCAGGTTCGGAAGCCGAGATGTTGTCAGGCGGAGTCCAGAACCGATGGAGCGAGAGGACGGGTCACCACAGGGCTCAGAGAAGGAACGGACTGTCAGGATGGCAGATAGTCAGCGTTCGGGGTTCGGGATTCGGCAGGACCGGATGGCGAGGCAGGATCGGCTCTAGAAGAGAGAGAGGTGAGTATATCACAGGAACACAAGGAGACCTGACTCCTAGCTTGGGAAACACGAAGAACAGGCCCCGCCCACTTGGAAACTAACCCTTTTATACCCTGTACCTGTGTGCTCAATTTCCTGTCAGTGGACGCTGGCCCTTTAAGAAAGGGTCAATGACCGCGCGCGCGCCCTAACGCGCATGCGCGAGGCCCGGGTGCCAGAAGCCAGGGCAGGGAGCGGTGAGGAGGAAGCAGGAGAGCCGGGCTGGGGCTGAGTAGCCGACGGGCGCCGGGAGCGGGGACCAGGACGCCTGGGAACCGCAGGCAATGGAGGCTGGAGACCGGGGAGCGGCGGACGCCGGACAGAGGAACCGGGGAGCGACGCAGGGAAGCCGGGGAGCGTGGCAGGTGAGCCGGGGAGCAGAGCAGGGGACCCGGGGAGCGTGACACATACACTGAAAACTTGAAGCATAGAATTTAGAAGATACCTTTAAGTGATGTCTAGTAACAAAGGAGAAATAGAAAAAAACTGCTCACCCACCTGGAGATCCAATAATGGCCCGAACGGTGCACGGAAGAGTTCAGCAGAGCCCAACTGTGATCATGATAGAAAGAAAAAAATCCAGCATCCAGTTTCAGCAGTATCCATAAAACAAATTCTTTATTATTCAAAGATTAAAAATAGACATCCTTCCATAGTTATAAAAACCGCCTCATGGCAAAATAGTGGTAGTGCGGTACGTGTTTCGGAGGGTTACCTCCTTACTGAGGAGTGATCCATTTTCTCCTGTTATCCTTGTGAAAATGAGACATTTGCGGTTAAAGCAACATTTTTGTGTTAATGTAATTTTTCATTTTCACGACTCAATGTTTTAGATTTCTGTGAAGCATCTCTGGGTTCAAGGTGCTTACAACACGTCTAGATAAATTCCTTGAGGGGTCTAGGTTCTAAAATGGGGTCTTTTGTGGAAGGGTTCCAAAGTTTACACACATCAGGAGATTACCAAACGTGGCATAGTGTCGCTAATGACTCCAAACAATTTTGCTTTCAAAAAGTAAAATGGTTCTCCTTCCCTTCTGAGCCCTGCCGTGCGCCCAAACAATACTTTTCCACCACAGGTGTATTGACGTACTCATGAGAAGTTGCACAACAGATTTTATGTTGCAATTAATCCTGTTACCCTCGTGAAAATTAAAGATTTGGAGAAAAGCAACATTTTTGTGGTAAAAATTTATTTTTTCATTTTCACAGCTCAACGTTATAAAATTACGTGAAGTACCTCGGGGTGCAAGGTGCTCACCAAACATCTAAGTAAATTCCTTAATGGGTCTAATTTCCAAAATGGGGTCAATGAATAGATTTGGACTCAGAGCTCTATTATTCTATAGCTGTACTCATAAATAGAAATGGGCAAATCTGCAGATGGTTGGGTTGGCTGGTTCCAGACAGACTTAAAAAAAAGTCCTGTTCCCGACTGGACTTGAACCCGAACTTGAGCCTGAACCCCAACCTAAATAAGTCTATAGGGACCCGAACTTTAGTGCTATAAAATGGTGTTAGTAAGGGCTAGGGGGCTGTAAAAGGAAGCAAAATAGGCATTAAAGAAAGACAATTATACTTACCAAGTTTCCACGCAGCTGTCACACAGCTTCCTGGTCCACTCCTTAAACCTTATGAATATGCACTGCTTCCCGTACCCACTCTCTCTGACAGTGTCTGTGATTGTTTGCAGTCAGATTGCTGGTGTGCCAGCATCTGTGATTGGTTGCCCTCACATTTAGCTGTCTGGGTCCTGAAGGGAGTGCAAAAATAAATAATTGGAAAATAGCGTAGGGTCCCCTGTTTTTTGATACCCAGCGCAGATAAAGCAGTAAGCTGGAGGCTGCAGCCCCCAGCTGTGTGAGTTATATGGCTGTGTATCAAAATACAAGGGACCCCATGTGGTTTTTTTTATTATTTAAAAAGTAATTTAAAAAAAAATGGCATTTGGTACCCCCCAATTTTGATTCCCAGCCAAGAAAAATCAGACAGTGGGGGGCTGGTATTGTCAGGCTTGGGAAGTGCATGGTTATTGGGCCTTCCCCAGCCTGAAAACTGCCCCACAATTGGCACATCTAATGGATGGCACTTACCGGATCATCCCGATTGCCCTGGAGCGGTGGCAATTGGGGTAAAATAAGGGGTTAATGGCAGCTGTGATTTGTCAAAAAATCACAGCTGTCATCAAACACGAGGTTAGTAATGGAGTGGGGTCTATGAGCCTCCCATTACTAATCGTGTATATAAGAAAGAAATAAACACAAAACCTTAGAAAAATCCTTTATTAAAAAAAAAAACCCAGAAAACAAAAACATACTGCACTGTGTATTAAAATATGGGGAACCCTACTACATTTTTCCAAATTATTTATTTATTCTTACACTCCACTCTGGGAACCAGACTGCTAATTTAAGGGCAACGAATCACAGATGCTGGCACACCGACGGTCTGACTGCAACCAATCACAGAGGGTGGACGGAAAAAGCAGTGCATATTGATAAGATTTAATCCCCATTTTGCTTCCTTTTGCAGCCCCCTAGCCCTTACTAACACCATCTTATAACACTTACGTTCAGGTTCCTTAGACTTATATGGGGTTCAATGTTTGGGGTCATGTTCAGGTCAAGTCCGTTCCTGGGTTTGCCCATATCTATTTACGTGTGCACATTTTGCACAATGAAAACATGCAAAACTCATTTTTTTTAAAACTGTAGTTTGTTTTAAAGTTTATAAAAGGATTACAAATGACAAGTACAATAGACATACTAGTAATTTTAACATAGCATGTAAAGGGTGAGATAATCCCAATATAGATCTGTGATAAGCAACAACAAGGGTCTTCCAGGGGAAGAAGTGACAAGAAGTCACATAATGATATTAGCTTTCAATTACCAGTGAAAAGCAGAACCAAAAATTGACAAACAAAAGACAAAGACACACAGAAGGGGAAAGGATTAGTGATGAGCGAGTACTAAAAAGCTCGGGTGCTCGAGGCTCGGGCCGAGCATCCCAAGATACTCGTGTACTCGGCCCGAGCACCGAGCCCAATGTTATCCTATGGGAGACCCGAGTATTTTTGTGAAATGACCCCCGGCAGCATGTAGAAACCCTAAAAATGTCACAAAAGTCTCAGAAGAGTGCTCAAATGACATGGCAACAGCATGGGGAAGACCCCTTGAAGCATTTATCACTCAAAAGTCACAGCTGTGAACAATTTTGTCCGCGTTTTACGCCATTTTTACGAACTCACCAGAAAACCTTCCAAAATGACACCAAAATGAATTTTCATGGCGGAAATGTTAAGGGCACATACCCAATAGTGAGATAGAGCTGGTGTATGTTACTTTTTGAGATTAATACATGAAAGATTTTACGTAAAACATTGTGTGGCACTCCGATGTCCAAAACGCACGTTTTGTGTTTTTTACTAACGATGTCGGTCATTTTTTTTTTCATTCTATCTCCCGTCGGTCGGTCTCGCTCTGTCTGTCTCTCTCTGTCTTGTCTGTCCCCCTCTCACAGTCTGTCGGTCATTCTCCCCCCTCTCTCTTACTTACCGTTCCCCGATCACTGCTGCGGCGCTGCACGGCTGTTCACTAAACTCCGGCGGCTTTTCCTCTTTTGAAAAAGCCGGCCGCTCATTAAACAATCTCGTAATCCCTGTTTTCCTGCTTTTCGGCGCCTATGATTGGTTGCAGTGAGACACGCCCCCCCACGCTGAGTGACAGGTGTCTCACTGCACCCAAACACAGCAGCCGGTGTGTGTGTGTATACTGTGCAGTGAAATAAATAATTAAATAATTAAAAAAAACGGCGTGCGGTCCCCCCAATTTTAATACCAGCCAGATAAAGCCATACGGCTGAAGGCTGGTATTCTCAGGATGGGGAGCTCCACGTTATGGGGAGCCCCCCACCCTAACAATATCAGTCAGCAGCCGCCCAGAATTGCCGCATACATTATATGCGACAGATCTGGGACTGTACCCGGCTCTTCCCGATTTACCCTAGTGCGTTGGCAAATCGGGGTAATAAGGAGTTAATGGCAGCCCATAGCTGCCACTAAATCCTAGATTAATCATGTCAGGCGTCTCCCTGAGATTCCTTCCATGATTAATCTGTAAATTACAGTTAAAAAACACACACCCGAAAAATCCTTTATTAGAAATAAAAAACACTAACAAAGTCCCTCATCACCAATTTATTAACCCCGACAAACCCTCCCTGTCCGGCGTAATCCACAGTCCTCCAGCGTCGCGTCCAGCTGTGCTGCATGAAGGTGACAGGAGCTGCAGAATACACCGCCGCTCCGGTCACCTCCACGCAGCTAATGAGGTGAGTATAGCGATCAGCTGAGCTGTCACTGAGGTTACCTGGATGCAGCGGTGGATGCAGCGGTGGCCGCGTGTAACCTCAGTGACAGCTCAGCTGATCGCGCTACTCACCGCCGCTCCGGTCACCTCCACGCAGCTAATGAGGTGAGTATAGCGATCAGCTGCTGTCACTGAGGTTAATCGCGGCACCGCTGGATCCAGCGGTGGCCGTGAGTTACCTGACTGACAGCAGCTGATCGCTATACTCACCTCAATTGCTGCATGGAGCTGACTGGAGCAGCGGTGAGTAGCGCGATCAGCTGAGCTGTCACTGAGGTTACCCGCGGCCACCGCTGCATCCACCGCTGCATCCAGGTAACCTCAGTGACAGCTCAGCTGATCGCTATACTCACCTCATTAGCTGCGTGGAGGTGACCGGAGCGGCGGTGTATTCTGCAGCTCCTGTCACCTTCATGCAGCACAGCTGGACGCGACGCTGGAGGACCGTGGATTACGCCGGACAGGGAGGGTTTGTCGGGGTTAATAAATTGGTGATGAGGGACTTTGTTAGTGTTTTTTATTTCTAATAAAGGATTTTTCGGGTGTGTGTTTTTTAACTGTAATTTACAGATTAATCATGGAAGGAATCTCGGGGAGACGCCTGACATGATTAATCTAGGATTTAGTGGCAGCTATGGGCTGCCATTAACTCCTTATTACCCCGATTTGCCAACGCACTAGGGTAAATCGGGAAGAGCCGGGTACAGTCCCAGATCTGTCACATATAATGTATGCGGCAATTCTGGGCGGCTGCTGACTGATATTGTTAGGGTGGGGGGCTCCCCATAACGTGGAGCTCCCCATCCTGAGAATACCAGCCTTCAGCCGTATGGCTTTATCTGGCTGGTATTAAAATTGGGGGGGACCGCACGCCGTTTTTTTTAATTATTTATTTATTTATTTTACTGCACAGTATAGACACGCCCACCGGCTGCTGTGATTGGGTGCAGTGAGACACCTGTCACTCAGCGTGGGGGCGTGTCTCACTGCAACTAATCATAGGCGCCTGTGGGCGGGGATAGCAGGGAATATGAGATGGCTGTGTGCAGAGCACAGCGCGCCCGCCGGTATAAAGGCTCGGTCACGCTGTGCAGGCCGGCCAATCACTGCAATTCCACAACTAACAGGGCTGTGGCATTGCAGTGGTCTGCCAGCCAATCCCTGCATGAGGGCTGGCTCTCAAAAGAGCGCCAACATGCAGGGATGAAGACCACGAGTACAGCACGAGTATTGCAAAATTACTCGGTACCCGCCGAGTAGCCCGAGTACAGTGATACTCGTGCGAGTACCGAGTAGTAACAAGCATACTCGCTCATCACTAGAAAGGATAGTTGAGGAGCTATTGAATAAATTTATGTGCGTCGGGCTGGATGGACACTGTGCCTGCAATCCCTATATTCAATGCCTGCAGCTGCAAGGTGATTATGGAAGGCCATACTAACTTTATGATGCACTAGGGTTCTTACTTAGGAGTTAGATCTACAGTATCTGTGAGGTATAGCCATCTTATTGAGATATACTGTGCTGCACCTTATCCTGCTTTAGATATTGGCTGGATCTGTACATGTGCTGCTAATTTTTCTTTATGCTTATGTGCAGTTTATAAATTTATTGTATACCTAGTAGTACTAGTATTATTTGTTTGCTTCTTCTTTTCATTTGCACAGGTGCACTTTATATTTATATTTACATTAACTATATATACAGTTAGGTCCAGAAATATTTGGACAGTGACACAATTTTCGCGAGTTGGGCTCTGCATGCCACCACATTGGATTTGAAATGAAACCTCTACAACAGAATTCAAGTGCAGATTGTAACGTTTAATTTGAAGGTTTGAACAAATATATCTGATAGAAATTGTAGGAATTGTACACATTTCTTTACAAACACTCCACATTTTAGGAGGTCAAAAGTAATTGGACAAATAAACCAAACCCAAACAAAATATTTTTATTTTCAATATTTTGTTGCGAATCCTTTGGAGGCAATCACTGCCTTAAGTCTGGAACCCATGGACATCACCAAACGCTGGGTTTCCTCCTTCTTAATGCTTTGACAGGCCTTTACAGCCGCAGCCTTCAGGTCTTGCTTGTTTGTGGGTCTTTCCGTCTTAAGTCTGAATTTGAGCAAGTGAAATGCATGCTCAATTGGGTTAAGATCTGGTGATTGACTTGGCCATTGCAGAATATTCCACTTTTTAGCACTCATGAACTCCTGGGTAGCTTTGGCTGTATGCTTGGGGTCATTGTCCATCTGTACTATGAAGCGCCGTCCGATCAACTTTGCGGCATTTGGCTGAATCTGGGCTGAAAGTATATCCCGGTACACTTCAGAATTCATCCGGCTACTCTTGTCTGCTGTTATGTCATCAATAAACAGAAGTGAGCCAGTGCCATTGAAAGCCATGAATGCCCATGTCATCACGTTGCCTCCACCATGTTTTACAGAGGATGTGGTGTGCCTTGGATCATGTGCCGTTCCCTTTCTTCTCCAAACTTTTTTCTTCCCATCATTCTGGTACAGGTTGATCTTTGTCTCATCTGTCCATAGAATACTTTTCCAGAACTGAGCTGGCTTCATGAGGTGTTTTTCAGCAAATTTAACTCTGGCCTGTCTATTTTTGGAATTGATGAATGGTTTGCATCTAGATGTGAACCCTTTGTATTTACTTTCATGGAGTCTTCTCTTTACTGTTGACTTACAGACAGATACACCTACTTCACTGAGAGTGTTCTGGACTTCAGTTGATGTTGTGAACGGGTTCTTCTTCACCAAAGAAAGTATGCGGCGATCATCCACCACTGTTGTCATCCGTGGACGCCCAGGCCTTTTTGAGTTCCCAAGCTCACCAGTCAATTCCTTTTTTCTCAGAATGTACCCGACTGTTGATTTTGCTACTCCAAGCATGTCTGCTATCTCTCTGATGGATTTTTTCTTTTTTTTCAGCCTCAGGATGTTCTGCTTCACCTCAATTGAGAGTTCCTTAGACCGCATGTTGTCTGGTCACAGCAACAGCTTCCAAATGCAAAACCACACACCTGTAATCAACCCCAGACCTTTTAACTACTTCATTGATTACAGGTTAACGAGGGAGATGCCTTCAGAGTTAATTGCAGCCCTTAGAGTCCCTTGTCCAATTACTTTTGGTCCCTTGAAAAAGAGGAGGCTATGCATTACAGAGCTATGATTCCTAAACCCTTTCTCTGATTTGGATGTGAAAACTCTCATATTGCAGCTGGGAGTGTGCACTTTCAGCCCATATTATATATATAATTGTATTTCTGAACATGTTTTTGTAAACAGCTAAAATAACAAAACTTGTGTCACTGTCCAAATATTTCTGGCCCTGACTGTATTTGTACACCTTTTTTATCTATTGATCAACTTTGACATGTACATGTGCTTCTCAATAAATTATAATATCATCAAAAAGTTAATTTATTTCAATAATTCAATACAAAAAGGGTACACATATATTATATAGAGTCCTTACAAACAGAGTGATCTATTTCAAGTGTTTTTTTCTGTTAATGTTGATGATTATGGCTTACAGGCAATGAAAACCCAAAAGTCATTATCTCAGAAAATTAGAATAATTAACACAAAACACCTGCAAAGGCTTCCTAAGCATTTAAAATGGTCCCTTAAGGCCCCTTTACACACTGAGACTTTCAGCGATCCCACCAGCGATCCCAACCTGATAGGGATCGCTGGTAAGTTGCTAGGAGGTTGCTGGTGAGAGGTCACACAGTCAGACGCTCCAGCGATCCCACCAGCAACCTGACCTGGCAGGGATCGCTGGAGCATCGCTACACGGGTTGCTGGTGAGCTGTCATCAGCAACCAGTGACCAGCCCCCAGCCAGCAGCGATGCTGCGCTTGGTAACTAAGGTAAATATCGGGTAACCAACCCGATATTTACCTTGGTTACCAGCGCACGCAGCTACACGTGCAGAGAGCAGGGAGCAGCGCACACTGCTTAGCGCTGGCTCCCTGCTCTCCTAGCTACAGTACACATCGGGTTAATTACCCGATGTGTGCTGCAGCTACATGTACAGAGAGCAGGGAGCAGCGCACACTGCTTAGCGCTGGCTCCTTGCTCTCCTAGTTACAGCACACATGGGGTTAATTACCCGATGTGTACTCTGCTACACGTGCAAGGAGCAGGAGCCGGCACTGACAGTGAGAGCGGCGGAGGCTGGTAAGGACAGGGCTTCTTGGTTACCCGATGTTTACCGTGGTTACCAGTGTCCGCAGAAGCCGGCTCCTTAAGTCCCCTTTACACACTGAGACTTTCTAGCGATCATGCTGCACAGCGGGAAACAAAGGACCAAAGAATGGTCCTGAACGATTTGTAGCAATCAGCAACTTCACAGCAGGGGCCAGGTCGCTGATGTGTTTCACACACTGCAATGTCGCTGGGGAGGTCGCTATTACGTCACAAAACCGGTGACGTTACAGCGATGTCGTTTGCGATGTTGCAGTGTGTAAAGCTACCTTTAGACTGGTTCAGTAGGCTACACAATCATGGGGAAGACTGCTGACTTGACAGATGTCCAGAAGGCAGTCATTGACACACTCCACAAGGAGGTCCAAGGTGTTTTTTTCAGATGAAAGTACATTTTGCATTTCATTTGGAAATCAAGGTCCCCAGAGTCTGGAGGAAGAGTGGAGAGGCCATAATCCAAGCTGCTTGAGGTCAAGTGAGAAATTTCCACAATCAGTGATGGTTTGGGGAGCCATATCATCTGTTGCTGTAGGTCCACTGTGTTTTATCAAGACCAAAGTCAGTGCAGCCGTCTACCAGGAAATTTTAGAGCACTTTGACGACAAGCTTTTTGGAGGTGGAAATTTCATTTTCAAGCAAGATTTGGCACCTGTCCACATTACGAAAAGTACAAATAAATGGTTTAATAACCACAGTATCACTGTGTTTGATGGGCCAGCAAACTCGCCTGACCTAAACCCCATAGAGAATCTATGGGGTATTGTCAAGAGGAAGATGAGAGACACCAGACCCAACATTGCAGATGAGCTGAAGGTGGCTATCAACGCAACCTAGGCTTCCATAACACCTCATCAGTGCCACAGGCTGATCGCCTCTATACTACACCGCATTGATGCAGTAATTAATGCAAAAGGAGCCCCAACCAAGTATTGAGTTAAAAATACATTTCTCAGTTGGTCTAATAAAATATTTTAATATTCTGAGATAATGACTTTTGGGTTTTCATTGGCTGTAAGTTATAATCATCGGCATTAACAGAAATAACCACTTAAAATAGATCACTCTGTAATGACTCTATATAATATTTATGTTTCCCTTTCTGTATTAAATAACTGAAATAAATTAACTTCTTGAGGATATTCTAAATTATTAAGATGCACGTGTACTTTCATAGCTGGCTTTTTGCAGATAGGATTTAAAGGGAACCTGTCACCAGTTTTTTGCTCTATAAGCTGCGGCCACCACCACTAGGCTCTTATATACAGCATAAGAGCCCAGGCCACTGAGTATAACATAAAAAATACTTTATAATACTCACCTAGAAGGTCGCTCCGGAGCACAATGGTCGGCTTGGTGGCGCCGTTCTCCAGGACTTACGCCACCCTTTTCGGCCATCTTAGTGTTCCTTATTCTGAAGCAGCGGTGCATGACGCGTCTACATCATACACACATGTCGGCATTGAGGTCCTGCGCAGGCGCACTTTGATCTGCCCTGCTCAGGTATACATAGGACAGCGTTAAGCTTTGGCAATGTGATGTGAGGTCTGGTGAGTCAATAACACATCATCTGCAAATATAGAGATTTTGAAAATGTTATCCTTTATTTCAACACCAGCTACAGTATATTGGGATTTTGACGTATAACCACTGCCAATGGTTCAATATCAATAGCAAATAATAAAGGTGACAGGGAACACCTCTGTCTCGTACCATTTGAAACATTAAAACTAAGAGAGATGTGCTTAGCAAGCTTAATAGAAGCCAAGGGAGAATTATACAGGACTCTCAATGCCATAAGGATGGGGCCTAAAATTCCAAAAGCTCTAACTGTCTCAAACATAAAAGACCATTTGAGGCTGTCAAAAGCCTTCTCAGCGTCTTAGCTTAAAAGAAGTACCTGGTGTCTATATGTGTTAAACACGTCAATCAAATCTATCACCTTCCTGGTATTGTCCCCACAAAACCGACCTGATCCTTGTAGATTAGTTGCAGCAGTCCCACATTTAGGCCTCTTTCACACGTACGTGCCTCCGGTACGTGTTTGGCAGTTTTCTCACGTACCGGAGACACGTACACACGTAGACCTAGGTATTCCTATAGTTTTGGACACATGTAAGTATTTACGCACAAAACGTTCCGTACTAACGTGTGTCAGTGTGTTTCTCACGGCAACATGTCCGTTTTCTCTCCGGCATCACGGGTGTCACATGGAATGCAAACATGTCACACGGAACGCAAACGGACCACACGGATGTGTTCCATGTGACACACACCGGAGAAAAGACATGTGTCTGTGAGAAAAAAACAAAACTTTACTCACCTTCTCCAGCCCTGCAGTCTCTGCCGCTGCTGTCACTTGCTGCCGACCGCCGCTCATTATGCTTATTGAATATTCACTTCACTGCGGCCGGAAGCAGCAGCAGCGGGGAGTCGGCAGGACCGGAGACCGAAGATCAGCACCACGGACAGTGAGGCCAGGGACAGGTGAGTAGAAAGTTCCCGTTCTCCGTGTGTTATCACGGATAACACACAGAGAACACACGTAGGCAATAAACACGGCTCACGGAGGGCAATATGCACCTTTGACACGTCCGTGAAAAACGTGCGTGGTTTTTCACAAACGTGTGAAAGAGGCCTTAGTCTGTTTGCCAACAAGCGAGTGAAAATCTGTAGATCAGAATTAAGGAGGGTGATTTGTTAATAATTAGAGCTGTCTCTATCCACCTTAGGGATAAGAATCAGATACAAAATGAGATAGAAATTCAGGAATAGGAGAATCCGTCAAAAAGGAATTAAATAATTTGATCATATGGAGAGTCAATTAATCTGTAAATGTTTTATAGTAAAGGTAGGTCTGCCCATCAAGGAATTGCCAAGGTGCAGATCCTTCAATATTTCCAAAATCTCCTTTTTGGAGATCAGTTTATTGAGATTCAATCACTCTGGGTGGAAGCACTGACAATCCAAAGTTCGATAGATAACACTTGTCAACGCAAAAAAATCATCAGCAAAGGTAATATGTCGGTTTTATGGAGTTTGATGTGCTGATTCCAAAAATATGCTTAGTTTTGCTATATCACATAAAGTTTCTGAGGTAGAAGTATTTTTGTTATTACATTATTTCTGCATTTTCAATGTATGCTGGGCCCCTCATGTGATATGCCCAAGTTGTTCAAATGATCTTCGTGACTGGTTGAATATGAGGAAAGTGGCTATGCAAAGTGCTGTTCCCATGATTTGGAGAGAAGCTAAAAATCATAGTGATGACTGCTACTTTTGTTTTGGGAAGCTGAAGGACTTTTCTACAAAGAACAAACATAAGATTAATTACCCTGAACTTGAATCTGCGATTAGGCCAGTTCCACGATGGTGCGTAGCCAGTTCCTGTAGCACAGTTGTCTGGATTGGATGACAAGGAAGTAGAATATGAAGACTATTGTTACGGTTCCCGTTCTGGGTATCTGCGTGTCTCTTTTCCCTTTGCTGTGGCACTGGAGACTATGTTCGGATTTCTTGCTACTGCACATGTGCGAGCGCTGGAGACTAAGTCCTATCTTGTAGCCATTGCACATGTGCGAGTGACATCATCACTGACACGAGGTCACATGTCTCTGACACCTTCTAAGCTGATTGGCCGCTGGTCATGTGCTTGTGACACGAGGTCACATGTCTCTGACACCTTCTAAGCCGATTGGTCACTGGTCATGTGCTTGTGATGCCTTACTCGGTGATAGACCAGCGTGATGTCATTGCTGTCGAACTGGCAGCGGATTGGCTCTGGTGTCCTCCATCTTGGATGAGGCACAGAGTCTATATAAGACCCTGACACACGCTGCTCGGCGCTCAGTCCTCTTGGTTCCTGCATAGGAGTAGACGCTCTGTGCATGTCCCTTGCGGCACCTATTCTATCTAGGTGAGCGTTATCGGTAGGGTAACGCTCTTGTACCTTGCAGCTTATGCTGTGGTCCGTATCCTCGCACCTTAGTGGAGCGGACATAGGCAGGTGCTTGCTGCACATGGTCTGACTGGGCCTTGTGGTTCTATTCTGAGGTGAGCGCTATCGGTAGGGTAGCGCTCCTGTACCTTTCAGCCGTACTGTTGTCCGTGTCCTCGCACCTTAGTGGAGCGGACATAGGTAGGTTAGGTGGTCGTTGCCTTCTAGGGTAACACTCCACTACACTGCCTCCTGCAGCAGTCCGTATCCTCGCACACTAGGGGAGCGGTCATAGGCAGGAGTGTCAAGCTACCAGCCTTGCTGCTGTCCGTATCCTTGCACCACAAGTGGAGCGGACATAGGTAGGTGCCATATTGCACACACTACACCTAGTCTCTGTGACTGTTAACTGAGACAGGTGCTTTCACGCTCACAGACTGTGAGACTTCTATACACTTTTATGTTGTATTCCTCACTCTTTTGCATTTCCACTCCTATGTTATTCTAATAAGGTAGTTGCTGTGACTTAAACAGTATACGTCGCTATTGGTCTTGGTGACACTGTGACGCAACAGTGTCAGTACCGCATTGGTGGTACAGGTTTCCCCTATCCTCTGCCATACTCTGCAGCAGAGCTCTGCACGGTGGACCCTGACTGTTGGATAGCCTTCCATTCCCTTATTATCCGACAGCCCCCGTAACAACTATGAAGCTGAAGCTACTGGCGAAGACATGTAGACCTCAAGTCAAAATGAGTATGTACTTGATGGAGCAGCCAGAACACTTTACTCAACATGAATTAAATGATCTCATCAAAGACCTTTCATTGTCAAAAGATAAAGCTGAACTTCTTGCATCTAGGTTGAAGCAGAAGAATCTTCTTCATGATAATGTCAAAGTGTGTTATTACTGAAACAGAAGTAACACTATAACACAATTTTTTACAGTTGATGGACCAATGGTTTACTGTAACAATGTGAATGGCCTCTTTGAAGAACTCAATCAAGAGTATTTTGTTGCAGATTGACGATTGTTTATTGACTCATTCCAGAGATGTATGAAAGCAGTGTTGCTTCACAATGGAAATATGAAACCATCAATCCCTATTGCTCACTCATGTCATCTAAAGAAAAGTTATGAATTCTGTTAGTTGTTTTGGATGCTATACAATATAAGCATCATCGATGGAATATCTGTGGAGATTTGAAAGTCATTGGTCTCCTAATGGGAATGCAAGGAGGTTTCACAAAATATTGTTGCTTCTTGTGTTTATGGGACAATAGAAATACTGTAAAACATTATGTTCATCGTGATTGGGGACAGAGAACCATCTATACTCCAGGTAGAGATAATCTTCAGCATAATCCTTTAGTTGCTCCAACAAAAATCTTTCTTCCTCCACTACATATAAAGTTGGGATTCATTAAAAACTTTGTGAAAGCCATGGCAAAGACAAATTCACGAGGGTTCCAGAATATTTCACAGATGTTCTCCAGCATTTCACCGGCAAAACTGAAGGAAGGGGGATTTGTTGGTCCTCAGATCAGAGAGCTTATGACAGATAATGTGTTGAAGGAACTCTAAATGATAATGAATTGAGATCTTGGAAAAGCTTCAAGTGGATCTGTGAAAACTTCTTAGGATAAAATAAATCTACAGAATATGTTGAAGGTGTTGAGGAACTGCTAAATGCAACCAGTGTCTTGGATGTCACATGTCTCTGAAAATGCACTTTTTGCTTTCACATTTAGATTTCTTCCCTCAAAATCTTGGGGATGTAAGCAATGAACAAGGCGAGCAGTTTCACCAGGACATTAAATTAATGGAACAATGCTACCAGGGTTTTTGGAATGACTCAATGATGGCAGATTACTATTGGATGTTATATAGGGACAAAACTGAAAAATCGTATTTTTGACAGTCTAATGTCAAGCACTTTTAATTTCTGCTCATATTTTGGTTTCTATTTTGCATGTGAAATTATTTTGGTTCAATAAAAACTGTTTTGTAAGGTGAAGCATTTTTTTGATATGTAGAATACTGTTTTCATAATGTCGCCAGTATATTTCCTATACCTTATGATAATGATGCTGCTCCATGGAAACTATACGTGCAACAGAAAAACTATATACATTTTTTAAATCAAGACAAAAAGATGATTCAGAAAAGTACAAAGTCACATGTGATGATTACAAAACAATTTTTTTGTAGACCTGTGTAGTTATGAGTCGGATTTAATGGGATATTATCCTGAAGATTATACAACATTTTTTAGAATTTAAGAAAACTTAAAGATCTTTGAAAGATTGTAATGTAATTTACGCTCACCGTCACTGAGGAACCAAGGCAACAACACAATCCTTAAGTTGTTGCACAAGTATTGAATGGGCTTTATTACCTATTTCATAATATTTTTGCTTGTTATAAACATGCAGTTTTTCAACCTTACGCGGTTATATGTTCTTCATCTTAATCCTTGTTGCCAAGATCTTCCTCAGAACCCCCGTGAGCGCGATGCAGCCAATTTGATTTCAAGATGTTTAAATTGCAAAGGTAGTTTAGAAAATACGTAATTACATTTCTATTTAACTTAGTCCCCTCCAAGATACAACAATCCCTCATCACTGACATATGAGCCTCCCACAATGTAGCTGGTGATGACACCGACCCAGTATTGTGTTGGAATAATTTATTTTTTTAGTTCTCGAGTAACACATCGTTTATATTATATTTTATATTATTATGGTCTGACCATGTGATAGACCCCATCTCAGAGCCCTTCATCATTCTGAGAACTAAGATGTCAACCAGAAAAAGGTCTATTCTCGTGTGTGCGGGCGGGAGCAGAATAAAAAGAGTATGCTTTTTCCCTAGGATGATCTACTCTCCAAAGGTGAGGCCTAATTAGCTTTCAAAAGTCTTCCAACATTATACAAAGATCTACATGAGGAAGAGTGCCCCCCACTGAAAACCTGTCCGATTTCTCAGAAAAAGTAACTTTAAAATAGCTTCCTATTTTAAAGCTGTTGGGGATGATTTCCTTAAAAGGGAAAATACTCTGCACAAAAAAATGAATTTGTCCAGTATTGGGTGCATAAATATTACATAAAGTGACAGGTTTCCCTCCCCCAGACGACACTGAAGAATTATGAATCTACCTCTTGATCTGTGACTTTGTCACTTACAATAGGCAGTTTGATGAGATCAATATGACCAAACCCCCTTTCTTCCTAAAAACGGAATAAGCAATGGGGAAATGGCCAATGGAGAACTGAAAAGAACCTGACTAATCATAGTGAGATTACTGAGGGAAGGCAATATCTGCCTTCCACGTTCTCCCCTGAGAGTAAGTTTTCTCTTCCTATGGGAATTGAGACCCTTAACATTTAGTGACACCACACATACGATGATTGTAGCCTAAGGGAAGGGAAATAGTACAAATTTTAAATGTACTCGTTTATGTTAATACATCAAGTCACTCCCAAGCCCACCCTCACTGAGGTGTTGCTTATTCCACAGCTCAAGACCCATATCCATTCTCCAAAGCAAAGCTGTGCTGGTATAAATGAAGAACACACAAAGGCAGGGGAAAGAGGAAAGCATAGGATAACAGTAAAAAAACATTTGTAAAACCCAGAAACGTTATTTAAAAATTACCAAGAAGAATTCCTGGGTCAAGGTTACAACTGTGCTCTAAGTGAGCCCACTTAGTAATAAAAAAGAAATCTGCAACCAGTGTAACTACAATTAAGTTAGCTGAGAAACCCTAAATATGACTACACTCTGGTGCGGGGGGGGGCCACACAACAAAACAAAAAAAGAAAGAAATCTCCAATAGTCTTGAATCAACCCACCAGACTATCACTGAGAATGAGTTGACTTCCATACCGACTATAAACAGGTAACATATGAGTAGGAAAACCCACTATATCAATACTGGCTAGGTCGGTTTGAATAGTCCTTATATAAACCAAGAATACATCTGGCATCCATATCTTCAGCCAGGTTTTGTAGACCTGCCAGATCAGAAAAGGAGCCCCACTCCCTCAAAAGCCTTTCCTTCCCCTTTTTCCACTTGAGCGCCACACTGGGGGAGAGACCTTTGGAAGCTATGTAAGATCCTAGGACGAGATCTTTGGTGACAGCAGGCTCAATTTTTCACAAAAAGATGGTAAGTCTTCCAAAGTACATAAAAAAGCTGAAATACCATCCTTGCGGGCTGTCATGGCAAAGGGGAAGCCCACCTATAATAGATATTCTGATCTTGCAAAGTCTTCAGTAATGATATGAGATTCCTACTTTTTTGAACAGTTATGTGGGAGAGATCAGGGAACAGGTGCAATACTAGCCCAATAAAATAAACAAACTTCTGGTATCTGGCCTTCATCATTATTCTTTCTTTAACTTCATAGTCATGCAGGCAACAGATTATATCTCGTGGAAATTGGGTGGAGCCTTTTGGTTTCAGGGAACTGTGAGCTCTGTTAAATTTAATAGGAGGGGACGTGAGCTGTCCCAACACAGAATTAAAGTTATACTGAAGTAAGCTCTTACGGTCCTCTAGTCCATGTGATTCTGGGACTCTACGAAACCTGATGTTACATCTCTTTTCCCTGTTGTCAAGGTCTTCAATATGGGACTTGTGATTATTCATAACCTTATTTTGTGATGTTACCAAATGCAGGAGAGCTGACATGTGGGACCTGGTAGTGTCATGTTGCTCTTCAAAAGCATCCAGTCTACCTGCAATATGATGCAGGTCCTGTTGTTCTGAGTCAATCTCAGCCCAGCAGGTCTCCTTGACCTCAGTGATAAAAGTTTTAAAGTCCTCCTTAAATGGTAGACTGCTGAGATATCTTTTCCAAGCAACAGGAACATGATCAAATAGTTCCCTATCTGAAGGCAGCGAGGATTCACACTATTCTCCAGTGTCTTTAATGCGATTCATATTGAGGGGAGGGACCTATATTAAGGTCTCTCCAATCACCCCTTTCTTAGACGAGTAAAATCTCCCCAGTTTGGGAGGCAGAAAAGACAGAGTGGCAGGAGGCGATAGATTAGGCTCAGAAGCAGAGCCATATCTAGGGTGGCTGGCAGGGCATGTGCCCTGGGCGCAGCTGTCAGGGGGTGCTGTTGGGCCGCCTGATGCAGTGGTCTCAGAGTCTCCCCGGGGGCTGCGTTTGCCAACCCGTAGTGGGAGCCGGCTTTTCTGAGTCCCGTCTGTCAGATGACAGTCCAAACTCAGAGGAAGTGCAGGAGTGCAGAATCCAATGATCAATTATCCTCGGATCTTTCAGACACGAGGACAATTGAAGCGGTAACCGCCGGCGCTGACTTCCGGATCAGAGCAATGTCTGTAGTGGGATCAGGTCACCTGATCACACTACAGGGCAAGTTAGTAATCATGCAGAATTAAACAATAATAATTTTATTTATTTATTTTTTCATAACTGTATTGTATTATTCACTCATCTTCTAGTGTCAGAGACCATCTATTGTGTTGGAGTATGTCTATATCCTTTTTGTACCAATATGACCCAGTTGCATTGTGCATATCTTTTGGATAAAAACTGCTAATTTGACCTCACTCTCTTGGTCCAATAAAGAATCATTATATATGGATGATCCTCCTTTCTTTGTTTTCATATACAATGTTTTGAACTTTTGACTTTCAGGCTCCACATTTCACCATCCACTACAGCTTTGAATGTGAGACAACCATCATTTTATAGACAATCATCTTTGCTATCTCATCCATAAATTTGACTTGCAAGTATTTAGCATATGATTAGTTATGCAGATTTTTGTCATGTCACTGCATGGTTACTGTTTTTATCCTAAAAATTTAAATTTAAATTTTGATTATTTTGTCAGTATTTTGTAACTCTACCTTTGGCTTTCAACACTGCCTGAATCCTTCTGGGCATGCGCTCAATCACATTCAAGCATATCTCTTCTGAAGTCTGACCCCAGGTCTTTTCTACATGTTCCCAATGTTGGTGCATACTGGTCGATTCACTTGGGTATGTATACAGATTTTTCTTCAACTCTACCTACAAGTGTTTGACTGGGTTGAGGTCTGGGGACTGTGGAGCCAATCCAGCACCTCTACGTCATTGTCAATAAACCATTTTTTCACCAATCTTTATGTTACTTCAGGACATTGTCCTGCTGGAACACTGTCATCCTTTTCAAACCCATAGTACTCAAGTGTATGACGTAACTTGCCTTGTTGGATAATCACATATGGCTCAGCATTGAGACCACCATTGATCCTGGTCAAATATCTAACACCTTTGGCTGTGAAACAACCCCATATCATCAGGCTTCCTCCACTGAACTTGACAGTTCCTTCAATTTCTCAATCTGTTAGCCTCTTTTTCCTTTGTTTCTTCCAGACCCATTTGCAGCCATCAGAGCGTAGTCTATTGACTTTCATCTCATCACTCTAAATCACCCATTTCCAATCTTCTGCTGTCCACTTTTCGTACTTCTTTGCAAATTTGAACCGACATTTCTCATGATGTTATTGATGTTGCGGCTTCTTCAGCTTTTTTCGTATTCTTCCAATTGTTGTAGCACTCACATGATGCAATTTAGCATTTTTTTGGCTGAGAGACCACTATTGATGAGCTGGATAATGTTGTTTTTTTTCTTGGGAAATCTTCTTCATGGTTGTTCCTCAATTCAATCCAGTTAATTTTTGCTTGGGAATTCACCTAATAAAACACTGATCTATTAGAGAATGTGAGAACACGGGAAGAAAAAAAAAATTCAAATACCAAAACAGTAACAATGCAGTGACATGACAAGAATCAGCATAACTAATCATGTTCTAATTAGTTGCAAGTCAAATTTATGTATAAAGTAGCCAAAATGATTGTCTATAAAATGATGGTAGTCTCACGCTCAAAGCTGTAGTGAATGGTGAGATATGGAGCCTTAAAGTCAAAAGTTCAAAGGTTTGTTACCGTTTTGGAAGTTTTAACAAAATAGAAACCTGCAATGTTAATCCAAATACATCATTTGATGATAGATTCAAAACAAGCAGGTAGGATGGTGTATGTAAATTATTAACCTCACCATGGTGCACAAATGCCTCTGCTTGGTATGAACAGTCATTCTGTCCCGACAGAGTCCCTTTAATCACGATTGCACACGTTCATGAAATTCCAACTGTTCTTGGATCTGAGTGTCCGGAAATTGATGATACCAAATAATTTGAAGGCCACTTCCTGCTGAGTATTATTGTTCGCCATTTGTTTTCCTTTATGTCCTATATGACCTCAGTCTACATATCTTCTAACTGCTACTCCTAAAAATCTAACATGTCAAGTCAAAGCTAGATATCTGGACATGACAGTGCAGCGTCTTCCAGTTACCTTCTTCACCAGCAACTCAACGGTTACAATATAGCAATGCAAAACCATTTTTTTCAAGATGCATTTTTAGAGTGAAAAGTTGCAAAACATTAAAAATAATATATAAATTTGGTGACACCATAATCAGAATGACCCATAGAATAAACTCTTTAGGCAAGAAAAACTAGTAAAAACATATTTTCTACTAACTAAAATATATACAGAAGGTGAACTAAGTACTGAACATGTCAGCAAGTGTCTAAATAAATATATTGATGTCTGATAATGAGAAATAACATAAGAAAAAAGTATTGAACACACTTATTTTTTTACTTTTTACTTTTAATGCTTCTTATAAAAGCCTTTGTTGATGTCGACAGCTTCAAGACACCTTCTGTCTAGAGAAACTAGTTGCATGTATTTTTATGCATTTTTTTTACAAATAATTTCACTCAGGTACTGAACGGCAGAAAGGTGCCTGCAAAGTGGTGTGTTCGTTCTTTTAGGTATGTTAGCGTTTGTCATCCACAAAACCATTAATAGTTTAAAATAGGTCTCAGAGTACTGTACTGTAGGCAGCCATATTATCAATCTATATATCTAATTGCCTTATTTTGTCTGTCTGTCTTGCTCCAAAATGACGTCATTACAGTGACAACCGTCGTCACAGCGCGTGCGCTAAAGAGCCTGCGACCAACGGCTTAGCTAACTGAACAGTACGAACTACGGCGCGACCAGACGACACCCGACAGCTTTCCCGCACCCACACAGAGCCCCGACTCCCAGGTGACTGCTGCACTCCCGGGAGCCCACACCGGCAACCCAGCCGAGACATACCCTTGCATTGCTGGGATCGTGCCGGGAGCCGGCGTATGCTGGTAACACAACACATCGGGTAACTAAGCAAAGCGCTTTGCATAGTTACCCGATTGTGTACCATGGTTACCAGCGTAACTCGGCTCCACCCCCCCTGCACTTCGCCCTCCGCATGTATATACTGAACACACACACACACGAATAGTCACCTATCCCCAGCCATGCAGTCCCCGGCACTGACGTCCTCAGCGCCATGTCCCTGCTCGGCTACCCCCCCGCCCTCCGCCCTATGCATGTATACACTGAAAACACACCCTGGCACTACTGCACCCATCCATCATCCCCGCACACACGCAGGCACTACCGCTCCCATCATCATCACTGCACACACACCGGCACTACTGCTCCCATCATCCCCGCGCACACACACTGACACTACCGCTCCCATCATCCCCGCACACACACAGGCACTACCGCACCCATCATCATCCCCGCACATACCCCGGCACTATCGCACCCATCATCATCCCCGCACACACCCCGCACACACTCAGCACCCATTATCATCACCGCACATACAAGCACTACCGCACCCATCATCATCCCCTCACACACCCCAGCAGTACCGCACTTATCATCATCACCGCACATACAAGCACTACCGCCCCCATCATCATGCCCGCACACTCCTCGACACTGCCGCACTCATCAGCATCCCCGCACACACGCAAGCACTACCTGAGTGAAGTCTTCGGTGACAGCGTGGCTCACTTCAGTTACTGCGTGGAGCTGACACAGAGCGGTCGTGTTCTACGGCGCTCCCTGTCAGCTTCATATAGCAGAGCTGAAAGCGTCGTGTGGATTACTTCGGACCTGGATGGGTGCTTGGGGATTAATAAAGTGGTAAATAAGGGGGTTTTTTTATCTTTTATTCCAAATAAAGGATTTTTCGTTGTGTGTGTTTATTTACTTTCACTTACAGGTTAATCATGGAAGGTATCTCGGGGAGACGCCTGCCATGATTAACCTAGGACTTAGTGGCAGCTATAAGCTGCCATTTAACTCCTTATTACCCCGATTGCCACTGCACCAGGGCAATTCGGGATGAGCCGGGTAGAGTCCTGGGACTGTCGCATCTAATGGATGCGGCAATTCCGGGCGGCTGCTGGCTGATATTGTTAGGGTGGTGGGCTCCCCATAATGTGGCGCTCCCCATCCTGACAATACCAGCCTTCAGCCGTGTGGCTTTATCTTTGCTGGTATCACAATTGGGGGGGAACCGCAGGTTTTTTTTTTTAAATTATTTATTTATTGTACCGCACGATATAAAACCGCCCACTGGAGGCTGTGATTGGTTGCAGTGAGACAGCTGTCACTCAGCGTGGGAGCGTATCTGACTGCAACCAATCAGGTGCCGGTGGGCGGGGGAAGCAGGAAATATGGATTGAATAATGAGCGGCCAGCATTTTCAAAAGCAGGAGAAGCTGCCAGAGCAGTGTGACAGCTGTGCAGCGCCGCACCAGTGATCGGTGAGTGAGAGAGGGGGGAGAGAAAGGGGGGTGGCGAGAGAGGGGGGAGGAGACCAGGAGTGATTTTAAACGATTTAGATCGTTCTGCTGGACATGCTGAGCTTGCACAGTAGAGCGTGACAGGATCCGTCAGCGGATTCTGCCACTTAGTACATTGTGGCGGAATCTGCCCCCATACCTCATAGACAATCATTAGACACCTTGGCGGATTCTAACGGAATCCGTCAAGGTGCGATATTTTAACGACCCAAAAAATGCTACATGCAGCGTTCCCTCCGCCTGACGCTGTGTCAAATTAACGACGCAGTGTCATCCAGCGGATGCAACGCAGACACTTGCGTTACAGTGCGTCGTCAATACAAGTCTATGGAGAATAGCGCAGTGCGTTAACGGACAGCGCTATCCTCCATAGCGGCGGATTGCGCTGAACGCAAGTGTGAAATCGCCCGAACACACACACACCTTGATAGTTACCTGTCCCCAGCCATGCAGTCTCCGGCACTGACGTCCTCAGCGCCATGGCCCCGCTCGGCTCCACCCACCCCGCACTCCGACCCCCGCACACATTACCGTGCAGGATGGGGGCACATGTCAGAATGGTGGCTGCACCACGATGGGGGCACATACCAGCATTGGGCCACATCACAGCATCAGCATATTTTTACTTAACTTTACACTGTTCCTGGCCTTCTTTCATTACAAGCCATGGACATCATTAAACATTAGACTCATCTTTTAAAACTGTTCCTTCTGTTGTTTGTCATTTTAAAACCAATAAATAATTATAAGAATACTAAATTAAACCTAACCCATCCAGTCCATTCATTACCTTATTATTCAATCTGCTAACCTACATACACATTCTAGACTACCCGATACGTTAGAATTGGGCCACCTTCTAGTGTATGCATACATGTGCACAGAGATTCTTGATGCCTCTACTGTACCTACATACAGTAATTTTCCAAAGGTTTTAGGCAAGTGTGGATAGAATGCTACAATATATAGATCTTAGAGAACTAACCACAGATAATGTGAAATATCATCATAAATACAGTATAGACCAAAAGTTTGGACACACCTTCTCATTCAAAGTGTTTTTATTTTCATGACTCTGAAAATTGTAAATTCACATTGAAGGCATCAAAACTTTGAATTAACACATGTGCAATGAAATACTTAACAAAAAAGTGTGAAACAACTGAAAATATGTCTTATATTCTAGGTTCTTTAAAGTAGCCACCTTTTGCTTTGATTACTGCTTTGCACACTCTTGGCATTCTCTTGATGAGCTTCAAGAGGTAGTCACCGGAAATAGTTTTCACTTCACAGGTGTGCCCCGTCAGGTTTAATAAGTGGGATTTCTTGCCTTATAAATGGGGTTGGAACATTAGTTGTGTTGTGCAGAAGTCTGGTGGATACACAGCTGATAGTCCTACTGAATAGCCTGTTAGAATTTGTATTATGGCAAGAAAAAAAGCAGCTAAGTAAAGAAAAATGAGTGGCCATCATTACTTTAAGAAATGAAGGTCAGTCAGTCCAAAAAAATTGGGAAAACTTTGAAAGTGTCCCCAAGTTCAGTGGCAAAAACCATCAAATGCTACAAAGAAACTGGCTCACATGAGGACCGCCCCAGGAAAGGAAGACCAAGAGTTACCTCTGCTGCGGAGGATAAGTTATTCCGAGTCACTATCCTCAGAAATCGCAGGTTAACAGCAACTCAGATTAGAGACCAGGTCAATGCCAAACAGAGTTCTAGCCGACACATCTCTAGAACAACTGTTAAGAGGAGACTTTGTGCAGCAGGCCTTCATGGTAAAATAGCTGCTAGGAAACCACTGCTAAGGACAGGAAACAAGCAGAAGAGACTTGTTTGGGCTAAAGAACACAAGGAATGAACATTAGACCAGTGGAAATCTGTGCTTTGGTCTGATGAGTCCAAATTTGAGATCTTTGGATGCAACCACCGTGTCTTTGTGCGACGCAGAAAAGGTGAACGGATGGACTCTACATGCCTGGTTCCCACCGTGAAGCATGGAGGATGTGATGGTGTGGGGGTGCTTTGCTGGTAACACTGTTGGGAATTTATTCAAAATTGAAGGCATACTGAACCAGCATAGCTACCACAGCATCTTGCAGTGGCATGCTATTCCATCCGGTTTGCGTTTAGTTGGCCATCATTTTTTTTTTAACAGGAAATTACCCCAAACACACCTCCAGGCTGTGTAAGGGCTATTTTACTAAGAAGGAGAGTGATGGAGTGTTACGCCAGATGACCTGGCCTCCACAGTCACCAGACTTGAACCCAATCGAGATGGTTTGGGGTGAGCTGGACCGCAGAATGAAGGCAAAAGGGCCAACAAGTGCTAAGCATCTCTGGGAGCTCCTTCACCATTTCCAGTGACTACCTTTTGAAGCTCATCAAGAGAATGCCAAGAGTGTGCAAAGCAGTAATCAAAGCAAAAGGTGACAACTTTGAAGAACCTAGAATATAAGACATATTATTAGTTGTTTCACACTTTTTTGTCAAGTATTTCATTCCACATATGTTAATTCATAGTTTTGATGTCTTCAATGTGAATCTACAATTTTCAGAGTCATGAAAATAAAGAAAACTCTTTGAATGAGAAGGTGTGTCCAAACTTTTGGTCTGTACTGTATATTCAGAAATGTATTTGCTTAGCAAATCACAAGCCTTTTCTCTAGGGAGTCAATCACAATAGAATTATTAGATTTAAAATGGCTGTCGTTTTGTTACACAGACAGAAAACTGTCCTAGAATGTTTATTACATTTATTGCTTTTGAGCATGTGCAGGAGAAGCTCCTCTGCTATGACCTGGAGTTAAGCTATACAATGTACCATATGTCAAAAGAATAATTAACAAACTTGGCTTAAACTATTGTATGTCTGTATTTACCGTAAAAACAGCCTTTCCTGTAAGCCGCATAATTCCAAATAAAAAAAAGAAGCAAAAAATGGAACTGTAGTCAATATAAAAATATTTTAACATCTTTTATAAATAGTTTCTTGAGATTTTGAAACATCCAGCAAAATATATACAATGGGTATGGAAAGTATTCAGACCCCTTTACATTTTTCACTCTTTGTTTCATTGCAGCCATTTGGTAAATTCAAAAAAGTTCATTTTTTTTCTCATTAATGTGCACTCTGCACCCCATCTTGACAGAAAAAAACAGAAATGTAGACATTTTTGCAAATTTATTAAACAAGAAAAACTGAATTTTCACATGGTTATAATTATTCAGACCCTTTGCTTAGACACTCATATTTAAGTCACATGCTATCCATTTCCTTGTGATCCTCCTTGAGTTGGTTCTACTCCTTCATTATAGTCCAGCTGTGTTTAAACTGATACAACTTGATTTGGAAAGGTACACACCTGTCTATATAAGACCTGACACCTCAAAGTGCATGTCAGACCAAATGAGAATCATGAGGTCAAAGGAACTGCCAAAGAAGCTCAGAGACAGAATTGTGGCAAGGCACAGATTTGGCCAAGGTTACAAAGACTTTCTGCAGTACTCAAGGTTCCTAAGAGCACAGTGACCTCCATAATCCTTAAATGGAAGATGTTTGGGACCACCAGAACTCTTCCTAGACCTGGCCATCCAGCCAAACTGAGCAATTGTGGGAGAAGAGCTTTGATGAGAGAGGTAAAGAAGAACCCCAAGATCACTGTGGCTGAGCTCCTAAGATGCAGTAGTGAGATGGAAGAAAGTTCCACAAACTTAATTATCACTGCAGCCCTCCACCAGTCGGGCCTTTATGGCAGAGTGGCCCGACGGAAGCCTCTCCTCAGTGCAAGACGTATTAAAGCTCGCATAGAGTTTGAAAAAAAACACATTAAGGACTCCCAGACTATGAGAAATAAGATTCTCTGGTCTGATGAGACGAAGATAGAACTTTTTGGTGATAATTCTAAGCGGTATGTGTGGAGAAAACCGGGCACTGCTCATCACCTGTCCAATACAATCTCAACAGTGAAACATGGTGGTGGCAGCATCATGCTATGGGTTTTTTTTCAGCTGCAGAGACTGGATGACTGGTTGCAATTGAAGGAAAGATGAATGTGGCCAAGTACAGAGATATCCTGGAAGAAAACCTCTTCCAGAGCGTTCTGGACTTCAGACTTGGCCCGGAGGTTCACCTTCCAACAAGACAATGTCCCTAAGCACACAGTTAAAATAACAAAGGAGCTTCAGAACAACTCTTGACCATTCTTGATTGGCCAGCCATAGCCTTTACCTAAACCCAATTGAGCATCCCTGGAGAGACCCGAAAATGGCTGTCCACCAACATTCACATCCAACCTGATGGAACTGGAGAGGATCTACAAGGAAAAATGGCAGAGGATCCCCAAATCCAAGTGTAAAAAACTTGTTGCATCATTCCCAAGAAGACTCATGGCTGTACTAGCTCAAAAAGGTGCTTCTACTCAATACTGAGCAAAGGGGATGAATACTTATGGCCATGTTAAACTTCAGTTTTTCTTGTTTAATAAATTTGCAAAAATGTCTACTGTACATGCAATAAATAATGTGAAGAACATTACTCTTACTGGGAATTCCAGAATCTTTCCAATACAGCACATCTTTCCAGATCTGATCGTCAGTGTGTAATCTCCAAAGATGATTTACACCGTATGTACCGTATTAACAGTTGATGAACGCATCTTCTGGTCCTGCCTATGAATGAGCGCATGGACATTTAAAAGTAATTCAAGATATCTTTTTTTCATATGGCTGTGCAATACAGTATCAGCACTGAAAGCCCATGGACAGTTTAAGAAATCCTACACCTACTTATTTTTAAACAAACAATACCAATATACACGAAGAGTCTCGTGCCATAATTAGCATATGGAGGAAGCCATATACAGAATATAGATAGAACCCTGAAGAAAAAATCTGTACGAAGACTTTGTAGTTGTTTTTGGACGTTTTGATTGGCCAGGACTGACCCGGTCTAGGATTGGATAGGTTTTATTTATAAGGACGCTCTTTTTACTCTGAGACCACCCCCGGAAGAAGAATCACGAAACCTATAGGTCGGGGCTCCTCTCCCATATACCATACCTCAGGTACGATATTGCTGTGTGTTTTGTTACCTTGTGCCACTAGTGAGACACGTTTGTACATTTGTAGCTGGTCTGTTTAGTATTATCGGCACCGGGTACTGTTTAGCAGTCAGTAGTTGCTTTTTATCCACTTAGCACATGGTTGTCCATGTGTTTGGTATTTATCACTTTGTTCTTGTATGGTACTTTTTCCACTTTAATCTATAGCCCCAGTGGTTAGCTTGGGGTTCCCTTAGAATGACCACTCACCACATGGATAGCCCTTTGCACTCAGCGGTGGTTATATTGTAGGTGGTTATGAATAGTGGACTTTTAAAGCATAGTGCTAGTGGTTGTAGTCGTACCTATTGAACCTAGTTTAGTATCCAACTCCAGACATTGGGTGTTACAACCTTATGCTAAGTGACTCCCCCTTTGTTTGATCATCTGTTTGGGGTAGTTTTTTTGCTCTTTGACTGGTTTTTACATGCAATGTGTGCCAGGTTGGTATATGGGTACCATCTGGTAATTATCACCATCTGTCTCTATGAAAAAGTTTTTTATCACTTTGATCGTTGTCTTTTGTACTGAATAAAATTTGGCTCTATTTTCAACTACAAAGTCTTCGTACACCTACTTATTTTTGTCTATTAGCGATGTGAGTGAAATATATAGCGTCGAAAGCGCAGAAACCCTTGAGGAAATTCAAAAGGAACATTTGCATTGGTGCTCAGGATTGGAACATACTTAAGTGTGTGTTCTAGATCTATAAAAGAAATTGGTTAACTATGAACCCAGATGCAATATTTAAAGGGAACCAACCATCAGGATTTTCATATATAAAGTGAAGCCAGTACTATACTAGCACTAAGATGCTGAATGTAAGCATACCTTTTGTTCTGACATTGGATGTTTTATTTCAGAAATATGTGCAAGTAAAGTTCCAGCAAGGCACTACTATTTGATTGACAAGTGCAGCAGGAAGGGAATATGTGGGTCGGGTCTTTCTATCTATTTCCGCCCTGTCTGTCTGCCTTGCCTTCCTCCCCCTGTTACCGTCATAGACGATAATTCCAGAGCAGGCAAATATAGTTATAAAAATTATATCGACTACAGTGCCTTTTTTGTTTGAGTGGCCTCTTCTTACCTCAGCTCCGTGAGTCCAATAAAGCACATCTTCCTATATATAACAGGAGAAGTGAGGAGTCTGTCCTGCATATGCTCACAGGAACCTATCCAAGCATTTTAATTCAAATTTCTGTAAGTATAACAGGACAGCAGCCATTTTAATTCTATAGTGGTTACCTTTACTAAACAAAAGTAGTGTAATTTGCCAATTACATGTATCTAGGATTTAATCTATAATGATATTTCCTTTAGTTAATTATTCTTTTCTATTCATGGGCACCCTTTAATGACATCGGCTGTATGTTTGAGGTCATTGTTCTGCTGAGAATAAATTTAGAGTCAGTCAGATCCTTCCTTAATGGTATTTTGTGATGGATATTTGTCAGCATTGAGGACACCAAGAAAAGGGCAATGTTGAGGACAATAGACTGATGTCCAGCAGTGTAAACAGCTAAGAACTGGCAGCAAAGAGTGGGACCCAGTTACAGTTTACTGTTGGAGAAGTCTGGGAAGAAGTGATCTACATACAAGAACTGGAATTGGAGATTTGGTCGGGATAATGATGTCTTCAGTGCTGTGAAAAAAAAGCAGTTACTTATCTAACATGTAATACCATGTTCTGCAGAAAGACCGTGACTCCAGACATACCGCCAATGTCATTAAGAACAATCTTAAGTGTAAAATATAACAAAAAGTCATGGAAGTGAAATATGGCCCCAATAGAGTCTTGATTTCAACACCATCGAGCCTTTCTGGGCTCATTGACCATCCGTATAAGATCTGTGGGTAGATTTTCAAGGTGTTTTAAACAACCCCCCACCTCCAAGTTCCTTAAAAAAAAGTGTGAAAATGTACCAAGAAGAACGGACACTTTGATGCTGTTCTGAAGGTAAAGTGTACTCACATGATATATTGCTTTGATTTAATTTTTTTTCTCTTGTTCATCCACTTTGTATTTTGTTAATTGATAAAACTCAACTTCAAACACTTATGCAGCATTTTTTCACACCTACCTGAAACTTTGGCAAGTTAATATATGTGTTCGATTTCATGCAGTTTTTTTATTTTGTATCTTATACAAAGCTATCAGAAAAATGGCTCTTGTATTAGCCATTTTTCCATCAGATCCCATGTAGAAAATATTCCCTTATATATGTCACCAAAGAATTTACTGTTTTGTATCAAGTAGTTGAACAGTGCTCTGTGGTTTGTCTGAGGCCTCAAAGATTAAAAATATGTATTTGAAGCTAAATGAGCCATCACTGTTCTTCTATGCTAGCTCTTGTAGACATGAACAGCTAAGCAGCTACTACCAATTTGATGAACCAGCACCGAAGATGTAAGCTGCTAGTGGCAGACCAAGAGTTAATTAGAGTTTATTTTTGAGTGTAGTTTGGCTTTCAATTTATAACAGAAAAGATACAGTATGTTTATTGCATTTACGCCACACTGGAATGGCAAATCTGGACGTCAGTTTCTTCAAACTTTCATGTAGAGTGCCAAAGGCCATTTACTTCTTGTGATAAATGCTTCTTCTCCGTAGGTTACGTGATGTAAGATTTCTTCTTTAATACTGGCAACCAAAATATCCTTTCTAAAGTGCTTTAACCAGCAAAGTTCTTTGCCTCCCCAAACAACACTTGCACACCCCATGATTCTTAACGAAGCTGGATGACCTGCAGGCAAATCAGTATTAGTCAGTTGAGGTAAGGTTTGCTAGAGGTTCCACAAATCAGGTTTATCTTTTTCTTTTTACTAGCTGGGAATGTGAGACATGTTTGTGACCACTGATCCAGTTTATAGGAACATGGCATAACATATTGTTCTGATAAGTCAGAGGTTCCGTTTTCCCCAGTAAGCTTACCTTTGTGTGAACTAGAGGGACCTAGATCTTTTTTCAACCTATGTAACTGTATTTTCCATAGGTTTATGTACAAAGGAAACCGGACATTAAAATGCGATATGCGAAAATAAAATATCTATTTCTGGACTAGTTCCAAGGATAGCTGTTTGCACTGGGTCATAGCACTATTGTGGTCCATATTCTACCAACCACACAAGAAAGCTTTATTACAAGAAGGTGGTGAAGGAACATCTTACATTAGAGTAATATCGCTGAGCATCTTTATCTCCATGTACAATGCAATATATTTTACTACATTAATATAAATCAAAACTCCTAATAAGAACCTAATTACTCATACTTTGCTACATATAACATATCATTAAATGTAGTAGTTTGTGAAGGAATCCCTAACCTCATTGCGAAGGTAAATAGAAAGCTTGTGCATGCTAGTAGGTGAAATCCTCTATTGAGAGGGGTATTCTAATCTTGGCATTCCTTCAGTTATTGTTAGAACATGGGTTTGGTGACTCCTAGAACTTCTAGGCACTGCATTCTCAATATACGTCTGCCAATTGGATACAGATTTATGATTTGTAGTGTTTGGGAGTTATGGAAAAAAGCTGAGCAAACAGCGCACAACTCTTTCCATACCTTCTATAACCTTTAATGGAAGGCCAGAGACCTGTGCAAGTGTTGCAATAAATGTCTAGGATAGGAATACCCCTTTTAAGTGGATCAGTCCCCACTTGTCACAAAACAAACTGCACACATTAGAAAATAGATTTTATACCTAACAAGACTATTTGACTCTATTTAACAATCCATGTTACAATGGCTACAAAACATTTTTGTTCAGTGATTTATATTCAATCTCTGCCTGATTGACATCTCCTCAGTGTGCCTCCTGCTGCTGAGATCTCATACTGCTCAGTACAAGCTGCAGCTGTCAGGCTGGTTATGTTGAGACTGCATACATTTGAGATCATGAGCATTTCACTCTTCAGCTGGACTCATAAAATGCTGATATTAAACTTAGGATCATTTAGCCATTCTGATTGGATTTTCAAAGTAAGTACCCATCCTCATCAAGTTTAATAATTTAAGGAAAAAAAACTTTTTACAGATGACATGGAAAACATTGTGGCCATTACTTTTTTAAATCATAAAATCTCTTTCTTTTTCAATGTCTTTACAATGTTTTAATTTCTGACCAGAACCCTTCCCCCCTTTAGAGAGGTTGTCTCAATCTCTATTCAGCTGTAATTTTTAGTAAGTTTGTTGTTAATACAAAGACCAGCCATTACCTTTAAACTGTGTTTGTGTTTTTTATTAAAGAAACCCATGTTTTTTTTAATCATTAAATGTGTGTATATATACATATAGTGCAGAGTACTAATATACTCCTTTCCTTGGTCTTCGGTGTCCAGCGTTGTTCTCCTCTTCTCAGTGACATCATTGCTATTTCGACAATGTGATTCACACTATTCGTTATGTGTGAGCTGGAAGTCTCTTTTACAACCCCTGGCAAAAATTATGGAATCACCTGGCTCTGAGTATGTTCATTCAGTTGTTTACTTTTGTTTAACACTAGAAGTCCCAGGAATTTCTAGTGTTAAAAAAAGCAGATCACAGACATGGCACAAAACTAAAGTCATTTCAAATGGCAACTTTCTGGCTTTAAGAAACACTAAAAAAACTCATGAAAACATAATGTGCTAGCCAGAAACAGTAACTTTTCAAGACCAAACAGGGCAGGAAATTATGGAATCACTCAATTATGAGGAAAAAATTATGGAATCACCCTGTAAATTTTCATTCCCAAAACTAACCCCTGCATCAAATAAGATCTGCTCGTTAGTCTGCATCTAAAAAGGAGTGATCACACCTTGGAAAGCTGTTGCACCAAGTTGACTGACATGAATCATGGCTCCAACACGAGAGATGTCAATTGAAACAAAGGAGAGGATTATCAAACTCTTAAAATAGGGTAAATCAACACGCAATGTTGGAAAAGATGTTGGTTGTTCCCAGTCAGCTGTGTCTAAAATCTGGACCAAATACAAACAACATAGGAAGGTTGTTAAAAGCAAACATACTGGTAGACCAAGGAAGACATCAAAACATCAAGACAGGAAACTTAAAGCAATATGTCTCCAAAACAGTAAATGCACAACAAAACAAATGAGGAACGAATGGGAGGAAACTAGAGTCAATGTCTGTGACCAAACTGTAAGAAACTGCCTAAAGGAAATGGGATTTAAAAAGATGACTGCTTGAAGAGAACATGTAAATTTCCACAGTCATTGATGATATGGGGCTGCATGTCAGGTAAAGGCACTGAGGAGACGGCTGTCATTACATCTTCAATAAATGCCCAAGTTTACATTGAAATTTTGGACACTTTTCTTATCCCATCAATTGAAAGGATGTTTGGGGATGATGAAATCATTTATCAAGATGATAATGCATCCTGCCATAGAGCAAAAACTGTGAAAACATTCCTTGAAAGAAGACACATAAGGTCAATTACATGGCCTGCAAATAGTCTGGATCGCAATCCAATAGAAAATCTTTGGTGGAAGTTGAAGAAAATGGTCCATGACAAAGCTTCAACCTGCAAAGCTGATCTGGCAGCAGCAATCAGAGAAAGTTGGAGCCAGATTGATGAAGAGTACTGCTTCTCACTCATTAAGTCCATGCCTCAGAGACTGCAAGCTGTTATAAAAGCCAGAGGTGGTGCAACAAAATACTAGTGACGTATTGGAGTGTTCTTTTGTTTGTTTTTCTTGTTTTTCATGATTTCATAATTTTTTCCTCATAATTCAGTGATTCCATAATTTTTTTCCCCCCCGTTTGGTCTTGAAAAGTAACCGTTACTGGCTAGCACATTATGTTTTCAGGGTTTTTTTTTAGTGTTTCTTAAAGCAAGAAAGTTGACATTTGAAATGACTTTAGTTTTGTGCCATGTCTGTGATCTGCTTTTTTTTAAACAAATGTAAACAACTGAATGAACATCCTCAGAGCCAGGTGAGTCCATAATTTTGCCAGGAATTGTACAATGTAATCCTATAGAGCCTTCTTCTGACACTACATAGACTTAAATTGTTGAAGCCACTTCTGGGTCACACAGAGCACAGCGTAACCCGGAGCAGTTTGTAGAGCAGTGATGTCACTGAGAAGAGGAGAAGAGCGCTGGGACTGTTGAGAGAGCAGCGAAAAGTGAGTATATTAATACACTCACACTACATGTACATATTCACAGATTTATTTAAAACAAAAATCTTCATGGAAGGAACTATTTAATTACATTTCTGTTGGTTTTGGTTATGTTTTTTTAAGGGGTGGGGGAGGGGGAGTTTGGGAAGAGTGGATTTCCTAAAATATGTACTTCTGGTCGATGGAGAACTAAGCAAAAGGTCAATATAATGCTATGAAATTTAAAAGGGTCTACAGATTACCCTTTTCCTTAATGTTCTTAAAGATATTGTTATAAATATAGTAGCAAATTGTCAACGGTCATATGGTTTCAATAATTGTGCTTGTAAAATATTTAGTGTCATAGGGTATATTCCTCCCATTCTTTTTTCTGTGCAACATTTATTTGCATATGTTGGGGTGCACTGGAGACTAAACCAGAAGTCTTCAAAATCACAAAAAGTTGCTACATGATATGGTGCTTTTACTACCATGTTTCCCAAATAATAATACCTACTCTGAAAATAAACCCTAGCATGAATTTTCAGCCTTTTTGGAGTAAGCTTAAAATATGCCTAAGCCCTACCCCGAAAATAAGCCCTAGTCGCTGTTCAATAATGAAGTGTCCAGGCAGTTAAAAAGTTAAAAAATACAGAAGGACACTTCATTAAAGAAAACAGATACCCCCAAAAGTAAGAAGACACCCCCGAAAGAGAAAAGACAACCCCATAAGAGAGAAGACAGCTTCAAAAGTCTGGGGTCTCATAAATGCGATTCTCTAAAGCCCACTTTACACGTTGCAATTAGTTGTACAATCGCATTTGCGATGTGACACGCCCAGGTTGCATACGGGATCTATGAGATTTCACGTTGGTCATTCATTTGCTGTCACACGAGCGTTAGTAGTCTATGTTAAATTGGTCAATTTTGTGTGCGATCCTTTAGATCATGTGTTCTGTGACGTATGCATTGAGCACCTTTTTTTTTTTTTTTTATTTATTGACTTGCCAAGCGTGTGTAATGTGTAGGGATGCGTTTTTACTATGTCATCTGCCATTCAGCTCTGCTACATGGCCGCTAACTGCAGACACAGACAGCCATGTAGCAGCGGTGAATGGCAGATGACAGCAGCCACAGACAGAGCCGCACTGTCAGAATGAACTCGGGTGAACTTCACCCGACTTCATTGTCATGCTGCGGCTCTGTCTGTGTCGCGCCCTGATTAGCGGTCACCAGTGAAGACTCACCGGTGACCGCTAATCTCCTGAGTAACTGAAGTTAGCAGCCCTCTCTCATACTCACCAATCCCCGATCCCCGGCGCTGCACGGCATTCACACTGCTCCGGCGGCTTTTACTGTTTTGAAAAAGCCGGCCGCCCATTAAACAATTTCGTATTCCCTGCTTTCCCCGCCCACCAGCGCCTATGATTGGTTACAGTGAGACACGCCCCCACTCTGAGTGACAGGTGTCACACTGCACCCAATCACAGCAGCCGGTGGGCGTGTCTATACTGTGTAGTGAAATAAATAATTAAATAATTAAAAAAAACGGCGTGCGGTTCCCCCCATTTTTAAAACCAGCCAGATAAAGCCATACGGCTGAAGGCTGGTATTCTCAGGATGGGGAGCTCCACGTTATGGGGAGCCCCCCACCCTAACAATATCAGCCAACAGCCGCCCAGAATTGCCGCATACATTATATGCGACAGTTCTGGGACTGTACCCGGCTCTTCCCGATTTGCCCTGGTGCGTTGGCAAATCGGGGTAATAAGGAGTTATTGGCAGCCCATAGCTGCCAATAAGTCCTAGATTAATCATGTCAGGCGTCTATGAGACACCCTCCATGATTAATCTGTAAATTACAGTAAATAAACACACACACCAGAAAAAATCCTTTATTAGAAATAAAAACACACACATATACCCTGGTTCACCACTTTAATCAGCCCCAAAAAGCCCTCCTTGTCCGGCGTAATCCAGGATGACCCAGCGTCGCTTCCACCGCAGCTGCATGGAGGTGACCGGAGCCGCAGCAGACACAGCCGCTCCGGTCACCTCCACACAGCAAATGAACACAGACGCGCGATCAGCTGCTGTCACTGAGGTTACCCGCGGCCACCGGTGGATGCAGCGGTGGCCGCGGGTAACCTCAGTGACAGCAGCTGATCGCGCGTCTGTGTTCATTTGCTGTGTGGAGGTGACCGGAGCGGCTGTGTCTGCTGCGGCTCCGGTCACCTCCATGCAGCTGCGGTGGAAGCGACGCTGGATCATCCTGGATTACGCCGGACAAGGAGGGCTTTTTGGGGCTGATTAAAGTGGTGAACCAGGGTATATGTGTGTGTTTTTATTTCTAATAAAGGATTTTTTCTGGTGTGTGTGTTTATTTACTGTAACTTACAGATTAATCATGGAGGGTGTCTCATAGACGCCTGACATGATTAATCTAGGACTTATTGGCAGCTATGGGCTGCCAATAACTCCTTATTACCCCGATTTGCCAACGCACCAGGGCAAATCGGGAAGAGCCGGGTACAGTCCCAGAACTGTCGCATATAATGTATGCGGCAATTCTGGGCGGCTGTTGGCTGATATTGTTAGGGTGGGGGGCTCCCCATAACGTGGAGCTCCCCATCCTGAGAATACCAGCCTTCAGCCGTATGGCTTTATCTGGCTGGTTTTAAAAATGGGGGGAAACGCACGCCGTTTTTTTTAATTATTTAATTATTTATTTCACTACACAGTATAGACACGCCCACCGGCTGCTGTGATTGGGTGCAGTGTGACACCTGTCACTCAGAGTGGGGGCGTGTCTCACTGTAACCAATCATAGGCGCTGGTGGGCGGGGAAAGCAGGGAATACGAAATTGTTTAATGGGCGGCCGGCTTTTTCAAAACAGTAAAAGCCGCCGGAGCAGTGTGAATGCCGTGCAGCGCCGGGGATCGGGGATTGGTGAGTATATGAGAGAGGGGGATAGACTGACATGGACAGAGAGTGAGGGACAGAGATAGTGACGGACTGACAGAGATTAGTGCATGACAGACATTGTGAGGCGCTTCAGAACGCAGCTTTTCAGCTGCGCTCTGAAGCAGACCTTTTTTAAGCTGCGGTGCAGAGCGCACACCTGCGCACATAGCATCAGACAACAAAATCGTATGAGGGATGTCACACGTTACAATTCACTAGGTTCGTGCAACAAAACGCTCAATTCTAGAGAATGATACGATGTGTTTGCGATCAACGGTTTTGCGTTCAATCCTGATCGCATGTAGCTGTCACACGCAGATACCTCACAAACGATGCCGGATGTGCGTCACTTACAACTTGACCCCAACGACGGATTGTGAGATATATTGAAGCGTGTGTAGCGGGCTTTAGGGAGGGTATCTGCCTTCTTTAGGGGGTAAACTTAGCAGTACATATTGGGTAATTATTTTGACTGTAACAAGATGCAATGTTAATTATAAGGCTGTATTCACATGTCCGGTTACACATTCTGTTTGTCTGTTCTATTTTAGAAACAGACAAATAGATTTACTTGCACACGTTATCAGATGCATTTTTTATGGAAACTGAAGTAATGGAGCCACACTGATTATTATAGAATCTATCTGGGTTGTTCTGTTTTGTGTTTTTTTTGTTTGCTTTTTTTAAGAATGGAAGAAAACATTTTGCATGCAGGACTTAAATTACATATTACATAAAGTAGTTTATATAGGTTATATGAAACCTTTATTCTGTCCCACAAAAAAAATCTACAATACTGCCACATTGATGAAAAAGTAGAAATGTCACGATTCCTCCTGTTTGTCTGTCTGGATGCAGCGAGTGACAGTTCTGCCATCCAATCTTGGGCAGGGGAGTGATGAGCTGTCGGTATGGTTATAGACAGTTCAGCTGTCCAATCCGAGGCAGGAGCATGCTGCTGTCAGTATGGTGATAGACTGCTCAGCCGTCCAAATTGGAAGCTGTGGCGTGTGGGGTTTCCTCCATATATCTCCTGTTCAGAGTGATTATCTAACTATGTAGCTGGCTCTCTGCCTCAAATTACTGCCAGTTGTAGCTTTAAGCTCGGTGGTATCTGTGTGCCTTGTTTTCCTGTGCTCAATATCTGATGTATTCTTACCAGACATTGGACCTTGCTTCTGACTCTTCCTTTGCCTAGCTCCTTTGCCTTGATCCGCAACCTTCCTGGAATTCTGACCTCAAACTGTGACCTCACTATACCTTAGTCTTACCCCTTTGGTTATTATGAGCCCTCCTGGTATCTGATCCTAGAACTCTTGACTACCCAGCCTATGACTAGTGACTAGCATAACAAAACGTTGTCAGGATTCAAAAATTGACCGCTGCCAACTAGAAGAATAAAGTTAACTTGTTGTTTGTTATGGTAAAAATAAAAAAGAAAAGGAAAATGTGTTATTACCTATTCTTCCTTAGAAAGTGTAAAAAGAAGATAATCAGTAAGTTATATATGCCCCAAAATGGAGCCACAGAAAATACTAGTTGTGCAAAATAAAGGTCTTCATACAGCTTTAACAGAAGAAAATGGGAAAAAGTTAAAATGAGACAATGAAAAAATATATATACTTTGATTTTTAAGATCCAACACATATGCGGTATTAAGTTAGAAGGCTGTCCTCTCTGGCAGGTTATTTACAACCTGCGGGGCAGCAGAATATCCTGATGTACAGACAGAAATTAATGTTCTGAATTAATTTTTCAATATCATATGTCTTTACAAGATTTCTTTCCAATCTAACTGTGCCTTTGTTACTTCTTCTGCTCCAGTTTGTCTGGTCACTTCTATGCTAATATAGTATAATACATTCACGTAAATAATTAATTCTTGGAAGAGTTCTGAATCTATATAAAATGTTAGCTAGAGTATAATGAGATGTTAAAACATCTGGAGTCGCAGTAACCTCCGTTAGTGGTTAATTTGTACAGAAACTTGCTTGTTAAAATACCAAGAAATTATTTAAAAACATAGATCAGAAAACAGTTAATTGGAAACATTATACAAATTATAAAATATTACATTTTAGGCAAATATCTTCTTTAGTGGGGAAGTGAACTAGAAGCCACCTATCTGACGTAGCAATCCTAAAAGGCAATGTTCACTGTTTAACAAGCCTTGTCCAATAACTGGGATAAAATGCCAAACTAGACTTTCCATTTGCAGACACGTTTTGGTGTTTATGCCCCTTAAGCAGTTGGCCTCATTTGGCTGGATGAGAGGCCTCTAACATAGTTACTAAGGAGGAGCATTATTCATCGTGGAGAGTACCAAGCCAGCTTACAAAGACTTATAAGTATCCTTACGTAATAAGTCTCCTATTTTAAGGGTTTGCTCTCACTTGTGTATAACATTGCCGAGTGCAATCCAATGTTATCAGAGCGCACACTCGGACCAATGTAATACTATTAGTCAGACCAACGCTATTTTTCTCATACCAAGTTGATTGGCAGCATATATTAGACATCTCCCACCCATATAAGTCTATGAGTTTTGAGCAAATTAGCCGCCAGACAAGGGAGAAGATGGAGAAATTCTGTTCTTCATCTTTTCCTCACCTTTGCTCCGATCCTTGCATGCGAGAAAATCAGAGTTGAGTGAATGACACTCGGCTCACGCTCGGAGCAGAGTTTCAGCCAAGTGTCATTTGCATAGTGCATCTGTTTCTCTCGCATGAGAAAATCATTGTGAGTGTTATGGAGCCCTAATACTTGTGTTTCCAGCTTGGCATTATCCAAGAGGAGATACTTTTCCCCTTAGATTCTATGTCAGAAGCCTGTCATGTAGTGAAACCAGACCTTCTGTCTTGCATTGATGAGGTGCAACAGCTCGAAATGCGTGTCTGCTAATGGAGGGTCTGGTTTGGCTTTTTATCCTAAGTCATGAGGCAGGATTCATTTAAGGCTGGATATTGACTTTTAGGATTGCTACCCCAACAGATGGTTTCATTTATCTTCCTCTCTGAAGAGGATATTTGCATATTTCAATTCTCAGAGGAACATTGAATGGCCTATAAATTTCCTTACACTGGCTTCACACTCTCTACAAGGCAAAAGGTTCACCCTTAGAGCGTAAATGTTTAGCATTTGTGAAATTGATATTAGTTTCATCCAAAATGAAGCCACTTAAGGCACATTTTACTTTAACAGGGGACCTTTCCCTGGATTTTTTTGTTCATTTGAACAATGTTATTCTATGGACGACATTAATATACATTTCCAATATTTAGTTTTTGATAGTAACATCAAGTCAACATGTTTAATATAGTATTACCTAATAAACAATGAGTCCCAACTTTATTTTTCAGAGAATAATTGCATGTATTTTTATACATTTGTCATGGTCTGTTTTGTATTTTTATAGTGTCTAATGCTGTAACTATTTTGCACTTTCCTTTTTTCTCATTCTTTGCATTACTAGGATCCATACTTGTAGAACCACTTTCAGAAGTAAAGATGTGTTTATATAAGGCACAGAGTAGGAATATGAAACCCACTTTATTGTATTGAATCATAAAAGTTATAATACTTTATTTTTGCACCAGACTATTAGTTTTTATATTATATGCTTTATACGCTCCATTAGATGCGTCATTTCTGGGACTCTACTTGACTCATCCCGAATTGCCCTGGTGCGGTGGCAAACAGGGTAATAAGGAATTAATGGCAGCATCCCATAGCTCCCACTAAGTTCTAGGTTAATCATGGCAGGCGACTCGCCGACATACCTTCCATGATTAACGTGTAAGTTAAAGAAAATAAACACATACATCCAAAAAATCCTATATTTGTAATGAAAGACAAAAAACACCCTCTTTCACCACTTTATTAACCCCTCAAAAACACCTCCAGGTCCAACGTAATCCACGCAAGGTTCCACGACACTTTCAGCTCTGCTACATCGGAAGCTGATAGGAGTGGCAGTAGAACACCGCGCTCCTGTGAGCTCCATGCAGCAACTGAAGTGAGTCGTGCGATCAGCTGTGCTGTCACTGAGGTTGCTCGCGGCCACCACTCTCAGGTGGAGGACTGCAGCTGTGGCCGCGAGTAATCTGAGTGAAAGCACAGCTGATCGCGCAGCTCACTGCAGTCACTCAGGGGATTTGCAATCATAGGTGAGTCCTTCACGTGTGACCACAAATCAAGCCACGGCACACGCACAGAGCGGCGCGATCACAATGAAGTCGGGTGAAGTTCATCCGAGTTCATTCTGATCGCGCAGCTCTGACTCGCAGCCAGCCATGCTCTTTTTGACAGTGCGGTCCCACTCGGCTCTGCTGCAAGTCTATGGGGATGCTGCAGAGCCGAGTGGGACCGCACTGTCAAAAATGTGCGTTCTGGAAGCATCCAGAACACATGAATTCAGCAGGAATTCTGCAGTAACAATGCTTCTCAGAACGCAGCTTTTCGGCTGTGTTCTGAGACGCACATGCAGTGACTTACACGCTGCGGAATAAAACGCAATGTGCGCACATAGCCTTACCCATTTGCCCTGGTACACATGAGTGCACTTTGTGACTCCACATTAAGTCTTCTCTATTGACCTTATACTAATTTAATGCTAATTAAGGACATGATGTAGATGCTCATTGTTACAGAGGCTAAACATGCTATGGACATTCTAATTGTGGATGTTTTATCTATAATTCACAAACCAGTACTAAAAGGCCATAAGGTTACATACCCACAACAGCATTCTCATTTATTTGCCGTTAGTGTTACCATGTATTGATATAGCAAAGCGTGTGTGTATAAGTTGGAGCATGCATTCTCATTGGTAATCATTGTTTAATAAAATATATTGTATCTGATCAAAATGTTCTCTCTCTTGTAGTTTCAGGAAAGCCTGATCTTTCTGTCAATCAAATGTCGGAGAGCAGCCTGCTAATACAATGGGAACCAGCAAGTGAGTCAGTTGGACAAGTCTTAGGTTACCGCCTACAATTTGGGCGTATTGATGCGAAAGTTCTGTCAGTGCTAGAATTTGGAGCTCAAGAAAAGAAATATACAGCCAACAACATCCATAAGGGTGCAAAGTACATCTTTAGAATGGCGGTCAAAAGCCGGGCGGGCTTTAGTGAGGAAGCGGTACGAGAGTACATGATACTGGAGGAAGCGCCAAAAGGCTACCCTCGATTAACTGATGCTAGCAATATTACTTCTATGTCAATCCAGCTAAACTGGCTGCCTCCTGTTCTTGCTGAACAGAATGGTTTTATCACCAAGTATACATTATCCTATTGGGTTGCCAACTCTCCAGACAAAATGCTGGAAATGGACCTACCATCTTCTGAAAGCACTTGTTTGCTGAGCAACCTGAAGCCTAACACTGTTTATGAAGTCAAAATACGTGCACACACCAGTAAAGGTCCTGGGCCTTACAGTCCAAGTGTCCAGTACCGCACTTTTCTTCTAAATCAAGGTAGGCCTTATCAGTCTTAATTTCTTGGCTTTAATTTTGGTTCTTGAAAGCAAGCAGGTAAACTACAGCATCCTTCAGAACAAGTGCAGTCTTGATAAGTGGCATGGTGCTCTTAATTCCTTTTTTTTTCTTAATATGAGTGATTCTGAGAGTATTTTCAGGTAAGTGTTTCCCCTTATTTAAGTTTAGTTAAGACACTTCTCATGGGTTTCTGGGTTCACCAATGACTTCACAGGTGGGAAACTCCTCTGCATCCCCTTCCTTTCAGTGTGTGTTTTGTAATCTACTTGTTACCATCTCTCATGCTTGGATATTCGGTCTTACCCCTTTTGTGGTTAACTGTCTTACTATGCAATTTCTGGTTTTGGAGTCTTGAAGCAAAGTGTGGGCGCTTGTAATATTTTAATATTAAGTAACTGTGGTATTTAAAACACATTATATTTCTTTTATCAAAAAGTCCTCTGTCCTCTTGAAAGTGGTTCCTAAAAAGCATGTTAACTTCAGTAACTTAGAGTCCTGGCCCTCTCCTTTTCTCTTTTCACTTTTTTTCAGTACTACCCAAAAACTTTAAGGTCAAAATGGTCATGAAGACTTCAGTTCTCTTGAGCTGGGAATTCCCTGAAAATTACAACTCATTAACGCCTTACAAGGTAAAAGTGAAAAGAAATTGTTTTATATTTCAATATCAATGTCAGTTAATGTATTTCTACTTTTTAAGGTCTTTTTTAATTCTGGTTCTTTCTTTTTAGTCTTTATTCTAATATTCTAATAGGGCAATTTCTTAAAGAGAATCTGTTTGCAGGTTTATGCTGCAGGACAGATACCATGCGTCACGTACTTTTCAATATGGAGTAGTTTTCAAAAAATCACTTTATCTGGAGCAGGGCAAAGCAACTGCTGTGTGCTAATGTGTGTTCTTAAGAGTTTGGTTCCAAGATTCGGTTGCAAGAGCATCGGAAGCGATATGCTAATGACCCTCTGCTGTGAGCATCAGCCGGGGGTCATTTGACTGTGATGTGATCTTGCGGTCATATCACAGCTGCAGAGAAGAGAGAGGGAGCACTTTCTCCCCATCACCTCCCAGGCCTGTCTCTGCGTATATCGCACTGTACTCGGATTACATGCTAGTGCAGTGTGATCTTTCACACGCTCCCATAGACATGTATGGGGGTGCATGAGCCGAGAATCACTGCAAAACGCAGCATGTTGCGATTCATTCTGCATGCCGCTATGGCATGAGAAATCAATTGCAGATGGACACTGCCTCATAGTTTTACACAGGTGCAAATGCAATCCAATGTTTTATCGGATTGCACTCGTCTGTGCAAAATGCAAGTGGGACCGTGCCCTTAGGATGTGCATGAGCTAAGGAATCTGTACAGGTGCAACTCATCAGCTGCCAACATCCACCCGCTGCCTGATTGTTTTCTTCCAATGCTCAGTAACATGAATATTATCACCTGATAAACTGTGAAAACTATCCCATAAAAATAATATGTGAGTGGCACATCACTGAAAACAAGATATCTGTCACCACTTTCTGCAATCCTCAGCATAAGCCTGGAGACAGGCTTTTATTCTTTACTTTTCACCGAACGTTTATGATTTTTTGCTCATAACAAAAAAATCTTTAACACATAATAAAAAATCCACAGACTAAAGGTACTGTCACACATAACGAGATCGCTAGCGAGATCGCAGCTGAGTCACCGTTTGGTGACGCAGTTGCGATCCCGTTAGCGATCTCGTTATGTGTGACACTTACCAGCGATCAGGCCCCTGCTGTGAGATCTCTAGTCGTTGCAGAATGGTCTAGGCCATTTTCTTCAAAGGCGATGTCCTGCTGGGCAGGACACATCGCTGTGTTTGACACTGTGTAGCAGGATCACAGTGACTGCTGAGATCGTTATACAGGTCGCTACTGCGATCTGTATTGTTCTGCATCGCTGGTAAGATCTCACTGTGTGACATCTCACCTGCGACCTCCCAGCGACTTATCTGCGATCCCTATCAGGTCGCATCGTTTTTGGGATCGCAGGTAAGTCGTTATGTGTGAAGGTACCTTTAAACTACGATAGATTTGGGCTCAGGGTTGGAACAATTTAAATGCCAATTTAAGCAATTGAGTATATTTGAGTAACATAAAGGACTGTGTACGACCTTAGATAAGGATTTTGCTTGGAAATAGACTTACATATAAATCTTCAAAGGTTTTGTACTAATAGAGAAAAAAAGATAACAGGGTATAAAGTGCTGGTAATTGGGGGTGGGGGAATTGAAAAGGGGGGTTTTATGCAGAGGCGGAGGTGTAACTAGGGGTCAGCTTGGGGAGGCTCCTGATTGTGGGTATAGGGAATCATTAGCTGATGCATGCTGCTACTGAAAGTAAATCACTATACAAAGACTAAAGGGAGTGTTACACGCAGCAATATCACTAGCGATATCGCTGGTGAAAGCACCCGCCCCCGTCGTTTGTGCGTCACGGGTAAATTGCTGCCCGTGGTGCACAATATCGTTAGGAACCGTCACACGGACTTACCTGCCTAGCGACGACGCCGTTGCCGGCGAACCGCCCCCTTTCTAAGGGGGCGGTTCGTGCGGCGTCACAGCGGCGTCACTAAGCAGCCGCCCAATAGAAGCGGAGGGGCGGAGATGAGCGGGACGTAACATCCTGCCCACCTCTTTCCTTCCGCATTGCCGGCGGCCGCAGGTAAGCTGCAGTTCGTCGTTCCCGAGGTGTCACACATAGCGATGTGTGCTGCCTTGGGAATGTCGAACAACCTACGTGCTCAACAATCAACGATTTTTTTAAAAAGGAACGACGTGTCAACGATGGACGATAAGGTGAGTATTTTCCATTGTTAACGGTCGTTCCTTGCTGTCACACGCAACGACGTCGCTAACGATGCCGGATGTGCGTCACGGAATCCGTGACCCCGGCGATATATCATAAGATACATCGCTGCGTGTGATGGGGCCTTAACACTGATATTACCACCATACGGTGACCATATAGTGGTAGATACCAATCCTGCAGAATATGTAAGAAATTACAGTATAGTTACAGATAGTGACTGATGTTCTTTCTGATGGAGTTATTCAATTTCCATCTTGCTCAGAGCAATATGACAAGTTCTCTAGCCACAAATCATCTGCAGAGGTTACAACAAAGACACATTGGAGTCCTCACATTTCCGGCACCATCCACATTTATTCCTAACCTGCACAAACTCCTCATCCTGCTGATAACCCAGTGCCCCTATTACTTCACTTACAGTGTTACCCGAAAAAGTGCTCCTCTTACATAATAATGCCACCACTATAGCCGTTACAAAGTAAAACACCTTTTTGTGCACTCTAGATGGTAAAACATACCTCTAAAATATATTAATGCCCTGTGTAAGTGCCCCAGAAAACAATGCCCATATTTTGTCCCCTAGAAAGTAATAATGCCCTATGTGCCTAAAGATTTTTTTTGATTATTAGCAAAAAGGAATCTGGACAATAGAACAGCTATTTAGAAACTCTGTTCTTAAAAGTTTTCAAAAGCTGCAGGAAGAATTTAATTTATCACGCAACACTTTTTAGCAATGTCTGCAAATCCAGCATACTCTCTCAGCTCAATCATGTCTGATAGACATTCCCTAATAGATGCTATTGCATTTACAGATCATACTAAGTGTTTAATTTTGACCATATATAAGTGTCTATTGTCATTCCAACTAGATAGTCAGCCCCTTACAGCTCAAGCTACATGTGAGGCAGATGTAGGCCCTGTTTCAGTGGAGCAATGGGCTGCTCGGATTCGGATCCGCGGTGGCTCGAGGGACGTCCGGACCTGGGGGTCATGTGGCCACTCAAATAAAGGAGGTGTATGTACAGGGGACGGTGTAGAAAGTTTGTGACGCCACCCATGGTGTGTGATAAGGGTGAAGTACCACCGCTGTGGCTGGAAGTACCCGGTGGCGATGGTGTGGGCAGCCAGGTGTTTAACCCCTCCACGGGTAGGGGGGATGCCCCGGGACTAGGTGATGGTGTCGGGGAGGTGCCATCAGGCTGGTAAGGGTTAATTGCGTACTCACTCAGTCCAATAACTCTGACGCTGACAACCGTGGTAAACCAAAGTTCTTGATGCCACTGCAGTCGGGAGGGCGTACGCTTGGATCCCGTGCCCGTTGTTGTTGCTTGTTAGCCTGTGACCTTGACCTTGGCACCTCTTTTCTGTAGTTGGTCCCTTTTAGCCTAAAACTAAACGGGTCCCTCTCACCCGTATGGCTAACGGAGTGAGCTTGCTCTCAGGGTTCACACTTGGGATTTTCTGGACTAGGCAGTGGGAAAGTCCTATCCCCCTCGTTGCGCTAATACCCCAATTTTGGAGCGGGTGGAGAACGGATCTTGAAGACTCCGTCCTCGTCGGGTGAATTACCAGGACGCCTAAAGCTACTTCCTGGCCTGGGATCCAAGTACCCTGTCATGCCCTGGCCCCTGCCCGGTGATGGCACAAAGCTACCGGCTGTCCTCCTGCGACCGGGGTCCAGCTCCTACCAGGCCCAGAACAACGTCTGCCACCTAGTAAACGAGGAGCCCAGCACCTGACCTCATCAATTGAGAGTCACTCCTCAACTCCTGTCTCCTAACACTCCTGACCTCCCCTTAACCAACCCCCCAAGTGGCCAGCCCTATCTCCCTTCAGGCTGTCCACTGGTGTGTCTGGTGTGTGTGGTGCAGAGTGTTCCTAGGGTTATGATTAGCTTGTTCTTAGCAACACCAAAGGTCAGGAACCCGTAACCAAGGAGGAGATGGTCATCATGCAAAAGGGCAGATTGCACAATATCCTGTGGCGACCTGATAGGCCAGGGCGTCACACACGCGCATCTGTTTCCATCAGACCAAATTAATCTTGCATTTATGGTTTCTCTCTAGCCCAGTCAATTCCTCGCCCTGGCAAATGTTTGGAAACGCGGAGTTTTAGAGAGCCACAATTTCGGGTGTTTTTTAAAGATGTTTCTAGCAGTGTTCGAGGCTCCTGGCCCCACTTCCCCTGCTACCTCATCCCATTTGACTCTGAGACAGGATACAGACTCCATGGCTCAGTATGCCTTACGCTTTCGTACCCTAGCTGCAGAGCTGGCTTGGAAAGAAGAAGCGTTTGTAGCGACCTTGTGGCAGGGCCTCTCCAGCTGTATTAAAGATGAATTGACAGGCAGAGATCTGCCTTTTTACCTGGATGACTTGATACACCTGGCTTCTAAGATTGACCTCCGCAAGCGTGGCTAAGAACACGCTTAAGAACCTTCTTGTGTTCTAGAACTACCCATGCAGGCTTCTATCTTCTTTCTCCCCTTGCTCCCGCAGGCCGCACCTCTTGATATTGAGCCAATGCAAGTTGGGCGGGCCCAACTTTTCATACAAGAGTGACAGCGAAGGTATAGAAAGAACTTGTGCATGTACTGTGGAGGCAAAGGGCATTATGGCCGTCAGTGTCCAGTTAGGCTCAGAGAACCGCAGTCCTTAGGGCTAGTTGGAGAGATGACCCTAACTGGAAATGCTTGCCATCCGAAATTATTGACCAAGGTTACCCTGTTCTGGGGAGAGAGATCTCTTTCCACAACAGCATTTCTAGACTCCAGCTTCACTGCCAACTTCATCCATCAGGATTTGATTCTTTAACTTCAGCTCCCTACCTGATGGCTAGATGAACCCCTGCCTATTGACTCCATGGACGGGCTACTTGTGGTAAAACCTATCCGAGCTATCACTCTGCCAGTTATGTTGCAGGTAGAGCCTGGTATTTAGAAAAAAATTAGTCCTTTTTAGTGAATTCTGTACACCTGGATCTTCCTTGGTTGTGTCTTCACATGATGTTTTTTGACTGTTCAACCAGTGCTTAACTGGGAATTATATTTTTCTGCCAACTTCCTCACTGACTCGCTCCCAGGATGCCATCTTCTGTGGCTTCAAATCTGCCCGCCGTTTGCTGTGCCTTCGCAGATATCATCTGTGAAAAGGGGAATGAGGTCTCGCTATGCATGGGCCTTAAGGGTACTTTACACGCTGCGATATCGGTACCGATATCGCTAGCGAGTGTACCCGCCCCTGTCGGTTGTGCGTCACGAGCAAATAGCTGCCCGTGGTGCACAACATCGCTAATACCCGTCACACGGACTTACCTTCCCTGCTTACCTTCCCTGCAACGTCGTTCTGGCTGGCGATCCGCCTCCTTTCTAAGGGGGCGGTTCGTGCGACGTCACAGCGACATCACACGGCAGCCGTCCAATAGCAGAGGAGGGGCAGAGATGAGCGGCCGGAACATGCCGCCCACCTCCTTCCTTCATCATTGCCGGTGGACGCAGGTAAGGAGATGTTCGGCGCTCCTGCGGTGTCACACATAGCGATGTGTGATGCCGCAGGAACGACAAACAACATCATACCTGCAGCAGCAACGATATTAAGGAAATGAACGACGTGTCAACGAGCAATGATTTTTCACGTTTTTGCGCTCGTTGATCGTCGCTCATTCGTATCACACGCTGCGATGTCGCTAACGGCGCCGGATGTGCGTCACTAACGGCGTGACCCCGACGATATATCGTTAGCGATGTCGCAGCATGTAAAGCACGCTTTACAGCTGTTTCATCGATTCTCTGCCTGGCGTCTCGCCACTTCGGGACCATTGTGTCCCCTATCTCTGTCAAAGAACTGTGCGATGTTGGAGTGCATCAGAGCTGCCAGATTATGCAGTAATGTAACCCTGCTGTGTCGTGGAGAGGTCTAACCGCTCTGCTCCTGACGTAGGCTTTGTACTTTGAACCTGTGCTAACTGCCTTGACTTTGCACCACCTGATTATGCTTCTTTCTTCCCCTCCTGTACCTCATTCCCATACCTCTGACTATCCAGTCAGCTGCTGCATTCCTGAAGACTATCCTCACCATCATAGGCACTAGTGAAGACCCGATTGACATTTAGCAATGCCCCCACAACTCCTGTATACACAGTATGATGTTCCCACAGTTCTCTTCTACATGATGTCCCCATAGCTCCCTTCTACAAAATATAATGCCCACACAGCTCTCTATATACAATATAATGGGCCCACAGCTCCTCTCTATACAGTATGATGGGCCCACAGCTGCCGTATGCACAGTATAATTTAACCACAGTTCCCCGCTACACAGTATGATGAGCCCACAGCTCCCCTAAACCCATTTATGTGCTTACAGCTCCCCCATACACGGTATAATGCCCCCAAAACTGTATAATGCCCCCACAGTATTTCCTCACTGTATAAATGGCCTCTTAGTGCCCCCCCACACTGTATCCTTAGTAGCCCCCGCACTATATAATGGCCTCTTAGTAGCCCCCACATTGCTTGATGGCCTCCACACTATACGATGGCCTCACTATAGCCCCCACAGTATGTTGACCTCACAATGGCCACCACACTATATCTTGTCCCCATGCTTTACGATGTTCCCATATTAGTCCCCAGACTGGAGCATGGCCCCTTCACTTTATGATGGCCCCTACAGTAGTTAACACAGTATATTGGCTCCTTGGTATTAGCCCTCACTCTGTAAGAGGGCCCACTTAGTAGCCCCCACTCTGTAAGAGGTCCCACTTAGTAGCCCTCACTCTGTAAGAGAGCCCACAAAGTAGCCCCCACTTTGTATGATAGTCCATTTTTAGTAGCCCCATGTATTTAGTAACTGTATCATGGCCCCCTTAGTAGCCGCCCTGATGTATGAAGGACCCCTTAGTAGCCTTCACTATTTATGATGGTCTCTTTAATAGCCCCCACTATGTGTGAGCACCCAATTAGTAGCCCCCACTATTTGTGAGGTCCTCCTTAGTAACTTCCACTATGTATGATCTTTCCTTTAGTACCCCCACCATGTCTGAGGACACCCTTTAGTAGCTCACACTATATATGTGGGCCCCATTAGTAGCCCTGACACATAATGACCCATAAACAATGTTAACGTAAAATATAAACATCGTAAATTCATTTCTCCATGTTCTGCCGCAGAGTTTAGCTGTATCGGCGTGCTGTGGCAGCATCAGCTCTGGGTTGGTCGCTACAGGCTACACTACAGTGGTGAGGCCAGGTTAATGGACTGTAGGGGCAAAATTAAGGGAAAGTATTAGTATGCAAAGATCTTTGCAATGACAAAATAGAAGTGTTTCTTTGGTTAATTACTTGCATCAGTAAGATCATTTTCTTTTCTGTGGTATATCTGTTTTTATTGCTAACACATCTAGACATATATTTTAAGACAGCAAATCATTTATGCTAATCTCTTACATTCTCAGATATAACAGACAGAGAGAAGGGAATTTTGCCCAGATTTATTTAGACTAAGTTTAAAATAACCACAAAAGTAGTTGATTTTGTTAGTTTTTTTAACTATTGCTGTCTCTTTCTTGCCCTAAGATTCAATATAACATGCAAACAGTGGATGTTGATGGAAGGACAACAAAGAAATTAATCACCAACCTCAAACCGAAGACCTATTACAATTTTATTCTTACAAGTCGTGGATACACTATGAGTGGCCTTCAGCAAAATGTTGCTGTTTACACTGCACCTAACATGTTGGGAATGAAACCTTTATTAAATTGGAAGACAGATTCAGATGGTCGCATAACAATAACTCTGCCAAATGCCGGGACTACAGAGTCAGTCAGGTAAACGTTCCGATACTTATTTTGTCATTTGACAGAATTGAAAGTTTTATTATAATTTAATTGGATCAAATTTGATAAATAATAAACATAGCTAACAATGCTACATAGAAGTATATAAGCTTTTGAAATATATATATATATATATATATATATATATATATATATATAAAAATATATACACAGTACAGACCAAAAGTTTGGACACACCTTCTCATTCAAAGAGTTTTCTTTATTTTCATGACTCTAAAAATTGTAGATTCACATTGAAGGCATCAAAACTATGAATTAAAACATGTGGAATGAAATACTTAAAAAAGTGTGAAACAACTGAAAATATGTCTTATATTCTAGGTTCTTCAAAGTAGCCACCTTTTGCTTTCATTACTACTTTGCACACTCTTGGCATTCTCTTGATGAACTTCAAGAGGTAGTCACCGGAAATGGTTTTCGAACAGTCTTGAAGGAGTTCCCAAAGATGCTTAGCACTCGATGGCCCTTTTGCCTTCACTCTGCGGTCCAGCTCACCCCAAACCATCTCGATTGGGTTCAGGTCTGGTGACTGTGGAGGCCAGGTCATCTGGCGTAGCACCCCATCACTCTCCTTCTTAGTCAAATAGCCCTTACACAGCCTGGATGTGTGTTTGGGGTCAATGTCCTGTTGAAAAATAAATTATGATCCAACTAAACGCACACCACTGCAAGATGCTATGGTAGCCATGCTGCTTCTGTATGCCTTCAATTTTGAATAAATCCCTAACAGTGTCACCAGCAAAGCACCCCCACACCATCACACCTCCTCCTCCATGCTTCATGGTGAGAACCAGGCATGTAGAGTCCATCCATTCACCTTTTCTACAAAGACACGGTGGTTGGATCCAAAGATCTCAAATTTGAACTCATCAGACCAAAGTACAGATTTCCACTGGTCTAATGTCCATTCCTTGTGTTCTTTAGCCCAAACAAGTCTCTTCTGCTTGTTGCCTGTCCTTAGCAGTGGTTTCCTAGCAGTTATTTTACCATGAAGGCCTGCTGCACAAAGTTTCCTATTAATAGTTGTAGAATAAAAGCTAAAAAAAGACCTTAATTGGGCCTACCCTTGTGATAAAAGTTACTAAGTAACACTTTAATTAAAGAGGACCACCCACCAGGATTTTGCGATATAAACTAAAGGTAGTGCCATACTGGCACTAAGATGTTGACTCCAGGCATACCTGTTGTAGAAAGATCGAATGCTTGGTTTCAGAAATATCTTTAATCAAAGTTGCAAAAATGCCCGGCACTTTGATTGACGGGTGGAGCGGGGGCCTTTGCCGGTCGGGTCCTCACTGTAATGTCCTCCTCCGCCCACTCTTGTTGCACCTGTCAATCAAAGTGCTGTGCATTTCTGCAACTTTGGTTAAAGATGTTTCTGCAACCAAGCATCGAATCTTTCTACAAAAGGTATGCTTGTATTCAGCATCGTAGTGCCAGTATGGCACTGCCTTTAGTTCATATTGCAAAATCCTGGTGATTGGTCTTCTTTAATTATCTTTCTTTGGAATGTTCTCTGAACAAGATTATTCTACACCAGGTAGATCTAGGTCTCAAACTCGGCTGGGTATATGGACAAAGTTACATTTTAGAAATACCATATAATTTTTTCTATTCAACTTAGGAGCATTTTTGTTTATCTTTTTTATGTCATTCATCGCATGGGTAATGGTATGGTTTTATAGCTTGAATCATTATGGATGTGTCAATAACATCCACTTTTTAGTTTATTTTAGTTTATATATATATATATATATATATATATATATATACAGTTAGGTCCAGAAATATTTGGACAGTGACACAATTTTCGCGAGTTGGGCTCTGCATGCCACCACATTGGATTTGAAATGAAACCTCTACAACAGAATTCAAGTGCAGATTGTAACGTTTAATTTGAAGGTTTGAACAAAAATATCTGATAGAAATTGTAGGAATTGTACACATTTCTTTACAAACACTCCACATTTTAGGAGGTCAAAAGTAATTGGACAAATAAACCAAACCCAAACAAAATATTTTTATTTTCAATATTTTGTTGCGAATCCTTTGGAGGCAATCACTGCCTTAAATCTGGAACCCATGGACATCACCAAACGCTGGGTTTCCTCCTTCTTAATGCTTTGCCAGGCCTTTACAGCCGCAGCCTTCAGGTCTTGCTTGTTTGTGGGTCTTTCCGTCTTAAGTCTGGATTTGAGCAAGTGAAATGCATGCTCAATTGGGTTAAGATCTGGTGATTGACTTGGCCATTGCAGAATGTTCCACTTTTTTGCACTCATGAACTCCTGGGTAGCTTTGGCTGTATGCTTGGGGTCATTGTCCATCTGTACTATGAAGCGCCGTCCGATCAACTTTGCGACATTTGGCTGAATCTGGGCTGAAAGTATATCCCTGTACACTTCAGAATTCATCCGGCTACTCTTGTCTTCTGTTATGTCATCAATAAACACAAGTGACCCAGTGCCATTGAAAGCCATGCATGCCCATGCCATCACGTTGCCTCTACCATGTTTTACAGAGGATGTGGTGTGCCTTGGATCATGTGCCGTTCCCTTTCTTCTCCAAACTTTTTTCTTCCCATCATTCTGGTACAGGTTGATCTTTGTCTCATCTGTCCATAGAATACTTTTCCAGAACTGAGCTGGCTTCATGAGGTGTTTTTCAGCAAATTTAACTCTGGCCTGTCTATTTTTGGAATTGATGAATGGTTTGCATCTAGATGTGAACCCTTTGTATTTACTTTCATGGAGTCTTCTCTTTACTGTTGACTTAGAGACAGATACACCTACTTCACTGAGAGTGTTCTGGACTTCAGTTGATGTTGTGAACGGGTTCTTCTTCACCAAAGAAAGTATGCGGTGATCATCCACCACTGTTGTCATCCGTGGACGCCCAGGCTTTTTTGAGTTCCCAAGCTCACCTGTTAATTCTTTTTTTCTCAGAATGTACCCGACTGTTGATTTTGCTACTCCAAGCATGTCTGCTATCTCTCTGATGGATTTTTTCTTTTTTTTCAGCCTCAGGATGTTCTGCTTCACCTCAATTGAGAGTTCCTTAGACCGCATGTTGTCTGGTCACAGCAACAGCTTCCAAATGCAAAACCACACACCTGTAATCAACCCCAGACCTTTTAACTACTTCATTGATTACAGGTTAACGAGGGAGACGCCTTCAGAGTTAATTGCAGCCCTTAGAGTCCCTAGTCCAATTACTTTTGGTCCCTTGAAAAAGAGGAGGCTATGCATTACAGAGCTATGATTCCTAAACCCTTTCTCCGATTTGGATGTGAAAACTCTCATATTGCAGCTGGGAGTGTGCACTTTCAGCCCATATTATATATATAATTGTATTTCTGAACATGTTTTTGTAAACAGCTAAAATAACAAAACTTGTGTCACTGTCCAAATATTTCTGGCCCTGACTGTATATATATATATATATATATATATATACACACACATGTAAAGCATTTTTCATGGTAAGAAATTTTCATGCTTTATTTAATTTTTTTTTTTTTTTTTACATTTTACCACTTTTTGTGAATAATATTGTTTTACAGTTAGCACTATATAGTAGTTTTGTACTACATCTTGTGGTAGTTTTCATGTGGGGTCCTCATTTTGTAATAATGTCCCCACCCTGGTCCTCATCCTGTAGTAATGCCCCTAACCTGATCATCATCCTTTAATAATGTGCCCCATCCTTGTCCCCATCCAGTAGTAATGTGTCCATCCTGGTCCCCTTGTAGTAATGTGCCCATCCTGATCCCCATCCCCTAGTAATGTTCCCAACTTTGTCCCTATCCAGTAGTAGTCTCCCCAACCTGGTCCTCAGCCTTTAATAATGTGCCACATCCTTGTCCCCATCCTGTAGTAATGTGTCCATCCTGGTCCCCATCCTCTTGTAATGTTCCTATCTTTGTCCCTATCCTTCAGTAATGTGCCCATCCTTGTCCCCTTCTTCTAGTAATGTGTCACTCCTTGTCCCCATGCTGTAGTAGTGTGCTCATCCTGTAGTAATGCTCCCATTCTTGTTCCCTTCTTGTAGTACTATGCCCATCCTTGTCCTAATTCTGTAGTAATGTGTCCATCCTTGTCCCCATCCTGTAGTAATGCCACCATCCTTGTCCCCTTCTAGTAGTACTATGCCCATCCTTGACCCATTCTGTAGTAATGTGTCCATCCTTGTTCCCTTCTTGTAGTAATATGCCCATCCTTGTCTCCTGTAGTAATGTGCCCATCCTGGTCCCCATCCTTAAGTAATGTGCCCCATCCTGTAGTAATGTGTTCATCCTTGTCCCCTTGTAGTAATGTGCCCATCCTTGTGCCCATCCTGTAGTAATGTGCCCAACTTTGTCTTCCTGTAGTAATGTGCTCATTCTGTAATATTGTCCCCTCCTTTTCCCCTTGTAGTAATGTGCTCATGCTTGTGCCCATCCTGTAGTAATGTGTCCCATCCTGTAGTAATGTGCACATCCATCTCCCTCTCTAGTAATGTGCCCATTCTGGTCCCCGTCCTCTAGAAATGTTCCTATCTTTGTCCTCATTCTGTATTAATGTCCCCAATCTGGGTCTCATCCTTTAATAATGTGTCATATTCTTGTCCCCATCCTGTAGTAATGTGCCCCATCCTTGTCCCCATCCTGTAGTAATGTGCCCATCCTGGTCCCCATCCTGTAGTAATGTGCTTATCCTGATCCCCATCCTGTAGTAATGTGCCCCATCCTGTAGTAATGTACTCATCTTTTCTCCCCATCCTGTAGTAATGTGCTCCATCCTTTAGTAATGTGCCCATCCTTCTCCCCTTGTAGTAATGTGCCCATCCTGGTCCCCATCCTCTAGTAATGTTCCCATCTTTGTCCACATCCTGTATTAATGTCTCCAATCTGGTCCTCATCGTTTAATAATGTGTCGCATAATTGTCCCCATCCTGTAGTAATGTGCCCCATCCTTGTCCCCATCCTGTAATAGTGTGGCCATCCTGGTCCCCATCCTGTACTAACATGGCCATCCTGTTCCCCATCTTGTAGTAATGTACCCCATCCTGTAGTAATGTACATATCCTTCTCCCCATCCTGTAATAATGTGCTCCATCCTGTAGTAATGTGTTCATCCTTCTTCCCATCCTGTAGTAATGTGGTCATCCTTCTCCCCCTGAAGTAATGTGAGCCATTCTGGTCTCCTTGTGGTAATGTGCCCATCTTGTGGTAATGTGCCCAACCTTGTGCCCATCCTGTAGTAATGTGCCCATTATTGTCCCCATCTTATAGTAATGTCCCATCCTGTATTATTTTCCCCGTATATGCCGTTCTTCAGATACACATACAAAAAAAGATTCTTCTCACCTGTCCTCTGTTCCCTAGGTGTCTTTTTTTCTGCTTCTTGTGGTCCGCAGGTCCGTGGACCCCGTGACGATCGCAGGCGCTGCCTGCAGTAGTCAGCGCTTTATTTCACTTTTGAATGAACTGCAGGCGCCGCGCAGAGTTCTCTGCATCCTTAAACCAATGGCAGCCGCTGGTCAATCAGAGTCCAGTGCTTGATGTCAAATCACTATGTCAACTGCTGGCCTGTGATTGACCAGCAGCCGACTTGGTATTAGCAGTTCATTCAAATGAAATAAAGCGCTGACTATCCCCGGCAGTGGCCACGATTTTCACGGGGTCCACAGGTCTATGGGCCGCTAGAAGAAGCCTGAGTGGCCACATGCGGACTGCGAGTTTGAGGCCACTGTTCTATACAATATTATTAAGGGATTGTAGGGGTTTCAGCTCTTTGGCAGCCACTAAGATATGCACAGGAACAGGGTTTTTATAGCAGAACAGCATAAAGTTTATTCTCCTTCATAAACTTTAAAACTCCAAAATAAAACAAGCTTTTTTCATAACAAAATATTAACAAAACACAGTCCTTTCTTCAGCACAAAGGAATAACAACACATTCCTTCCTTTGGGTAAGGCAAAGTAAACCAAACGATCTCACAAAATTGGGATTAAAGGCACTTCTTAGTCTCTAACAGTCTTTTCACCATAAACAGTCTTTCTCCAGCTCCAGCATGATACACACTGCTGAGGTAACCGAGCTGCCTGTTATTAGATGTGTAAGACCTAGACTGGAGTATGGGAACTATCTTTCCCACCCAGGCTGTTTTGGTCTCTCCTAAATCCCGGAGATAAAATCCAGTAAAAATAAAAACCATCTCTGTAATCTATTGTTACTGGTGCAGTTTCTCCCAAGATTTACATCACCAAGGCCAGCTACCTTGGTGGCACATAACTGCCGTCCAGGGCCTTACCTCCTCCTTTCTTACATGGTATATCTATCTTAACCTCTTATATCTTGTCTGGCTGTCATAAATGCATGATGGATTAGGAAGGATCTCACATCTGGGAACTATTTTTGCATTTTGCACTGTCTCTGTAGTTCAGTAGAGTCACATTCCTTTCTAGGGTCATAACTATAACTGCACCCAGACCCTGGAGACTAGGGGACCCTAAAGATCCCTAAAGATGCCATGTATGAAAAGGCTAGTAAATCACTCCCCTAGTCTTATACTTACCCTCTGGTGTCTTCATCTGTTATCAGTGCCGCTCCTATCAGTCTCCACAGTTTGTGACCTGCCTGCTGCTCCAGTGTTTCATGGAGCACGCTGGAGGTTACAACTCAATACAAATCTATGAGAGTATCATTCTGACCTTGTTCTTGCTCTCATAGACTTGCATTGAGTACTTGTGATGTAACTTCTGACTTCTCGACAGGCAGAAGTTGTGATACCAATGTGATATGACTAAAGAATGAATGTGATTAGATAGGGATCATAATCAAAAGATAGGAGTGATCCCAGATATTATTTGACCTATCAATAATTCAGTATCAAAGAGAGATGTCCTCTGGATAACCAATTTCACTATGACCAAAGAATACATGTCAAACAGATCTTAAGATAATGAGGAAGTAACATTTACAGTTCCACTTACCAGAAACTTGTGGTTGGCTTAAAGACAGGTGTAAGGAAGCTTGCATATAAAATTTACGGCTCATTGCAATATTTCACTAAAACTGTGGTCAACTGTGGTCGGTCAGTTGTCAACTGGCAGGATGTACAAGTAAATGTGCAGGAAGCTGCTGGTGCCCACAGCAGTTTGTGGTCAAGTTACATGAACATGACTCAGCTGTCACATGCTGGTGAGGCATTTAAACACAACCTACCAAGTGTTCCTATAAAAATACACCGGACTCGCTTAATGTTAGGGAAACCTTCCAGGACATTGAAGTGTACGTACGCACTGTTCCTGTGATGCAAGAGGCCGGCTTGTTTTTCCTTCTCACATTAATCGAGTCCCTCCGATGAGAAAAGGATTGCTGCAACATATCGGTAATGTTGATGCATATTTCTGTTATTGTATAAGATTCTATGACTAAAAAATAGTTCTTATGCCTATGTACCATTGACTATTCATGTGCTATTAAAATAAATAGTATCTTGCTATAAAGAATATTAGTATTCGTACCTGATTAGGATATCAGTGAGCGCTTCGTAAGTACGGGCTTTCAGCCCCCTTTTTAGTAGAATTTAGCAAGACATAAATTGAGGTCACAATAAAGTGCCTTAGGATGGGAGCAACGCCGAAAAAAGGTGAAGACACAGGATTCTGAGTATAAGATCAGGGGCAGAAGCTATGATTTAAAGCACCATTACAATTCTAATAACAAAACACAAATGCTGGAGTTGTACTTTAAAGACTATCAAAAACTTGTGATAGTTGGGGGCCCTGTTAGAAAGTTTGCTGGGGTTCACAAGCTTCAAGTTACATCACTTTCCCTCTACAATGCAGCTGTAGGAGTTTCAATTTTCTTCTAAATAGCAATGTCAAATGTATTCTTACTTTTCCCCACTTGGTTTCCTTGTTTCTAAATGACAATGAATGAATTAATATTTCAGTGTTCTGATTGAAATATACAGTATATGAAGTAATGTAAATATTAGAATTTATCTCGGCAGCAAAGTAAATGTCTTATTATATTTTCCATCACTGTTAGTCGAAGGTGTTGTTTTTAGCTCCCAGAGGCTTACTACAAGCAATCTTTCTCATTTTGTAGGAATTACTATATTGTGGTAGTGCCTTTGAAGAAATCACGTGGACAGTTTCTTAATCCTTGGGGGAGTCCTGAAGAAATGGATTTAGAAGAGGTGAGTGACAATATTTCTACCAGATGCCCAATGGACAGCTGTTGTGTTGTATTGATGGCTTGTGCAGCGATGGCAAAGTAGAAGAGGTTGCGGTCATCTACGAGTAAATCAGACATCAGGTTAACTACAGGAAATATATCCACATGCTCTTTGATGTTTATGAGTACCTGGTGAAATATTTTCAGAGGCACTCAGGTTATCCAATAAATCTGGCCTGTCCTGGTAAAAAGTGGACTGTCACAATAACATCACCCAATGCCATTCCTCATATCAGTCCACTGAAAATATATGGAAAGTAGCAAATTAGAATTCACTATGGGTGGTAAAGGGCGCACATCCCTCACTGATTGAAGGTCAGACAAATATAATCTGCATAGTTAAGATCGCTTGCCTTGTTCTCACAGTAAGATTTTTCTAAATTGGTAACTATTCATTTCTATTACAGCTAGTTCACAGCATTACAAAATTGCACCGTCGAAGTTTGCGTCATCTAAGGCATGTAGAATTCCCAAAGCCATACATTGCTGCACGTTTCCAGTCTCTGCCTCACGAGTTTACTCTTGGTGACCAGAAAATTCATGATGGATTTGAAAACAAAGCACTTGATTTTGGGCAAAGATATGTTTTCTTTATCTTGGCTATGTTGGAAGGTGCGGAAGCGGTAAGTAATATTTTTGCTCTTTTATCTTGTGAAAAGGCATAGATATACATAACAAACTTTTATTACCTTGTCATATTAAGTTATAAGCCCTTTTGGTATTGTGGCTTTAAAAGGACCTTTTTTTCTTTGTCATTTTTTTTGTTCTGCCAACAAACCAGAATATGTACCTTAGAATCCTTAACTCTTTTCCGTCATTATAACCATATGAGGTTTTGTTTTTTGCGAGATGAGTTGCACTTTTGAATGACACCATTCATTCTGCCACATATTGTATTGGAAAATGGCAAAAAAAATCCCAAGTACAGTGAAATTGTGAAAAAGTGCAATTCCACAATTGTTTTTGAGGTTTTTTTTTTATTTACCATGTTCACTAAATGGTAAAACTAACCCAACATTATGACTCCTCAGGTCAGTACAAGTTTGTAGAAACTAAACATGTTTTTTTGTTTGTTTGTTTTTTATCTGAAGGGAACATGTCACCAGATTTGTCCCCTATAAGCTGCGGCCAGCACCAGTCAGCTCATATATACAGTATTCTAGAAAGCTAACGATAAGTGTCCAGGCCGCTCTGTATAATGTAAAAAACACCTTTATTATACTCACCTGCAGGGCGGTCCTCTTCAATAGGCATCGCTGGTTTCGGGTTTGGTGCCTCCTCCATCTTGTGTGATCACCGTCCTCCTTCCCAGCTCCGTGTGGATGACACATCCTATGTCATCCACATAGAGGTCTCCATTGCGCTCCTGCGCATGTGCAGTTTGATCAAAATATTGTAGTGCACATGCACAGGCGGTCTTTGATCTTTTCCCGCGCATTAGCATTACAGTACTTTGCTCCACCATCAGCAGGGCAGATAAAAATGTGCATGTGCAAGAGCGCAATGGAGGCCTCTGTGTGGATGACGTAGGATGAGTCATCAGCACAAAACTATGAAGGAGGATGGCGATGAAAGGTAAAGAGGAGGTACTGAGGAGGCGCTGGATCGGGATCAGCGATGCCCATTGGACCCAACCGTCCCACAGGTGAGTATAGTCTTTTTTTACGTTAAATACAGTATTCTAGAATGCTGTATATAAGGGATGTCTCTTGCTGGCCGCAGGTTATAGAGAATTTTTATTTCTTTGTCTTTTTTTTCCCCAGTCATGGATCCTGTTGCTGCCTTGGCTTGGGTCTGTCCCTGCAGGTTGCAGGGTTGCAATTCTGGCCTTTCTCGTTGCCACATGGCTCCGGTTGCCTCCGGTCGGTTGTATAATGTAAAAAACACCTTTATTATACTCACCTGCAGGGCGGTCCTCTTCAATACGCATCGCTGGTTTCGGGTTTGGTGCCTCCTCCATCTTGTGTGATCGCCGTCCTCCTTCCCAGCTCCGTGTGGATGACACATCCTATGTCATCCACATAGAGGTCTCCATTGCGCTCCTGCGCATGTGCAGTTTGATCAAAATATTGTAGTGCACATGCACAGGCGGTCTTTGATCTTTTCCCGCGCATTAGCATTACAGTACTTTGCTCCACCATCAGCAGGGCAGATAAAAATGTGCATGTGCAAGAGCGCAATGGAGGCCTCTGTGTGGATGACGTAGGATGAGTCAACAGCACAAAACTATGAAGGAGGATGGCGATGAAAGGTAAAGAGGAGGTACTGAGGAGGCGCTGGATCGGGATCAGCGATGCCCATTGGACCCAACCGTCCCACAGGTGAGTATAGTCTTTTTTTACGTTAAATACAGTATTCTAGAATGCTGTATATAAGGGATGTCTCTTGCTGGCCGCAGGTTATAGAGAATTTTTATTTCTTTGTCTTTTTTTTCCCCAGTCATGGATCCTGTTGCTGCCTTGGCTTGGGTCTGTCCCTGCAGGTTGCAGGGTTGCAATTCTGGCCTTTCTCGTTGCCACATGGCTCCGGTTGCCTCCGGTCGGTGGATGAATTTTTTTAGTCCCTGGGTCTCATCTATGATGATCCCAACCGAGTCTTTTGGCTGAGTTCAGGCTGCGTCACCTCCAGCAGGGAGATCAGTCAGCAGAGACTTACTGTTTACAATTTCGTAGATGGACAACCGACAGTAGTTGGAATGTCCCGGGTCTCAGAAGCCAATTCTATGAAGACCTTTCAGAAAAAATTGAAAGATGCCTTAATGATTTACGAAACTCCTCAGCCAGCCTATGGCGGCTGCCATGTCCTTGGCTATATGTGTGGACAGATGCCTCCGAGGTAAACTTGTTAGACCATTCTACCTAGAGACCCTCTCTTGAGGCGGTATCCCATTGTCAGGGGGGCCATATAGGGTTGAACCATCACTCATGGGTTTGGAGGAGCCCATGTAGCTAGGGGGAACCACTACTTTGCATGTTCCCACTAAAATCCAAAAAAAGAGGAGGAGTTGTTTTTTTGTCGTAAAGAGGGTCAGTTTATTGGCGTTTGTCCCTCAATTCCTAAGCAAAAAGAAATATCTGGTATTCGGATTACCCTTGGTGGTGTGGGGATGAACAATCAGAGTGTATGTTTGTCTTCCACATGTAATTCTTTCTTTGTCCTTACAGCAGAGGTGGTACTAGAGAGCAGAACTTAGAGAGTTTCTCTGTTTGTAGACAGTGGAGTAGGAGTCAGCATGGTGGATGCTCTATTTGTAATAACTCATCTGTAATGTGTTAACTAACGCCATCTCCAACTATGCCATTGACTCAGCACCTCTTGCTCAGTGATGCCTGACACAGATAGTATATGGTATAAAACTGGTAGGACCACTGCATTATGAAGTAATTTCTGGCTATGTCCTGAAAGGGCTTTCCACTCCCACTGTACTGGGTCTATCCTGGTTGGTGAAAAATAATCCGGTAGTGGATTGGCAATCCATGGAAACCATGGAGTGGGAAAATTACTGTATTGATAATTGTTTGAACACTTCCCTCTACGGAGTCCTTACCTGCATTTTTGTCTGGGTTTGAGGATGTATTTTTGGAGAGAGGGTGTCAGGATTTGCCTCCCCATTGTGTGTATGGCTATCCCATTAATCTGCTTCCTGGAGCAAAATTTCCCAAGTAAAGACTTTATAATTTTTCCGGCCCAGAGAGACAGACCATGAAAAGCTATGAGGGTCTGGAGATGGGACGGACATACATTATCAGACCCTCCTCTTTGCCCATAGCGGCAGGGTTCTTCTTCGTTAAGAAGAAAGGCAGGGGTCTCCGCCCTTGTTTGGATTTTCGGGAATTGAATCAGATTACCTTCCAAGACCCTTATCCTCTCCCTCTGATTCTGGATTTATTCAACCAGATTGTGGGAGCTAAGTGGTTCTCCAAATTGGACTTAAGGGGGCGGGGTCTACAATCTGGTTAGAATCAGAAAGAGGGATGAATGGAAAATGGCTTTCAATATGCCTGTGGGACATTTTGAAAGTGTGGTCATGCCATTTGGTCTCACTAATGCCTCTGCCATTTTCCAACATTTTGTGAATTATATTGTTCAGCATTTGGTGGGCAGGTTTGTGGTGGTTTATTTGGACAATATCTTGATCTACTCACCTGATATGGAAGCACATCAGATACATTTAGAACAAGTATTACAGATTTTAAGAGATAGCAAAGTGTACGCCAAACTGGAGTAGTATGTTTTCACTGTCCAAGAGGTACAATTTTTGGGGTACCTATTGTCTTCACGTTTTCAGATGGATCCTGAGAAGGTCCGTGCTGTACTTGACTGGAATCGTCCAGAAAACCTGAAAGTGTTACAGCAATTTCTAGGATTCACCAATTTTTATTGAAAATGTATTCAAAACTGTTCAGTAATTGTAAAGCCTGTCACTGACATGGCAAAAAAAGGAACAGATTTCTTTAAATGGTCAGATTCTTCCCAGCAGGCTTTTTCCTTTTTAAAAAAGTGTTTTTCCACAACCCTATACTCAGTCAGCCTGATTTTTTGCAGTCTTTTATCGTGGAGGCTGATGCACCTGAGGTGGAGGTGGAGGCTGTGTTGTCACATGGTCTGTCTCTTGGTAAATGGCATCTTTCTGCTTTCTTTTCCAAAAGATTGTCAGCTGAGAGAAACTATGATGTTGGTAACAGCAAGCTCTTGGCAATTAAGTTGGCTTTTAAGGAATGGCGCCATTGACTGGTGGGGGCAGTTCATCCCATTACGGTAATCACGGACCATAAAAACCTGTCATATCTCGAATCTGCCAAACGTCTCAATCCTATGCAGGCTAGACTTTCTTTTTTGCCAGATTTAATTTTACTGTCTCTTACCGTTCAAGGATTAAGAACATCAAAGCAGATTCATTATCCTGGAGTTTCCCTGGTCGTAGTTATCATGGGAACCCAGTACCCATTTTTCAGAAGGGGGTGGTCATATCGGCCTTGTGCTCAGACCTGAAGGGGAAGGTGTTGAAGGCTCAGGGCCCTGACCCTTCTTGCCACCCAATTTGATTATCAGTATTCCCTTGGTGATTAAATGCCTGGTCCTTCTTTTGGACTGTGCTGGTGATATTTTCAGTTCCTTGAAGCCGAGGTTGTAAGCAGCTGGTTTGTATTCCTCTGTGGTATCATTGCTGAAAGCTCTGCTGCAGCCTTGTCTCTTCTATAGTTACAGTTAGGTCCAGAAATATTTGGACAGTGACACAATTTTCGCGAGTTGGGCTCTGCATGCCACCACATTGGATTTGAAATGAAACCTCTACAACAGAATTCAAGTGCAGATTGTAACGTTTAATTTGAAGGTTTGAACAAAAATATCTGATAGAAATTGTAGGAATTGTACACATTTCTTTACAAACACTCCACATTTTAGGAGGTCAAAAGTAATTGGACAAATAAACCAAACCCAAACAAAATAATTTTTATTTTCAATATTTTGTTGCGAATCCTTTGGAGGCAATCACTGCCTTAAGTCTGGAACCCATGGACATCACCAAACGCTGGGTTTCCTCCTTCTTAATGCTTTGCCAGGCCTTTACAGCCGCAGCCTTCAGATCTTGCTTGTTTGTGGGTCTTTCCATCTTAAGACTGGATTTGAGCAAGTGAAATGCATGCTCAATTGGGTTAAGATCTGGTGATTGACTTGGCCATTGCAGAATGTTCCACTTTTTTGCACTCATGAACTCCTGGGTAGCTTTGGCTGTATGCTTGGGGTCATTGTCCATCTGTACTATGAAGCGCCGTCCGATCAACTTTGCGGCATTTGGCTGAATCTGGGCTGAAATTATATCCCGGTACACTTCAGAATTCATCCGGCTTCTCTTGTCTGCTGTTATGTCATCAATAAACACAAGTGACCCAGTGCCATTGAAAGCCATGCATGCCCATGCCATCACATTGCCTCCACCATGTTTTACAGAGGATGTGGTGTGCCTTGGATCATGTGCCATTCCCTTTCTTCTCCAAACTTTTTTCTTCCCATCATTCTGGTACAGGTTGATCTTGGTCTCATCTGTCTATAGAATACTTTTCCAGAACTGAGCTGGCTTCATGAGGTGTTTTTCAGCAAATTTAACTCTGGCCTGTCTATTTTTGGAATTGATGAATGGTTTGCATCTAGATGTGAACCCTTTGTATTTACTTTCATGGAGTCTTCTCTTTACTGTTGACTTAGAGACAGATACACCTACTTCACTGAGAGTGTTCTGGACTTCAGTTGATGTTGTGAACGGGTTCTTCTTCACCAAAGAAAGTATGCGGCGATCATCCACCACTGTTGTCATCCGTGGACGCCCAGGCCTTTTTGAGTTCCCAAGCTCACCAGTCAATTCCTTTTTTCTCAGAATGTACCCGACTGTTGATTTTGCTACTCCAAGCATGTCTGCTATCTCTCTGATGGATTTTTTCTTTTTTTCAGCCTCAGGATGTTCTGCTTCACCTCAATTGAGAGATCCTTAGGCCGCATGTTGTCTGGTCACAGCAACAGCTTCCAAATGCAAAACCACACACCTGTAATCAACCCCAGACCTTTTAACTACTTCATTGATTACAGGTTAACGAGGGAGACGCCTTCAGAGTTAATTGCAGCCCTTAGAGTCCCTTGTCCAATTACTTTTGGTCCCTTGAAAAAGAGGAGGCTATGCATTACAGAGCTATGATTCCTAAACCCTTTCTCCGATTTGGATGTGAAAACTCTCATATTGCAGCTGGGAGTGTGCACTTTCAGCCCATATTATATAAATAATTGTATTTCTGAACATGTTTTTGTAAACAGCTAAAATAACAAAACTTGTGTCACTGTCCAAATATTTCTGGACCTAACTGTATTTAGTGCGGTTGATGAAGAGCACATTCCATCCGCTCCCTATTTAGGGCCTAGCACTAGGGATACCTAGGATCAGGTATCCGGCTCAGTGCATAGGTGCAGAACCTATCTAGGGTGGTGAGGGACCCCAGGGGCCAGCAGTAGGTTTGGTCAAGGGCCACATCTTCCCTCTCCCTATACACAGGGTTTCCCTTCCCTTTCACCGTGTGCTTGGTACTTTCCCGTACCTAGTGTGACAGTAGGTTTGGACTATCTCCATCATGTATATAGCTGGGGTCCTTAAATCATTCCTGGCATTGAAGGATGAGTTTTCTCTTTTGAATAATTTACTTTTCCATTTGTTACAACTGGAGCACGCCATTGAGACCAGAGGTCTCATCAGGAGCTAAGAGCTCGGCTGAACCTGCTGATAATGCAGACATAGAGACTGAAGACATTGACTTACCTAAGACTTAGCTCAGAAGTTTGAGAAATCAGAGGTCAAAGTTGACGAGAAACCCAAGGGCACTGAAGCTGCGGCTAAACCTGAGGAGACTGCAATTCAAGGGGTAATAATGATAAAGTTTTATTTCTATAGCGCCAACATATTCCGCAGCGCTTTACAATTCAGGGGGGACATGTACAGACAATTTGAGACAATAGAAAAAAATCAAAGGGGGTCGAGCTTTTGGTAAGACAAGAAGAGGAAGATGGCTTTGAAGGTAAAATAATCTGTTCGGACTTTAAATGCATAGTAGATATGCCCTAAGACTTGAGGGAAGCCTGGGCCAGTGAGACGGTGCATTAAAAATTTAAGAAAACAGTAGGGGCGGGTAAACTGTATTTTGCCCCTGGCGCTAATCAATAGGTGGTATTGTCTGAAAGTGAAGCCATAGAGAAATGGGTCGCTATCCTGGGCGTCATGCACCCACGATGTGTTCGTACAAAGTGGATTATCATATTATGGAATGAAAAAGCCACTTAGAGCGTGTAAAGCAGCTGACCACAGAGTGTCAAGAAGAGGTTGTAATGAGACTAGACTTAATAGGGCTTGCAATATATACACTCGGAAGTAACGTTCAGCAAGCCAGAAAAATCACTGATATCACAGCTATCAAATTCGAAGAAGATAAGGGAATATTTAAAATTTATGGAGAGGCTGCAGAAGAAGTAAAGAAACTTGTGAATTTGTTGAAGTTCGTGGAAGATTTTATACAGGTGCCTATAAATCTTGTGAAGAAAGTTTTTCTTTTCGTGTCCCTAATGAGTTCCATAAATCACAGCTAAAGGAGTTTGTCCCTTCAGTTCTGTCTCCCTTTTCTCCGCTTCCTCCGATTTCTGTCAATAACTGTTTAGAGTATGAGGTACAAAGAACTGTGGATTCTCAGAAAGTGTGGATTCTCTCCAGTATTTCATCCATTGGAAAGGATACGGACCTGAGGTGAGATCCTCGGTTCCGGCTCTTTTAGTGAAAGCTGATCATTTGGTCTGGTCCTTCCATCGAAGGTTTCCTTGGAAACCTAGGGGTCAGGTGGCCCCCCTAAAAGAGAAGGTACTGTCACAATTCTTCCCTTGCATCTTGGACGCAATAGATGACTGTTTCCAGCACTATAGATTCCAGATGTGCTGAGCTGTCAGCATACTGATTGATAGCTCAGTTGTCCAAGCTAGTGCAAAGGTTTGGACACACCTTCTCATTCAAAGAGTTTTCTTTATTTTCATGACTCTGAAAATTGTAGATTCACATTGAAGGCATCAAAACTATGAATTAACACATGTGGAATGAAATACTTAACAAAAAAGTTTGAAACAACTGATATGTCTTATATTTGATTACTGCTTTGCACACTCTTGGCATTCTCTTGATGAGCTTCAAGAGGTAGTCACCGGAAATGGTCTTCCAACAGTCTTGAAGGAGTTCCCAGAGATGCTTAGCACTTGTTGGCCCTTTTGCCTTCACTCTGCGGTCCAGCTCACCCCAAACCATCTCGATTGGGTTCAGGTCTGGTGACTGTGGAGGCCAGGTCATCTGGCGTAGCACCCCATCACTCTCCTTCTTAGTCAAATAGCCATTACACAGCCTGGAGGTGTGTTTGGGGTCATTCAGAATAGTAATATATCTGGCACACTGAAATAATTGATGACATGAAAAACATTTCTTGGATGCTGAATCAATTTATTAGTGCAAAGGATAAGAATAATTCATCCAACGTTTCAACCGTGTCACTTCGGTCGTTATCAAGGATAAAATTATCTAACAGAAAATTTATAAAGAGTACAAAAAATGAAATTAGTACATGGTATGACAATAACAATACAATATTCTTGCACAACAAGCATCATAAACTAGCTGTTGCAGTGGATATACAGATCATCTTACATTGCACATAGTAAGTACTGGAGACGTATGAAAAAAGCATTACATCGTACACATGACCTATCAGGCTACAAAAATGCATAATGTTTATGGTGTGAGTACAGCAAGCATACACCCACCTATATCAAAATGAGAGAATACACGTTCAAATTGAATATGGTCATCACCATTTGGTATAACAGATCAAGAGATTGCGATCCTATGTATAAAATAAAAGAGTAGATGGTATGTAGTAAATCACAAGACTAAAATCATAAAGAAACAGTTCTTTTCCATATATGGCGTCCAGTAAGTAAATGAACAAGTATGTCTATACCTCATGCACTTGTCAATGGTAACGAGCATAACAGAGCTGGAGGCAACCTATGGTTGTAGTTGTTTCTAAATGGAGATCAATATACAGTGCCTACAAGTAGTATTCAACCCCCTGCAGATTTAGCAGGTTTACACATTCGGAATTAACTTGGCATTGTGACATTTGGACTGTAGATCAGCCTAGAAGTGTGAAATGCACTGCAGCAAAAAAGAATGTTATTTCTTTTTTTTTTTTTTTTTTTAAATTGTGAAAAGTTTATTCAGAGGGTCATTTATTATTCAACCCCTCAAACCACAAGAATTCTGTTTGGTTCCCCTAAAGTATTAAGAAGTATTTCAGGCACAAAGAACAATGAGCTTCACATGTTTGGATTAATTATCTCTTTTTCCAGCCTTTTCTGACTAATTAAGACCCTCCCCAAACTTGTGAACAGCACTCATACTTGGTCAACATGGGAAAGACAAAGGAGCATTCCAAGGCCATCAGAGACAAGATCGTGGTGGGTCACAAGGCTGGCAAGGGGTACAAAACCCTTTCCAAAGAGTTGGGCCTACCTGTCCCCACTGTTGGGAGCATCATCCGGAAGTGGAAGGCTTATAGAACTACTGTTAGCCTTCCACGGCCTGGACAGCCTTTGAAAGTTTCCACCCGTGCCGAGGCCAGGCTTGTCCGAAGAGTCAAGGCTAACCCAAGGTCAACAAGGAAGGAGCTCCGGGAAGATCTCATGGCAGTGGGGACATTGGTTTCAGTCAATACCATAAGTAACGTACTCCACCGCAATGGTCTCCGTTCCAGACGAGCCCGTAAGGTACCTTTACTTTCAAAGCGTCATGTCAAGGCTCGTCTACAGTTTGCTCATGATCACTTGGAGGACTCTGAGACAGACTGGTTCAAGGTTCTCTGGTCTGATGAGACCAAGATCGAGATCTTTGGTGCCAACCACACACGTGACGTTTGGAGACTGGATGGCACTGCATACGACCCCAAGAATACCATCCCTACAGTCAAGCATGGTGGTGGCAGCATCATGCTGTGGGGCTGTTTCTCAGCCAAGGGGCCTGGCCATCTGGTCCGCATCCATGGGAAGATGGACAGCACGGCCTACCTGGAGATTTTGGCCAAGAACCTCCGCTCCTCCATCAAGGATCTTAAGATGGGTCGTCATTTCATCTTCCAACAAGACAACGACCCAAAGCACATAGCCAAGAAAACCAAGGCCTGGTTCAAGAGGGAAAAAATCAAGGTGTTGCAGTGGCCTAGTCAGTCTCCTGACCTTAACCCAATTGAAAACTTGTGGCAGGAGCTCAAGATTAAAGTCCACATGAAACACCCAAAGAACCTAGATAACTTGGAGAAGATCTGCATGGAGGAGTGGGCCAAGATAACTCCAGAGACCTGTGCCGGCCTGATCAGGTCTTATAAAAGACGATTATTAGCTGTAATTGCAAACAAGGGTTATTCCACAAAATATTAAACCTAGGGGTTGAATAATAATTGACCCACACTTTTATGTTGAAAATTTATTAAAATTTAACTGAGCAACATAACTTGTTGGTTTGTTAGATTTATGCATCTGTTAATAAATCCTGCTCTTGTTTGAAGTTTGCAGGCTCTAACTTATTTGCATCTTATCAAACCTGCTAAATCTGCAGGGGGTTGAATACTACTTGTAGGCACTTTAGATATTAATATTACTCGGGTGTGCAGCGGATCACATGACAGGAGAATTAACATAGAAGGACGTATACGAGACAGGCACACTACCTGGAATACTGCGTATTAATTGATGGTAGAAAACGGGGGAATAGTAGGATTCCCTCACTGAATGGTTCTCAGTTACCTCCAAGACATATAAATGCTGAAAGTAACATGTACAGGAGAGGAGATTCATACAAATGGAATTAACGCCAGTATAAGGTACATTTGTTCAGAGATATGTTGGATAGAATATCCATATTACCTTTGTGTGGCACTTAGAGAGAAGCCATTAGGTACTGTTGCCAAAAACAGGGGAACATATGTCCCTGCAGGGCTCTATAAGAAACCTTGTAAAAAGTGTGTAATTAAGGACAACATACAAAAAGGGGAACCCAATAGTATGGCACTAAAGGGAACACATACCTGGAGAGATTAACAGGGAATTCTATGCAAACTGCCAGGCAGTGTATGAAAGAAGAATCTGGGAAGAAGCAAAAGAAGGGATCAGTGGTGACCTGCCAAGTGCAGGGGGGGGAAAGAAGGACCGTCGGAATACACATACCTTGTGTTGGTGGCATAGGGTATAGGCCCCTGGGAAGCGTGCGACATACTGTATCGCGAGGGCCTTTTTATGATGTGAGGGGGTTAGCGTCCACAGTCCCACTTCCTGGCTGTGGAACGCAGTGTGCTGCCCGTGGAACGCACGCCACGCATGCGCAGTGCCGTCATCTGCACCGCGCATGCGCAGGGGGCGGAATGCCAGACGGGGAGGCGGACGAATCACAGGGGGCGTGTGTGTTGACATAATAGGTGAGGGATAACAGTGAACTGGCTTGTGGATTGCGCGCCGTGCCTGGCTATTTGCACAACGCACGAGCCGGGCACAGAACACATGTCAGAGTGTATGGCTGATAGCAGTGTCAAGGGAATATCTAATGTTTCATTTGCATACAATGTTTGGGGTCATTGTCCTGTTGAAAAATAAATGATGGTCCAACTAAACGCAAACCGGATGGAATAGCATGCCGCTGCAAGAAGCAGTGGTAGCCATGCTGGTTCAGTATGCCTTCAATTTTGAATAAATTCCCAAGAGTGTCACCAGCAAAGCACCCCCACACCATCACACCTCTTCCTCCATGCTTCACAGTGGGAACCAGGCATGTAGAGTCCATCCATTCACCTTTTCTGCGTCGCACAAAGACACGGTCTTTGGATCCAAAGATTTCAAATTTGGACTCATCAGACCAAAGCACAGATTTCCACTGGTCTAATGTCCATTCCTTGTGTTCTTTAGCCCAAACAAGTCTCTTCTGCTTGTTGCCTGTGCTTAGCATTGGCTTCCTAGCAGCTATTTTACTGTGAAGGCCTGTTGCACAAAGTCTCCTCTTAAGAGTTGTTCTAGAGATGCATCTGCTGCTAGAACTCTGTGTGGCATTGAACTGGTCTCTAATCTGAGCTGCTGTTAACCTGCGATTTCTGAGCCTGGTGACTCGGATAAACTTATCCTCCGCAGCCAGGGCCGTATTTGCCACTAGGCACCCATGGTCCCATGCCTGGGAGGCACGTTGCATGAGGCGGCACTTTTTGGCAGCAAAAAAAAATATTTTTTTTTTACATCCCCCCGCCCCTCCCTCTGTTACACAGTTTAATGAATCCGTTGTGTTCTCGGGGGGTGGGGTTGAGAGGGAGGAGAGGCGCACTTCTGTTTATTTGTTGATACAAATACATGGCGGGCGCCAGGCACAGTGAGCTGATTGACCCCGGAAGTTCCAGTGCCTGCACTTCTGGGATCAGAGGCGCATGGGCACGCCAATCAGCTCACTGCCCCGTGCTGCAGCGTCCAATGCTGCAGACGACACATGCTGGAGGAGGACACGACTGAAGCTGGAGCCAGCCAGAAGAGGATAATCACCAGAACAGTGCAGCGGGCATCGAAGCAGGTATGCGCTCACAGAGCAGAATATTCGTAGAGAAGGTGGAGGTGTCGCTAAGGCAGAGCCTAGAATGTATGGGCACATTACAGGTTAGTTGGTGATCGTTGCGATGCCTCTTTTTGTCCACTATAATCATGCAAGGGGGGTCCCTGTACCCGCCCCTTCTTGTCGCTAAAGGTACAGACAGGGCATGAGGGGGGTGGGAAGACTAATGCTACGGGGGGGGATAAAGAAGCTAATACTGGAGGTGGGAGGTAGAGAGGTTGATACTGGGGGAGGCTGAGGGGAGAGAGGCTGATACTGGGGGGAGAGAGGTTGATACTGGGGGAGGCTGAGGAGAGAGAGGCTGATACTAGGGGAGACTGAGGGGAGAGAGGCTGATACTGGGGGAGGCTGGGGGGGGAGAGAGGGGGATACTGGGGGAGGCTGGGGGGAGAGAGGCTGATACTGGGGGAGGCTGGGGGGAGAGAGGCTGATGCTGGGAGAGGTGGGGGGAGAGAGGCTGATGCTGGGGGGAGGCTGGGGGAGAGAGGTTGATGCTGGGGGAGACTGGGGGGAGAGAGGCTGATGCTGGGGGAGGCTGAGGGGAGAGAGGCTGATGCTGGGGGAAGCTGGGGGAGAGAGGCTGATGCTGGAGGGGGCTAGAGGGAGAGAGGCTGATGCTGGGGGAGGCTGGGGGGAGAGAGGCTGATGCTGGAGGAGGCTGGGGGGAGAGAGGCTGATGCTGGGGGAGGCTGGGGGGAGAGAGGCTGATGCTGGGGGGAGAGAGGCTGATGCTATGGGAGGCTGGGGGGAGAGAGGCTGATGCTGGGAGGGGCTGGGGGAGAGAGGCTGAGGCTGGGGGAGGCTGGGGGGAGAGAGGCTGATGCTGGGGGAGGCTGGGGGAAGAGAGGCTGAGGCTGGGGGGAGGCTGGGTGGAGAGAGGCTGAGGCTAGGGGGAGGCAGGGGGGAGAGAGGCTGAGGCTACGGGGAGGCTGGGGGGAGACAGGCTGAGGCTGTGGGGAGAGAGGCTGATGCTCGTGTTCTCTATAAGACAGACACTACTACACATCTCTGCTGGTGACTCATCTCTTAGAGCAATATAGGATCCACGGTAGGAAATTGGACCTGTTGGGTCCTCATCTCCCTGAGAATCAGACTGTCAGACAATCCTGTCTATCTACGGGTTCAGCCAACTGTAGTCTGTGTACGAGCACCTTAACTACTATATCTAAAGAGTATGGGAGCTGTAAGGCTATGTGCGCACGTTGCGTAATTTCACGAATTTACGCTGCGTATAGCACTGCAGCGTAAATGCATGCGTCCTGCGTCCCCAGCACAATCTATGAAGATTGTGCAAAATCCGTGCGCACAATGCTTTTTCAAACACAACGATTTGAGAGTCAAAACTTTGACAAAATCTCTGCATTTAAAAATCCAGCATGTCACTTATTTTGTGCGCTTTGGATGCTGCTCCCACTCGGTCTATGGGAGAGGCAGCATCCCGAGCGCATGAAATCGGCATCTATTCTGCAGACACACTACATCCATTACGCAGTGTATCTGCAGCGATTTGAAGCGCACATGCACTGCCAAATCTTTGCAGAATTTGCAGCATGGACACGACGCAACGTGCGCACATAGCCTTATGCGGGCGTCACACGAGACGATCCATCATGCGATATGTCGTCGGGGTCACGGTTTTCGTGACACACATCCGGCATCGTTTGCGACGTCGTTTCGTGTGACACCTACGAGTGTCTCAGAACGATCGCAAATCGGTTACAAATCGTGTATCATTTACACGTCGTTTATTTTTAAAAAATCATTTATTCTTCTTTGCGCTGGTTGTTCATCGTTCCCGGGGTAGCACACATCGCTCCGTGTGACACCCCGGGAACAATGAACTGTAACTTACCTGCGGCCGTCGTCAATGCGGAAGGAAGAAGGTGGGCGGGATGTTTACGTCCCGCTCATCTCCGGCCCTCTGCTTCTATTGGCCAGCAGCTGTGTGACGTCGCTGTGACGCTGAACGTCCCACCCCCTTCAGGAAGTGGATGTTCGCCGCCCACAGGAAGGTCGCTCAGCAGGTAAGTGCGTGTGACGGGGGTTTAACGACTTTGTGCGCCACGGGCAACTAATTGCCCGTGACGCACAAACGACGGGGGCGGGTACGATTGCTCGTGCGATCGCACGATAGATCATATCGTGTGACACCCGCATTAGAGTATGTGCACACCATGGCCTTTACACATCCTTTGATTTTTTCAGGCAGAGGACAGGTTAGCAAACACTACCATATTTTTTATTTTTTTAAATTGAAATTGTATTGTGCTAGTCAGCAAGTGCAGATCTTCGTTCTTTTAGCGTTTAGCAGTTTTTCCAGTGTGTTACAGAGTAGATCTGCCTCACACAGATGTCGTGTGCACAGACTCATAGTTTTACGCTGTCAGTAAGGGGCGCGACCACTTAAAGTGCCTAGGGCAGCACAAAGGCCAAATACAGCCCTGTCCGCAGCAGAGGTGACTCTTGGTCTTCCTTTCCTGGGGCAGTCCTCATGTGAGCCAGTTTCTTTGTATCGTTTGATGGTTTTTGCCACTGCACTTGGGGACACTTTCAAAGTTTTCCCAATTTTTCGGACTGACTGACCTTCATTTCTTAAAGTAATGATGGCCACTCGTTATTCTTTACTTAGCTGCTTTTTTCTTGCCATAATAAAAATTCTAACAGTCTATTCAGTAGGACTATCAGCTGTGTCTCCACCAGACTTCTGCATAACACAACTGATGGTCCCAACCCTATTTATAAGGCAAGAATTTCCACTTATTAAATCTGACAGGGCACACCTGTGAGATGAAAACCATTTCTGGTGACTACCTCTTGAAGCTCATCAAGAGAATGCCGAGAGTGTGCAAATCAGTAATCAAAGCAAAAGGTGGCTACTTTGAAGAACCTAGAATATAAGACATATTTTCAGTTGTTTCCCACTTTTTTTGTTAAGTATTTCATTCCACATGTGTTAATTCATAGTTTTGATGCCTACAATGCGAATCTACAATTTTCAGTCATAAAAATAAAGAAAACTCTTTGAATGAGAAGGTGTGTCCAAACTTTTGGTCTGTACTGTATATATACCAGGACCCTAACTTGAAATGCCTCTATCTGGACATAGCTTTGTTACAGGGCGGATGCTGAGGCAGAAAGAAATGCACTACAATTATATAAAAAAAACTGACCAGCACATGCAACAGGTGTGAGCAGGTGCTAGCTGAAAACCCCTTCTAACTACAAAAATACATACAGCTGCACTCTAAAATGCTAACAATGAATAAGGGAACTATGGTTTTGCATTACTGCCATAGGAATATTTGATAAAACAGATACGTAGCTTATGTATTGGCCAATGCATGTGAGCTCGGGAACCAACGACAAGGTGATCTCTAATATATATATACATATATATATATATATATATATATATATATATATATATATATATATATATATACATATATAGTATACCAGGACCCTATCTTGAAATGCCTCTATATGTATTTTTTTTAGTTATAATTAGAGATGAGCCACCCCCATAGTGTTGGAGTTCGGTTCGGTTCGTCGAACGGCAGGTGTGTTCATCGAACATTCAACGAACGTTCATCGAACACTGTCGAACCCCATTGAAAACAATGGCAGGCAAACACAAACACATACAAACACATAGAAAACACCTTGTAAGGTGTCCAAAAGGTGATAAATAACTCAGAAGACACCACAAACACATGGAAAAGTGACAAGTACATATACTCATGCGGAAAGAAAAGAGCTGGAGGAGTAAAAGTAGGAGGAGACACAGATATAAGAGTATCTGCAAGCATCGATGCCATGACTGTGCAACTTGAGCCTTGCTCATTTTGGGCTTCCAATCTGTAAAAATGGCCTGAGCTCGCCACTTACGCCTTGGGGATCTTGTTGTGTACCGCAGCCAGCGTTGTCTCAGAACGTGTATTCAGTGGTACTGGAGGTGTGCTGACAGATAAGCGCACGCATCTGTCTAGTCACAATGTGGACAGACTAACGTTCATCAAGATGAACAAATCATGGATCCGCAAGTACTTTTTCACTCCTGTGTCATTATGGGGAGACTAAAGGCTTGTGGATTTTTGAATGTGCTTCATGCAAATAACCATTTAAAGTTTGCAACTATGGGACAATTGATGTCACTTAAGTGATGTCTGTGGCCAAATTTTTGAAAAAAATGGAGAGTCTTGTTGGAGTCCCCTTGCTGTGTTTTACATGATTTTAGAAGGGTATGACATGCTAAGAGGTTGACTTTCAGCATCTGCAAGCTGTTGGCTACAGAAATGCTGCCTTTCTGCTTGGTGGACACAGAGGATTTTTGAGACCTTATGTCCATCACAATGCCCCAAGAGCAAATGCCCAGTAACCACTACTTCTCCAAGAAAGGTGTGCCTGCGCTACACCAGCATGTCGCACACAACATCAATGCTTCCTTGAGAAACTCTGTGTGTGACAGGATGCATTTCACCACAGATACTTGGAACAGTAACCATGGACATGGGCGTTACATGTCGCTGACTGGGCACTGGGTAACTATGGTGAGAGATGGAGAAGGGTCTGCCGTACAAGTCTTGCCATACCCTCGAGTTGTGCGTCAATCCCCTGTATGTAGAAGTTCCTCCACTGCTTCTGCCTCCTCAAACTCGTCTTGGTCCTCCACCTCCGCCCAAATCCTGTCTGGTCAGGCTACCCGCGTTGTAACTGTGCACAAGGAATCCCGCACAACTCCTTACTATGCTGGCAGCAGAGCTCAACGGCATCAGGCGGTCGACTCTTTACTTTGAAATGTATGGGAAATGTGAGTCACACCGCTGAGGAGTTGTGGACGGTTAGCTCTGGAGACCGAGTTTTATCAATGGTTGTCTCCAGTCAACCTGCAGCCAGGGAAGGCCGTGTGCGACAATGCTGCAAACCTGGGTGCGGCCCTTTGCCGGGGCAATGTGACTCACGTGCCTTATATGGCTCATGTGTTGAACCTGGTTGTCCAGCAATTTTTAAACCACTATCCCGGCCTACATGGGCTTCTGCAGAGGGCATGTTCGCTATGTGCTCACTTTCGCTGTTCACATCCTGCAGCTCAACGACTTGCATTGCTCCAGAAGTCTTTCGGCCTGCCGGCTCATCATCTGAAATGTGATGTACCGACACCCAGGAATTTGAATCTGCACATGTTGCAGCAACTGTGGCAGCACCGCCGAGCCCTGGTGCAATACGTTATGACGTATAGCCTGGGCCAACGAGATCCAGAGGTGGGGCAGATCACGCTGCTGGAGTGGTCTCAGATCAAGGACCTATGCATGTTTCTGCACAGTTTCGAAATGGCGACGAAGATGTTTAGCGCTGACGATGCCATTATCAGCATGAGAATTCCGGTCATCTACATGCTGCAGCACACTCTAAACAGTATTCTGAGTCAGGTGGTGGGACAAGAGGAAGGGGAGGAAGTACAGAAGGAGTCATATGCGGAAGGGATAACAAGATCTCCAATGTCCAGACGGTCAAGAGCACCAAGGCGGCAGGCACATGGTAGCAAGGGCACATGGTAGCAGCCAAACTGTTGAGGAAGGTGCAGGAGCCCAGGAAGAAATGGAGGACGAACTGGCGATGGGCATGGAAGACTCAGTAGATGAGGGAGACCTTGATCACATTTCTGTTGTGCGAGGGAGAGGGCAGAGGAAGGAAGCATGATTCTCACCTCGCCGCTACCAACACAGCAAGGACTTGTTCCTCCTGGATGCGCAAGACACATGAGCGCCTTCTTGCTGCACTACCTACAACATGACCCTCGGATTGTCAGAATTCAAAGTAATGCTGACTACTGGGTTGCCACAGTCTTAGATCCCCGGTACAAGACAAAATTTGGCGAAATAATTCCTGCCATAGAAAGGGATGCACTTATGCATGAGTATCAGCAGACGCTCGTACGCAATCTTAGAATGGCTTTTCCACTAAACACCAGTGTTGCGCAGAGTGAATCTCACATTTCTAACTTGCCATCCATGGGACTGTCAAGTTATCACTCAAACCGTACCAGTAACACCATATCTGGTGGTAACAACAATTTTATGTAATTGTTTCATGGATTTTTTACACCATCCTTTGCAAGGCCAGAAGACACATGAAGTCTGACACATAGTCAACGCCTGGAGAGGATGATACAGAAGTATCTCCAAGTGAACATCGATGCCATGACTGTGCAACTTGAGCCTTGCTCATTTTGGGCTTCCAATCTGGAAAAATGGCCTGAGCTCACCACTTACGCCTTGGAGATCTTGTCGTGTCCCGCAGCCAGCGTTCTCTCGGAATGTGTCTTCAGTGCTGCTGAGTGTGTGCTGACAGATAAGCGCACGCATCTGTCCAGTGACAATGTGGACAGACTAACGTTCATCAAGATGAATATGTCATGGATCCGCAAGGAGTTTTCTACCCCTGTGTCATCCTGGGGAGACTAAAGGCTTGTGGATTTTTGAATGTGCTTCATGAAAATAACCATTTCTGCCATAGAAAGGGATGCACTTATGCAGGAGTGTCAGCAGAAGCTGTTACACAATCTTAGATTAGCTTTTCCATTAAACACCAGTGGTGCACAGAATGAATCTCACCACTTTTTCATGGCTAGGAGGAAATGGTCTTTTATTTGTCCACATCTGAGGGACTGAGGGCTGGCTTCTGTGCTGAGACAGCATTGAGTAGGGTGTCCCTGCAGAGTTGCAAATTTGTTCATCTACAAAATGAGTGGAAAAAGGCCAGATGCTGGTGGAAAGGGGAACAGGCGTGTTGGAAAGGGAAAAAAAGTTTGTGTCCGTGGGGTTGGTGGTAAAGCAACAGTAACATCTGCTGAAGAAACACCATCTATTACGGGGGGACTGGCAGATTAGGATAAGGTAGTATATATCCCATTCGCCAGTTGGGGTCCACCGTGCTCCCAGATGGAAAAGGAGATGCTGGCAACCCGAAGGTTAGGCGGAGGATACAGAGCTGGGTGACTCTGAAACTAATAGGAGCCTGACCCGAGTTAGACGACACTCGGATCAGGAGACGGTGAACCATGTTAGCGTCACTGGGTCCACACACCCAGCCCAGGAACTCCCTGTTAACAACACAGGGGCCCTGGGGTACGCTATCCGTGTGCGTAGGGGGCACACCTGTGGACAGCAGGCGCAGCAGCCCAGTTAATGCCACTGGGCTGCACTAGCAGGACTGGTAGGACAGGAGCTGGCCGTAACCGTGCCGCGTTACCAAGTCTGGTGGTGTCCAGCACCGATGCCCTATCCCTGCCTACCTCTGTCCTAAAGCTGCAATGGGTTCAACACATGGAGGTGTGCTCTGTCTGAGCATAATAGAAGACTGCGCACCTCCATGTTGTCTCCAGCCCCTTTTATAATCTGGATCCACCCCAACCCATGGTGGACCACAATGCACCTCCAGGAGCCAATAGCAGAGTGCCACATCATCAGTGACATAACCAGCGGTCTATCCGGAACCGCCACTTCACTGATGACCTTATGGCAGCCACGCCCCAAACACCGCACCAGTCATCGTCTGATGAACAATGATGAGGTGCCAAGTCATAGGGGCGGGCCTCTGCGAGCCAGTCCGGAGTGGCCACATCATCAGGACACCTGATGCCCTTTGGCCTATCAGGGCCTGCCACCTCACGGACATGGCCAGTGAGGTTCTTACCGGACCTAGCCTCTGATGCACTAAGTGTCTGAGCATGCTCAGTAGCCTGAACAACAGTCTCAGAAAACAGACTATCAGCTTGAGCATGCTCAGTACACACAACACAGGTCTGAGACACGTCACGGAGTCCAAGTACCTGTGCAAAGAGGCTTTTCGCCTGTGTGTGGGAGCATGCTCAGTAGCCCGAAGTGAGTGCTTAGCCTCAGGAATGGCACAGTCAGGCTGAGCATGCTCACTAGGCGAAACACTGGACTTAGGTTGTGGCTGGGGTAAATCAGCACACGCATGCGCACTAGCCGCCTCTCCACACTTAGACATGGAGGAGGAAGCAGCCAGCTGGATGACCCGAGGCATGGCCAAAAATGGCAGCCGATGCCTGGGCGCAACTAAAACTGCAGCAGGCTGCTTGCGGCTACGGCGGCACCGATTCGTAACACCATCTTCCAGCCAAAATAAGATGTCTACTTCTTCCCGTGGATAATCTGATATGATCCCTTTGTTACGGACACGACCATCGCTACCAAATGTAGGTGAGGCACCAAAACAGCAGGTGCTTGAATGGATCTCAAGTGCTCCATCAAATACTCCATTCCTCTGTGGTGTCACCCCAATCGCACTTGCTTCCTACCAGCTCTCAAGTCTCCACCCGCCCTGCTGAGTATGAGGTAACAGAGATGGTTACATCTGCAAAGCTTTTCAGTCACACTATAGCCTGGGAATCAGAGGTCTGCTCCAAAGTTGCAGTGATTCTAGACAAGGAAATGATGTGCACTGATGCCCAGAAGCTTTGTGAGTCGGATCCAAGCCCAGATGAAGAATTTTCTGAGCATAATGTAGACTCTCATTCCCAAACTGTAACTCCTATAGGTGGAGACAATGGGGAACATGCTGATTAGACTCAGATACCTGATTGGAACGACAACTTTACTATTCTGTCAGAGCAGGAAGAGGTTGGCTCTGAGGAGTCAGGACGAGGTGAGTGAGAACACACAGGGTGATGATGAGGTTGGAGACCCCACTTACTGTCAACCCACAGTCAGCCAGTCGATGAGGTCAGCAGAGGAGGTGGAGGAGGATGCTACTGACGACGAGGTTAGGTTTCGCCTTCCTGGACAGAGACGGAGTACTGAAAGCACGTCAACAAGTGCATCCTCAGCCACAACTCTGCCTCTGAGCAGAAGTCGTGGTGGATCTCCAGTTCGCACGGGGTGTAAGCCTTGCCTAGGCTGGGCCTTTTTTGACATCGCAAAGGATCACCCAACTCATGTCATCTGTAAGATTTGTCACCAATCTGTAAGTAGAGGCCAAAAACTCACTAGTTTGAGTACTTCGTCCATGAACTGTCACATGGATATGAAGTGATAGGGTGAGGGTATATTGATGACTTTTATCCACTGTGAATGCAAGATGCTTATTTGCCGTTCATTGTATGCATTGTTATTCACATGTAAAAGGATAAGAGTGTATAAATGACCATTATTCACTGTAAATGCAAAATGCTTATTTACTGTCTATTGTATGCATTGTTGCTGACCACCCACAAGGGGCTGCTGTTTTGCATCTGCCTTTGACTCTTTGGTCACTATAGCAACAGCAAAACTGTCTTCGGCTGTGGACTTGGAGACCATAGGAGGTGCTGTATGTGAGCTGAAGGAAAAGCGAAAGGTGTGCGTAACAGAAAGGAGCCGCCGCAGAAACATTTAGGTGGATTGTGAGGAGACTCATGTTGGAGTTTGGTGAGGAGGACCGTAACGCGTGTGAGCAGCATCCTGTGCCGGAGACCGCCATTCTTCAGTTGCTGGCTATACTGATTACCGTGAGAGGATCGTCAAGTCTGTATTTATGGCAGCTGGACACCACAGTACCCAGGTACGGTAGGCTGGGCTCAGGATTGCGTGCACGCAACACTTTGTTTTGGTAACAAAAACACATATCTGCTCTGCTTAGGCCGACTACATAGACAATAAGACTTGCTGGCTCTGCTCTGTCAGTTTGTCAGTTACAGTTAAAATCTTAAAGGGACAGTGACACATGTTTGCAAATGACTGGTGCTTTACAAGATTTCCAGGACTGTGTTGCTGAGCTCTGTGGTTTGCCTTACAACTCTTATCATCTGCCTTATCTGTGAGGCTTCCGCAAACAAGGGTATTCAGTGGGGTTAATAGGTTTTGTCTGTGTTTAGGTAGATAAGTTGTAAGCTCTTGTGCTGCACCACTGGTAGGTCCTGTTCGCACACACACACACACACAATTACTCCTGCTACCCAGAGGGATTACCAGGTATTAGGTGACTGTTTAGACAGTCCCTTGGTTAGGCAAAGGTTGGTGAGAAGGCGTATAAATCGCCATTACGAGTGGCGCAGCATAGGGGTGTAGACTTTTGGCCTTGTGAATAGATTGTTCTATTCTTTCTGTTTTATGCATGGTTTTTATTGTTTGTTTTGGTAAAGTTAAACAATCATTTATCAACCCAACTGCCTAGAGTCCTTTTCCTGGTGCGTGGTTTTGCTCTATACTGGGGAGCCCACCCTCTACACGACTTTAAATGAAGCATAAGTTGCAGTGGGAAGGTCACTGTGCTACAATGCGGCCTAGCGGGGCGGGGCAACCACCGTCTGCCCCATCAAGTGCACCTGCGTGCTCTTCATCCTCTGAGACTGTGGGGACAGCAGTCACACATGCTTTTGGACACAGACCTTCCACCTCTTTACCCGCAACAGGCAGTGTGATTGGCAGGTCGTCCGTTGTTTTGGAAGTGGAAACAGATGCTGGTGTTGAGCTCTCTCAGACATCGAAAGCACCACCTTTGATGAAGGCAACATTATATCTACGCCTGCACCTTTCTCACAGATTGGCTGGACTAGCTGCAGTTACAAATTGGCTACTAGAGATGGAGAGGGGGGTAGCTTTGTTGACAGCAGCAGTACGTCACTGACTATCACACACACTGATACTATGCCCCAAAGAATTGACTGAACTACCTGCAGTTAAAAATTGGCTAGTAGAAATGGAGAGGTGGGGTAGCTTTCTTGACAGCAGTGGTACGTCACTGACTGTCACACACACTGATACTATGCCCCAAAGAATTACTTGCAATTTTTGCAGTTAAAAATTGTCTAGCAGAAATGGAGAACTGGGCTATGTTTGTGGAAAGCAGTGGTGCGTCCCTGACTATCACACACACTGATACTATGAACCAAGGAATTACCTGCACTTTTTGCAGTTAAAAGTTATCTAGCAGAAATGGAGAACTGGGCTATGTTTGTGGAAAGCAGTGGTATGTCACTGAGTATCACATACACTGATACTATGCCCCAAGGAATTGCCTGCACTTTTTGCAGTTAAAAATTGTCTAGCAGAAATGGAGAACTGGGTTATGTTTGTGGAAAGCAGTGGTATGTCACTGAGTATCACACACGCTGATACTATGCCCCAAGGAATTTCCTGCACTTTTTGCAGTTAAAAATTGTCTAGCAAAAATGGAGAAGTGGGCTATGTTTGTGGAAAGCAGTGGTACGTCACTGAGTATCACACACGCTGATACTATGCCCCAAACAATTGTCTGCACTTTTTGCAGTTAAAAATTGGCTAGTAGAAATGGAGAGGTGGGGTAGCTTTCTTGACAGCAGTGGTACGTCACTGACTCTCACACACACTGATACTATGCCCCAAAGAATTGCCTGGACTACCTGCAGTTAAAAATTGGCTAGTAGAAATGGAGAGGTTAGGTAACTTTCTTGACAGCAGTGGTACGTCACTGACTATCACAGACACTGATACTATGCCCCAAAGAATTGCCTGAGCTGATTTAGACAGACACTGTGAAAAACCCTTGCACAGCGCTGACACAGACCTGCCTAGCAAAAATGGCTATGAACTGCTCTAATCTAGCCCTGAAAAGGGCTGAAATTACAATTAGTCCCTAATCCCTAAACCGATGTGTAGATTGCACTTCTTAAGTGTATAGCGCCCACAGCAGCAGCAGCAGCAGCGGGAGCGGTGACTGACACATACCTGCAGCATTGAGATAATGGCGGCAATGGGGAAAATGGCCGGGTGTTATAGGGCAAGGACATGTGACATGCACAGCCAATGAAACATGCCCTTGCTTGTCTGGCGAAAATCCACTTTGCTGTGTGTGTCTGTGATTGGCTGACAGCCTGGCCCGCCCCACTGTACGCACGGTTAGGAAAAAAAAAATGGCGATCGCCTTTCTTTCAGTACTCAGCAGCACTGATCTAAACCCCATCCCCCAAGCACACTATATGCTGAATTTTGATAATATTATTAACAGTGACTGACAGTATTACAGTGAAAAGCCAGCTAGTAACTAGCTCCGCTTTTGGTGATCGAACCGTTATCGATATCAGTAACTTGAATGGTCGAACGTTAAGCAAATCATTCAAGTTCGTTGAACGACTCGAACATCGCCCAAAACAACTCGAATTTGAAATTGGCCAACGGTTCGATTCGAACACTGCTCATCTCTAGTTATAATGTGTTTTCAGCTGGCACCCGTTCACACCTGTTAGATATGCGGGTCAGTTTTTTTTTATATAATTGTAGTTCCCCTAACTAATCAACCCACATAGCATGGTATCACTGCCTGGGAGCATGATAACATGACTTACAAGAGCCAGCATCATTGCCATCGCTGTACAAAGCTAGTGCATGCGTGCAGATTTGTTCCCTCACATTATTGAGCTTCTCAAGCAGGGTGTACGTGTCCCGGCTTCAGAGTGGCACACTGTGCATGATTGCAAGTCTTCAGAGTGCACCTCTCTGAAGCCGGGACACATACACCTCACTTGAGAAGCTCAATAATATGAGGGAATAAAGCCGCTAGCTTTGTATAACACTGGCGATGACGCTGGCTCTTGTAAGTCATGTTATGACACCCACAGGGCCATAATAACATGCTAGATGGACTGACTAGTCAAGGGGGTAATTTGCATATCATAAACGGGCTTTAGAAATACTTTTTTTAAAGATCTGTTTACGTGTGTAATGTAATAAAGTAACTGTTAGGAAGGGAATTTAGATCGATATGCATCCGCTGGTGGTTCTGGGGGTACGGGAGACCTGACAGCTTCACTTTAATGGTGAATGCACAGTAATCATGGAAAGGAGTCAGATCAATGTTGGATAACTAATAAGGTAAGCTTACTTGTAGTAAAAAGTACAACATTGGACATAGTAGATACAAGTAAAAAGCAATATGATATGTCACATACTGGTGTCCTAGAAGATACCTAATGAGAAAAAGGGGGCCTGTAAATACAGGTAATAATCAGTACACCGCAGGGTGGCAGTGCACTCAGATAGCAATCATATGCCACATAGTGATGTATTGAGGATACCTGAGTGTGGTAAGAGTCTGCAACGTGCGACACCCAACCCCAAGTATCTCTTATGATCATGATGATTTATAATGATTTTCCAATGTGTCTGTAAAAAATAGTTTCTGTCTGTGATTTTTTAATAAGCTGTACTGAAAAAAATCAAGTTGGCAACCTTGCTTGACAGCAATCAGCGGTCAGCAAGTTAGCCAGAAGGGAGACATCTAGTCAGTTTTAATAATTGTTTTCTGAGGTAAGATAACATTTTTTAATGGATTGTCATGGCTTATTTAGCACATTACCTAGAAAATAAGATCATGCTAAGCCGAAAAAAAATATGATATAATGTATATGTTCTAAATAAGATCATGCTGTCGGACAGTAGTGTATTTGGTTGTAAAAAAAATATATTAAATCTACCTCAGTATGTAACGGAATTCGAAAGATGAACTTTTTTGTATACAGATGTTTTTCTTTCCCGGCAGAAAATGTTTGCTGCAAGCCCATATTCTGAACCCATTTATATAGAAGACCCAGATCCCCAACCCATTATTGATGGTGAAGAAGGTCTTATATGGGTTATTGGACCAGTCTTAGCTGTTGTTTTTATCATCTGTATTGTCATCGCTATTCTTCTCTACAAAAAGTGAGTTCCATAAGTGTTGAATTTTAAATATTAGCAATAATATTAGTAATATTAATAATTGTGTTTTTAAATGCAATTTCAAAAAATTACATTTGTTGCTACTTGAAATATTATCTTCTTGCATCCAGTTATGGGTTACTCATTGAAGGTTAGACAGTCAAGCAGTAAATTCAAGACGTTTTCTGCTTTTTATTAAAATTTACCAGTAGGAAGCGATCCTAATAAAAGTCATAATGAGGGGATATGCACACAATGTCTTTTAAGGTGCATTCCAAAGCACTACAAAGCATTCACAAAAAAACAAATTAACATACAGGTGCATCTCAATAAATTAAAATATCATCAAAAAGTAAATTTATGTCAGTTATTCAATACAAAAAGAGAAACGCATATATTATACATAGTCATTACAAATAGCGTGATCTATTTCAAGTTTATGTTTGTTAATGTTGATGATTACAGCCAATGAAAACCCAAAAGTCATTATCTCAGAAAATGAGAATAATTACCACAAACACTTGCAAAGGCTTCGTAACCATTTAAAATGGTCCCTTAGACTGGTTCAGTAGGCTACACAATCATGGGGAAGACTGCTGACTTGACAGATGTCCAGAAGGCAGTCACTGACTCACTTCACAAGGAGGATAAGCCACAAAAGATCATTGCTAAAGACGCTGGCTGTTCACAGAGTGCTGTATCCAAGCATATTAATGGAAAGTTGAATAGAAGGAAAAAGTGTGGCTGAAAAAGGTGCACAAGCAACTGGGATAACCGCAGCCTTGATAGGGTTGTTAAGAAAAGGCAATTCAAAAATTTTGGGGAGATTCACAAGGAGTAGACTGCTGCTGGAGTTAGTGCTTTAAGAGCCACCACACACAGATGTATCCAGAACATGGGCTACAACTGTCGCATTCCTTGTGTCAAGCCACTCATGACCAATAGACAATGCCAGAAGCGTCTTTCCTGGGCCAAGGAGAAAAAGAGCTGGACTGTTGCTCAGTGGTCCAAGGTGTTGTTTTCAGATTAAACAAAATTTTACATTTCACTTGGAAATCAAGGTCCCAGAGTCTGGAGGAAGGGTGGAGAGGCCACAATCCAAGCTGCTTGAGGTCTAGTGTGACATTTCCACAATCAGTGATGGTTTGGGGTGCCATGTCATCTGCTGGTGTAGGTCTACTGTGTTTTATCAAGACCAAAGTCAGCGCAGCCGTCTACCAGGAAATTTTAGAGCACTGCATGCTTCCTTCTGCCAACAAGCTTTTTGGAGATGAAAATTTCATTTTCCAGCAGGACTTGGCACCTGTCCACACTGCCAGAAGTACCAATACCTAGTTTAATAACCACAGTATCTCTGTGCTTGATTGGCCAGCAAACATGCCTGACCTAAACCCCATAGAAAATGTATGGGGTATTATCAAGAGGAAGATGAGAGACACCAGACCCAACATTGCAGATGAGCTGAAGGTTGCTATCAAAGCAACCTGGGCTTCCATAACACCTCAGCAGTGCCACAGGCTGATCGCCTCCATGCCACGCCGCATTGATGCAGTAAGTCATACAAAAGGAGCCCCGACCAAGTATTGAGTGCATTTACTGTACAGACTTTTCAGTAGGACAACATTTCTGAGTTTAAAATAATTTTTTCAGCTGGTCTTATATAATATTCTAATTTTCTGAGCTAATGACTTTTGGGTTTTCATTGGCTGTAAGCCATAATCATCAACATTAACAGAAATAAACACTTGAAATAGATCCCTCTGTGTGTAATGACTATATAATATATGCGTTTCCCTTTTTGTATTGAATTATTGAAATAAATTAACTTTTTGATGACATTCTAAGTTATTGAGATGCACTTGTAATGCACAGCAATGTCAGTGTTATACTGCTTTGCAAGAGTTCCATCTTTTGTCACTTGTTTGTCAACTGTTTTATGGTTGGGAAACCTTGAAGCACTTCAGAAACTGGGCTGCAGGGTAGTATTCCAACATGATAACAACCCTAAACACACCTCAGAGACCACCACTGCCTTTTTAACGAAACTGTGGGTAAAGCTGCTGGATTTAAACTCTACTGAGCATCTTTGTGGCAGCCTCAAATGCAAGGTCTCTAACATCCACCACTCTGTGATGTCGTCATGGAGGAGAGGAAGAAGATTCCAGTGGCTCCTGTGAAGCTCTAGTGACCTCCATGCCCAAAAGAATTAAGGAAATGCTTGAAAATAATGGTGGCCACCCGGAATATTGACACTTTGGGCAGAATTTGGCCATTTTCACCTAGGGGTGTACTCACTTTTGCCAGGAGTTTTTACATTTATGGCTGTGTGTTGTGTTATTTAGAGAGCACACCAAATGTTCACTGTTATACAAGCTGTATAAAAACTACTTTGTATCAGTGACACATCTTCAGTGTTGTCCCATGAAAATATATAAGAAAAGATTTACAAAACTGTGAGGGGTGTACTCACTTTTGTGGTATAGTATATAATATGTAAGGAGTCCCTGCTCGTGAACCGACTACATGATGGGAGCTCGGTGAATTCAGGCTGTTGGAGAGATACTAGTGTGCATGCCCCATACTCCCCATTTAGCGTCACTCTACAGTATATGCAGCCATAGCGTATACGACTCCTATCCTGTGCATATGGGTTGTAAACTTGTCATCTTGATTTATATTTGTTGTCCTTCATATTAGATTTCTGTTGTAATACTGCAATTTAATGTGTTGTTATTCTTATTTGCCTCCATCAACAGCAAACCAGACAGGTAAGAACTCACTTTGTTATTTTGCATATTCCATCCTACATTTTATTAATGCTTAGTGTGAATGGGGTTTTATTTATTTTGGAAGGGGAAAATAATTGCTTATTTTTTGATATTTTAAAGCAAAAGGAAAAACTCAGAACCCAGGACCAAATGTCTGTTGAACAATGCAGAGATCCCTCCTCACCACCCTACTGACCCAGTGGAAATGAGGCGTATAAACTTTCAAACTCCAGGTAATGGCGGACAAATGTAACTTTAATTAATTGTGAATGTAATCTAATTACATCACACAGCCATATTGAGGTCTGTGCTGACTGTGGTATCTCTAGCCAGCTGTTGGGTCTATAATGTTCTTGAATTAGTCTCTAATTTTACATGAAGTCACAAATGATTTCCTATGAAGCCATATGAGACCAAATTATGGCATATTCCAGCATAGTATGTACATATTTTTAAAGGGGTGGTCCACTATGTAACCTGTGCTTCCATGCTATTTATCTGCCTGAGGTGGGCATTTTCACAAATATCTTTAATTAGCAAAAAATCCTCTAAGCGATGCTAGCTCTTCCGGTCAGATGCTGCCTTCCTGTGACGTAACGTCAATTCCAGCCCTGGATGTTGACATGACGTTACCCAGACTCCCTCTGTCTGCAGCTATGTGACCTTGATTGATTGCACTGTGGGCGGCCCCTCACAGTCCGGGTGAAATGTTCAGTGAGCTCTCTCCCTCTTCTCACTGATGAAAGCGCTCTGCACTGTCATCCGAGTGAGGAGGAAAGCACTCACTGAGGATGGAGGGTGTGAGGCAGTTGTGATCTACTCTGTGCACTGTGACTTAAGGGTACTTTACACTCTGCGATATCGGTATCGATATCGCTAGCGAGCGTACCCGCCCCCGTCGGTTGTGCGTCACGGGCAAATCGCTGCCCGTGGCGCACAACATTGCTAACACCCATCACACGGACTTACCTTCCCTGCGACGTCACTCTGGCCAGCGATCCGCCTCCTTTCTAAGGGGGCAATTCGTGCGACGTCACACGGCAGCCATCCTATAGCAGAGCAGGGGCGGAGATGAACGGCCAGAACATGCCGCCCACCTCCTTCTTTCCTCATTGCCGGTGGACGCAGGTAGGAGATGTTCGTCGTTCCTGCGGTGTCATACGTAGCGATGTGTGCTGCCGCAAGAACGACGAACAACATCGTACCTGCAGCAGCAACGATATTTGGGAAAGGAGCGACGTGTCAATAAGCAACGATTTTTCACATTTTTGCACTCGTTGATCGTCGCTCCTTGGTGTCACATGCTGTGATGTCGCTAACGGCGCCGGAAGTGCATCACTAACGACGTGACACCGACAATATATTGTTAGCGATGTTGCAGCATGTAAAGTACCCTTTAGAGTGACCTTCACATCCCTCTCCTCACACACTGCCCTGCTGTGTCATCCGGTAACTCTAGTATCTGCCCCGTCTCACTGTCCCTCCTCCATGGGCACTGCCCCTCCCCGATGCGCACTGCCCCTCCCTCATGCGCACTGCCCCTCCCCCATTCTTAGTTTCCTGGGATTTCCTGCAGCTACTGCATAGTAAGAAGAGATAAAGGAGTAGGAGGAGGAGAAAATCAACACCAGAAGTGCTAAGGAAAGATATAGTGATCAGCGTTTAGAAGATGTGGGGAAGGGAAGGTAGCTGACATTTTGCCACTGACATCACCAACAAAACCAGCACCATAGATAATACAGTTGTAGCAGAGATGAATTTGTCAAAATCATCTCTTCTGCAGTGACAACCTCAGCTCTGCTGCTGCACTGATGAGCGCAGCTCTGCTACATATGGTAAGTCATCTTTTCTACATCTGACATTTTATAATATCGGCTCTGCTACATCTGAGTAGCACAGTACTAGAAATAGCAGACACACATAGCTATACTGCTCTGTTATCTTAACCCCTTCACCACCCAACGATTTTCCATTTTTCATTTTTTCCTCCTCTTCTTCCAAGAGTCATAAGTGTAATAAAAAACGGGGAAAAAATTTCAAGTGCGGTGAAATTGCAAAAAAAAAAAGTGCAATTCCACTATTGGTTTTTTTTGTTTACCATGTTCACTGTATGGTAACACTGACCTGGCAGTATAATTCCTCAGCTCAGTACGAGTACATAGATACAAACACGTATAGTTTTACTTCTAGCTAACTACTGACAAAAAAAATAATTTTGCTTATGGCAAAATTTTCCGAGACCCGTAGCTTTTCATTTTTTGGGATCTGGGGCTGTGTGATGGCTTCTATTTTGCACACTAAGCTGACGTTTTTACTTATACCATTTTTGGGGAGACTTGATGTTTTGATCGCCTCTTATTCTATTTTATTGCAATGTTGCAGCTGAGATAAAAACGTAATTCTGGCATTTTTATTTTTTTTCCGTTATGTTGTTTACCAATCAGATTAATTTATTTTATATTTTGATAGATCGGACATTTTTTAACTCAGCAATACTAAACATGTATATTTTATTTTTTGTATTATTTTATTTTCACTGAGAAGAAAGGAGGGTGATTTGAACTTGTGTATTTTTTATTTTTCTTCACATTTATTACATATACCAGTGCCCTTTGGAGACTTGAAGCTATGATCATCCGATCGCTTGTGCTATACCGAGCAATGCACTGCTCTGTACAGCAGAAAATCATCATCTCATATGAACACCGGCTCGCAGCCAGCGTTCACAGGAAATTCATCATGACAAACCCAGGGGTCATCAGCTGATCCCCGGCTATTATGACAACCCATCAACACCCTGCAATGTCCCGCTGATGGGACTGGGGAATTGCGCGCTCCCCGCCGATGCGTGTTAAATGCCGGTATCAGAGATTGACAGTGGGATTTAACTAGTTAACAGCTGCAGGCGGATCACCAATCCATCCACAGCTATTAGAGGCACATGACGGGTGAACAGATCAGCTGTCACGTGCAGGGAAAAATGTGGGAGCCGCATGCAAATCCGCATCAAAGACAAGAACATGATCCATAACGTACCAGTACGTCATAGGTCGTGAAGGGGTTAAAGAGGTTTTCTCACGTTTAGACGATATTCCCTAGCCATGGGATAGGGAATAACTTACCAATTGCTGGGAGTTTGATCATGAGAACTGACATCTGAAGAGCCTGTGGGAATGGAGCAGTGGTCGATTTTGCGCACTGCTCCTTCATTCATTCAAAGGGGAGTCCGGCGATAGCGGAGCACTGCTCTCTGGCACTCCTAATATAATGATGTCTTATTACTATATCATATGGCTCTGAGTGGCTGAACAGCCCAGGGCCAGGAGGTAAGAATATATATATTTTTTTAGATATTTTCCAGTTTTACATTTCTCCCCTCTCCAGGTCCAGCGCTGCCTCTTTGCTGATGTTCCAGTTACATATAAATATATCCACATCTATAACATCAGTGCCACCAGCAGTACAGAACCAAGCACTGCACCCTGCCATGGCAATATATCTTTCTGTTCCCCTTACTGACACATTTCACCATATACAGTTTAGTTTATAGTTTGCCAGTAAGGGGAACAGATGAAAGCTTATCCATGGCTGTGTACAGTGCTTGGTGCTGGTGTTTGATACTGATATCAGCAGTCAGTGCTCTAGTGGTGTGGCGGTCGTGAACGACACAAAGATCTGGCTCTCTGCTGTGACTGACAGGAGCTAGCACCCAGTGAGAGTCACTAAATTCGTTTAATGGCTCTCACTGGGTATAAAATTTGGGTCTTTTTGGGCAAAAACCTGCCCACCTGAATGAAACCCCACCCACTCAGCTATTTTATTGGCTTGTTGCAAGTGGGTTTGGTTTCTTTATTGGTTTGGCAGGTTTTCAAGCTCTTTAAAAACATCTTAAATATGTGTTCACCTGGGGTGAACTCATATTTAATAAAGATCCATTTAGGATCTGAAAGAGTCTTCTCTTTTTGGTGAGCGGAGACATGGAAACTGGATCACCAAAAAGAGTCGGACTGCCCATCACTACAGTGCTCGGACTGTGTCACTGGTGATAGGAAGCTGCAGAGAGAAGATAAAGGAGGGAAGGGTTTAGGGATAGGTGCTGGCTTACAGGCCACTGCAATGCATGATGGAACTTGTAGTAATAGAACACAGGAAGTCAGGACAGAGAAAGTTAAGCATCAGAGCTGCAGCCAGCAACGAGGGGAAGAATGACAAAAGGTAAATACTGCTAAAATAGGATTATAGATGTAGTTAGAGACATATACCAGCAAGATTTATAAAAAAAAAAAATAGGGCAGTGGTGGATAACGTGTTTAAGGTTCTTATTGCCTTATAAAAAGCAATACATGTAGTTGATCTGTAGTCCCATGTAGATAGCTTTCACTGACATATGCCTGTTTGCATAATGAAGATAACAATTTAAATCAAGCATAAAGCATTCCTGTAGTGATTTTATTAAAAACTTCCTTGGACTCACAGCATCATTGCCACTAATTCAGCTGTGTCGGGAAGAGGTTGGGTGGGGTATGTGTATAGTGAGCTAGTGCATTCCACTTTACCTGTAACGTGTTAATAACAACTTCTTGTTAGTGATTTAGGAAGGAGAGGGTAGCAACACATACTTGGGCCTTGCAGGGAAGAGCTTGACAAAGGTACTGTCATGTTAGGTATCGGGAAAAACCGAGCAAACGGCGAGAGGGAAAGAAGGAAGAGGGAAACCCTGCGTCTAGGAGAGGGGGAGATGGTGAACCCTGATAAAACCTTCCGTTGGCTCACCTGACATCCCTAGATAGGATCCGTACTTATGTGCCGATCAGGATACCTCGCCCTAACTGACTCTGAACTGGACTTAGGGGTAATGAACAGGTGGCATGAGCGCTAGTCAACCCCACTAAGTCCTCAAGAACACAGAGGGAAAATAAACAGGGGAAGCAAACAAACAAATTCTCTGTAAAATGACTTGGGGAAAGGAACAGCAACATACAATAACATTACTCCAGATGATTACAAGCTGACTGCTTACAATCAGGAACGTACAGAAACTTAACTCTATCACCAGCAAAATGCAAAGGGGAGTATAAAAAGACGCGGAGGCTGAGGGATAATGATTTGCAGCTGAAAGGAAACGATCTCCACAGGGTCCTAAAGAGGAAAGAGTAAACCCTGACACAAAACTTCATTCACACCACAGAGTAAAGAATAGAATATCAAAGAGCAGTTTGTGCAGCCAAATGCAGTGACCTACTTCAGCCGTACACCACGGGGTTTTCTGTCAACCGTGGCATGCCTGTGACAGGTACAAAAAATAAGGATCTAAGAGCACACTGGACACTTAAAAATAATCCCTGCCCCAAACCAGGAGGTGTATTCTCATCTTGTGCATTTAAGGCATATACCACTGAAAATGTCATACATGTGGAGTAGATGTGCATCCCACCTATAGGTCCTGCATCTATCTCCAGAACAGGACTCTGATACCTTCCATTTTCATTAAGAGTTGCTTGGAATTCCCATTCATTTGAATTTGAATTCCCATCACCTGACTAGTAAAAGCAGCATACAAAAGCTACAAAAGCGACTGGTTCTTGAGACCGATGCGGGTCCCTATTTTGGTATAATGCCTGGATAGAATACATATACCCATTAAACTCTTCACTATTGTAGACCACCAAAAATCATTATATTAATGCCTATCCCACCAAATATAACCCTCTCACTGCCCCAGATTACCTTGTATACTGATATTAACACCTTCACTGCTTTACATCACTAGGGATCCTTACATAAACTCACTACACTGCTCCACCAGAGATACTAATGCCTTTATAGTATCTAATTAGGGTCAGACATTTCTGGTAGCCTTTCATAAGCATCTCTCAATAACTTGCTGACATTTTGGTGCATTCCTCCTGACAGCACTAGTGTAACTGAGTCAGGTTTGTAGACCTCCTTGCTCATACATGCTTTTTAAGTTCTGTGAATACATTTTCTATGAGATTGATGTCATTTCCTTAATATCAGACACATTTTACCACCTACAAATACAGTAACTGAAATGAAGGCAAGTAGCATATCAAAAGCTTTTAAGGCTATGATATAATTTTATGGAATTTTCCACGCCATTTAGGCACATTCTCCGTTATATGTAAGTTAACTATGATCTACTTTAATTTTGGTATAGCTGAGTTATGTATCACTAGAAACCCTTCAAGATCCCATCTCACAATGTTGTCAGCTCTTACCCTCCCACTAATGATGAGTGAGTTTCGAAATACTTGGATTAGCGATACTCGTAACGAGTACTGTCTAATACTCGCGTATGCATTACAAATAGTGATTGCAATGCAAGTCAATGGGAAATACTTGCAATGTAATGAGTGACCCGAATGCTGCACTATTCGTGCGAGTAGTCAATAGTACGGCATTCGGGTTACTCATTACATTGCGAGTATTTCCCATTGACTTGCATTATACACGCTATTCAGAATGCATACATGAGTATTAACACTAGAAGTCCCAGAAATTTCGAGCTCCCTGGGTTCCAAAGGTAGAAATGTTAAATGACCCCTCTCTGGGACTTCTAGTGTTAAACAGTACTCGTTACGAGTATCGAGAATCCGAGTATTTCGAAACTCGCTCATCATTACCTCCCACTACACTGACTGCCATGAGATGATATTCGGAAGAGTTTGTAATAATACATAACTCAGCTCTACTGTATTTCTACACTGTAGCGGCAGAGATCAGTGAGGAGGGAGGGGGATGGTGTTCTTTTTCCCAGTGTATTGCGGTCTGCTTATCATTTTTTCAACCTCACTCAGGGGAAGAAGTACATGTTCCCAGAAACAAGTCTCTGGTAATGCTCAATTGATCTTTAATAACTTTATAAGCTAATATCTCCCCAATAGAGAGGATAAATTAAGAAATAAAATCTACATTTTATTCAACTCTTCATACACTATTCCATGATGTGGCCAGTTTAACAAGCTCATACTGGTGAAAGGTCCTCTTTAAGGACTAGTGTTACATTTACACTCCACACTATTTACATATATTCATTTATTTCAGAAGGTACACGAAGCATGAAACACAAACAATATTTCCAATGATGTTTCATTGAGAAAATAATTTGATCATTGCTAATATCTTGCAATATATGCCTCATAAATGGCCAAAAAGAGATCATGTTGGAAATTGACCATGAGAAGCTTTAATTAAGCTGTTTTGTATGCTGTAGCCTGCATAGATCCAGTCAACAGCCACAGACTTTTCCTCTGTTATTTCTTATAATTATGGTTTTATCAGAAATATGATAAAATGCTATTAAACACACAACTACAGTGTTTATATAACATACAGTGCTGGATGATTCCCGCTTTAGAGATAAAGGCTAAGTAAGAACAGAAGTAGAGCTATCGCACCCTGGTAGTTTGGCTTTTGACTAGTCACTGTAGTCAGCTAACGGAAAGGCAGTGTTTGAGATGGAGTTGCCACATCCGATAAGGAAGTCTGCTATTTTACCATTTACAGTATATTATGATGTGTAATCTAACCCTATTTACAGTTTTTGCAGATTTCATTTGTGCAAATGTGCTAGTATGTCACAAGTTCTCACATCTCACAATAGACAGACCCAAAGTGAATGTCTTTGTTGTTAATGTAACCCACTATGTGTTCTTGTGAATGTGAAAAAAGGCATTAAAAACAAGTTGTTTTTATTTCTTTATTTACTGTTCTTTGCAGATTCTGGTCTCAGCAGTCCCCTCAGTGACCATGAATTTGAAAGTTAGTTCCTGTCTGTTTTGTTTCTGTTTATTTTGTGCTTCAATCGCTTTTCAGCTTCTGTTTCTTTTTCTTTTCTTTTTTTTCCCTTTTTTCTTTCTGTTATTAAAATTTTTGTTGTTTCTTAAAGTGTAACTGTCGTTTTAATATTTATTTCATAAATCAGTAGAGCACATGAAAATAAGCAACTTTGTAATAAATCTTATCAGAGAAATTTGCTGCTTTCTCTGCCAGAATTGATCAGTCATTATCAATATTCTCAATTCTGAGGTAAAATCTGTATTCAATGAAGACTTTCTCTATTACTGAGATAGGAGATGGCGGCTGTTACTGATGAGAATCTATAGAGCGGGAGGAGCTAGAGGCAGAAGGAGGAGCTAGAGGCAGAGCTCTGCCCCTCCTCCCTCTTCTATTTACATAGGAGATGGCAGTTGTTACTGTTGAGATTCCATACAGCGGGGGGAGGAAGGAGCTAGAGCCAGAGAAAAGAGCTAGAGGCAGAGCTCCTCCTCCTTCTTCTGTCTACATAGAAGATGGCAGTTGTTACTGATGAGATTCAACAATGATGGGAGGAGGGAGGCACCAGAGGCAGATTTCCACTCCTGCCTTACCTCTTCTATCTATATAGGAGATGGCAGTTGTTACTGATAAAATTCTTTAATGACAGAAGGAGGGAGGAGCCAGAGGCAGAGGGAGGAGCTTGATATAGAGGGAGGAGCTAGAGGCAGACGGAAGATCTAGAGGCAGAGGGAGGAGCTTGAGGCAGAGGGAAGAGCTAGAGGCAGAGGAAGGAGCTAGAGGCAGAGGGAGGAGCTTGAGGCAGAGGGAAGAGCTAGAGGCAGAGCTCCTCCCCTACTTCTCTCTTTTATCTACATAGGAGATGGCAGTTGCTACTGATAAGATTCTATAATGACAGAAGGAGAGAGGAGCCAGAGGGAGGAGCGTGATATAGAGGGAGGAGCTAGAGGCAGACGGAAGAGCTAGACGCCGAGGGAGGAGCTTGATATAGAGGGAAGAGCTAGAGGCAGTGGGAGGAGCTTGATATAGAGGGAAGAGCTAGAGGCAGAGGGAGGAGCTTGAGGCAGAGGGAAGAGCTAGAGGCAAAGGGAGGAGCTTGATATAGAGGAAGGAGCTTGAGGCAGAGGGAGGAGCTTGAGGCAGAGGGAGGAGCTAGAGGCAGAGCTCCTCCCCTACCTCTCTCTTCTATCTACATAGGAGATGGCAGTTATTACTGGTAAGATTCTATAAAGAGGAGGGAGGAGCTAGAGGCAGCTGAACTAGAGGCAGAAGCTTGATGGCAGTTGTTACTGATGAGATTCTATAGAGTGGGAGGAGCTAGATAGAGAGGGAGGAGCTAGAGGCAGAGCTCCGTCCCCTCTTCTCTCTTCTATTTCAATAGAATCTCATTGCCTGCCATCTCTTATCCCATCTCCAATCTCAATCTGAATACAGATTTTACCTCAGAATTGAGAATATTGATAATGACTGATCAATCCTGGCAGAGAAAGAAGAAGATTTGTCTGCTAAGATTTATGACAAAGATGCTTATTTTCATCTGCACTACTGATTTATGAAATACAAATTATAATGATGGTTATGCTTTAAACTTTTTACATAACATCTTATTACCGCAGCCTTTCTGTGCCTGTTTTTGCAGTCGTGCAGTTTTTGATAAAAACTGTCTATTGTGTAGATTGATGCTATTTTTGTCATTGAGTTTAATGTCTAACAGTTAAGTGGGGTTGTCCACCTTCGGGGACATTTTGTTTTTTACTTGCAGTTAACAATCATTTTTGCATTTAGGCGTCATTAAAGGTTTTCCACTGTTTACCTTCTGTTCCCTCTGCTGCTCCAATGCTGGCTGCAGGAGAGTGGCTGCTAGGACAGCCTGCAGGGACTTGGTAACTTCAATAGCTTTCTTTTTCTGATGTGATTTATGACCACAGTCAACGGCAAAGTTGAATGTGCAGGGAAACAAAGGGCCTGTAAAAGCAAAATAGTGCAGCATTTTTAATGAAACTCAGTTGCAAAAATGTTTTTTTTTTTTGCTTGAAATACATGCATTTAACGAGGTCATACATTGGCAGGTAATTTCTGCTTAATCAAATCAGGACCTGACTTATAAAAATAGTGTATACCCGCCTATTGCAGTGGCACTGTTCCCAGCAATGATGGGACATTTTTGTGTCATGTGCCAGCTGCAGCCAATGAGCTGTAGCCTTTACTACTTCATTAAAGTGGACGTGCACCTTGACAGAATATTGATGAGCTACAGCTGACAAATTACGGAGCTGATGTTACTGGAATACTGCCGCTGCATGAGGCAAGAATATATAGTTTTTATTTTAATTTGGGTCCTGAATTGATTAAGCTGGGCATATCAAGCAGAGGATAATCCCTTTAAATATAAGTAAAAAATTGCCCTAAAGGTGGCCAACAACTTTAACAGATCCGATTTTCTCATTCATGTGTGATATTTCTAATTTAATTCCATTATATCACATTTTTCTTTGTTACATTGTGCTGCTGAAAAAGTGATTGACTTAATTCATACATGAATCCACGCCATGACTGAGAGCTTCATAATTGTCTTTTAAAAGGAGTGCACTGGGAAAGCCCTAATTTTCTATGTACCTGTAGAACAGGGTAGAACTTTGGGATCGAATGAACAATGTCCAGAAATGTGAACATGTATTAAGTCTAATTTAGCATAAGCTCATTTAAGTGGGATTTTTTTTTTTTGTTTCTGCCCTTGTTTTAATTTTGTTGTGTGTGTTTTTTTCCCCATTTTATTACCATTTACATGTCCACTTTTTCTATGTTTGTATCCAGATCACCGGCAGATATATACTACTCACAAAAAGTTAGGGATACTTGGCTTTCAGAGGAAATTTCAGGATAATACTAAAATACTCTTTAATATTTTCAGGTGAACTTAAAGGGAATCTGTCAACAGGTTTTTGCTATGCAAGCTGAGGAAAGCATGCTGTAAGAGTTAAAAAAACAAAACTCAACTGTGCTTCTCTTATCAGTGTGTGTGCAATTGTTTACATAATCTAATGGCTTTATTATTCTGTGGTTAACATTGCTGGACTAGAAACTCACATACAGAGAAGTTCGGACATGCTCTTTGCTGTGATTAAAACCTCAATGTACAATCTCTATAGAAAGCCTGCTATGTTCCTGAATCTAAATTATTTGATTGTTTCAGAACGGCTGCACCCAATAATCTATGTGGTACACTGTTGGATTCAGAATCTCCTTTCCGACTTTATGTTGCTATCAGATGAGGTAGCAAATACCTGCAGACGGTTTCCCTTTAATGTGAACGTCTCTAAACTTCTGAATGCACATGCCCAACTGTTCAATGTTTCAGTACGTTATGCACAACTTGCTGTTCTCTAACAAGGAGCTTGATTGCAAAATTCACAACAGGTGTTCGATCCATGAATCACTCAATACACTTTGGGGTTCAATTAGAATTTTTATTCAAAGAGTCCTCCTCATCATGCTGTTCATATTTTGACATTATGAGACCAAGACGACATTTAACAATTGATCAACAGTACCTCGACATTGTGAGGATTCCAGCAGGATATTCGCAGATAGAAGTGGCCACTGAGATTCACAGAGTGTCAGCAGTAGGCTGCAACTGATATACAGAGAGACTAGAAGAGTCACAGAAATTCATAGAAGTGGACATCCTTTGGCCACATACCACACTGATAGCCGCTTAATTGTGAAAATGATGTATGTCACAGAACTCCCGGCACATTTAAGGGAGGTGAGAGTCATCCAAATGTCATGCAAGTGCATTTGAAACAGTTTACATCAGCATGGTCTGCTTGCTAGATGACCTGCAAGGGACCTGAGTACACCACCAGGCACAGGCGTCATCATCTTGCTTGATGAAGGACCAGTGGCCTCAGTGTTGTTCACTGATGAAAATCAGTTCAGGCTGAGCAGAAATGATGGCTAGTAATGATGTTGGAGACACCAAGGAGGGCACTATGCATCAGCAACTATTGTCACCAGAGAAGCCGTTGGTGGTGCTGGCATTAGTGTGGTCATGTGTGCCTAGTCAATGCAGAACTGTCCTCCACTTTGTGAATGGTACAGTGACAAGCTCATAATTCCTCCAGCTATTGTGCCTCTGCATGAACAACACAGGCCTACTGTTATCTTCATGGATGGCAATGTTCCAGCTCATCGAGGTCGCATCATTAGGGAATAGCTGCTAGAGGCTGGGGTAATTCAAATAGAGACCTGCACTTTCTCCTGACCTGAATTCCATAGAAAACCTATGGGATTAGCTGATTTGCCGTGTGGAGGCTCACAACTCTGTACCCCAGAACCTCAATGACCTGAGGGCCCCCCTTCAAGAAGAGTGAGATGCCATGCCTCAGCAGTCAATAACTCCACTTGTGAACAGCATGAGATGTCGTTGTCAAGCTGTAATCGATGGCAAAACCATATGACATGTTATTGAGACACTGACATTTTTTGGAGGTATACCCACCACTATTGTTGGCTTTTGTTTCAATAAATTGTTTGAGATGAGGTAATTACCATTGTATGCTGATACTACTTAAATGCCCTACTTTCATGATCAAATATTTATGTTTTACATAAATTTTACCTGAAAGCTAAATATTTCTAACTTTTTGTGAGTAATGTATATGTATATATGTTTGTAACCATGTATGTTTTTATCATAGACATGTTGGGCAGTGGCCAGAATATTGCGTCTTTATTATAAAGTCCACAAAACCTATTACAATGTGCAGTATTTAGTAATTTTGTTTACTGTGTCATTCAGCAGTGCCATTTGCATGCATCATTTTTAATTACTGAAATGTTAAAGTGGACTATTTGAAAAGCACATCTGATCTAAATATTGTAAGTTTAAGTCTTAAGGGGAACTTTACACGTTGCGACATCGCTAGCATCGGCTAGCGATGCCGAGCGCGAAAGTACCCGCCCCCGTCGCACATGTGATATGTGGTGATTTCTGCCGTAGCGAAAATTATCGCTATGGCAGCTTCACATGCACATACCTGCTCGGCGATGTCGCTGTGACTGCTATCCCTTCAAGGGGGAGGTACGTTCGGCGTCACAGCGACGTCACCGCGACGTCACTAATCAACCGACCAATAGAAGCTGAGGAGCGGAGATGAGCGGGACATAACATCCCGCCCACCTTCTCCCTTCTGCATTGCTGTCAGGACGCAGGTAAGGAGATGTTTGTCGCTCCTGCAGGTTTACACACAGCGATGTGTGCTGCCGCAGGAGCGATAAACAACATCGTACCTGCGGTCGACCTGACATTATGAAAATGACCGACGCTACACAAATCACCGATTTTCGACGCTTTTGTGATCGTCTATCGGTGCATCTAGGATTTACACGTTGCGATGTCGTTACCGGCGCTGGATGTGCGTCACTAACGACGTGACCCCGGCGATATTTCGGAAGCAATGTCGCAACGTGTAAAGCCTCCCTTAGTGTATTAGGCGAATTGAAAGACACGAATCACAAAAACTAAAGATAAGGGATGGATGACTGTTCAAATTTTGTAAGGGCTTATAATGGCTACTGATTGTGTTTGTCACATAAATTGACATAGACCATAAGATGGCCTTTCTTGTAATGTTATAGTTGGGACTGGTTTTTGTACTATATGGTATTAAATGTTACTTAGTTAGATACTGGATCTCTGTATTGATTGTTACACTTCTTTTTCCATAAATGTATTAAATCCAAGCAGGCTTTGCTTGATTTTATTAGTTCTGTTTTGTCACAGAAATGCAAGGGAGTCAAAATTTTCAAGGGTGACCATTTACTTTTATTTTTTCGCTCAGAATGTTTCAAGTTAAAGGCCAGTTATCATGAGATATTCCAGTCTTCAATAGCAGGTTTAGTAGCTGTGTAAAAAAATCTAATTCGTTCCTGGATTAGATAAGAAGTGCCGAAATAATGCAATTACTAATTAACCCAGCTGTGTTGAAAATGAGAAGTCTTCAGAAGAGCATGGCAATTGCTCTCTCAGGGTCAGTAATGAGTTGTAGAGGGCTTTATATTTTACTTTCCACTGAGTTCCAGGTACTGACCTGTGGAATCCTTAGTCTACTCTGCAATAAAATGTGTTATATCTTCTTTACTGCGCAGTTTCCCCAAATCCCTATAAACCACTTCTCCCAATCCCCAGTGTCCTTAAGTGATGTAATTCGCCTGTGGTACAGTCACAAAAGTGCCTCTTACTATTCAAATAAATTCATTGCATGCTCTAGATTGCAGGAAGGGTAGCAGCAAAGTGCCCAGGCTAAAAAAGCTATTATAAGTTAAATGGCTCTGTCCTGAAGTTATTCTGCTCTTAATACAAAAGCCGGTTTACCTACAAAAGAAACATAACAAGGAAAGAAATGTATTATTAAAAAGCAACTTTTATTGCTATCATTAAAATGTAAGCACATAGAGGTAGAGACATAGATACATCAACCTGTAAAAGTGCTATAAAGTGCAAGTGCTCAATAACCAGTGCTCAGTAAAAAAAGGTTTAATCTCACCCAGGCATCTTGATGAGATAATGCTTTTCAATGTAGCAGGATTGGCAGGAGCAGTATTGAAATTAGGCCTAGTACTCAAAATCCTTTCATGCCCCATGTGATTCTCCTGCCCTAACAAGGGTAGCACCCTAGTGTGGCACTATCAGACCTCAAGCTAATCCTCTCAATGCATTTTTTTCCTCAGGGTTGAGGATTCATCAGGGGAGTACCGTATTTTTCATTTTATAAAACGCACCGGATGATAAGACGCACCCCAAATTTAGGAATAAAAAAGGTAAAAAAAAATGGGGTCCGTTTTATACTTCGGTGTTGTCTTACCAAAGGGGGGCAGCAGTGGTTGTGGAGCAGGTTCACAGGAGGCAGAGGCTGTGCTGGCAGCGGGTCAGTGGTGGCAGCGGCGGTGGCGGTCAGTGGTGGCAGCGGCGGGGTCAGTGGAGGCAGTGGTTGTGTGGTGGAGCAGGCCGGTGCGGCGAGTGTCCCAGTCTGTCTGCGGTCCAGGCTTCAAAGAAATGGCACCCAGAGCGGCGCGTGCGCAGATGGAGATCTCATCCAAGAGCTCCATCTGTGCACGTGCTGACTCCCGGTGCCATCATTTGAAGCCGGCACTGCGGACAGACTAGGACACCCGCCGCACAGCCACCGCAGTCCGCACAGCCACCAGGCCGCCCGCCCGGCCACACAGAGTAAGTAGTAGCCAGCAGGCCACCCACCAACCCACACAGAGAGGCAGCCGGCCGCCGGGATAGAGAGGCTGCCGGCCGCCGGGACAGAGAGGCAGCCGGCTGCTGACACCGACAGGCACCAGGCCGCCCACACGCACACACTGACAGGCACCCGGCCGCCCGCACACAGAGACGCACAGACAGCCCCCCACCAATTCACCTTCCGGTAAGCTATATTCGGACTTTAAGACGCACCCCTCATTTTCCTCCCAAATTTTTGTGAGGAACAGTGCGTCTTATAATCCAAAAAATACGGTATATATTAAATAACAGGATCAGAAGGGTTGTAGAACAAGAAGAGGTAACCTAAAGTGGCTGGATGTCTTCCAAAAAAAAAAGACAGATATGCACCGTGCTGCAAAGACCTGCACAGTCAGTATAAACATTATTAATAATAATAATTTTTATTTATATAGCGCCAACATATTCCATAGGGCTTTACAATTCAGAGGGGACATGTACAAACAACATGAGACATTAGAAAATAAGAAAATTGAGATACCAAGAAGAGTGAGGGCCCTGCTAGTAAGCTTACAGTCTATGAGGAAACGGGAGGCACAAAAGGTGAATGGGGGGGGGAGAAAAGCTTGTCCTATGGTCCAGCTATCGATTTAATGGGGGATTCAAAACCAGCTGCATAAACTGGTCGTTAGCCAGAATTTATACAGGTGCAGAGTGTAAAAAGTACATGGAGAGGAAGGAACTAGAAGGAGAAGGGGAAAAGAATTGGAAGTAAATTTAATGAAGGGCAGAATGGGACTAGATTAGATGAGGGAGGTGAGGTGATAGGCTAGTCTAAAGAAATGTGTTTTTAGGGCCCGCTTAAACCTGTGGATGTTGGGAATATTGTTCTTGGAAAAACAAGAGAAAACGGGTTTCTACTAGTGAGGACACCAATTGATCCAAAATAATACACAATAGAACAACCTCTTACAAATAATCCAATGAAATTTTATTAGTGCAAAATTACAACCATAAGAGGGAAAAATTCATTTCATAAAAATAGAAATATGAGTATAATAAACAATCAGGCTAGAGTTGGAAAATTACCAGGAACCAGAAATATCGGGTAGTACACATAGGGGATGAACAACTATGTGAAAAACTCAGCAAGGTACATGTATATAAAGAGATGTTATATTAGCCAGAGAAAAAACAATGTCCGACAATGTCAAGCAATGAAGAGTTAAACCAGATCCACCTACGAATACATAATGATGTTAAGGCTAGTGCCAGAACAAAGCCATAAGCCAAAGGGGTGAATCTAGTTTAACTATGCAATGAAGATAAACAGTGAAAGCCAAACAGACCTGCTGATAGTGGGCATACATAAAGACAAAGTGCTCGGTACACATAGGGGATAAACAACTATGTGAAAAACTCAGCAAGGTACATGTATATAAAGAGGTGTTATATTAGCCAGAGAAAAAAAAAAAAAACAATGTCCGACAATGTCAAGCAATGAAGAGTTAAACCAGATCCACCTACGGATACATAGTGATGTTGAGGCTAGTGCCAGAACAAAGCCATAAGCCAGGGGGGTGAATCTAGTTTAACTATGCAATGAAGATAAACAGTGAAAACCAATCAGACCTGCTGATAGTGGGCATACATAAAGAGCAAAGTGCTCGGTTTCACATTCAACAGCTCATACATACAATACCACAGGGCAGATTACCAACTGGGCTTAAGGCCCCGTCACACTAAGCAACATCGCTAGCAACATCGCTGGTAACGAACAACTTTTGTGACGTTGCTAGCGATGTTGCTGTGTGTGACATCCAGCAACAACCTGGCCCCTGCTGTGAGGTCGTTGGTTGTTGCTGAATGTCCTGGGCCATTTTTTAGTTGTTGCTGTCCTGCTGTGAAGCACAGATCGCTGTGTGTGACAGCGAGACAGCAACAACTAATGTGCAGGCAGCAGGAGCCGGCTTCTGCTGAGGCTGGTAACTAATGTAAACATCGGGTAACCAAGAAGCCCTGTCCTTGGTTACCCGATATTTACCTTTGATACCAGACTCCTCCGCTCTCACTGCCTGTGCTGCCGGCTCCTGCTCTGTGCACAGATAGCTGCAGCACACATCAGGCAATTAACCCGATGTGTGCTGTAACTAGGAGAGCAGGGAGCCAGCGCTAAGCATTGTGCGCTGCTCCCTGCTCTGTGCACATTTAGCTGCAGCACACATCGGGTTAATTAACCTGATGTGTGCTGTAACTAGGAGACTGGGGGCTGGTCACTGGTTGCTGGTGAGCTCACCAGCAACTCGTGTTGCGACGCTCCAGCGATCCCTGCCAGGTCAGGTTGCTGGTGGGATCGCTGGAGCGTCGCAGTGTGACAGCTCACCAGCAACCTCCTAGCAACTTACCAGCGATCCCTATCGTTGTTGGGATCGCTGGTAAGTTGCTTAGTGTGACTGGACCTTTAGATTTAAAGAGCTGTGATAGATGTGAAACACTTACCCATATGTGTTTTCTACCCGACGTGGCGTGCTTCGACGCGCATGTTTCGTGACCTTCCTCGGGGAGCTGCGCTACAGCTGTGTAGTGTGAAGGAGTTTAAAACAGGCGCCACTGCATTTGATTGGCGCATGAGGAGTGAAACCACAATGAGCGGTGCACGTCATCGGGAACTCCCAGGAATGACTGGAGTATGAGTCATGTCGTCACATGACACACCCCCGTCAGCCTGTACGGAGGCCGTCGGAGGTACACATCAGTGTGGAGTCACTGCTCATGCGCACACAGTGGCGGCCATATTTTCTAGTGGCAAAAGTGAGGGCAAGAGAGCGGATGGACATAAAAGGAGGGAATACCAAAAGATAAATACACATCTATTGCCGTCATCAGCGCACAGATAAATACTGGAGGGATGAGGTATAAAAGTATTACATCTATCCAAAGTATGCCACAGTCAATCCATATAATCATAATATGTGTAGAACACAGTCCATACAATGAAAAACAATAAAAACGAATATATAATACAGTTCATATATCCTAGACTATCCCAGATAAATACCACATATAAAGGAAATAAATATTTATGATAGCAAAAACTGCTCTATATTATACAGACCGACAGTGATAATTCATTCACATAAATGGATGAGACACATAAAAATACGATCCCAGTGTATTATACATATCAAGATTCCGTTTTCCGTTTTCGGTCATCAGCAGAATGGAGGGCTTGGGTAGGGTGATAGACAGAGATGAGGGAGGAGATGTAGGGCGGTGCGGAACTGTGGAGAGCTTTGTGGGTGAGAATGATAACTTTATATTGTACTCTGTAATGGATAGGCAATCAGTGCAATGACTGGCAAAGAGCAGAGGCATCAGTGAAGTGGTTGGAGAGGAAAATGATCCTGGCTGCGACATTCAGAATGGATTAGAGAGGGGAGAATTTAGTAACAGGGAGATCAATTAGTAAAGAATTACAGTAATCCAGGCGAGAATGAATAAGAGCGACAGTAAGAGTTTTTGCAGAATTAATGGTAAGAAAATGTCAAATTCTAGAGATGTTTTTGAAGTGGAGGTGACATCAATGAGCGAGTGAATGAATGTAGGGAGCGAAGGAGAGATCGGAGCCAAGTATAACCCCAACACAGCGGGCATACTGCTGGGGTGTAATGGTAGAACCACACACATTAAGTGCACTGCAGTATGTGCCTTCCTTATATGCAGGTATGAGCAGATCTAGCATGTTTGGGCGTCTGTCCTCACATTCATGCTATAACCCTCATATGTCCCTCGTTTCTGGGTGGTGGAACGCACAAAGCCTGCGGTCAATGATGAACATGGGTCACGTATCGATAACTGCATCCCTAGGAACCACTGCTCAATGGGACTTTAAGTGATGCCCATTACATTGCGTTAGGTCATATGTTAGACAGACAAAGTGAAAGTGTGACTGCTTTAGGCATTGGCAATGGAGGCATGAATAAAGCATCATATCTACAACGCCGCTATGTATGCACTTATGCTTATTATAAGCTAAATACTTGTTTGTTTGGCACAGCTCCATAGAATCTATAAGTAAAGTATTATAGTTGGTGTGACATATAGCCAAGAGTTTGAAGAATAAAACTCAGTGGTATAAAGGGAGACATATATGAGTAAAAAAGGACATAGGGAGTCAGATGTATGATACTTTGTCAGCACCGGGACTAGGTATTTTATTGCTCTAGGCTGGTGAGGAAAATCGGGCCACCGTTCCACTTTTAACAACCAAAACATACAAACCACCAGTAAAGTTGGCTTAGACTATGAGTATAGCCTTTCTTTATTTAAATAGTTAATTACAGTAGTTAGATTTTTTAAATAATAATTTATTTACTCACCCCAGGCTTACACCAGGTTGTACCCCTCTCAAACAGTTCTAGTATCCTGCCTACCTTAGGCTCCCATTTTACCTCTTCCTCAAATAAAAAGGAAAGTTCAGGCATCTGGACCCCATAGGTGAAACATTTATCATCTATCCTGTGAAAAATGTTGGTTATGGGACAAGCCGTTATGATATTTATTTTTCACCATAATGTGACTGTTCAAACCAAACATAGCACATCTAGTTCACGGCCCTAATAAAATACTTACCTATGTTGTCAAAATCCTTTGCTGCATTTGCGTGCTTTGCAGGATTTTAATCAATGATGACATAGTGTGTTACTAATGATACTCTTAGATACTGTGATCCCAACTCTATTCAAGTCATTGATCAGGTCCTTCCATGTCGCTCTGGGCTGATTCCTGATCTTTTTCAGAATCATTCATACCCCATGAGGCAAAATCCTGAATGGAGCCCCAGACTAAGTAAGATTGATAGTCATCTTGTGTTTCTTCAGTTTTCTAATAATTGCGCCAACAGTTGTTACCGTCTCACCCAGCTGCTTAGCTATTGTCCTGTTGCCCATACCAGCCTTGCTCAGGTCCACAATCTTGTCCCTGGTGTTCTTAGACAGCTCTTTGGCCTTCACCATGATGGAAAAGTTGGAGTGTGATTGATTGAGTGTAGAGAGGTGGTTTTTTTATACAGGTAATGAGTGCAGAGTGGGAGGGCTTCTAAAAAAAATAACAGGTGTGCGAGCCAGAATTCTTGCTGGTCTGGTAGGTGATCAAATACTTCTTTCATGCAATAAAATGAAAATTAATTATTTAAAAATCATACAATGCAATTTTCTGGATATACTTTGAGGATCCTGTCTGTCACAATTAAAGTGTACCCACAATATATATATATATATATATATATATATATATACAGCATATATATATATATATATATATATATATATATATATAAAATTAGTCATTCACACACACACACACACACACACACATACTGTACATGTATTTATACATAAACTTATTCGCACTCATACATGTACACATACTTAAATATGCTCTCAATCACATACATGTACACACACTCACACACAGTCAGGGCTGAAAGTGTTGGCACACTTGCAATGTTTCCAGAAAATTAAGCATTTCTCTCAGAAAATTATTGCAGTTACACGTTTTGTTATGCACATGCTTATTTTGTTTATGTGTATTAGAACAACACAAAAAAAAATAAATAAAAAAAAAAGCAAACTGGACACATTTTCACACTAAACTCCAAAAATGGGCAGACTAAATAATTGGCATTCTCAACTTAATATTTGTTTGCACACCTTTTGGAATAAATAACTGCAGTCATGCAATTCCTATAACCATCACCAAGCTTCTTACTAGAGATGAGCGAACCGGTCGCGGTTCGGCTCGAGCTTGGTTCGTCGAACGGAGGTCTACTTCGAGTTTGGTTCGGCGAACCGGTTCGGCGAACCACTCGAACCCATAGGAAACAATGGGAGGCAATCAGAAACACATAAAAACACCTAGAAAACAAAGGTGTCCAAAAGGTGACAAACAACTCACAACACAACACAAACACATGGGAAAGTGACAAGGACAAATACTCATGCGAAAACAGAAGAACTTGACAAGGAAAAAGAGGAGGAGACAGATATAGGCATGGCATGCCCTTCTAAAATGATGTAAAACACCGCAAGGTGACTCAAAGCGGAGTCTCCCTTTTTTCCAAAAATTGGGCCACACAGACACCCCTTCAGTGGCAGCACTTGTGCCCCAGTTGTACACTTCACAGGTAGATTTCCATCAAGCACATTCAAAAATACGCCATCCTTAACTGTCCCCAGGATGACACCGGGGTGGATAGCAAAGTCTTTGCTGATCCCCGATCTGTTCATCTTGGATCAATTTTAGAAACACTGCAAGCAAGGGTCACTCCAAGCAGAGTCTCCCTTTTTTCCAAAAATTGGGCCACACAGACACCCCTTCAGTGGCAGCACTTGTGCCCCAGTTGTACACTTCACAGGTAGATTTGCATCAAGCACATTCAAAAATACGCCATCCTTAACTGTCCACAGGATGACACCGGGGTGGGTAGCAAAGTCTTTGCTGAACCATGACTTGTTCATCTTGGATGATTTTTAGAAACACTGCAAGCAAGGGTTACTCCAAGCGGAGTCTCCCTTTGTTCCAAAAATTGGGCCACACAGACACCCCTTCAGTGGCAGCACTTGTGCCCCAGTTGTGCACTTCACAGGTAGATTTGCATCAAGCACATTCAAAAATACGCAAGCCTTAACTGTTCCCAATATGACACCGGGGTGGGTAGAAAAGTCTTTGCTGAACCATGACTTGTTCATCTTCGCTCCTTTTTAAAAACACAGCAAGGGTTACTCCAAACAGAGTCTCCCTTTTTTCCAAACATTGGGCCACACAGACACCCCTTCAGTGGCAGCACTTGTGCCCCAGTTGTACACTTCACAGGTAGATTTGCATCAAGCACATTCAAAAATACGCCATCCTTAACTGTCCACAGGATGACATCGGGGTGGGTAGCAAAGTCTTTGCTGAACCATGACTTGTTCATCTTGGATGATTTTTAGAAACACTGCAAGCAAGGGTTACTCCAAGCAGAGTCTCCCTTTGTTCCAAAAATTGGGCCACACAGACACCCCTTCAGTGGCAGCACTTGTGCCCCAGTTGTACACTTCACAGGTAGATTTGCATCAAGCACATTCAAAATACACAAGCATTTACTCTCCCCAGGATGACACAGGAGTAATAAATTCCTTGTGGATCAATGACTTGTTCATTTTGATGAATGTTAGTCTGTCCACATTGTCACTGGACAGACGCCTGCGTTTATCTGTCAGCACACACCCAGCAGCACTGAACACACGTTCAGAGACAACGCTGGCAGCTGGACACGACAAGATCTCCAAGGCGTAAGTGGAGAGCTCTGGCCATTTTTCAAGATTTGAATCCCAAAATGAGCAAGGCTCCATTTGCAAAGTCATGGCATCGATGTTCATTTGGAGATACTCCTGTATCATCCTCTCCAGCCGTTGACTATGTGTCAGACTTGTTGTCTCTGGTGGCCTTGCAAAGGATGGTCTAAAAAAATTATGAAAAGATTCAATAAAATTGCTGTTACCAGCACCAGATACGGTGCTGCTGGAAAGGGTAGACTGTTGAAGATGACGAGACCGTCCCATGTTTGACAAGGGACAACTGGGAGATTCACTCCGTGCACCACGGTTGTTTGGTGGAAAAGCCGAGCTAAGATCAAGTAACAGCTTTTGCTGATACTCCTGCATACGTGCGTTCCTTTCTATGGCTGGAATTATGTCACAAAATTTGGACTTGTACTGGGGATCTAATAGTGTGGCAAGCCAGTACTCATCATCACTTCTAATTTTGACAATACGAGGGTCATGTTGGAGGTAGTGCAGCAAAAAGGCGCTCATGTGTCTTGCGAAGCCATGTGGACCAAGTCCACGCTGTGTTTGTGGCATAGAGGTGCTAACCGTTCTTTCTTCCTCTGACATCTCCCCCCAACCTCTTTTAAATGAAATTTGACCAAGGTCTCCCTCATCCGCTGAGTCTTCCATGTCCATGGACAGTTCGTCCTTCATTTCTTCATGTTCTGCACCTTCCTCAACATTTCGCCTGCTACCATGCGCCCTTGTTGATCCCTGTCCCCCATGGTCCCATGCCTGCCGCCTTGGTGATGATTAACGTCTGGACCTTGGTGATGTTGTTGTCCCTTGCGCATATGAATCCTCCTGTAGTTCCACCCCTTCCTGTTGTCCCACCCCCTGAGTCCGAATAGTGTTTAGCGTGTGCTCCAGCATGTAAATGACTGGAATTGTCATGCTGATAATGGCATTGTCAGCGCTAAACATATTCGTCGCCATGTCGAAACTGTGCAGAAGGGTGCATAGGTCCTTGATCTGAGACCACTCCATCAGGGTGATCTGCCGCACCTCTGCATCTCGTTGGCCCAGGCTATACATCATGACGTATTGCACCAGGGCTCGGCGTTGCTGCCACAGTCGCTGTAACATGTGGAGAGTCGAATTCCAGCGTGTCGTTACATCGCATTTCAGGCGATGACCCGGCAGGCCAAAAGACTTCTGGAGTGATGCAAGTCGCTCAGCTGCGGCGGTTGAATGGCGGAAGTGAGCAGACAGTTTTCGTGCCCTGTTCAGAAGGCCATCTAGGCCAGGATAGTGTGTTAAAAATTGCTAGACAACAAGGTTCAACACGTGAGCCATACCAGGCACGTGTGTCACCTTGCCCAGGCGAAGGGCCGCACCCAGGTTTGCAGCATTGTTGCACACGGCCTTACCAGGCTGCAAGTTGAGTGGAGACAACCATTTACCAAACTCAGTCTCCAGAGCTGCCCACAACTCAGCCGCTGTGTGACTCTTATTTCCAAGACATTTCAAGATAAAAACCGCCTGATGCCGTTGCGCTCTGCTGCCAGCATAGTAATGAGGGGTGTGTGATTCCTTCTGCGCAGTTACAATGCTGGTGGCCTGACCAGGCAGGCTTGGGGCGGAGGTGGAGGACCCAGACAGGTTGAGGAAGCAGAAGCAGTGGAAGAACTTGGACAGACAGAGGATTGATACACAAGTCGTGGGGATGGCAAGACTTGTGCAGCAGACCCTTCACCATCTATCACCATAGTTACCCAGTGCCCAGTCAGCGACATCCCTGTCCTGACAGTAACGTCCCTGTCCATGCTTACTGTTCCTAGTATCGGTGGTGAAATGCACCCGTTCACACACAGAGTTTCTCAAGGAAGCGGTGATGTTGTGTGCGACATTCTGGTGTAGCGCAGGCACACCTTTCTTAGAGAAGTAGTGGCGACTGGGCATCTGGTACTGGGGCACAGCGACAGACATAAGGTGTCTAAAATCCTGTGTGTCCACCAGGTGAAAGTCAGCATTTCGGTAACCAAGAGCTTACAGAGGGATACAGTCAACCTCTTTGCTTTGTCATGGGTCGCAGGAAATGGCCTTTTATTTGTCCACATCTGAGGGACAGAGATGTGGCTGCTGTGTGTAGACAGTGGTGAATAGGGTGTCCCTGAAAAAATGCAGGTTTGTGAGGAAAGTGCAGGCGTAGACATGATGTTGCCTTCATCCAACGTTGGTGCTATCGATGTCTGAGAGAGCTGTACACACGCACTTGTTTCCCCTTCCAAACCAACTGACGACCTACCAAGCAAACTGCCTGTTGCGGTTACAGTGGTGGAAGTTGTGCGTGGAAAACCAGGTGTGACAGCTGTCCCCACAGTCCAGGAAGATGAAGAGTGCGCGGATGCACTGGAAGGGGCAGGCGGTGGATGGCGGCTCCGCTAGGCCGCATTGCAGCTTGGTGAGCTTCCCACTGGGACATGATATTTATTCATGTGACGATTCATGGAAGAAGTTGTCAAACTGCTGAGGTTTTTTCCTCTACTAACAGATTCCCAAAAAATTTTAGAGATCACATGATTTGGGCGATCCTTTGCAAGGTCAAAAAAGGACCAGGCTAGGCAAGGCTTAGCGGACATGCGACCTGCTGAGCCACCCCGACTAGTGCTCAGAGGCAGAGTGGTGGCTGAGGATGCAGTTGTAGACGTGCTACCAGTACTCCTCCTCTGTCCAGGAAGGCGCACGGTAACTTCGTCGTCAGTTGCATCCTCCTTCACCGCCTCTGTTGACCTGCTCGAGTGCCTGACTGTGGGTTGACAGTAGGTGGGATCTAGAACTTGCTCATCAAGCGTGTTTGCACTCCCCTCACCCTCAGACCGAGCCTCTTCCTGCCCTGACTGAATATTTAAGTTGTCATGCCAATCTGGTATCTGCGTCTCATCGTCATCAGTATGTTCCTCATTGTCTATAACAACAGGTGTTACAGTTTGTGAATAAGGGTCAACATTAGGCTCAGAAACTTGGTCATCACGGCCTGAATCTGAGTCACAAAGGTTCTGGGCATCACTGCAGACCATTTCTTGGTCTGTACTCACTGTAGCTTGGGAGCAGACCTCTGATTCCCAGGCTATAGTGTGACTGAACAGCTCTGCTGTTACGAACCGGCGCCACCATAGCCACAAGCAGCCTGCTGCGGTTCCTGTTGCGCCCAGGCGGCGGCTGCCGTTCTTGGCCGTGCCTCGGGTCGTCCAGTTGGCTGTTCCTTCCACCACGTCTAAGTATGGAGAGGCGGCTAGTGCGCATGCGTGCGCCGATTTACCCCAGCCAGAGTTTAAGCCCGGTGTTTTGCCTAGTGAGCATGCTCAGCCTGTTTGTGTTATGTCTGAGACTAAGTCCTCAGTTCAGGCTACTGAGCATGCTCCCACAATTAACCCTAACAGCCTCTTTGCACAGGTACTTGGACTTCGTGCTGTGTCTAAGTTCTGGGATGTGCCTACTGAGCATGCTCAAACTGATAGTCTGCTTTTTAAGCCTGTGGCTCAGGCTACTGAGCATGCTCAGGCACTTAGTGCATCAGAGGCTAGGTCTGGTAAGGACCTCACTGAGCATGTCCGTGAGGTGGCAGGCCCTGATAGTGCAGAGGGTGTCAGGTGTCCTGATGACGTGGCAACTCCGGACTGGCCCGCAGAGGCCCGCCCCTATGATCTGGCACCTCAGTATTGGTCGTCAGACGATGACTGGTGAAGTGTTTGGGGCGTGGCTGCCATGAGGTCATCAATGATGTGGCGGTTCCGGATAGGTCGCATGTGACGTCACTGATGACATGGCACTCTGCTATTGGACCTTGGTGGTTCCACCCTGGGTTTGGGGCGGACCCAGGTTATAAAAGGGGCTGGAGACAACATGGAGGTGCGCAGTCTTCACTTTTGCTCAGTCAGAGCACACCTCCATGTTAGAGCCTCATTGCGGCATAAGCCTATGTTGGGAAGCGGTAGGTAGGGTTAGGCGAACGGTGCCTGTCACGCCAAGATTCGTGGCTCGGCCCATCAGGGTCAGGCGCCGTGCTTCCCTCCTGTCGTTCCAGTCTTGCTATAGCAGCCCAGTGGCGTTAACTGGGTTGCGGCTGCTGTGCTTCCTGTCCGATTGTGCCCCCTACGCACACGGACAACGCACCTGCTGCGCCACCTGTCTGATTGTGCTCCTTACGCACACGGACAACGCACCTGCTGCGCCACCTGTCCAATTGTGCCCCCTACGCACACGGACAACGCACCTGCTGCGCCACCTGTCCGGTTGTGCTCCCTACGCGCACGGACAGCGTACTCCAGGACCCCTGTGAAGTTAACAGGGTGTTCCTTATTTTCCTCGGCTTTCCGGTCAACGCTACTGGTGTACCCATCTGGTCTGACGTGTCCTACACACACGTGGCCAGTCGAGAGGTGGCCAGAAACGCTAATCGGAGGACCGCTCGGCCTGACGTGTCCTACACACGTGGCCGACAGGGCGCTTTCGTGGCGGTCTTCCGGTCAACGCTACCTGGTTACCACCCGGCCTGACGTGTTTCCTGCACACGTGGTTGGTGTAGCGCTACGTGCACCAAAACGCTAATCGGGTTGTTGTCCGGTCTGACGTGTCCCAACACACGTGACTGGTTCCCAGAGTTCCTGGGTTATCTCAGAGCCATCCAGCTCTATAGTCTCCGCCTAACCCTCAGGTGCCAGCAGCTCCTTTGTCATCTGGAGCACTGTGGGCCCCGACTGGCGATTAGGATATATACCCCCTGGTCCTAATCTGCCGGTTCCCCCGTAACATCTGCAGACGCAGCCATATCTGTTCCACCATACTGTGCAGGGCGGATGGAGACTTGAGAGCTGGGAGAAAGCAAGTGTGATTGGGATGACAACTCAGAGAACTGGGTTTTTTTTGGATGCGGTAGTTGAGGTGGAGGAGAGGGCACTTGTGTGACCACTTGAGATCCATTCAAGCATGTTCTTTTTTTGGCCATCATCTACCTTTGTTCCAGTTGTTCGTGTCCGTAAAAAAGGGAGCACATCGGATTGTCCACGGAAAGTAGTAGACATCTTACTTTTGCTGGAAGATGGTCTATCTTCAGCAGATGTTAATGGAGCTTTGCCACCTTCCCCACGGACACAAACTTGTTTTCCTTTTCCAACATGCCTGTTCCCCTTTCCACCAGCATCTGTCATTTTGCCACTCATTTTGATTGTGACAAGATTGTCCACTTAAAATGTGGTAGTAAAAATTGAGAGGTGGTATAGATTGCAGAGGTGGTCTAGCTTTATTGACAGCAGAAGAAACAACACAGACTATCCCTGACAATGCAACTATGGCCCTTAAACTGGCAGCACAGTTTGCTATTATAATGGCTTAGTAAAAATGAGCTTGGGGGTGCAATGCAAAGGTGCTGGAAGTTGCTTGGCACCAGTGGGACACTAATGAAGTCCAACAGTCACTTTTTGGATGTCACTAAGTTTCCTCAGTGTTTGCTATTATAATGGCTTAGTAAAAATGAGCTTGAGGGTGCAATGCAGAGGTGCTGGAAATTGCTTGGCACCAGTGGGACACTAATGAAGTCCAACAGCCACTTTTAGGATGCCACTAAGTTTCCTCAGTGTTTGCTATTATAATGGCTTAGTAAAAATGAGCTTGAGGGTGCAATGCAGAGGTCCTGGAAATTGCTTGGTACCAGTGGGACACTAATGAAGTCCAACAGCCACTTTTTGGATGCCACTAACTGGCAGCACTCTTTTCAATTAAAATGGCTTTGCAAAAATGTGCAGGAGGTGAGAATGCAGAGGTGGTGGGACTTGCTTGGCACAAGTGCCACAATAATGGAGGACAGCAGCCACTCTTTGGATGGCACTAACTGGCAGCACTCTGCAATTAAAATGGCTTTGCTAAAAAGGGCAGGAGGGTACAGTGGCCGGGTTGTGGGTCAGTGTAGAGGAAAGGAAGCCTCACTTTCTATCCCTCCTAATGGTGAAATGCAGCAAAGAAGTCCCTGAGCTTAGCTACACAGACGCTGTTATTTGTAGCTGTTAAAAACTGTTTCCACGGACCTGACTGTCACCTATGGCTCTGAGCCGGATGAAATGAGCCCTGAAAAGGGCTGAATTAAACCTCTATCCCTAATCTGTAGAGCGCTGTGTGTAGAGCGTACACAGCAGAATCGGCGGCAGGAGCTGCGTCAGTGGTGACTGTCACCCAGACGCAGAAGGCAGATAATGGCGCCGTGAGAGAAAATGCCTGTATTTATAATGCAAGGACATGTGACATGGACATAGCAAGGAGAAAGGACGGGACTCAGCACCAATTCCAGGATAGGAAAAATATAAATCCAACGAAAAATATATAAAAGTGTAGAAACTTTATTCAACGATTAAAAATCCAAGAAAAACATCATCGGTTCTTGACGCGTTTCGAACAGTTGGAATGTAAATCATTTGATGATTAAGGACTTATCTACATTCCAACTGTCCGAATCGCGTCAAGCCATGTTGTTTTCATGGAACCGATGATGTTTTTCTTGGATTTTTAATCGTTGAATAAAGTTTCTACACTTTTAGATATTTTTCGTTGGATTTATATTTTTCCTATCCTGGAATTGGTGCTGAGTCCCGTCCTTTCTCCTTGCTATTGCCTCTATGGACCTGCCTGTCCGGTGGACATCCTGCATCCCATCTGAACTGAGCGGATACATATACGGGTGAGCTGAATTTTTCTTTCCATGTGACATGGACAGCCTATGACACATGCCCTTGCTTGTCTGGCAAAAAGTCCTCTTAGCTGTGTGTGTGTCTGGGATTAGCTGGCATGCTGGCCCACCCCACTACTAGGGAAGGAAGAAAAGAAAAAAAAAATGGCCATTATCCCAGCAGCAGTGTTCTGAACACGCAGTCCTCGCACACTATACGCTGAAATTTCATAATAGTGTGAGTCACAGAGTGACTTACACTATTACAGCGAAAAGCCAGCTAGTAATTAGCTTGGCTTTTTGCTGATAGAACCGTTCTCGAACGTAACTCGAGCTAACAAACTTTTAGCAAAAAGCTCGAGTTCTAGTTCGATCTAGAACAGCCCCCAACATCACTCGAACCGCGAACTGGAGAACCTTGAACCGCGCTCAACTCTACTTCTTACATCTCTCCACTGGAATTTTGGACCACTCCTCTTTTGCAAACTGTTCCAGGTGTCTTATATTTGAAGGGAGCCTTCTCCCAACAACAGTTTTAATGGAAAGGTGTTTCAATTTTTATTTTTGTATTAATATTAGTGATTATGGAATCCATTATTATTAATACAAAATTAAATAATATGTGTATTTAGTTTTTATTTAATTCTATTTTTACTGAAACACTGGGGGCTGCCATCTTGGATTAACGACAGTTACTCACCTCAAATAGGCAGCTCTCTGTGCATTGGGCCTGATAGACGGACTCCAACCCGATACTTAACACTGAAAGCTCCCTGCTGTGAGCTGGACACACCCTCAGAGGGAGGAGATCTTTGTGGAGCTCACAGGGTATGCTGTGTGCTGCACTTTCCCTCTGTCACCCCTGGCTCGGGTGAGCTCAGGTAGCGGTGATTGCACTGTAACTGATCCTGGTGTGCTGCTCCCCACCACTCACCCCCCCTCCCCTGAATGCTCACCTCTCCTCCCCCGCATGTGCTCACCTTGGGCCTCTGCTCCAAGCAGCTATTCTTCACTGCTTTGTGCTGTGGTCACTGATGGGAGGAATAGACACCAGGCTGAAAGGAGAGTCTGCCGAGCGCAGAGGTCTGAGTTGAGTGCATTTGGCTGAGAGTGGTGATCGCAGCGTGACATCTCCAGTGCAGTGCCAGGCTCAGGCTGCAGATTACGACTCCTTATAGCATGTCACCTCGGACCTCCGATCCCGGCTGGCAGCACAGTATATAGTGTTGCACGGGATACAGTGGGGTACGGGATCAAGTGGGGTACGGGATACAGTGAGGCATGGGATACAGTGGGGCACGGTATACAGTGGGGCACAGAATACAGTTGGGCATGGGATACAGTGGAGCATGGGATACAGTGGTGTACGGGATACAGTGGGGCACTATGCCATTTATCCTTGGTGACACTTTAGACATATTAGGATCACTTTGCGGTTACCAACAAAATGGCTCCACACTGTGATCCTAAACTTCATCTTCCCTTATCCTTTTGGAAACACCCAGATTGGGAGGTGAGGTGACATCACACACAGGAGAGAAGATTCCACCCATTTTTACTGCAGTTGTAATGTGAGCTAGTTCTACAGTAGTTCTACTGCAGGATTTCAGCAGCTGCTCCCCCTAGTTTTTAAGAGTGGAAAATATCAAACTTTTAATTTATTTTTTTTACATTTTTTTATATTTTTTTCAATTTTACTCAATTAATAATATTTAAACAGAACATTAAAACATTAATACTTTACTACAGCTGATCGAACGCCCCAAAATCCGAGACCGGCGGATCACTGCCAGATTTTAAGAAGAGTCCTATCCGCTCCGGCAGCCGGTGCCCATATAAGTCAATGGGGACCGCAATCCGGAGATTAAAACCGTTTGTGAAGGTGATAGGGGGGTAGGAGCGAGTGCGGTGTACTCACCAAGGCGCTGTCATGGTGCATTACTTCTTCCGGGTCACGCTATTCCCTTCCGGAGCCGACAATTCAATATTCATTGTTTTGCCCACTCACCAGTGCGTGTAATTGGTTGCAGCTAGATGCGCCCCCACCCTGAGTGGCAGCGTGTCAGCTGACTGCAACCAATCACAGGCACCAGGATGGGAAAGCAGTGCAAGTGTGTGCGGGTCAGTATCATGGTAAAAAATAAACAATCGGCAGCACAGATATAGCCCGCGGCTGCAGCCCCAGCTGTCGGGCTGTATCTGTTCTGTGTATCCAGTCACACGTGCGAGGCTTTGCCAGGTGATGCCATGGCAGACTCGCACGAGTCCCTCGCAAGTGCTTTTCCGGTCTAAGAGAAACCGCATGCGGCTTTTTTTTTTTAATTTAAATAAATAATTAAAAAAAACCTGATGTGCAGTTCACCCTAATTTTCATCCCCAGCCATGATAACACTGGCTGGGGGCTAGTATTCCAGCCCGCAGCCGCCCGGTATTGCCACATCTATTAGATATGACAATCCTGGTGCGATACCGTCTTTTCCTGGTGGCCTTGTGCGGTGCCAATCGGCGTAATGAGAGGTTAATGACAGCGCACAGCTGCTACTAAGCAGACACAGAGAAAAATCCTCTATTTGGAATAAAGTACAAAACACACACCCTCCTTCACCACTTTATTAACCCCCAACAGCCTGCAGCTTTGGCGTAATCCACACAATGTCCCACGACGACACATGCAGCTCTGCTACATCTCAGAGCGAGCAGCCATAGAGAAGACTGCCAGCTCTGAGTGTAGCCTGAGCTGCGATAAGCGATGACTGCAGCAGAGACTCTCACAGGCTGTGGGCGCGTCAGCCTGGAACCAATCACAGATTAAAGGACGGCCGGTGGGCGAGGAAAACACTGAAAGGTGTGTGTATGTGATGGACGGTACAGGAAGTGGATGCGCGACCCAAAAGCAGTGTGCCGCCATGACACCGAGTCTCGGTAAGTATGAAACACTCATTTATGTCTTGTTTTGTTTATTTTTATTAATTGCCAAATCCGGATCATGCACCCGTAATCCCGCGCCCGGGTCCGGCACACAGATAGCGCTGAAACCGCGCGGATCCGGACTTTTACAGTCCGGACCCGCTCAGCCCTATACTTTACATTTTATCAGTTATTGAATTTTTTTTATTTGACTACATCTTCCCTTTAACTCATCCTAAATGAAGCAGCTCAGATCTGATTTTTTTTCTTCAGCCCTAATCGGACTGAGGAAAAAATTAACAGATGGTGCGATTGTCTGTGAGTCTTGCATCACACCCATCCATACAAGTCTATGGGTACGTGTGAAACATTGGAGTGTACTCGGATGACATTCGAGTGCAGTGAGATATACACAGAAATAAACAAAAGACGATATGGTGAGATCACCCTCTCCCTCTCCTCCACAGCTGTGAGCTGATCACAAGATCAGATCACAGTTGCATGACACTCAGCTCATGCTTGCAGCAGAGCAGGAGTCGATGGTCATAAGCATATTGCATCTGATGCTCTAGCATCCAATGCCATAAGCTAGTGGGAGCGAGGCCTAAGACAGATAACAGTTTCCTGGTTCTGCTTTGATGTCTGTGCCGTGAAACCCCACTTCCTCGTCCACTACTCTCTGATTCGAAAATGCTGAGGAAGGTGTCAAGAGTAAACAGGATGTAGGATGTACCCAGCACAATGTAAGCCCTGCTTGGCACACTTCATTGTCCTGCGTTAATGTAAGCCCTGCTGGGCACCCTTTACTGTCCTGCACAATGTAAGCCCTGCTAAGCACTCTTCACTCTCCTGTGCCCTGAGTAAACACTCACCATTAGGGCACATCGTGCAGGAGGACAAAGACATTATCAGTCAGTGAGCGCTCTCATCAGACTGATGAGGAAGCGTTCGTTGACCAGCTTTCCTCTCTCCCTGTATGACATGATCCCTTTTTCAATGCCTACACCTGCCACAGCACCACACTGAATTCCATGCACCTTAGGCCTAAGCCACATGGCGAGAAAATCGGTGCGAGTGGAGTGCGATAAAACATTGCATTCCACTCGGAACAATATTAGCCTGTATGTCAGCGCACATGAGCGATTATTTTCTCAGCCCTAATCAGACTGAGAAAACAATTGCAGCATGCTGCGATTGTAATGCGAGACTCTTTTCTCTCACACCCATTCAAGTGAATGGGGCGAGAGAAAAATCGCACTGCACTCGCGGTACACCGGTGTACCGCACGTGCAGAGCGAGAATCGCAATAGCCGGCTATGGAGGAGAGAGGGAGAGAAATCCCTCCCTCCCCTCCTCCGTGCTGGCCCGCCCCTCCGCAGCGCCCGCCCGCCCCCCGCAGCTGAGGTCCGCTCACACAGTCGGACCTCTGTCGCATGGATACTAGCATGACACTCGGCTCCTGCTGTGCTGCCAGCGGGAGCCGAGTGTCCAGCGAGCATCGCACTAGTGCGCCGTGTGGCCCCAGCAGACAAAGAAGATCTAACCATGGATGGTAAACAAATTTTAGGGAAAATTCTGCCCCTTCTGTTATGATATGAAGTAGCACCAGGGCCAGATTAAGGTTGGTGGGGGCCCCTGGGTGGAAAATCTGGTGGGGGCCAAATAACGTTAACATTTTTAGCCATAACAATAGAGCGCGAACTGTAGCATTTAGATATAAATCCAATGAGCATTTATCCTATCCTGTTTTGCCACATTCAGATTTACAGTACTGCAATATACTGTAGATACAGTCCAGGATAACTCAAAGCCGTCCACTTATACACAGAAAGTAGAGTTACTCACATTTTTTTATTGATCCCAATGATAAGAAACCCAGGGACGGCTCCAGGTTTTTGTGGGATCCGGGCGAAAAAGTCTCAGTGGGCCCCTTCCACACGCAGACACGCACATACAGATGCGTATACATACAGGCATATGTGCATATACATATTTGAAGACAAATTCACTAAAATACATATAAACAGACAAATCTATATACACTGTAATATACACTGACATACATAGATACACATCATACATACACACACAGACACATTACAGGTATTAATATGGGGAAGTCACCAGCAGCCTCACTCACCTCCTCCACTTGTCTCCGTCCAGCTCCTCCAGGGCGTGTGGCTGTGCTGCATGATGGCCGTCACTAACAGACATGGCTGCGCACAGTGTACACTGAGACTGCACTGCTGTATATACATCACAGGAGGGGCTGGGGGCTACAATATATACACTACAGGAGGAGCAGTGGGCATAGCCATTACTGGGGGCACATACATGTAACTGAGGGGGGCATAGATGTTACTGCAGTGGCAAACAGCTCTGGGGGCATACACAATACTGGGATGGGTGGCATAGTGCTCTGGAGGACACATACAGTTCTGGGGGGGCCGCACATATGGCTCTGGGGGACCGCACAGACAGCTCTGGGGGGCCACACAGACGTCTCTGGGGGGCCGTACAGACGGCTTTGGGTGGCCGCACGCACAACTCTGATGCATCCATACACACACAGCTCTGCTTTAGGAGCGTTCCTAAAAATCTAGATGCCTTGTCATAGCCTAAGAAACTAGCTATGCCTCACAGAGAGAAATGAGGAAATCTATCTTGCCTCAGAGAAGTCCCCAAAGAAGTAGATAGCCCCCCACATATAAAGATTATGGTGATGTAGGAAAAGACAATACACAGATAGGAAAAATAGATTTAGCAAAGGCGAGGCTCAACTAACTTGATACAAAGAAAAGGAAAGGAAACTGATTGTGGTCAGTGCAAAATCCCTATAGAAAAATACCAAACTCCTGATAGTAAAAATGGCTCTGGAGGTCAAACGACCTCACCCCCATTATATCAGGTACTCATGTAAATAATGGGAGAACAAAATACCACAAAAACACAAAAATACAGAAGAGCAAATAATCAAGTTAGACAGGGAGAAAATTCCTTTTCCTGCAGGAGAGCTAGCAAAGGGGGAACCCCCATGCTCACAACACAAGAGAAATGAAACTTCACCTGCAAGAAAACAGATATAAACCAAAACAAGGAAAAACAACACCCTAAGGTGTAAACCAGGAAGCAAGGAAAAAACTGAGAACTTATCTGCAGACGTTTTGCTCAGGGAAAAAGGGATGGACAGAACTCTAAGCCAGGAACAGAGACTGAGGAATATACAATTATAACCGGCGCAAACAAGGCAAAAATTGCTCTCCTATATAGACCAGACTTGTCTGCAATAGGACTTCACTAATTCCCAATTAACGCCGACACCTGTCTGAGTCACAGGCTCAGATTCAGCTCCACTACCATTCCTGGCCACCAGAGGGAGCTTCAAAACAGCACCCACACAGATGACATTCACAACAGTACCCCCCCTTGAGGAGGGGTCACCGAACCCTCACCAGAACCACCGGGTCTGTCAGGATGGGCATGGTAGAAGACACAAACCAATCTGTCTGTGTGTATGTCAGAAACAAAGACCCAAGAATTATCCTCCTGACCATAACCCTTCCACTTAACAAAATACTGGAATTTTCGCCTAACAAGATGAACTACTGGCTCCACGTGTTTCTTTAACAAAGATTTATGAAAAGCATTGTGAATTCTAAACAACTCAGGAAGAGCTAAACGAAAAAATATGGGATAAAGAATCTCTGAAATCATATAGGGCCCAGTAAACCTAGGCTTAAATTTTAGGCGAGGAAACTCTCATAGGAACATACCTGGAGGACAACAAAACCATGTACCCCACTTTAAACTGGGGACCAGCTGTCCTACATCGGTTGGCAAACCTTTGAGCATTCTCCTGGGACTGAAACAACCCACTAGAATGTACACAACCAGGCTTGGAACTGGAACAAATCCCACAAGACTGCACGAAACTCCTGACATCTTGAGACAAAGAAGGCCACCAAAAAGATTTACTCACAAGATCCCTAGTGCCAAAAATCCCAGGATGACCCGCCAATACAGAATAATGAATCTCGGACTGACATCTAGTCCTCCATTGATCTGGAACATAAAGCTTCCCCACAGGACATCTCTCAGGTTTGTGCCCCTGAAATCTCTCAGGTTTGTCCCCCTGAAATCTCTCAAGTGCCAACCCTAAATCGGACGAAAGAGCAGAGAGAAACACAGCCTCATTCAGGATGCTAGATGGCTCCGCAACATCCAGAGAATCAGCAAAGAAACTCCAAGAGGGAGCATCGGCTTTAATATTCTTAGTGCCCTGAAGAAAAGAGACCACAAAATTGAAACTTGTAAAAAATAGAGCCCACCTAGCCTGCCTAGGATTCAAGTTTCTTGGCAGATTCAAGATAGGTCAAATTCTTATGATCAGTGAGCACCACAATTTGATGTCTCGCCCCCTCCAGCCAGTGTCTCCATTCCTCAAAGGCCCACTTCATTGCCAATAATTCCCAATTACCAACATCATAATTTCGTTCAGATGGAGAAAACGTCCGAGAGAAGAAGGCACAAGGCTTAAGCTTGGAGGTACTAGGATCTCTTTGAGACAAAACTGCACCTTCTCCAATCTCTGAAGCATCTATCTCCACTTGAAATGGAAGAGAAACATCAGGTTACTGCAGGACTGGGGCAGAAGTGAAGCTCTTTGTAAGCTCCTGGAAGGCCATAAGTGCTTCTGAAGTCCAATGCTCAACATCAGCTCCCTTTTTGGTCAAATCAATCAAAGGCTTAACCACACTAGAAAAATTGCCTATGGAATTACAGTAGAAATTGGTAAAACCCAAAAATTTTTGAAGGGATTTTAAAGAGGATGGCTGAACCCAGTCATGAATGGCCGAACCTTGACCGGATCCATTTCAATAGAAGCCGAGGACAAAATAAACCCCAAAAAGGAAATTTTCTGCACGCCAAAGAGCAATTTGATCCCTTAACGTACAATGAATGTTCCCTAAGTATCTGAAAAACCTTCCAAACCTGCTGAACATGAGCATCCCAATCATCAGAGAAGATCAAAATACCATCCAAATAGACAATGAAAAATTTGCCAATTATATCCCGAAATATATTATGCATGAATGATTGAAAGATGGAGGGGGCATTAGTAGGTACTCAAAATGCCCCTCAGGGGTATTAAAGGCTGTCTTCCATTCATCACCCTCCTTATTGCGAATGAGATTGTACGCTCCCCAAAGATCAAGTTTCATAAACCACTTAGCTCCCTTTACTCTGGAAAACAGGTTTGACATCAAGGACAATGGATACTGATATTTAATAGTGGTTTTTTTAAGGCGACGATAGTCAACACAAGGTCTCAACGACCCATTCTTCTTGGACACAAAGAAAAAAACTGCACCCATAGGTGACGAGGATGGTCGAATATGACCTTTCTCCAATGACTCCTTAATATAGGTTCTCATAGCATCATGTTCGGGAACAAATAGATCAAAGATCCGTCCCTTAAGAAACTTGCAACCTGGCACCAAGTTAATGGCACAATAACACTCCCTGTGGGGGGGGGGTAAAAAATCAGAACCAGTATCATTAAACACGTCAAGAAAATCTGACAAATATTCAGGTACATCATGCGGCGGGGGAAAATAGACAGCAGAGAAAGATCATTATGCACACATTGACAACCCCAACTAACCACTGACATGGATCTCCAATCAAGAACTGGATTATAGGTTTGCAACAAAGGGAATCCCAGCACCAAAACATCATGCAAGCTGTGCAATACTAAACATTTACAATCCTCCTGATGAGCTGGGGCAACCTTCATAGTTACCTGGGTCAAAAACTGGGGTCTATTTTCAGCTAGGGGAGTAGCATCAATGCCCCTTAAAGGAATGGGAGTCTGTAAAGGTACCATAGGAAAACTACAGTTCTTAACAAAACCAAAATCCCTCAGGTTCAGGGCGGCCCCTGAATCAAAAAAGGCCATAGCCGAAAATGAGGATAAGGAGCAAATCAAATAGACGGACAAAAGAAATTTAGGTTGCACAGTACCCACAGTAAATGAACAAGCAAATCTCTTTTCCCGTTTAAGGCAGACAGAAATAGTGAGACGCATCACCACAATAGAAACACAAATTATTTTTCCATCTAAACCCCTGCTGCTCGGCATTAGAAAACAACCTATCACACTGCATAGGCTCTGAAAACTGTTCCTCAAGCAATACATCAGCACACATCGTTTTGCGCTCTCATAAATGCCTATCAATATGAATGGCTAAAATCATAGAGGCATCGAGACCAGAAGGAGTAGGAAATCCAACCATAACACCCTTCACTGCATCTGCGAGACCCTTAAGAAAAAGTACCGCAAGAGCATCATCATTCCACTTGGTAAGGACCGCCAACTTTCTGAATTTCTGACAAAAAACCTCAATGGAAACCCGACCCTTGATCAAAGTCAGCAAGGCTTTTTCTGCTTGATCAATAACATTGGGTTCATCATACAACAATCCCAGGGCCTGAAATAAGGAATCCAGAGTAGCAAGAATCGGATCATCAGGAGCCAATGAAAAAGCCCAGTCCTGAGGGTCACCGAGCAACAAGGAGATGACAATCCTAATCTGCTGCACATAACTCCCTGAGGACTTAGGCTTTAAGGCAAAAAACAACTTACAATACTTTTTAAAGTTAAAAAATTTAGACTTATCCCCCGAAACCAAAAAAAATGTTTCTCTACTTTTGAGTACCTTTTTTTCTTTTGTTGTCCGTTATGATCCGGTAACCGTGGAAGATTACAAAAAAATTCCATTGGTGAAAAAACATCAAGAAAACAGGAGTAGTTGGAACCTGGACTGACCGCAATCCTCTAACTATCAGACGACACTAGAAGTAGCCGTCGCCTCGTCACAGCCTAAGAAACTAGCTATGCCTCACAGAGAGAAATGAGGAAATCTACCTTGTCTCAGAGGAGTCCCCAAAGAAGTAGATAGCCCCTCACATATAAAGATTACGGTGATGTAGGAAAACACAATACACAGATAGAAAAAATAGATTTAGCAAAGGCAAGGCTCAACTAACTTGATACAAAGAAAAAAAAAGGAGACTGATTGTTGTCAGTACAAAATCCCTATAGAAAAATACCAAACTCCTGATAGTAAAAATGGCCCTAGAGGTCGAACGACCTCACCCCCATTATATCAGGTACTCCTGTAAATAATGGGAGAACAAACAAAAAAACACAATAATACAGAAAAGCAAATAATCAAGTAAGACAGGGAGAAAATTCCTTTCCTGCAGGAGAGCTAGCAAAGGGGGAACCCCCATGCTCACAACACAAGAGAAACCAAACTTCACCTGCAAGAAAACACATACAAAACAAAACAAGGAAAAACAACACTCTAAGGTGTAAACCAGGAAGCAAGGAAAAACTTAGAACTTATCTGCAGAAGTCTTGCTCAGGGAAACAGGGACGAACAGAACCTCAAGCCAGAAACAGAGACTGAGGAATATACAATTATAACCGGTAGCAGCAAGGCAAAAAGTGCTCTCCTATATAGACCAAACTTGTCTGCATTAGGACTTCCCTAATTTCCAATTAATGCTGACACCTGTCTGAGTCACAGGCTCAGATTCAGCTCCACTACCATTCCTGCCCACCAGTGGGAGCTTCAAAACAGCACCCACACAGACATTCATAACACCTTACCTGCTCTGGTGCCCGCCACCCTCCTCCTGCTCCGGTGAGTCTCCTTTCCTGGTTCCCGCTGACAGAAAGTGCCGCCGTCCCAGCGCATGGGTGCCTAGTGGCAAATACTGCCCTGGTGGTGGGGGCCTCCTTAAAATCTCTTGTGGTGGGGGCCCAGGGGCTAAAGCCCTGCCTATAATCCGGCCCTGGGTAGCACCCTAGCAGCCTCCTACCCTGTCTAGCCCTTGTTCCGGTCCTGTAATTTCAAGGGTAGTAGGAACATTTTGAAGGAAACAATTGTTTTTAATATGTTCATTAAGTCCTTGGGGATAATGTATTGAGGCAGAAAAAACACCTTGTTTCTCTCTGTAGTAGTATTTTTGTCAAAAATACCTCCTCTATTGGTTTAATCTTGTCAACGCCCATAAACATGATAAACCTTTTGCCAGTCACTACACTGGCTACCTATCAGCTACAGGATACTATACAAACATATCTCTCACCCACAAAGCTCTCCACAGCTCTGCACCACCATATACAGTCATATGAAAAAGTTTGGGCACCCCTATTAATATGAACCTTTTTTCTTTATAACAATTTGGGTTTTTGCAACAGCTATTTCAGTTTCATATATCTAATAACTGATGGACTGAGTAATATTTCTGGATTGAAATGAGGTTTATTGTACTAACAGAAAATGTGCAATCCGCATTTAAACAAAATTTGACCAGTGCAAAAGTATGGGCACCTCAACATAAAAGTGACATTAATATTTTGTAGATCCTCCTTTTGCAAAAATAACAGCCTCTAGTCGCTTCCTGTAGCTTTTAATGAGTTACTGGATCCTGGATGAAGGTATATTTGACCATTCCTGTTTACAAAACAATTCCAGTTCAGTTAAGTTTGATGGTCGCCGAGCATGGACAGCACGCTTCAAATCATCCCACAGATTTTCAATGATATTCAGGTCTGGCGACTGGGATGGCCATTCCAGAACATTGTAATTGTTCCTCTGCATGAATGCCTGAGTAGATTTGGAGCGGTGTTTTGGATCATTGTCTTGCTGAAATATCCATCCCCTGCGTAACTTCAACTTCGTCTATGATTCTTGCACATTATTGTCAAGAATCTGCTGATACTGAGTTGAATCCATGCGACCCTCAACTTTAACAAGATTCCCAGTGCCGGCATTGGCCACACAGCCCCAAAGCATGATGGAACCTCCACCAAATTTTACTGTGAGTAGCAAGTGCTTTTCTTGGAATGACGTGTTTTTTTGCCTCCATGCATAATGCCTTTTTGTATTACCAAAGAACTCAATCTTTGTTTCATCAGTCCACAGGACCGTCTTCCAAAATGTAACTGGCTTGTCCAAATGTGCTTTTGCATACCTCAGGTGACTCTGTTTGTGGCGTGCTTGCAGAAACGGCTTCTTTGGCATCACTCTCCCATACAGCTTCTCCTTGTGCAACGTGCGCTGTATTGTTGACCGATGCACATTGACACCATCTGCAGCAAGATGAAGCTGCAGGTCTTTGGAGGTGGTCTGTGGATTGTCCTTGACTGTTCTCACCATTCTTCTTCTCTGCCTTACTGATATTTTTCTTGGCCTGCCACTTCTGGGCTTAACAAGAACTGTACATGTGTTCTTCCATTTCCTTACTATGTTCCTCACAGTGGAAACTGACAGTTTAAATCTCTGAGACAACTTTATGTATCCTTCCCCTGAACAACTATGTTGAATAATCTTTGTTTTCAGATCATTTGAGAGTTGTTTTGAGGAGCCCATGATGCCACTCTTCATAGGAGATTCAAATAGGAGAACAACTTGCAAGTGGCCACCTTAAATACCTTTTCTCATGATTGGATACACCTGCCTATGAAGTTCAAAGCTCAATGAGGTTACAAAACCAAATTAGTGCTTTAGTAAGTCAGTAAAAAGTAGTTAGGAGTGTTCAAATCAAGAAATTGATAAGGGTGGCCATACTTTTGCACTGGTCAAATTTTGTTTAAATGCGGATTGCACATTTTCTGTTAGTACAATAAACCTCATTTCAATACAGAAATATTACTCAGTCCATCAGTTATTAGATATATGAAACAGAAATAGCTGTTGCAAAAACCCAATTTGTTATGCAGAAAAAAGGTTAACATTAATAGGGGTGCCCAAACTTTTTCATATGACTGTATCTCATCCCTCATCTCTGTCTATCATCCTACCCGCCCCCTCCATTCCGCAAATGATCTTAGACTAACATCCTCCATAATACGATCCTCACACCTCCGTCTCCAAGACTTTTCTCGTGCCACTGCAGTTTTCTGGAATGCACTACCGCAAAGAATGCAACTATTATCCAGCCCCCAAATTTTTAAGCGTGCATTAAAAACACATTTCTGCAAACAAGCTTATCATCATAACTTACTAACCCACCTCTTCCCTGTCCCACGTTCTAATTGCTATTCCTAACTCCCTTTTATTTCTGTCCTCACATCCTCCATACAACCAATAGCACGTAAGTGCACCTAAAAGGTTACTGTCTATTGACCGGCTCATTCATCTTTATATAAAATCAATAAATGATCATAAAGATGGCCGGACCAGATTCTACAAACACGCTTTACCTTTTGTGTCCCCATATTTCCCCATAGATTTTAAGCTTTCGAGCAGATCCTTTATTCCTACTGTAGCTGCTGAACTATGTGCTATTTTGTTTTGTTTCTGTCTGTACAAGCCCCCAACTGATTGTAAAGTGCTGCGGAATATGTTGGCACTATAAAAATGAACATTATTATTATTATTATTATTATTATACCCCTTCCTCAATGTTGCCCTGATGTTCCTGATTGATATGCCTAGCATTGGGTGTAGCCCAAAAATTCTGGATATCACCCAGGTGTTCACCTACCTGGCTTCTGAATTCTTGGATGGTTTTGCTTATATATTCTTTTCCATATTTGTGTATTTCCTAGTAGATAATGCCTTTGCTCTTACAATGAATGCAATTTCCTATATAGAATTGATCCCCAGTTGTTTCACAGAAGAAGGATTTGCCAGTTTTGATAAGCACACAAGCCACACAAGTCCCACATTTAAAGCACCCCCCTGGTCTTGCTGGGAGCCACGTTTCCATTTTGGTCACAGCATGAAATGACTGTGCACCACACGATCCCCAATAGAGCACCTCTTATGGTACGCAATCAAGGTGGTTTCCCTATACACTCACGTATATCCTCATCCATCATAAGTATATCCCAATGTCTCTTGAGGATCTTTCTCACCTGTGATGCTCCTTTGTCAAAGGTAGATATAACACGTACATCTATACTTTGTCTCTGTTTTGTCACAAGGTATAAAGCGTCCCTTCCTTCTCTGTTTGAGGGAGTGATGAAATGCTTACCTCAGAACCCAATCTGGGTAACCTTTCATTAAGAATCTTGTTCTTAAGTCAACATATTTAGCTATAAAATCTCTTTTGTCAAAACAATTTCTTCTCAGCCTTAAGTATTGTCCTTAAAAATATTATTAGAAAATAGAGATGGTGACAACTCCATCTTAATAATGCATTTGTGGGTTAGATAGTGCCACACTAGGGTATGGAGCAATACACGGAGCATGACAGGGCTTATGAGTAGTGATGGGCGAACTGACGGATATCTGGGATCGGCGGGACTAACCAGACATTAAAGGGAACCAATCACCTGGATTTTTAGATATAACCTAAAGCCAGTGCTGTCCTGGCACTATCATGCTGATTCTATACATACCTTTAGTGGTCAGCTCGCATGTTTAGGTTTTGTGGTCAATTTACCTCTGATCACAGTGGAGGACCGTGGGAACCTCCAGCTGTGACCACAACTAACCTAAGTGACATCACAGCTGATCACGGCTCAGTCTCTGCCTGAACCTCACAGCGGGCAGTAATGTTCCATGACACTTTTGAAACTGCACGGCTCTGGACTTTTACAGGCCGGGTCCGCCCATCACTACTTATGAGTACTAGGCTTGACTTTGATGCAGCTCCTACCTATCCTGCTACATTGAAAAGCTTAATCTAATCAAGATGCCTGGTTGAGATCAAACCTTTTTATTGAGCACTAATTATTTTTTAGCACTTGTACTATGTACCACTATTACGGGTTGATGTATTTCCTACCTCAAGATGCATACATTTGTTTTTTTCTAACTGTAGTTTTTATTGAATTATTTTAAATTCAACAGATATCAGTTAATATAAGCCAAACGCAATTGTATATTATAAAAAAAAACGTATTTCAATGCAAGGAGAAAACATTGAAGCTTATCCATAAAACTAGGACCCTCTAGCATCTCCTGAATTAACTGCATATCATGCATATCATTGCAAGAATTACAGACTTGTGAAGCTAGACAGCAAACAACAATTATTTTTCCAATAATATATTTCTCTCCTTGCTATATATACTACTTAATCCTTGAGAGGCTTTCAAGCACTCCCATATACTACTTGGTCCCAGCTCATATATACAATAACCTGCCTTGTCAAATCCTAACCTACCTTGTTTTTGTGGGATGAGTTGTGGTTTATGACGCCATCCTTTTTACAGTTTAATGCACTGAAAAACAGGAAAAGTATTCCAGGTGCGGTGAATTTGGGCAAAAATTGCAGTTCTGCCATATTGTTTGTGTTCTGTTTTTTACAGTGTATATTCTGTGTAAGAATTTACTCTAAATCATGATTCTCTTAGTCAATATGATTACCTGGCTGATGGCTTGTTTTTTGTGGGATGAACTGACCATTTTATTGATTCCATTTTTGGCTATCTGTGACATTTTGATATGTTTTTGTTGCATTTTTTTAGGAAGTGATGTTAAACCCCCCCACATTTTTAGCATTTTTATTTTTTCTTACCAAATATCTTTTTTTTCAATGGGGGGAAAGTAGGGTTGTTTGAACTTTCATATATATTTTTTAAAATTTTTAACATTTTATTTCATTTCCTTTATATTTTAGTCTCCTTAGAGGATTTTCACTTGCAATCATCAGTATTTCAGTACATAGTGTAAATCTCAGTTTCCTTCGAAACTTCGAACATAGATGAGCTTTAAAGGAGTACCCAGATGTAGGTGACTGGGGCCTTTAGCAGACCTTCTGCCATAGTAATCCAACAGTGCCCTGCAATCATGTCACATGTGCGTGTTACATTTAAATGCAGCTGTCAGAGATTGACAGCGTTGATTAACTGATTAACATCTCATCTTCCGTGGCTTCTCTCGTGCAATAGATTGGGCACCCCTGGTCAGAATTACTATTATTGTGAACAGACAGATGCAGGCTCTTTATTAGGCCCTGTTCCCACTTGCGTATAAATAATCACATTCCACTTGCACCAGTGTAGGGGAGGCAGTGTTCATCTATAAGTTTTTCCTCAGCTGTAATTGGGCTGAGGAAAAAATCGCAGCATGCTGCGTATGCTCTCGGATTTTGGACGAGACTTGCCAATGCAAGTCTATAGGTGGGAGAACAAAAACCAGATGGCACACAGACAATCCGTATCCGATTTTTACGCAAACAAAAAACTATGGAGATATAATTAGATAGATAGTAAGATATTAGATAGATAGAATAGATAGTTATCCTGCAGCAATGTAATGTCACAATCACCCTACATATTATACACTTTAACCCTTTAGTGCCTTTCATGGGGAGTTTATTCTACAGCTGTTTAGACTTCTTTAACTTAATAAGTAATTAAATAAATGGAGAAATTGACATGTGGTCCCCCTTTATTTTATGAAACCAGCAAAGGTAAAGTAGACATCTGAGAGCTGATATTATCAGGCTGGGAAGGTTTGTGGTTATTGGTCCCTTCCAAGCCTTAAGAAATACCAGCCCACAGCCACCCCAGAAGTGGGACATTCCATAGCAGCCTGTTCAATTTTCTGACAGTGAGGGCAGTCTGAGAGTGGAACGAGTTACCATGGAAGGTATGGATCTCTCCATCAATGCAAATCTTCAAACAGAAACTGGATAAACATATAGCTGAGATAATTGAGGAAAACCTGCACTTGCAGGGGTTCGGACCCAATGACCCTTGAGGCCCTGTCCAATTCTACCATTCTATGGATTCTGGTGCTCCGCCTTGGATCTCCCCGATTGTCTTGGTGCTATGGCAATTGAGGTAATGGTATTTTGGTTTGATGTCAGCTGTGTAGTGTCCAAAAACACAGCTGACATCAAGTCTTTGTGTTAGTGATGGAGAGGTATCTATCAGACACCTCCATTACTAACCCAGTAAGTAAAAGAAAAAAAACACACACAAAAATGTCATTTTAAAAAATCACTACTCCACTCTTTCCCTGATTCACCAATTTATTTGTTGGGGAAAAAAAACAGGCAGATCCAACGTAGTCAAGGGAATTATTAGATGTACTCCACAAATGGAAACCTGAAAAACATAAAAAGAGCGAAATATAAACAAGACACTGTCCCTCTTTCACCAATTTATAAGAAAGCAAAGTAAGTTCCCACCCAGGTCCAGTGTAGTAGTCCAGCGTTTCCCCGATGTTCCCCGATTTCATCGATGAAAAGTTATGGAGCCTCGTTCTGAGCCTCTGTATGCTTTGAGTAGCAGTCAATCCCGGCTCACACTGTGCTCCACAAAGCCCAGTGACGTCACCTGTGCCACCCCGGTGTTAGTCGGGTTGCTCGGATCCGAGATCGTCTTGGCTCGAGGGGTCCGGACCCGACTTGGTGGACACTCTGATCCATAAAAGAGGGATATTTACAGGGGAAAAGTTCATGACACCACCTCCGGGTTGCGGTAATGGGAGTACCGCCACTGCTGGAGAGAGGACTGGGGCAGATGGTGTGAAGCAGCAAGGTGTCAGTCCCTCCGCAGGTAGGGAAGGCCCCGGGTTCAGAGGGTTGGTAGTTTTGGGAGGACAGGGTGCAGGGACCAGGGTACTCACTGCGGGTAGTCGTGGTGTTGGATGAGGTGGAGGAAGAAGACACACACGCACTGTAGGTAAACCAAAGTCTCTGAGTACGGCTGCTGCTGCCAAAGCCCGTCCAAGTACCTGGTCCCACCGGTGTAACTTAGTGATTCTGAGCCTGCCTCGGTGCACAATTTGTTGTCCGTTGATGGAAACCGTGGCTTGAAGCTGTTGGGGGCCCTGCTCACTATGTGTAGTGTAGCTGTGCTCTTAAGGGCTGGCACTTGGGACCTCAGTGGGTTGCTGTGTGTGGAAAAACCCTGTCCCCCTCGTTGTACTGATGCCCTCAATCTCTGAGCGTTTAGGGAAGTCCTTGAAGATCCTCTCCATTTCAGATAAATTGTCAGGACGTTGAATCGGCTCCTGACCTGGGGTCCTGTACCCCGTCATACTCGGTACCGGTCAGTTCTGTTGGGCCCTTCTGATGCCGACAGTCCCTCCAAGACTACATCCGTCACACCCCTGTCCAACGTCCCTGCAACTGATCCCCGACTCCTCTGGACACGGATCACTGCTTGGAACCCAATCAGTTTCCCTTAGCTCCCCAGGAGCTAACTCTCCCAGCTCTTCATCTCTGGAGCTCAATTCTCCACTCTCTGTCTCCCTCTTACAGTCTGCTCAGTTCCTAAGTGGCTGGCCCATTTTCCAGCTAGTCCAACCCCCTTGGTGTGTTTGACAGTGACTGATGTGAGGTGATTGGGTTTTGTGGTGCAGATGGGAGTGACACCGGTTTCTTGGGTACCTGGAACCATGGGGGGTAGGCTCTGCACCCTGGGTAAGGATGCAGTTCCCTGTGGCACCCTGATGTATTCAGGGGTGCCACACACCACTCGGCACAGTCACCGGGTCTCACAAAGTGCAAGCGTGAACCGACAGTGGCTGCTACTCAAAGCCTATAGAGGCTCAGATCTAAGCTCCATAACCTTTGATCGACGAAGTCGGGGAACGTCAGCTTAAAGGGAACCAAACATCAGAATTTTCCTATATAAGGTGCAGCCAGTGCAGTACTGGCACTATCAGGCACATTGTGTACATGCCATTAGTGGGCAGCTTGGGTGTTTAGGCTGTGAAATTCAACTTTATAAAGTTAGAAAATTCATGCACTTTTTGATTGACGTGTGCACCTCGCTGCTAATGTCCGGGCGGGTTATGCACGTGTATCCCTGCCCCCCCGCCGCCTGTTCCTCCCTCTCACTGGCCGTATGTAAATTTCTAATCTTCAGTTAAATGGCGTCGGAGTTAGCGCCTGCGCATAGCGCTCATCTCTGGCGCCGTGTTTCTGAAGCCCACAGTATTATGGTGCATGAAAGGGCGGTGCATGAGAGGGCAGTGCATACGCCCTCGCTTCTTCAGATCTATTGTGACCGCAGGAGCGCGTGCGGTCACAAAAGGACTGGAGAACAGCTGATCTTACCGATTAGCTGCAGGAGACGATATCGTAGGAGATGTCTGCTGCAGCTAATCAGGGTAAGATCAGCTGTTCTCCAGTCCTGTTGTGACCACGCGCGCTCCCGCGGTCACAACAGATCTGAAGAAGCGAGGGCGCATGCACCGCCCTCTCATGCACCGCCCTCTCATGCACCATAATACTGTGGGCTTCAGAAACACGGCGCCGGAGATGAGCGCTATGCGCAGGCGCTAACTCCGACGCCATGTAACCGAAGATTAGAAATTTACATACGGCCAGTGAGAGGGAGGAACAGACGGTGGGGGGGGTGGGGATACACGTGCATAACCCGCCCGGACCTTAGCAGCAAGGTGCACACGTCAATCAAAAAGTGCATGAATTTTCAAACTTTATAAAGTTGAATTTCACAGCCTAAACACCCGAGCTGCCCACTAATGGTATGTACACAATGTGGCTGATAGTGCCAGTACTGCATTGGCTGCACCTTATATAGAAAAATGCTGATGTTTGGTTCCTTTTTAAGTGCTTTGGAGGAAGCGATGGACTACGTTGTACCTGCGTGGGAACTTTGCTTTCTAACAAATTGGAAATCTAGGGACAGTGTCTTGTTTTTGTGTCTCTCTTTTTATGTTTTTCAGGTCTCCATTTGTGTACTACTTCAGGTTGCCTGCACTACGTCGGATCTTCTTGTTTTCTTTTGTTAACAGATAAATTATTGAACCAGGAAAAGAGTCAGGGAGTGTTTATTAAAATAAAGTATTGTCTGTGTGTGTGTGTGTGCACTTTTTTCTTTTTACTGGGTTATGATATATACTATATATCTCCATTACTAACACCAAGACCTTGATGTCAGCTGTATTTTTAGACAATTCACACCTGACATCACCCCCAAATACCATTACCCTGATTGTCAACACACCAGGCCAATCGGGAAGAGCCGAGATATCTCATGTGATGCTCCACCTCTGGGCCTGCTGCAGGCTAGTATTTTTTGGCTGGGAGGGAACCAATAACCATGGTCCTTCCCAGTCTGATGATATCAGCTCTCACTGACTTTTTTAACTTTGCTGGTTTAGGGGACCTTAGGGTAAGTTCACACAGTGCGTTTTTCGTGGCGTTTTTGCGCAGTGTTCGGGTGCGTTTTTGCTCAGAAAACTGCATGACTTTGCTTCCCCAGCAAAGTCTGTGAGTTTTCATTTTTGCTGTCTGCACACAGAGTTTTTTTTCAGCTGCGTTTTTTTGGTGCCACAAAAACGCAACATGTCAATTATTCCCACATTTTTCACTGCGCTTTCCATCCATTGAGTGCAATGGGATGTTGAAAGACGCAATGAGAAACGCAAATAGGTGCGTTTTGGTGCGTTTTAGTGCGTTTCTAAGACCAAAAACGCAGCTATAAACGCAGGAGGTGGGTAGTAAAGTGACATGTACAGGAAGAGGATTCCTTCTGTTAGTAAACACAGAAGCGTGAATCCTCCTGGTACCGTCACCGCCGCTTCCACCTCCCATCCTGTGCATGTATGCTGCCGTGCGGCGTCATATACGTGCAGGAGGTGGAAGCAGCTGCGAAAACAAAAGTGAACAGTAGGAAAAAAAAAAGTCATACTCACCTGTCTGCAGACTCCCGGTGCCATGCCCACTCCCAGATCCTCCTCCCGGTACCGCCGCTCCGGGTGTGTGCAGTCTCCCCGGGTACGTATGCCTGCAGGATGCAGGACCTGGCGATGGATCACCTGATGCAGTCACCTGACGCATCAGCTGATCGTAAGTCTCGGGCTGACGCCAGCGGCCGGCCGGTTTAACCTATCAGCGGATGCGCCAGGAGACTTCATCCCTGATTACCGGCAGCTCCTGCAGCGATCGGACGGGATCAGACTCGCTCTAGGAGCTGCCGGTAATCAGCACATAAGTGAGTTTTTTTTTTTTTTTTGCACCGATGCATCTGCTGATTGTATAAACTGCTTTTATACAATCAGCTGCTGTGTGATGTGATTCAGGCACTTGAACATGACACATCATCTGATCGCTTTGCCTTCCAGCAAACCGATCAGATGATATTGGATCCGGATTGGACGGCGTGGGACCCTTGACCCAGGATTACTGCGGAGGGGGGTTCTTTATTTCAATAAAGATAGAGTCACTAATTGTGTTGTGTTTTATTTCTAATAAAAATATTTTTCTGTGTGTTGTGGGTTTTTTTATCTTTACTAGAAATTCATGGTGGCCATGTCTAATATTGGTGTGACACCATGAATTTCGGGCTTAGGGCCAGCTGATAATATACAGCTAGCCCTAACTCCATTATTACCCAGTGAGCCACCCGGTATCAGGGCAGCTGGAAGAGTTGGATAGAGCGCCAGAAGATGGCGCTTCTATGAAAGTGCCATTTTCTGGGGTGGCTGCAGACTGCAATTCGCAGCGGGGGTGCCCAGAAAGCATGGGCACCCTGCACTGTGGATTCCAATCCCCAGCTGCCTAGTTGTACCCGGCTGGCCACAAAAAATAGGCGAAGCTCACGTCATTTTTTTTTTTAATTATTTCATGAAATTCATGAAATAAAAAAAAAGGGCTTCTCTATATTTTTGGTTTCCAGCCGGATACAAATAGGCAGCTGGGGGTTGGGGGCAGCCTGTACCTGCCTGCTGTACCCGTCTAGCATACAAAAATATGGCGAAGCCCACGTCATTTTTTTTTGTTTGGGGGGGGCAAAGAAATCCTGCATACAGTCCTGAAAGGAGAATTCTGAGCCTTGTAGTTCGACAGCTGCTGTCTGCTCTCCTGCATACACTATTGGATGGAGGATGCTGAGCCTTGTAGTTCGACAGCTGCTGTCTGCTCTCCTGCATACACTATTGGATGGAGGATGCTGAGCCTTGTAGGTCTGCTCCCCCTGACTGTCCCTCCAGCATACAGTCCTGGATGGAGCATGCTGAGCCTTGTAGTTCTGCAGCTGCTGTCTGCTCTCCTGCATACACTATTGGATGGAGTATGCTGAGCCTTGTAGTTCTGCAGCTGTCTACTCTCCTGCATACACTATTGGATGGAGTATGCTGAGCCTTGTAGTTCTGCAGCTGTCTGCTCTCCTGCATACACTAGTGGAGAATGAAGAACATATTGAAGAAGGAAATGACATCAGACCTTTTTTTTTGTTCACTGATAAAAAACGCATAAAGACGCAGTAAGCAAAAACGCAGCAAAAAACGCACCAAATCGCGGCAAAAATGCATGCATTTTTGGCCGCGTTTTTTGACGCGGGTGCGTTTTTGTGCGTTTTTTGCTACCAAAAAACGCACAAAAACGCAGTGTTAAAAAAACGCAGTGTGTGAACCTAGCCTTACATTGTTTTTTCCATTCATTTATTCATTAATTCATTCATTCAGTTAAACGAGCGTAAACAGCTGGAGAATAAACTCCACATGAAAGGCACTAATGGGTGCAAGTTTATAATATGTAGGGGGGTTGTGAAATCTTTTATCTGCAGGATAACTTTCTATCTATAGTTTTGTGCAAAAGATTAGGCACCCCTGGTCAGAATTAGGGCTCATGTGCACGTTGCTTATTTTTTTGCGTTTCTGCAGCGTTTTGAGCAGCAGCGTCACATTGTCAAAATGCATGCGTTCTGGTTGCACAGCAAAGTCTATGAGAATCATTAAAAAATCCGTGCGCACAATGGCTTTTTGAAATGCAGCGTTTTGATTGTCAAAAATTTGACAAAATCTATGCGTTTAGAAAAGCAGCATGTCACTTCTTTTGAGCGTTTTGGCAGCGTTCTACACCCATTGAAATCAATGAGTTGTAGAAAAACGCTCCCAAAATGTAAGCAGTGCGTTTGCACTGCATTTCTGTTGCGATCCGCATGTTTTTTTAACATAACAAACGCAGGTCTTTCAGTCTCTCTCTCTCTCTGTCCATGTCGGTCTCTCCCTCTCCCCCCCTTCCTCATACTCACCAATCCATGATCACCTGCACTGTGCTGCACGGCTGTCACACTGCTCTGGCGGCTTCTCCTCTTTTGAAATACCGGCCGCTCATTATTCAATCTACTATTCCCTGGTTCCCCCGCCCACCGGCGCCTGTGATTGGTTGCAGTCAGACACCCCCCACGCTGAGTGACAGCTGTCTTACTGCAACCAATCATAGCTGCCAGTGGGCGTGTCTATATCGAGCAGTAAAAAAAAAAAATAATTAAAAAAACGACTGCGGTCCCCCCCAATTTGAATACCAGCCAGGGTAAAGCCACACGGCTGAAGGCTGGTATTCTCAGGATGGGGAGCTCCACGATATGGGGAGCCCCACAGCCTAACAATATCAGCCAGCAGCCACCCAGAATTGCCCATTAGATGCGACAGTCCCGGGACTCTACCCGGCTCATCCCGAATTGCCCTGGTGCGGTGCCAAACGGGGTAATAAGGAGTTAATGGCAGCAGCCCTTAGCTGCCACTAAGGCCTAGGTTAATCATGGCAGGCGTCTCCCTGAGATACCTTCCATGATTAACCTGTAAGTTAAAGAAAATAAACACACACATCCAAAAAATCCTTTATTTGTAATGAAAGACAAAAAAAACACCCTCTTTCACCACTTTATTAACCCCTCTAAAACACCTCCAGGTCCAACGTAATCCACGTAAGGTCCCACGACGCTTTCAGCTCTACTACATTGGAAACTGACAGGAGCGGCAGTAGAACACCGCTGCTCCTGTTAGCTCCATGCAGCAACTGAAGTGAGTCGCGCGATCAGCTGGGCTGTCACTGAGGTTACTCGCAGTCACCACTCTCAGGTGGAGGACTGCAGCTGTGGCCGCGGGTCACCTGAGTGACGGCACCGCTGATCGCGCTGCTCACTTCAGTCACTCAGGGGATTTGCGATCACAGGTGAGTCCTTTATGTGTGACCGCTAATCAGGCTGCGACACAGAGAGACAGCCACGCGATGTCAGTGAAATCAGGAGAAGCTCGGACGTCACTGCTGCGGACTCCTGTGTCTTAGCACTGACCTCGGAGGTTCATCTGAGTTCAAAACAGCACACAGAGACAGAGCCGCAGTATGACAATGAGGTTGGGTGCAGTTCATCCGAGTTCATTCTCATTGCCCGGCTCTGTCTGTGTCTGCTGTCAGCATGTAGCAGAGCTGGGGGACCGCACTGACAAAAATGCATCCAAAATGCATGTAAATTACATGCAAAATGCATCCAAAATACATGCGTTTTGGATGCATTTTTTTTGTCAACACGCAGCATCAAGTCTGCTAAAGGGTGCATTTATTTCTGCACTGGCCAGGACGCAACGTGCGCATGTTACTGTTTTTCTGAACAGTTAAGCAAGAACTTTTTCCTGTACACTTCTGGGGTGAAGTTGTACTCCCTGACCAAGAACTCTTTTATTGCACCATAGTCCTCATCTATCTGGTGGCAGGTCAGCAAAAACTTCTAAGGCTTTACCTTTTAACCCTGGAGTTGAATACTGTGCTCACTGATCACGGGCTATTGCCTGCAGATTTTTTCAAACTGCCGAAGTTCTAAGTCTTCACCTTTCTTCAACACAGGGAAGTTTTCCAAGAGTGGTTCCTTAGGATAATATCCTGGGAACGATATAGTGGAGAATTGTTAGCCCTTTGTACTTGGGTCATGAGAAGCTGAAAATCTCTCTCAGCCCAGCATTCTGCAGCCTCACTCTCAGTCCAGCATTCTGCAGCCTCACTCTCAGCCCAGCATTCTGCAGCCTCACTCTCAGCCCAGCATTCTGCAGCCTCACTCTCAGTCCAGCATTCTGCAGCCTCACTCTCAGCCCAGCATTCTGCAGCCTCACTCTCAGTCCAGCGTTCTGCAGAGTTTCTCTCAGCCCGTGCAGCCTCTCTATCAGCGTGGTGTTCTGCAGCAGCCTGTTGGTACTTTAGGATAAGCTGCAGAAACATATTGGCATCACTTGCTCCCAGCTGTTGTAAGGCCATTTGTAAAGAAAAGTCCAATGCTCTCCTCAGAACTGGCACTGTTATTACCTCTCAGAAGGTTTTTCCGGGACAAGGTCCATTGCTTGGCTTCTCTGAGTTGAGTTTTGTCTTTGTCCAGGTGTCACAGTACACTGCTCTGTGTCTGATTCCATCATGTCACCAATCAGCAGATCCTTGGATTTGTCTGATGTCTCTATTCCTTTCTACTCACCGAGGTTAAGAGAACCTCTGTGCTCTGCTTCTTATACAAGACTGCCATATTAGTGAACAGCATTTCGCCAAATAAAAGATAGGAAAGCAAAACAGGGAAGCAAAAACTGTTTGCAAGTATGTGTAGGTAAGCACTGAGTTGAGCCTTGTAAAACTGGCATACTCCTCACAAGGATACCACTCCTTTAGTACAGGGAATAATTGCTTAAACCATGCACTAATGCTCTAACAGAAGGAAAACTCTATCCCCCTGCTGCCCCAAAGATGTCACATACATATTTCCCAGCACATGGCATGGGGTGCACCTGCAAGGCTTAATTTAGCTCCTCTTACCCATTGCAGCAAATACTTTGTGTCTCCAACCTCCCACCTCAACATAGTACCTAGGGAATCCAGCAACAATGACCAACTGCCCACACTTTGAAGTTCAGACTCATCAGGCCAAGGTGTCACAATGGATACCTCTATGTTCTCAGCAAATCCCCCTATGGTTCTGAGTTCCTGTAATAAGAATAACTAGGGGTTATGTCCTTTGTGCAGAGACAGTCATCTTTCTTGACTGTAAAAGTTAGAAAAACATCGGCCCAGGCTGTGGGACTATTCCTTGATTGGCATTACCCAGGAGACTAATAAAATTAGTTGTTTTTTTAACCCATGTGATATCATACTGTTTATGCATGATACTAAAGCCTATAAAAAGCAAAGTAAGATGCTGGTGGTGGTTTAGAGCATTTAGACCTAATTACATGTTTCCTCCAACTTCAAGAACTCCAGTAAGATGATGCATTTAAGCTGCCTTGGTCATAAGTAGGAGGCAGTGGAAGTTGATAGAGCTCTAGGTTTTGGATTGAGTTTACTTCTTTGGACTAGTGGGCAGATTTCGTTTATGGACTTCTATTTTAACACTACCTTTACAGTACTCCTTCTAAAATGTTGTCTGTTGTTGAAAATTTTCACTGCCTGAGATATGGAAGTGGAAGGCCCCAATTTATCTAAGCAATTTCACAAGATTTCTGGCGTAAATTGATTTGGAAAGACAAATTTTTTTTGTGCAACCCTGAATTGTGCAAAAATGTTGCAAATTTTATAATTTTCACACCAGTTTTTCCCAGCTGTGTCACAGTGGGTGGCGCTGGGGCATGACGCCACAGATCGTCAAATTCACAATAAGCTGCGGCATTGATGTCACCAGAAACCTTACACCACTCAGATTGGTATAAGATTTCTGTTGTGGCTGAGAAATCCATCACATTGCTTTATATACCGCCATCATATTCAACAGCGCTTTACACACATCATCATCACTGTCCCCACTGGGGCTCACAATTTTGCGTTTCACTATGTCTTTAAATAGCCTCAATTTTGTTTTGTGCTCATTTTTTAGATTTCATTTTCACTTTATGCTCTATTATTAAATAAATCTAGAGGTCATGCTTTTTCTTCTTTATTTGCTGCGGTATTAAATATCTGATTTCTGGATTTTTGAAGTTCCCTCATTTTGTGGCCCCTAATTTTCAAGCACAGTATAAGCCGTATATCGTTTATCAAAGACAAATTTAGATGTCGTTTTTGTTTCTAGGTAAAATTACTGATCTGATCTAACCTGTGTCCTTTCATTGCAGATCTCACATTCAATGAATGAGGTTTCTCATTTTTCTATTCATGTAACAGTTTACTTTAGTACAATGTTCATATTGCTTATTTTTTTCCTTTTAGGCATGCTTAATCATCCCCCAATACCTATTGCAGATCTTTCCGAACACACGGAACACCTTAAGGCCAATGACAATTTAAAACTATCTCAGGAGTATGAGGTAAGAGGTTAGGTTTGTGGAACTTTATGTGGTTCATGTAGTCACTGAGGTCTCATTCTTCTTTAAGCTACCCCACAGACTTAGGTACGTGTTTGGTACGTTTTTGCACGTACCGGCGGCATGAAGACACGTAGACCAATGCTACCCTATGGTAGCAGGCACACACACGTAAAAACACACGGAACGTGTGTCCGTGTCGTTTGTATGTGTGTGCGTTTTCCAACACGCTCGACATGTCAGTTTTTCGCCGTCATCACGCAGGCACGGACCCGCTAAAGTCAATGGGTGCATGCCTGCACGGACGGCACACGTAGCATGTCCGTGTGCTACACATACCGTCCGTGTGCGTTTTTTAGTGAGCGATGTCGGTCAATCTATTTTATATGTGGTTGTCAGTCATTATCCCTTTTTTTATGTGGTTGTCAGTCAATATCCCTTTGTCGGTCGGTCTGCATCTCCCCCTGTGTCATACTTACCCATCACCAGCGCGGCGAAGAACAGCTGTGCAAAAGATACGGCGGTTTTAACTATTTTGAAAATGCCGGCCGCTCATTATTCAATCTACTATTGCCTGCTTCCCCCGCCCACCGGCGCCTATGATTGGTTGCAGTCAGACACGCCCCCACGCTGAGTGACAGCTGTCTCACTGCAACCAATCATAGCAGCCGGTGGGCGTGTCTATATTGTGCCGTAAAATAAATAATTTAAAAACAACGGCGTGCAGTCCCCCCCAATTTTGATACCAGCCATGGTAAAGTCACACGGCTGAAGGCTGGTATTCTCAGGATGGTGAGCCCCACATTATGGGGAGCCCACCACCCTAACAATATCAGTCAGCAACCGCCCGGAAAAGCCGCATCCATTAGATGCGACAGTTCCGGGACTCTACCCGACTCTTCCCGAATTGCCCTGGTGCGGTGGCAATTGGGGTAATAAGGAGTTACTGGCAGCAGCCCATAGCTGCCACTAACTCCTAGGTTAAACATGGCAGCCGTCTCCCCAAGATAACCTCTTAACCTGTTAATAAAATGAAATAAACACACACATTCAAAAAATCCTTTATTTAGAATAATTAAAACAAACAAACACCCTCGATCACCAATTTAATAAAACCAAAAAACCCATCCAGGTCCGCAGTAATCCATGGATGTCCCACGACGCTCTCAGCTCTGCTACATGAAGGTGACAGGAGCGGCCACACACAATGACCGCTCTCTATCACCTCCAAGCAGCAACTGAAGTGAGCCGCGCGATCACCGATGACGTCAGTCAGGTTACTCGCGGCCACCACTGGATCCTTCACCTTTGACAGCGAGTCGCCCAAGTGACTGAAGTGAGCTGCGCGATCAGCAAAGAAGTCACAGGTGAGTAGCGGTGTCGGGTGAGTGACTCCAGCTAGCCGCGGGTAACCTGAGTGACGGCAGCGCTAATGTCGCCGCTAACTTCAGTTACTCAGAGGATTAGCGGTCACCGGTGATTCCATCATGGATGTCCACTAATCAGGACGCCACACATATACAGAGCCGTGGTATGACAATGAAGTCAGGTGAGGTTCACCCAAGTTCATTCTCATCGCTCGTCTCTGTCTGTGTCGGCTGTCAGCGGGTATGTAGCAACGACATTTTACAACACACACAGATCAAAACATATGGACACCACACGGACATTACACGTACGCATACACTGACATTCCACACGCACACACGGCAAGCATACGCCATCACACGGATGTCACACGTACTGGAGAAACGCCCATAAAAAACGAAACACAGATCCGAAAAACGGAACGTGAGACACGTACGTTTTTTATGCAGAAGTGTGTTTCAGGCCTTAATAAAGATTCAAATTTAACCAACTGAGAGTATACTACAGAACTTTCTTGGTCGCCTTTTAATTTACTAGCATTAGAAGAGAAAAAGCAAACATGACCAGTGAAGTTATGCGGTACATGTCCAGTTTGTTAGAAGGAATATTTGGACCTTTATTATTAGGGGGTATACCTTTGCAAAGGAGGTAAATAAGAGAAAATTGCTCCAGAATCAATTTAGCAGATACTATGAATGAAGAACCCAAGCTAAAAATTTCTTTTAAGGTCTCTTTCACACGTTCTGTACGGTCCATGGTGTAGGTACGTATGTGTGCGTGTGTCCGTGTGTGTGTTCAGCGTGTGCTATCTGTGTGACAGCCATGTGACATCTGCATAGCACATGGACAGCATTAACTTCTATACTTATCTGTCCATGGTGCTGATGTCTCCGGCTCTGCTGGTGCTTCTAGGCCGAAGTGCAGTGAATATGCAATAAGCTTAATGAACGGGGGTCGGAAGCAAATGACAGCAGTGCTGGAGACATCAGCAGTGGAGACAGGTGAGTATAGAAAAGCATTTTATTTCACCGACACAGTGTTTTCTCAAGTACGTATCACACTGATGTCACACTGAGCACATCAGTGTGCGGGCCGTGTGACATCTATATTACCGGAGAAAAAGGACATGTCTACGTGTGGAGCACACGGACACACGTATGCACCACACGGACACACGGTGCATGGGAAAACACGCACATGTGCGCAAACCCATTGATTCAAAGGGTCCTACATGTGCTGGTGTCTCTGGTATGTGTGAAAATGGACATCACACGTACCGAAGACATGGATGTGTGAAGGGGGTTTAAAGGGTTATTTCTATTTTAGAAAGTGAGGGCATATCACTAGGGTGTGTCATCAACTTGTGTTTTATGGGAATCTGACTAATAGGACTGCCACTTCTGCTCTAGGGTCATAGGTCAGATTCCAGTTGTTCATTGAAAAAGACAATAAATGTGTATGGCTTTATGAAAAAGATGTACAGCAGATAGATGGCATCCATGTGTCATCTGTGTGCTGTATGTATTTAACATTGTTAAGGTACCTTCACACTTAGCGATGCAGCAGCGATCCGACCAGCGATCTGACCTGGTCAGGATCGCTGCTGCATCGCTACATGGTCGCTGGTGAGCTGTCAAACAGGCAGATCTCACCAGCGACCAGTGAACAGCCCCCAGCCAGCAGCGACGTGCAAGCGACGCTGCGCTTGCACGGAGCCGCCGTCTGGAAGCTGCGGAGACTGGTAACTAAGGTAAACATCGGGTATGGTTACCCGATGTTTACATTAGTTACCAGTGCACACCGCTTAGCTGTGTGAGCAGGGAGCAGGGAGCCGCGCACACTGAGCGCTGGCTCCTTGCTCTCCTAGCTACAGTACACATCGGGTTAATTAACCCGATGTGTAATGCAGCTACATGTGCAGAGAGCAGGGAGCCGCGCACACTGCTTAGCGCTGGCTCCTTGCTCTCCTAGCTGCTGTACACATCGGGTTAATTAACCCGATGTGTACAGCAGCTACATGTGCAGAGAGCCGGAGCCGGCAGCACAGGCAGCGTGAGAGCTGCAGAGGCTGGTAACTAAGGTAAATATCGGGTAACCACCTTGGTTACCCGATGTTTATCTTGGATACAGCTTACCTCAGCTGTCAGACGCCGGCTCCTGCTCCCTGCTCGCTTCATTTGTCGCTCTCTTGCTGTCACACACAGCGATCTGTGTGTCACAGCAGGAGAGCGGCTTTGAAGAAAACGAACCAGGGCTGTGTGTAACGAGCAGCGATCTCGCAGCAGGGGCCAGATCGCTGCTCAGTGTCACACACAGCGAGATCGCTAATGAGGTCACTGCTGCGTCACAAAAAGCGTGACTCAGCAGCGATCTCGGCAGCGAGCTCGCTGTGTGTGAAGCACCCCTTAGACTTCGGTCACACTGTATTTTCTCTCATCAGAAAAAACAATCCGATTATGTTAATCACACAATGATCACACTGCTCAGAGTGTGATTAGAGTAAGGGGCACTTTGCACACTACGACATCACAGCTGCGATGTCGGTGGGGTCAAATCGAAAGTGACGCACATCCGGCGTCGCAGGCGATATCGTAGTGTGTAAATCCTTTTTGATACGATTAAGGAGCAGAAAAACGTCCAAATCGTATCATCGGTGTAGCGTCGGTCATTTCCATAATTTCGGAAGTACCGATGTTACGATGTTGTTCCTCGTTCCTGCGGCAGCACACATCGCTGTGTGTGAAGCCGCAGGAGCGAGGAACATCATCTTACCTGTGTTCTGCGGCTCATGCCGGCTATGCGGAAGGACAGAGGTGGGCAGGATGTTTACGTCCCGCTCAGCTTCGCCCCTTTGCTTCTATTGGCTGCCTGCCGTGTGACGTCGCTATGACGCCGCACGACCCGCCCCCTTAATAAGGAGGCGGTTCGCCGGCCAGAGCGACGTCGCAGGGCAGGTGAGTGCATGTGAAGCTGCCGTAGCGATAATGTTCGCTACGACAGCTATCACCATGATATCGCAGCTGCGACGGGGGCGGGGACTAACGCGCTCGACATCGCAAGCATCGGCTTGCGATGTCGTAGTGTGCAAAGTGCCCCTATGATCCGATTTTCTCAGGTGTGGAGAAGATGAAAACAACATTTCTCCAACTTCTCTATTCTGTCAGTCCATGAAAATCAGACTGCATTCAGATATCATCTGAGTACGGTCTGATTTTTTTCATGGACTCTTTGACTTGCATGTCCGAATACGATCTGAATTACTAAGGCAACTCGGCTGTGCTGCGATTTTTCTTTGGACAGACTTCGATGAGAGGAAAAAGTTGGACATGTGCATAGACCCAAATAATAACATTTGTGCGAGTGCGATTCACTGTTTTGTTGGATCACACTTGGACTGAAAATACAATCATGGGACTCTAACCTAAAGCATGGCAGAAGTTTTGTAATTTATTTATTTATCCATCCATAAAAAAAACACTGACACACTGATGATAAAAACGGACACAGACTGTACACTGATAACACACTTATGGCAAAAACATAAACAAGGGCCATACACTGATGACACACTGACAGACCGTACACTGATGACCACTGATGATAAAATCAGACACACGGGCCATACACTGATGGCACAATGATGGTAAAAACAGATACACACTGTACACTGATGACACACTGACAGACCGTACACTGATGACAACTGATGGTAAAAACAGACACAAGGGCCATACACTGATGACACACTGACAGACCGTACACTGATGACAACTGATGATAAAAACAGACACAAGGGCCATACACTGATGACACACTGACAGACCGTACACTGATGACAACTGATGATAAAAACAGACACAAGGGCCATACACTGATGACACACTGACAGACCGTACACTGATGACAACTGATGATAAAAACAGACACACGGACCATACACTGATGACACGCTGATGGTAAAAACAGACACACGGACCGTACAGTGATGACAACTGATGGTAAAAACAGACACAAGGGCCATAAACTGATGACACACTGATGGTAAAAACAGACACACGAATTATACACTGATGACACACTGATGGTAAAAACAGACACACGGACTGTACACTGATGACATACTGATGGTAAATACAGACACACGGACTGTACACTGATGACACACTGATGGTAAAATAGACACAAAGGCCATACACTGATGACACACTGACAAGACCGTACACTGATGACACACTGACGGTAAAAACAGACACAGAGACTGTACACTGATGACACACTGACGGTAAAAACAGACACAGAGACTGTACACTGATGACACACTGATGGTAAAAACAGACACACAGACTGTACACTGATAACACACTGATGGTAAAAACAGACACACGGACCGTACACTGATGACACACTGATGGTAAAAACAGACCCACGGACTGTACACTGTCCACTGTACACGCACTGATGACACAATGATGGTAAAAACGGATACATGGGCCATACACTGATGACACACTGACGGTAAAAACAGACACACAGACTGTACACTGATGACACACTGATGGTAAAAACAGACACAAGGATTATACACTGATGACACACTGATGGTAAAAAGAGACACACGGACTGTACACTGATGACACACTGATGGTAAAAACAGACACACGGACCGTACACTGATGACACGCTGATGGTAAAAACAGACACACGGACTGTACAGTGATGACAACTGATGGTAAAAACAGACACAAGGGCCATACACTGATGACACACTGACAGCCCGTACACTGATGACAACTGATGATAAAAACACACACACACACTGTGTACACTGATGACACACTGATGGTAAAAACAGACACAAGTGCCATACACTGATGACACACTGACAAGACCGTACACTGATGACACACTGACGGTAAAAACAGACACACAGACTGTACACTGATGACACACTGATGGTAAAAACAGACACAAGGATTATACACTGATGACACACTGATGGTAAAAACAGACACACGGACCGTACACTGATGACACACTGATGGTAAAAGCAGACACACGGACTGTACACTGTCCACTGTACACGCACTGATGACACAATGATGGTAAAAACGGATACATGGGCCATACACTGATGATACACTGATGGTAAAAACAGACACAAGTGCCATACACTGATGACACCCTGACAAGACCGTACAATGATGACACACTGATGGTAAAAATAGACACACGGACTGTACACTGATGACACACTGATGGTAAAAACAGACACACGGACTGTACACTGATGACACATTGATGGTAAAAATGGATACATGGGCCATACACTGATGACACACTGATGGTAAAAACAGACACACGGACTGCACACTGATGACACACTGATGGAAAACAGACACACGGACCATACACTGATGACACACTGATGGAAAACAGACACACGGACTGTACACTGATGACACACTGATGATAAAAACAGACATACGGATTATACACTGATGACACACTGATGGTAAAAACAGACACACGGACCGTACACTGATGACACACTGATGGTAAAAACAGACATACGGATTATACACTGATGACACACTGATGGTAAAAACAGACACACGGACCATACACTGATGACACACTGATGGTATAAACAGACACACGGACCATACACTGAGGACACAATGATGGTAAAAACAGACACACGGACCGTACACTGATGACACAATGATGGTAAAAACAGACACACGGACCATACACTGATAGCACACTGATAGTAAAAACAGACACAAGGGCCATACACTGATAACACACTGACAAGACCGTACACTGATGACACACTGATGGTAAAAACAGACACATGGACTGTACACTGATGACACACTGATGGTAAAAACGGACGCATGGACCATACACTGATGACACACTGATGGTAAAAACAGACACACGGACCGTACACTGATGACACACTGATGGTAAATAGACACACGGACTGTACACTGATGACACACTGATGGTAAAAACAGACACAGACTATACACTGATGACACACTGATGGTAAAAACAGACACAAGGGCCATACACTGATGACACACTGATGGTAAAAACAGACACAAGGGCCATACACTGATGACACACT